>NC_081311.1:143990000-144590000 GCF_026419965.1 Kogia breviceps | reverse complement strand
TCCCTTGATTTGCTTCCTGGCTCCTCCAAGGTGATCTTGTATATTACTTAGGGTAGCACTAGTTGCTATAACAAATAAACCCCACGTTGTCAGTGTTTTGACACAATAGAATTTTATTTCTCACCCATGTAACAATCTAGTGCTGGTGTTCCTGGTGAGCAATCTTCCATGTTGTGATTCAGAGATGAGGCTCCTTCATCTTGTGGTTCTTGCATTTCTTAGAACCTCAGCATCTTCTGTATCCAGCCAGCAGATAAGTAGGGAGTGAGAAGAAAGCACAGTCAGTAACTGACAGAGCTGGAAGAGACACACATCCCTTCCACAGCTTTCTATTGCTAAGAACTAGTCACATGGTGCCACCAGGATGCAGGGGAGGCTGGGAAATGTAGTCCCTGGCTGAGCCGGTTGATTCTATGGAAGGGGGAGAACAAATGTTGGTGAAAGTTAGCTATTCTTGCCACAGTTCGGCCAGATACTTCAATACTCTGTACCTCAGTTCAGTTCCCTCATCTATAATATAGAGACAATAGCAGTACCTACTTCATCGAGTTGATTATGGATTCAATTAGATAACATATATAAAATATTTAGTACACAGAAAGTACTTCATAAAAGTTAGCCATTATTTCAACAATTGTTATTGTTGTTAATTTTTCCAGTAGTTACTTTATTACCACCCAACAGAGACTCTCATAATTAATATCTCACATTAATTAAAATAGCTAGCCAAACAGTGTGTGATAAGTCTCATGGCTCTTTCATGAACAAAGAGAATCTATTTGATGGGGTAGGTATAAAACTAACCAGTGTGACAGTCAGTCCCTGAAGGATATGAAGCCTGCCTGTAAAGTCATGGCCCCTGCTCCCCTCCTGCTGTATGCTCTACACTCAGAAGGAAAAAAAGTTAGAATTCCTCAGAGGGGATGACAGAACAGTTCATCATTTCATTGTCTACATGTTATTTTTCAGTATTTATTTCCATACCATTTCCATTAGAAATTATAGGAAGCTTTTGTCTTTGAATCTGTATCTATATGTACTTAAAAGATTCAAAAAGGGCATTTTCAACCTGTGATTCATTTCTATTTCGATAAAACTTCATAAAGAGAAACCAATTCAGTAAGGTCACTTTTCCTGGCTACTAAATTCCTCTTTCAGAGTGCAGAAAAATTCCATGGTCACCAGCAAGAATCCTGGGAAAGTAAAAAGAAATGAATGAAGATAATCTAGACATTTTATACACAGAGTGGGGAAGGCATGCTGGTGATTAGACTGTTATACTTCCTGAAGGGCTGCTTACTTTTATTCAGTGTCATAAACCAAGCCAGGCCAAATCGCACCACACTTGACCCAACATGACTCAGCAATGGTTGGAAAGCTGAAAGTCAAGGCTGTATAGCAGAGTTTTTAATCAAATGGACTCTGTTAGCAGAATACTTGGGTTGGAATCTTGGCTTCACTCTTAACTATACCTGCACAACTTTGGGCAAGTTACCTAACCTTTCTAAATCTTGGTTTTCTCGTCTCTAATTTGGGATAAAAATAATGCCTGCCTTATATGTTTAATTGAGATAATTTCTGTGATATATTTAGTATAGTGCTTGCCGCATAATAACAGCAAGTACTTATGTGCTCTGTCTTAAAAGCTTTCCTTGCATCTATTCATTTAATTCTCATAACAAACCTATGGGAAAAGGTACTACAATTAGTCTCATTTTACAGGTGAGGAAACTGAGGGCCAGAAGGGTTGAGTAGTCTCCCTAAGTTCACATAGCTACTTAAATTGTAAAGTCACAATTCAAACCCATGACCAGAGTCCAGAGTCCATGCACTTATCTTCTGTATTATGCTGCCTCTTCATAAGAGCTCAGAAATGTTATCCATTATTTACATTTTTATGAAAAGGTAGAGGTTAAGAATTTAATTCAGGAATGTTTGATAACATAGCTCTGAAATTGGGGATATGAGGGGATAAGAGCCTGGAAAACTTTTGCTCATTAATACCTATTGAGTTAGTAAATGCGTGAATAAATGAATGAGTGAATTAATGTGTGGATGAAAACAAACCTTGCATGATCTGAAGCCAGGGATATGTCTCAGAATCAAACTCTGGAAATTAGCATCAGCTGGAAGACATGGACCTTGTACCACCATGGCATCTCAGTGAGCAAAAATGACAGTTCTGATGCACTGGTTGTATTTGAGTCAGGGGAACCTCCCCACTGAGTCTCAGACTTCAGATGGAAGAAGGCTGCTACCCCTTGAGAAACACTCAGTGCGATGATCCTGTGTCAGGAGTGTGTGTGCAAAGATGATTTCCCTCAGTGCAGCACTGGCCCGTGTAAGACACATTTTTATCTAACTTTCTAAAGCCCCATTTGGTGTTCCAATAGCAGGGTATAGGAGGCATGAGTGTCCTCTGCATTATGCTAATTGTTTAAGCACGACAGTTTATTACTTCAGTCGGAGGGGTAATGTAGATAGGGGAGGGGAGAAAGGTAGGGCACAAACAGAATTTTCTAGTTTTTGAGAAGCAATTACAAATAGATGAGAAGCCCTAAAAATATTACACGTAGGATGGCTTATCAGTAGGACTGAAAAGGCGGCTGGAGCTTGTGCAGTCAAGAGCAGGAGTGGTTCAAAGCTGACAAGTCTACAGCGATGATTTAAAAATAGCAATGGTAATTCTGCAGTAAAACAGAACAATGAAACCAAGAGTAACGGTGCTCAAAAAAGACACTGGCCCAACACAATGCTCTTTCATTGGGTAAGCTATTTTCATAGCAAACCCAAATTTCAAAATGTCAGCCTGATAAATAGGGGAGATCTGAAAGGGTAAAGTCAAGGTGTTTTGTTTTAATACTTAAAAAAAAAGGAAACTTACTCTTGTTTCTAACAATCTTTTAGAGCTTTAGTAAAGAACGTGTTGTGCTTTGAAAAGAGATCTAGTTATATCTTGTCTAGATGCTATTTTAGTGTATACAGGCTTACGTAGGTTTGGATCACATTATGAGGCTCATTTTTTTCTCTATAACAGAATGAATATTGGTTAGAATTCAATAACCATGAAGAGCTATAAAAGTTTAAGATATAATGTCTTACTCTAATTTCCATTTTCTTCTGAATATAAATGTTACCTTGGTATGGTAAGATTAGATGAGGTCTACCAGCATCTGGTAGGATAAAGTATTTACAAACCTGGCAGGGTGGCTCTGAGTCCTAGATTTTTTGTTTTAAGTCTTTTATTAAATGTGTTACAATATTGCTTCTGTTTTATGTTTTGGTTTTTTGGCCACGAGGCATGTGGGATCTTAGCTCCCCAACCAGGGATCGAATCCACACCCCCTGTATTGGAAGGTGAAGTCTTAACCACTGGACTGCCAGGGAAGTCCCTGAGTCCTAGTTTTGAGAGCCATCTCTCCTTATTGGCTGGTAGATCTTGGACAATGTTTAGGATCTCTAAGGTTCCCTTTTCTCATTTCTAAAATGAAAGTAAAATAGCCTCTACTACATAGGGTAATTTTGAGGCCTAAGTTAATGAATCCAAAGCGCTTAGTGTGAACTAAATTAATAGTAGCTGCCATTATGTTTATTTTACTGCTACTGCCTGTAATCTTGGGCAAGCTGTGTGATACTTGGCAAGTCTCTTAATCTCTTTGGCTCTTGAATCTTTCCAGGGCTTGAACTAGGTAGCTTTGAGATCCCTTAAATTTATACATATATAATTTATTTCATTCTTCATAGAAACCTCTGTGTAGCTTAAAGCAGAGGTCTAAACAAGGTTTTCCAAGAACAGTGTGCCTCTTAAGAATCAGGAATTTTCATCCCAATTGTTCCTCCTGCTAGGTGGAGGTCCTCTTAAAACATAGTTCATATATGAGATTAGAAATGAGATCATAACGGATTTCAAGGACCATGCAACTTGACACAGCTGGCAAGAGCATCTTGACTTTATATTACCAGCTCTGTCTTGGAGGTATGTTCTTATTATTAATCATTTAAAACTAAAAGAAAGATGTTTCAGGTACTCTCCTGTTCTGTCTTAGATCCCTAGCTGAAAACACACCTAGAATTAAATAGGACCCACGGAGGAGCAGAGAGCAGTCCTATCTCTGTCTCCTCAGCATTGTTATTTGCTCTATGATGGGAGAGAGAAAACCATCCATAAAGTTACAAGTGAATTAGAAAGTGGCACAGCTGCAAGAGTCCAGGGCTGATTTCAGACTATATTTTGACATTGATTATGCCTGCCTTTGCTATTGAGTGTCATTCCAGTCAATGGGATGACAACAGGGAGTTTAAGGGAGCACAGAGAGAAAATGATACACTGAAGCACAAAGAAAGTAGTAAAAGGAAATGCTCAAGATAAGCTAAGCTGGTTTGGGGCACTTGGGTTGAAGGGCCAGGGTGGAACCTCTATCAAGTAGGGTAACAGGAGTGCCAGACCATTCTCCCCACCAAATCCTGTAGTTGTTACAGAAAACCTCACATCCTTTCCTATTTTCCATCTTCTCATCCTCGTGTATGTTGAAAAGGTTAATTATATTTGGAAATTGTTTTGTTTTAAGGATCTTGAAAAAAAAATTCATGAAGTTGTGGAAGACTGAGAATTAAGCACTCATTCATGATGAAAATCATGTATAATTTTTATACTACTTAATATTTTACAATGCATTTAATGCATTTTACCTCTCTGGGCCCTTACAAATGTGAGGCCTGCATTTGTATGATAGTGTTATCTCTATCAGTTGGATGCATTAGGCTGCAAGTAACAGAAAACTCAACTCAAAATGTCTTTAACAACATGTAAATGCATTCTTTTGGGTCAGAGCTGTGAACAGACTTCAGGATTGGTTGATTCACTAGCTCAACATTGTCACCAAGACTCCCAGTTATTTCTACCAATGTGCTGTCATTGGTGTTACCTACATGCTCAAGCTGGTAGAAAGATGACTACAGTAGTTCTAGGCATCACAGCAAAGCCCATATATTTTCAGAGGAAAATGGAAGGTCATTTCTCCCTGATGACTCTCTTTCTTAGGAGTGAGAAATTTTTCCCAAAAGCCCTCCTGCAGGCTTCCCTTCATGCCTCATAGGGCAGAATTGCATTGCATGCACTTCTTGAACTAGTCATTGGCAAGAGGAATGGAATTACTTTTAGACCAATCAGGTCTATTTCTGGGGATGTGGTCAGGGTGCCCTGAAGCCCATGGCTGCATGGGAGAGAGATGGAGGATACCAGAACAGAATGAGGTATATGTTAAAAAGGAAGAAGTGGGGAACAGACACAGTGTTGGTAACTCATAGTGTCCACTATACCAGATAGATAGATAGATAGATAGATAGGCAAAAAGATCGATATAGATACAGATATAGATATACACTGAGACTCAGAATGGTAAAGGGATTGCCTAAGAAGTGGCAGAGCCATCGTTGATAAAAGCTGTGTTATAAAGGGTATGTAAAATATTCACAGAACAGAGAATGTTCTAGCTGGAAGAGACTATAAAGGTCATCAAATCCTTAGTCTCTCCTACTACTTTGAGAGCGTGGGCCTTGGTATCACTAGCTCCTTAGCCAAAAGCACTTGCTAACACATACCTCTGAATTGAACTTATCCCTGCAATCTGTTGATCTTCCCTTTGAAGGGCAATGTGTGTGAGTCCTACAAAAATTTTGCACTGGTGGGAGAGTGATAGGAGAGTGAGCCAGGGGAGCTCCCTGTCACTGAAGTCCCTCCTGCTTCTGAGGACAAAGACTGTGGGAGGGCAGGGAAAGAAGGGGGCTTGTTTCTAGCTGAGTGTCTCCCATGACATTTGGAGGTGGGGATGGACAGCTCCTCCTTATACTGAGCAGCCTTCGCATCCACCCATGTACACCTCGAGGCCCCTGTGGCCTTCGTCTTCTCTTTAATTCCTACAGTCCTCTCTGTCCTTCACTGCATTTCCTGCCCCAAGCTCTGCTTCTTTTTCTTTTCGTTAAGTCCAGGCACTCATTTCTATCCGGTTTTACCTTGATAAACCTAGAGGAGGAGCTGAGAATTGTTTTCAGGTTCTACAAGTAGAAGAAGGTCAAAAACAGTGGCATTGGCTGTTCTAGCCTCAAGGTGAAGCATCTTCAAGACGAGCAAACCTTTCTCCTGCAAAAATCGACTGACCGCACGGAGCATAATTCTGGTGTATTAATATGCTAGCTGAGTCTTTGTCTCTTTGCTGAACCTTATCAAATATTCCTAAGATTGTCTACCTTTTAGCATAATTGTAGAACGTCTTAATGCTAAAAGAGCCACTCTCCCCCACCTTATCAAAGACAATTTTATCCAAACTTGGCAGGGGCAGGGATGAGTGTGCTCCTTATCATTGGGCCTGCCGTGCACTGTCAGGGCTGTTGGCTACACCGTGCTGGACCACCAATCATCAATCCCTTTGTCCTCAGGTCTCTCTCCCCGTGATTCAAAGTCCAGGTGGGGGTGTCTGGCTGATCCTGAGTCAAATATCCTTGCTCTGGGTGTGCTTGTGTGGCGGGGTGAGGGGATGGGGAGAGTAAAGAAGGAGGGCGTTCCAGCTGAAGTTTTTGGAGTGTAGGGGGGCGGTGGCCTGTTTCCCACCAAGGCTAATTCAGTGTACAGTTTAGATGTTGGGGGTTCAAACGTCAAGCAGCCAACAAAAGACCGGAGTCTATGATACAGAGGTGTGAAATGCCTGCGTTTCTATAGTGGAGAAGCTCAAACCCAATCAGAACAGAATGATCACATTAAAGAAAACCTACTGGTTAGCCGAGCAAATCAAATAATCAAATCGTTACTAACCCTCCCGAGTCGGTCCCCAGCAAGGGTCCTCCTGCCTGGTGTAGCTTGCGCCAGTACAACAAGACGGAGTTTGGTTCAGAAGCAAAGGAAAGCTTTAACTTTGATCAAAGAACGGAGAAGTGCGAGCTCTACAGCACACGCTCTCCCCGGCAGGCTGTGGGAGGGGCTGCATTAGGGGGATTTTGTCAGTGGGGAGGGGGTGGAGTTCTCACGGGGCTGGTGCGCCTGCGCGGCTCAGGCCCCAGATCACACTGCGGGGCTCGTGTAGGGTCTCTGCGCCCGGGCCGCCGCCATCTTGAGTTGAGTGTCCTGTGAGGAGCTTAAGCGAACGTCCCGAGCTGTGGTGTCGGCTCAGCAGTTTCACGGGGAGCTCTCGTTTGAAGGGCTGGGGCAAGGCCTCTGCATGGGCCCCGCTATGAGCAAGTGAAACAGACTAAGCACAAAGGGAAAAAAGGTTAGACTTTATCTTATTGCCCCGGTTCTATTTTTATTTCCTGGGAATTGTTTGTGGGCTTTGTTGGTGACAAAATGTTTCTTAGGACAACTATGGTGGTAGTTCTCAAACTTCTGGGTGCGTCACAATTGAGGAGCACTTAGGAAAAATACCCCGTTTCTAAACCTCACCCCAGACCTGTTGAATGAAACTCTTCTGGGGGGAGGGGACCAGGAATCAGCAATATTCATAAACTCCCTGGGTAATTATGATGCATTTGGTCTGTAGACCTCCTCTGAGAAATACTGCTGTGTGTGTGTGGCCTGAGAGAAGTGATCAGCAAAACAACAAAAATAGCTAAATTTAAGTAGAGCTTTCTATGTTAAACACTTTACCGAGGTTATCTCATATCAACCTCACAATAACTAGCAGGTGGTACTATATTAACCATTTCACAGGTAAGCAGAGAGATGTTAAGTAACTTGCCTAAGATCACAGAGCTGGTAAGTTTGCAGCCATGGGTCTTACTGAGGTTTGTGGGTCCTGGGGATTGGTCCCATGGAAAATGCAGAGAGAGAAAGATGATCACATCCATCTAAGAGGGCAAGAAGCTTAAAGAGGGAAACACTAATATAATCACAATGACTAATATGTTCTACCTTAATTTATTTTTAACGTTCTAAAATTTGGTTCAGTAATCTAGAAACCAGAAAAGAGAGAGGGGGGAGGATAAATTTTGTATGACATTAGCTAAAATTGTATTGTCTTTATTTTCTTATTTGGAGATAAAATTAGCTAAGATTGTAGAATCCATCCCGGGTTCAACTAATAGCAGTCCTCAGACAACCAGATTTATTCTCCTTGCTTTTAACTGAAAGAAAAAAAAAAAAAAAAAACCTCAAATGATAAAATGATAACCAAAGAGAATTTTGTTTTTAAAACTACCTTATAGGGCATGTTCTCAGATCACATCGAACCCAATATCCTATATGTTTTTTATTTGTGTCCAAAATACTGCCCAGTGAGACCTGCCATTTGGAATGATGGTGCCATGACCCCACAATCACAAGTCACATAACAAATATGAGTGCACCATGCTGCACTTGTTAAGGAATGAACATAGCTTGAAACACAAAGGCTTAATTTTAGTTGATCAGATAATTCAATTAACTAGAAAATCCCATTTGTTGGAATTACAGTACTTCCCCCACGCCTCCTAAATGTCGTATTTTCTGTATCTGTGTGGCAGGGAGGTGCGGGGCTGGGGAGGGGTGGGAGTGTGGGGTGCAGGGGTGTTGGGGGGAGCCTTAGTAGGGATGGGAAGAGGTCAGCTTACACTTCTCAAAGGAAAGGAGTAACCGATTGTTCTGTATATAACAAAAGATATCAATCACCCTGATGAGTTTGGATTCAACATAATAAAAAACAGGAGAGTTTCAGAAAAAGAAAAGTAGCTTCCTGCCAGTCTGAGTGGTGGGTCCCACTGGGAGGCAGAGAGATGCACAAAAGTCTTTTTGTACGCATGGTCCTTTGATCCTTTATTTTTATGGTAGATAAGACAGTAATTTTTCTACTGACCGACAGAAAGGTACCTAAGAGAAGCCCAGAAACTGCCCTGGATTATAGTGAATTTAGAAAGTGGGCAACAAGCATATATAAAGATAATTTCTTTTACCTTATTTTTTTTTTTTTTTTTCTTTTTTTGCGGTATGCGGGCCTCTCACCGCTGTGGCCTCTCCCGCCGCGGAGCACAGGCTCCGGACGCGCAGGCTCAGCGGCCACGGCTCACGGGCTCAGCTGCTCCGCGGCACGCGGGATCCTCCCGGACCAGGGCACGAACCCGCGCCCCCTGCACCGGCAGGCGGACCCCCAACCACTGCGCCACCAGGGAAGCCCATCTTTTACCTTATTTTATATATCACTTTCCTTTAAAGAAAACACTGAAAAAAAACCCCACATTTTTTCTTTTTTAAACCTATATCTTTACAAAGTGTGAAAAAGATATTTTGAATATTGTTTAATAGATGGAGAAACAGAGAAATCTACCTGGCCTGGTCAGCTAGGATAGTAGAGAGGTGTCAGAC
This sequence comes from Kogia breviceps, assembly GCF_026419965.1. Lineage (NCBI taxonomy): Eukaryota > Metazoa > Chordata > Mammalia > Artiodactyla > Physeteridae > Kogia > Kogia breviceps. Next base: position 144,580,675 of record NC_081311.1, on the reverse strand, counting down.
GAGGGGTTTAAGGGTCCTTTGCTGCCCCCCACCCATATCTTCCCTGTTAACTATCTCTAACTTTCATTGGTCAACCATCATTAGCAATGTGGCCTCAAACTCTTTTCTGCTTGAAGTCCCACCCCATTCCCTTTTCTACTGTAAATAGCATCTTGCTCAAGAAAAAGTGATTCTGAAAATGCCATCTCTTGTAAGAAGAACTGTAAAAACAAGTAATTTCACTCTAAAAGTGAACTTCCTACTTGAAGGGGAGAAAAATAAGAAAGATGGACGACTATGGAATTTTCATAAAAGTTTTTCACGCAGGATATACTGTGGGCATGTACTCCCTTTGCAAAACAAGTGGCCCTTTATGTGTGTCTCAAAACATCCTGTGGATTTTACCGTCTATTTCAATGGGAGTTTTTGAGACATGGAAGGGAAAGAGACTTACTGACCTTTAAAAAGCAGCTGATCCATTTGTAGTCTCTACTGTCAACTTAGCAGTTCCTTCAATATTTCAGTGGAGGTTTTTAATAGAAAGGAAGTTCAGGAGGCACACATTTTATTTTGACTTGACCATTGGGAATTACCATATCTGACCATCAGGGAGGAATTATAAATGTTCTTTAGTGTCACTTTACTACATGACGATCAATTAATAGAGCTTGTGCTGAGGAGGATAGAGAATGGTAGCAATGAAGGAACTAGTTGATGTGGATCAAAAGAGCTAGTGAAAAGATTAGTTTTTCTGTGGAGTTAAAATAGATTAGTGTGTCTCTGGACTCACAGTCTTTCACAAAGTACTAATGGCTGGCTTTCATTTGAGAAGGGACAGATTCAGGGCAGTATTGGGATAAAGGTTGTTCATGTCCTCTCGTCTGGATAAAAGTTGTTCCATTCCCATATTGGAAAATTCTGAAAAAATATTTTTCCTGAAAGTTAGTTTTAGTGTTCTGGTTTCAGTGAAACAACACAGAGGGTTCTATGGTAGTCCAAGAAGTACAAATGGGATAGTGAGAAGGAGCTGTGCTTGGAGGGGACCTACATATCCCTTACAACCAGCTGGAGAAGAGTCCCTTGATGATTATAGATGAGATATCCATAGCTTTTGAGTAATTGCAAGGGTAAAGTCAGAGAAAACCAGGGAAAAAAACTAGAACCATGATGGTGGAATGTTGTAATCATCCAGGAGAGAGCTGATCAGAGCCTGACCCAAAGAATGGAGTTGAAGGGGAATAGTAGAGAGATTGCATGAAAGGACAGTTGGCAGTATTCAGAAAGAGACAAAATTGCTGAGTGAAGCAGAGTGGAAGAAGTAACAATAATTCTGGGATTTTAATTTTTTTACTTGAGAGTGTATAATTGGACAGCATAGCCATGTGTGATGGGTAAACAAGGATGAATTTGGTGTTTGTTAGCAATTATGATTAGAGCCAGTCTTGAAAACAAAATGTTACATATACATGAACCAACAAGGACAAAAGGGACCAGACAGATCTAGGTGTCATCTATGACTATTTCTAGAGTTACTTGTGGTTCTTGCACAGTGGCTTATTTATGGGATGCCTGGAGTGGAATATAAAGCCATACTGAGCTACAGATAGAGTTAAAGAGTGTAGCGTATTTTGAAAATGTTTCCCAACTGATTTACCAAAGCCACAAAAAATGTAGTGAAAGAGGAATAAGCAAAGTCTATTGATCAGCCAAAATGCAACTGAATGTAATTAGCCAGTGAATAATTATATTAGAATCAAGGTAAGAAGATCTCAATGCATAAATATCTTCTGAAAATTATACTGTTTTGAATTCATTAAAATTTTTAATATATCTGGACTACTTTTACTCCATTGATAGAAAAAAGAATATTCCTCAACTTTGTTCACCCACAATAAAGGGAAAAAAAGAGCTTTACATAATAAAAAGATTAAGTACATGAAAGTTCCAACATATTTCTTAGCATAAAGTTAGTACTTTATAAGTGTGAATGTGTTGAATAAAATTAAGTGAGATTCCTGCACAGTTTGAGTTTTATTGCTAAGCTATTTTATCCTTTTGGTTGAATTTGTATAATATATAGTCTCTCCTAACACCTGCATCCATCTTTACCCTTCTTAAAAGAATAATCCAGCTTCATCTTCCCTATTTTCTCACTTTCTCCCAATCTCCTGGCTTTGCCCACTCACCCTCTGTTCAAACTCACCTGGAAGAAGTTGCTAATTGCCAACTTTCAATGGCATTTTCAGTTCTTACTTTACCAGACCTCACTGGAGTATGTGACACCACTTTTTCTTTCCTGCATCTGTATCCACCTTTGGCTTCCTGGACATTTCTCTCTCCCAGTTTCCCCCCAGTCTTTCTGAATTAATCTTTCTCATTTTCCTCTGAAACTTCCACTTCCTCTCTCCAGGCCTTGAATGCAGTACTTCTTTATGAGTGTATCCTTCTATTCTGCTCTCTTTCCTCTTTCTGCTTTCAGTTTTAGTATAAAAACACATCCATGGCTTCAGTTACCACCTTCGGGCCCGTGACTCCAGAAATACATATGCAGCTGAAGTCTCCCTTGTGTTCCAGAGGAGCAGTGCCATCTCCCTGGACATTTTCACTAAGACAGCCATGGACAGTTCAACATTACCACATCCAGAACAGAATTCACTTTGACCCTCTAACCCCATAAGCTTCTTCTTCTATATTCCCTATCTCAGTGAACCATAATACCATCCTCCCAGTTGCCAAAACCATAATCTGAGACTCATCCTTAACTCTTTCCTCATGTTCAAATGATGTAGATGTCAGCCCTCAACTACTGTTGATTATGTTTCACTCCTACTGCTATTATATGTGTTCAGACTCTTATTATTACAGCCGTTTCATCCTCCTTGCCTCCAGTTTTGCCATTCATTCATTCATTTACAACACGATTATGGAGTGTTTGCTAACAACCAGGCATTGTGCTGGGGATGCGTTCCAAGAGATGAGCATAGCCAACCTGGATTCTGCTCTCATGGAGACTCCACTAAGGCCCATAGTCACCTTAAAACCCAAATATGATCATGTCATTCTTTGTTCAGCATCCTTGAGCAGGCTCTCAAGCCTCAGGGCTATGTCTGCCTTTCTTAAATTGGTGTGGAATGGCTTGTGTGAGACACTGCCCATTGCCTCCCCAGGGGAACCTCAACGGCAGCTGGACACAGGGCCACCCAGAAGGCAAGGCATTGTCTTCCAGACTCCCATGCAACCAGGTTGGTGGCCACGTGACTCAGTCCTGGCTGATGAAGTGTAAGGATGCTTAAAGCCAGTTAAACTAACCTGGGAAGGGTGGTGGAAGGGGGCACTTTTTGCCCTCTGTCTTTCTTCATTTTTTTGCCCTGCTACACAGATGTGCGGACTGGAGTCCAGCAGCCATCTAGAACCATGAGGAGACCTTGAGTATGGAAAGGTGTGTACTAGGATAGTGAAGCAGAAAGATGGGAGCCTGAGTCCCTGAAGAAACTGAAAATTGTGGAGCCCTATACCATCTTTGGCCCCCTTACCATCACATCTTTTTGTGAAAGAGAAATACACTTTTACTCTTTTAACTTGATTAAACCACAGTTAGTTGGGGGTTTTATATTACATGTAGCTGAACTTAACTAAATAAATGAGACTTATAAAGACCTTTACAACGTGAACCTTTCTTACCTCTCCAGAATTAGCTTATCTTACTCCTCATGCAAGTCCTAGTATCCCCCCAACTCTCTCTTCTCTCTTCTCTCCCTCTCCCTCCCTCCCTCCCTCCCCCCCTTCCTCTCCCCCCCTCATCCCTGCTGCTCCTTCTACCTGGACTTCACTCTCTCTTTACCTTCACACATTCTTAAGTCTGATTCTTACTGGCTTGGTTCAGAGATCACTTCTTCAGACCTACTGGTTTGGTTCAGGATTCTTCACTACCCCTTCTCAGCCTGGCTTAAGTGGTGCCCTCCTAAGTGCTTCTTCTGTATGCTGTGCTTATGGTCTTTTTAGTCTTCTACCTAATACATTTCTTGTTTCCTTATCTGAGTTCTTCACTAGCCTATAAGGGCAGAGGGTATATGTGCCTGTTTGAATGAATAGCTTGCACTCTAGTTTCTCTTGCCCGTGCTGTCAATTTCATATCTAGTCAATGGAAGAAGTTGAAACTAACAGGGTTTTATAACTTGACCAAGGATGATCTTAGAATCAATTTGCCTATCTTCTTGTTTTCTTTCTTGTGTCCTGGGCACATGTGTGGATGGGGTGACTTCATTTGAGTTGGGACAAACTTGCTGAAGTGAAACTGTTCCCTCAGGGAGGATGGGGTAAGTGTGTATAGCAGTTTTCTAGGTACTCTTACAAGTCTTCTTACAATTGGCCACAAACGTATGAACCTGCTCCACACGTTGTTAACATTCATTTGGAAATCTTTTGCATACACTAGGGCTAGGCTGAGCCATCTCAAATCCAAATCTTCACTCCACCACTTAAAAGACTTGAATGGATCTACTTCCTCTCTGGAGATGTCCAGTCTCTTTAATGGGCCACACAGACCTCTCTTCTACTTCTTCGGCCTCATGTCTTACCACCATTTTGCCATTTCCTTTGCACACTAAAAACTTGTTCTTTTGGGATAGCCCACATCATTTCTCACCTCCAAACCTTTGCTCCAGCTACTTCTTCTGCCTGGATTGTCTCCTCTAACTTCTAAAAGTGCTAACTCCACCCATTGCTTAGGGACCTTAGAACTTGACTCAGGGGACTTCCTCCTCCCAGAATTCTTCCCCAGGCCTCCACTGGCTGGGTTAGGTTTGACTCATGCCCCTAGTACCCTGTGCTTGGCTCACCCATCGCACTTGCCTCAGCAGTTAATAACCCATCTTCAGTGTGTTGGCCCCTCCAAAGGCAGGAACTGCATCCTGTTCATCTTCGAATCTTCCCGGTGCCTGGCACATGGCAGGCATGCAAAAATATTTTGCTCAATTAATAAGTGAAATATAAAATGGAAATGCTCTCAGAACCACCAAATTACCTTATTGCACAAATTTTCCTGGTCTCACTCTGATGAGCCATCAGTTTTCCCCTTTGCACATTTCCACATCCTGGATGGGACTGATGATTTAATCAGCTCATGTGAGAGTTTGGAGTGACATCTTGGGAACTAGCCTGATGTTGGAGGAGGCAGGGGGACTGACTGTAAACTCTTTATATGAGCAGAAGGCTGTTTAATAACTGTGAACATTCGCCCCTAGTTCTGAGCTTCGTCACAGCTCCCTGACATGCCATATCACACCACACAGACACCAGGGGTGCTCACTCTGGCTCAAGAGAGTTATCATTTGCCTGGAGCATAACCTGACATCCCAGGAACTTCTTCACCTGGGGAAACTGAACCAGAACTTAGAGGCTTAGAGGTTCTTTGGTGGAGGTGCCACTGTCTGTGAGACCCTTGGCTGCCATCTATCAAGACTGAGTTCTCCTCCTTCCAGATGGAAAAGGTGCCAGAGATTCATATAAGTGGGGGCCTAGTTGGTGCTGATAAAAGGTCATGTAGAACCTGTGTGATCTTAGATAAGTTATTTAACCTCTGTGTGGCTTAGACTCCTCATAAAAAGCATGAAAATGCCTATGTCATAGGGTTAATAGGAGGACTAAATTAGATAAATTATTGAGTCTTGCAGAGGCAAGGTCTGTAAGTAAGTGCTTATAAATGTCAGTTGCTGTTATTACTGTTGTCATAATACTGGTCTGTGGTGTCTACAAAGAACAAATCTTGAGAAGATAAGTGAGACAGAAAAATGTCCTGGAGGGGAACTGAAATGAAAATGTAAACCAGAGTCTCCGTGTTGGAATTCAGAATCGTTTCATTAAGGAAGACTATGTGTCATGTCATTTAATGATCTAAAAAACAAAACAGAAACCAGAGTTTGCATGAAAAACTTGTATGATTATTACTACTTTTTCCCTTGCCTCCCCTTTTTGTGCTGTCACTAAATTTCCTGTGCAAAAGTCACCTCTTGGGTCCCTCACATTGATTTTGCTCAATTATCTTTCAGCGCTGCTCTGACCTATTTATGGGAAGTGGCAGGAGCTTTCTGCCTTCCCCAGAGCTCTCACTCCTCTTTTCATAAAGACAGAAAGTGGTCATTGTTTCTTTTAAATGCTAAGCTCTCTTGCCTACCTTAGAAGATATGTCTGACATCACCTTTTTGGTCAAGGGACTGTGTTTCCTACTGAGGAAGCTTGAGATGGAGCAGAGGGCAGGTGATAGGCAAAACCAGGGAACACCTTAGGTCCAAAGAAGCCTCAACAGGAGGGAATCCTGGGGAGCAGGTGCAGATAAGTAATCATAACGCCAGTTTGCTTTTGCATGCATTGGTGGTATGCCCACATCCTCCTTTGCCTCTTACATCTCTGCTGGCTGCTTCTCCATCTCCTTTGCAGAGTTCTCTTCCTCTTCTGGTCTTTCAATGCTCATGTTTCTCATGGTTCTGTTCATGGGCCTGAGCTCTTACTCTTTACTTTCCCTGGACTATCTCAGCCATCCCAGGGCAACAGGAACCAGATCTGTCTCCCAAGTTCCAGACAAGTACATGCAACTTCCTTCCCGGTTCCTACTTGGATATCCCACAGGTCACTCAAACTCAATATAACAAAAATCACATGTTTCTCCTCCCTAAAATTTGCTTCTCCCTCAGTGTTCCTTGTCTCAGCAAGCAGCACCACTCCCCAAGCTGTTACCCAAGGAGCAACCTGGAAGTTGACCTTGACTTTCCGCTTTCTCTCTCCCTTCGCATTCAATCAATCACTAATACCTGTCATCTCCTCTAGTTCTTCTCTACATTAGTCCAGGCCACCAGCACTTCTCTCCTGGACCAGTGCAGGAATTCTTCTGCTTCCTCCTCTGCTTCTAGGCTTGTTCCAATCTATTCTCCATCCTGCAGCTAGTTGGATAGTCTAACACTGAAAATCCACCTGATCTAACATTTTCCCCACTTTCCCATTGCCCTAAAGATAACACCCAGGCACCTAAACATGCTCTAAGGCCCAAGATTCAACCTTGATCTAGCTTCCAGCTGCATCTCTCCTCAGCCTTCTCCTATTTTTGTGCTCCAGTTACACTGAGCTTCATTCAGTTCCTCTCACCTCTGCACCTTTGCACATGCTAGTCCCTCTGCCTTAGCATGCCCCCACCTTTGGCGTCTCGGTTACCTCTACTCCTCCTTTGCCTTCCAACCTAAACACCAATCTCTCTAGAAGCCCTTCCCTAAGCTTGACTGTATCCCTTGCTCTCTCTACTCCCACCAGCATAACATGCATCATAACTGGCATCATTACTTCTTCAAGACTTGCATTGTTTGATAGTATTGGAGAGCAGGGAATATATCTGTCTTGTTCAATTGTATTTCATTGCCTGGCATACCAGGCACAGTCAATGCTCAATAAATATTTAAATAAATGAATAGAAGTAACAAAACTCTCTTCATTGTTTTATTTTGAATTTCGCTGATCATCAATAAGATTGAACTGTTTTGGTATGTGTTTCTTGATCATTTGTTTTTTATTAGTTGCCATTTTATATTCGTGGCCTATTTTTCTTTGTTTTTTTGTTATTGATTGTAAAGAACTTTTTGTAAATTGAAGACTTTAGTTCCTTTGTATTTTGTAAATAATTTTTCTGATTTACCCCTTATTGTTTACATTTGGTATTTTTTCTTATAAATAAAGGCTTTAAGTTGTTACATATTCAAATTGACCAATCTTTTGCATGAGGATTAAAAAGGGCTTCCATATAGGCGTATGTTTGTATTTGCAAAGTAAAGAAGCATGCCTGACGTATTTCCTCTGTGGGTTGATGTGGAGGGGAATGCCTGTGAGGAAACATTTATCGCTTACTTTGCTATAATGTTATAAAGTATTTTGTAGATGCTTTTTTTTTTTTCCAACGAAAATATTTAAGAATAACTGTTAAGACTTCCACTTCCTAAAGATGGAGTGAATATGTTTTTCTCAATTCCTCCTGCTTAGCAAAACTAAAAACCTTGGACATTATTTAAAAATCAAACACGAGACTCTGAAAAGTAGAAAGAGGAGGGAGATCATCTAGGGAACTTGCAACCCCAGGAACAACATGGTGGTGAGTTCCTGGGTTTCTCTCTCATTATACGTCCCAGTCTTAGAGTTGAAGAAGCCATTGCAACCCAGAAACGCCAAGGGGCACAGACAAACGTAGCCCTCCAGAAAGCCTGCTCTCTAGTTAAAGGACCAGGGAAAAGACAGCCTGCACACTTCCACCCATGTCAGCAAAAGCTAAGTTGGGCAGGTTACTTATGCCCACCCTAGGCTGTAACAAGGCACCTCTGTTCCCCTCCCTGCTGCTGGGGTGGTGTTAGAGAAGGACAAGTAGGGAGCCAAGACTTTTCAAAGTGCCCTCCCCTAAGTATCATTGGAGACCATGTGGGGAGACAGAACTTTCCACTCCTCATGGCAGTAATTAGACACCTTTCTGTTCCCCACTAGGGTAGTGTCACAGGAAACCTAGGAAGAGTCAGGACTTTCACCATCACCAAGGGGGTAATGAGGTCACTACCACTGCAGTGTTGATGGAGGCCACAGGGTGATCCAGAACTCCCATCCGCACCCAACAGTATCAAGCAGCCTCCCACCCTCTGCTGTCAGAGGCCGCGTGGGGAACCTAGACTTCTACCTCCACCTGACAATAATGAGGCAACCCCCTGCCAGAGTGGCATCAGAAAATGCCAGCTAAAACATAAAGTTTAAGTAAGATCCAGAGTCTCCTAACTTAATATGCAACTGTTCAGGTTTCAGTTGAAAACTACTCCTCATAGCAAGAACCAGAAAGATCTCAAACTGAATGAAAAAAAGACAATCAGTAGATGCCTTACTAATTTCCTAGGGCTGCTGTAACAAATTACTACAAACTGACATAAAACAATAGAAATTTATTCTCTCAAAGTTCTGGAGGCCAGAAATCCAAAATCAAGGTGTCAGCAGGGCTGCCCTTCCTTCAAAGGTTCTAAGAAAGGGTCTGTTCCTTGCCTTTTCCAGCTTCTAGTGATTCCAGGTATTTCTTGGTTTATAGCTGCATCACTGTAATATCAGCTTCCATGGACACATTGCCTCCTCCTCTGTATTTCCCTTATAAGGATACCTATCACTGGGTTAAGTCCTGCCCAGATAATCCAGGATGATCTCTTCAACTCAAGATCCTTAATTACATCTGCAAAGACCCTTTTCCCAAATAAGGTAATGTTCACTGGTTCCAGGAATTAGGATGTGGATATATCTTTTTGGGAATGGCCACCATTCAACCCACTATGGGTGCCAAAACTGAGATGACAGAGATATTAGAATTCTCAGACAAAGATTTTAAAGTAGGCCTGGTAAAAAATATTTCAATGACCAATTATGAACATTGTAGAAACAAATGAAAACACAGAAAGCCTCACCGAGAAATGGAAAGTCTCACCAAAGAAATAGAAGATATCAGGAAAAATCAAGTGGAAAATTTAGAAAATACAATACGGAAATAAAAAGCTTAGTGATGGGCTCAACAGCAGAATGGAGAGGACAAAGGACAGAGTCAGTGAACTGGAAAATAGAATGATAGAAATGGTCCATTCTGAACAAAAGAAAGGAAATAGATTGAAGAAGAGTAAAAAAACAAAAACCTAAAATAAACAGAGCCTCAGGTACCTGTAGGACTATGACAAAAGATCTAACATTCATGTCATTGGAGTTTCAGAAGAAGAGGAGAAAGAGGGTGAGGCTAAACAAGTACTCAAAGAAATAATGAACAACAACTTCTTGAATTTTATAAGAGACATAAACCTACAGATTCAAGAAGCTGAGAGAAACCCAGTCAAGATAAAGCCAAAAAAATCCATACCAAAACATATCATAATTAAATGTCTGAAAACTAAAAACAAAGAAAAAGTCTTGAAAGCAGCCAGAGGAAAACAATATCTTACCTATAGGTGAAAGGCAATTCAAATGACATTGTATTTCTCATCATAAAATGTGGAGAAAGAAGTGGCCCAATATTTTCAAGTACTGAGAGAAAACTGTCAGTCCAGGTGAAAATATCCTTTAGGGATGAAGGGGGAATCAAGACATTTTCAGATTTAAAAAAAATTTAAGAGAATTAGTTTTCAGCAGACTACCTTAAAAGAATGGCTGAGGAAAGTTCTCTACATAGAAGGGACACAATAAAAAACAAAACTTTGGGGCCTCCCTGGTGGCGTAGTGGTTGAGAATCTGCCTGCTAATGCAGGGGACATGGGTTCGAGCCCTGTTCTGGGAAGATCCCACATGCCGCGGAGCAGCTAGGCCCGTGAGCCACAACTACTGAGCCTGCGCGTCTGGAGCCTGTGCTCTGCAACAAGAGAGGCTGTGATAGTAAGAGGCCCACGCAGCATGATGAAGAGTGGCCCCCGCTTGCCACAACTAGAGAAAGCCCTCACACAGAAACGAAGACCCAACACAGCCAAAAATAAAAATAAATAAATAAATAAAATTTAAAAACAAAACAAAAAAACTTTGGAACACCAGGAAGAGAGAAAGAACACAGTAAGCAAAAATATGTGTAAATACAACAGGCTTTCCTTTTCTTGAGTTTTCCAAATTGTTTGATGGTTGAAACAAAAATTATACCAATCTCTAATGTTTCTAATATATGTAGAGGAATATTTGAGACAATTATATTATAAATTGGGGAGATTAAGAGGATGTAAAAAGATGTAAGATTTCTATACTTCACTCAAACTGCTGAAATCATGACACCAATAGACTGTGATAAATTATGTATATTTGATGTAATATCTAGAGCAACCACTGAAAAGGCTGTACAAAAGGTTACATTCAAAACACTATATGTAAATAAAAATGGAATCTAAAAATATGTTCAGGTTACAGGAAAAAGAAAACCAACCAACAACCAACAAACAAAAGCAAGAATAAACAAGACAAAAATAAAATGGCAGACTTAAGCCCTAACATATCAGTAATTACATTAAATGTAAATGGTCTAAATATACCAATTAAAAGACTGGTAAGTGGACTAAAAAGATGACCCAACTATATGCTATCTACAAAAAATGTACTTCAAAGAAGATGTAGGCAGGTTGAAAGTAAAAGGATAGAAATATATATGTATTATGCAAGCATTAATCAAAGGAAAGCAGGAGTAGCTATATTAATATCAGGGCACCTAAATGTTTATTCACCAAAGAGCAGAGCTGCAAGATATGTGAAGCCAAAACTGATAGAACTAAAAAGATAAATAGAAAAATCCACAATTATAGTTGAAGATGTCAACATCCTACTCTCTCAACAATTGATAGAACAACTAGACAGAAAATCTTCAAGGATATAAAAGAACTAAATAACATCATCAACCAACAGGATCTAATCAACATTTATAGAATATTTTACCCAACAAAAACAGAATATACATTCTTTTCAAGTGTACTTGGAACACATAACAAGATAGATCATGTCCTGCACTGTGAAACAAAACTTAACGCATTAAAAAAACCTGAAATTATACAGAGCGCATTCTCTGACTGCAATAGAATCGAACTAGAAATAACAACAACAAAAAAAATCTCAGGAAAAATTATAGCACTAAATGCATGTATTAGAAAAGCAGAAATGTCTCAAATTAATAAACTAAACTCCCACTCCAAGAGCTTAGGAAAAGAAGAGCAAGATAAGCCTAAAGCAAGGAGAAGGAAGGAAATAATACAGATAAGAGTGGAAATCAATGAAAATGAAAAAAAAAATAGAAAAATCAATAATGAAAACAGCTGATTGAAGAGATCAACAAAGTTGACAAACCTCCAGAAAGACTGACAAAAAAAAAAGAAAAGGTACAAACTACCAACATCAGGAATGAAACAGGGGCTCTCACGACTGATCCTGTAAATATCAAAAGGATAATAAGATAATACTACGAACAATGTTACATGCATATAACTGACAACTTAGATCAAATGGACCACTTCCTCAAAAAATACAAACTATCGTAATTCATCCAATATAAAATGAATATCTCTATATGTACTAAGGAGATTGAACTCATAATTTTAGAACAGAAAAATGAAATCACCAGGCTCCTATGGTTTCACTAGAAAATTCTACAAAGTGTTTAAAGAAGAATTGACTTCAGTTCCACACAATCTCTCACAGAAAATAGAAGAAGGAATACTCCTGATTAATTTTATGAAGCTAGTAGTACTCAGACTTCAAAATGACACAAAGATAATCCAAAAAATAAAGAAGAAAGAAAACCACAGGCCAATCAATATCCCTCATTCCCTCATGATTATAGGTGCAAAAATTCTTAACCAACTATTAAAGAATTCAGCAATGTATAAGAAGAATAATACAGAAAGATCAAATGGGATTCATCCCAGGAATGCTGGTTTATACCAGAAAATCAATGTAATCCATCATATTAACAGCCAAAATAAATCACATGATCATATCAATTGATGCAGAAAAAGCATTTGACAATATTCAAAACATATTCATAATAAAAACTCTCAGAAAAATAGGAATACAATGGAACCTCCTTAACTGATAGAGAAAATCTACAAAAAACGTATAGCTAACATTATGTTTAATGGTGAAAGCCTGAATGCTTTCTCCTCTAAGACTGGGAGCAAGGTAAGAATGTCTACTCTTACAACTCTTATTCAGCACAGCTCTTCAAGTTCTAGCCAAAGCAATAAGGCAAGAAAGAAACTAAAAGCCATAAATATCAGATAGGAAAAATTAAAACTGTCCTTATATGCAGATGGCATGATTCCTTAGGTAGAACATCTCAAGGAATTTAAAAACAAAGACAAAAATAAAAAGCCTCTTAGAAGCTTACAAATGAGTTCAGCAAGTTTGCAAAGTACAAGATAAATGCACACAAAAAATTGTACTTTTACACACTAACAATGAACACATGGACACTGAAATTAAAAACACAATATTCTTTATATTTATTCCATAAAAAAGTATGAGTAAATCTAATGGAATGTATACAGAATTTTTATGCTGAAAACAATACAAAGTTGATGAAAGAAATCAAAAAATAAGTAAATGAAATAACATACCTTGTATATGAATTGAAATATTCAACATACTAAAGATCTCAATTCTTCCAAATTAATATATAGGGTTAATGAAATTCCTATCAAAATCCCAGCAAGATTTTTTTGTAGATATAGACAAAATTATTCTGAAACTTATATGAAAAGGCAAACTAACTAAAATAGTTAAATCAACTTTGAAAAAGAATAATGTGAAAAAGAAAAATAATTTCAAGAACTATAATACAGTAATGAAAGTATATGGTATTGGCAGAGGGATAGAAAATGGAACAGGATGGAAAGCCTAGAAATACATTCACACAAATATATTCAACTGGTTTTCGACAAAGATGCAAAAGCCATTCAATGGAGGAAGCACATAATTTTCAACAATGCAGCTGGACATCCACAGGCAAAAAAAAATCAGCCTTAACCTAAGTCTCACATGTTATATAAAAATTAACTCAAAATGGTCATGGACTTAAATATGTAAGCTAAAACTTTAGAACTTCTAGGAAAAAACATAGAAAATCATGACCTAAGGTGAAGCAAAGAGTTCTTTGACTTAACACCAAAAGTATGGTATATAAAAGGAAAATTGATAAATCAGACTTCATCAAATTAAAAACTCTCTCTGAGAAAGATCCTGTTAAGAGAATTAAAAGACAAGTTAAAGAGTGGATAAAAGTATTTACAAATCACATATAATAAAGGACAGGTATCTAGAATATATTTTTTAAATTGTCAAAACTCAAACAAAAATTATAATTAGAAAATGAGCAAAAGATATGAAGAGACTTGTCACCAAAATGACAACTAAGCACATGAAAAGATGTTCAACATCATCAGTTATTAGGGAAGTGCAAGTGAAAACCACAATGGGATATTACTACACACCTATCAGAATGGCTAAAATAAGAAATTTGACACCACCAAATGCTGATGAAAATGGGGAGAAACTGGATCACTCATACATTGCTGAAGGGACTGTAAAGTGGGTGGAGCCACTCTGGAAAATAGCTTGGCAGTTTCTTAAAATACTAAACATGCAACTACCATATAACCAGCAATTGTACTCCTGAGCATTTAACCCAAAGAGATGAAGACAGTGTCCATACAAGAACTTGTGCTTGAATGTTACAGCAGCTGTATTTGCAATAACCCAAAACTGGACACAACCCAGATGTCTTTCAGTGGCTGAATGTTAAACAGATTAGCATATTCATACCATGGAATACTACTCAGCAATAAAAAGGAACATGAATTGATATAGAATAATTTGGAACATGTATTGATACAGAATAATTTGGACAGATCTCCAGGAAGAATAGTTACGCAGAGTGAAAAAAGCCAATCCCAAAAGTTTACATACTATATGATTCCATTTACATAACATTCTTGAAATGACAAAATTATAAAATGGAGAACAGACTAGTGGCTTCCAGGGGTTAAAAAGCGGGTGTAGGTGGGAGGGAGGTGGGTTTGGCTATAAAAGGGCAACATTCAGAATCATGATAGAAATGTTCTGTGTCTGACTTCAATGTCAATATCCCAATTGTGACCTTGTATAAAGTTTTGCAAGATGTTACCATTTTACATGGGATCTCTCTATATTATTTTTACAACTCCATGTGAATCTATAATTATGTCAAAATAAAAAATATAATTAAAAAACCCCGACTAAAACCAGGTTTTAGAATAGTTTTATTTAATACTTTCAAGATAATAATACATAGAAAAATTAACTTGGGTTTTGTTAATATTACCAGAGCTAAAACAATTTGAGTTTTGATAGTGTAAGATTCCTTTGACCCATGTAACTTACTGTGTCATAAATTTCTGGATATGTTGGTTTTTTGTTTTTGTTTTTTTAAATTTTTTGCTTTATTTTGTTTGTTTCTTTTGAGAAACCATGTCTTTAAAAATCTAGAGAAAGATTTTTTTAAGTATAATGCAACATTTGGAAAAGAATTATGCTTCTTTAATAATTCAAATTACAGTTGGCCTCTATCTGCCCTAAATTAAATCTCTGTTAAAGAATTAGGTGAAAATGCTCATGGCTTGGAAAGACTAAGTTCAGATAATTATACTCTTGGCCACAGTAAACCTAACATTTTTACAATATACTTTTCTCTTGGAAACAAAACACAGAAAACTGCACTAGAGTACTCTTGCTCTGTCGTGAATTGTGTTACACTATGAGTAAATCGTATCCCCTGTTTACACATCTTGGGACATAAGATGCTTTATTCATGGAGGCCCTATGGCTTTGTTTTTGACATTGCTGGTTTAAGTTCAGTAATCAATGAGAACAGGACTAAATTCCAGCTTTGTTCCACTTGAGCTTCTGTTAGGCCAGCAAGGTGGGCCTGAAGGGTATTGGCCTTCGGGGCACAGGGTTTGGGCTCAACTCTGCCTCTCTCATTTATGAGCTATATGGCATTGGGAAAGTCACTTGAACTACCTGAGCTTAGAATTTTTTATTTGTAGCAAAAGAAAAATTACATCTTCCACCTAGGATGATGAGAAATAGAAAATATATATAAATAGACCTCATATTATGAGCTCAGTAATTGATCACTCTTACTATTACTGTTATTTGGGCTTGGCACTTGCTATGCTGTGTTTCTGTTTATCTTTGATTTATCCTTTCAACTGGATTGTGAGTACCTGGAGGGCAGACATGCCACCAAATCACCTTTATAACCCTCACATCTTTCAGGATAATGTCTTGCACTCAATAGGGGCTAAGTAAAAATATTAGTTGATAACAAAGATGATGCTATAAGTGGAACAATTGAAGGTAATATATCATGTTGAAGTTCCTTTAACACATCTGTGCACAAGTTTTAGTGCATTGGAATGAACTAGGGAGCTGGTAAAAGAGATCTCTGTTCTCTACCTCCTACCCGAGGGAATCTGATACACAGTCCTAGAAGTCTGCATTTTAGAAAGCTCCCTGGGTCATTATGACGCAGGTGGTCCATGTACTGATCACATTTAGAGAAACCATGCTTTAGTAGATAACCTATGTCTTGCTGACTGTTAAGTTGTAAAGAGATTGCCCATATGATACATAAAGTAGGAACTGATGATTGTTGAAATGAAAATTTGGTCTGCAGGGTCATCCAAAAAATCCACCTTATCACTGAGCTGCCAGGCACATATTACAAAACTAATCAGAACTTACTTTTAATTAACATGTTTTATGTCCTAGTTTTCTAAGCCAAAACTATATATGTACATGCTGTCTTCTTGGCTCCAGCTTGCCTAGTGAAGAGAAAATAGAAATGGAATAAAATGCCCAGTGGGCATTAGACTGCAAGTACATTTATCCTGCGGCAAAGCATTAATTTATAAAGACAACTGCAATGCATTATGCATACAGTCCATCCTCATTTGGCCCCCAAACTGACTCTTAGAGGGACATGTCCTTTCTCTAGTGGCTGCTATTTAGGACAAAGGCTTGGAACTAATAACAAAATGATTGTACTTCCTAGGAGTGCTACCCTAAAGCACTTTCTTTCATTATTAGGAAGACTTGATACAAAATTAAGCAAATAAGAACTGGTGGCAAGAGTTATGTCCTCCTTCCACCATAGGGACATAGGGACCATTTAGAGACAAAAATAAAAGTGATTTTGTTCTTCATGAGAACAAGTAATACAGAAAAGAGCTGTTATTTCCTTTTGGTTTTTATCCAAAGACTTCAAAATACTGATTAGGAATAATGCCTGTTTTCAAATGGTAATAAGAAAAAAAGGGGAACATTTTCTTGTTAGGCTATAAAACTGAAAATAATCATTTTGATGTCTTCTCCTCCATCCTTACATTATTTACAAAACTACTTCTATTAATATGTAAATTATCCAAAATCAGTTTACTAAGAAATCACGGTTCTGTAGAAGATACTAGTATATAATATATGTATTCTGGAACTCAATGATAATCCAAGTCCTTGACTCTAACATGGGTTCTACAGTGAAATGGATGTAACTGGCCCCTCTTGTAGGCCATCTCAAACATTTCCCATTCCTGAGAATATGAACGAAAAATAGACTTTGAAAAAAAAATGTATTCTTAGATCTTGATTCTACTCCAACTCTGCAATAATTACAGTAATTACAAAGATAAAGGGTAAAAGTCACAAAGTGCTGGCTGGGACATTCCAGAGCAGGAGAAAGCTTGGCGCCATTTTTATAGTTATGCCTGTTAAGATTTAATAGATGGAAAGTTTCATTAGTGAGCTGTGCTGCAATAAACTTCAAGGAGGTTCCAGACTACTGTATGTTGCTGTTACCAACAGAAAACTGTTCAGCTTTCCCTCTCGAAAGAGTGTATTGGATTTTCAACACTTCAATTATAAAAAGTTGTAAGAGGCATGATTTTTAAAAATTTAATGTAGAGACTAGTTTCTCCTTATCATAGAACCCATAGTAATAACAGATTTTTATTCTTCATTTCACATGCTAATTGTTGACTCTCTGGGAGTGAGTCATTTTGGGATTGTATCATTATTGGTATTAATTATTTTAGACAGAAAAAAGGTACAAAAAGCTTTGTACCTCTTTTTTCTCTCTCTCCTCATAGCTCATAAAATTATGTCCTAATGGGATTGTGGCAAATTTGGAAACTATGATTTCTTTAAATAAAAGAATTTCCTGAATCACGTACTCCACCTTTACTGTAAAATGCTTGCTCTCACCTCTGACAAGCTGGCAAATTTCAGAGAATAAACACTGGAATCCAGTCACTTGCTTTTCTCCAGTGGCTGGTCAGATTCCAGCCTACTTTTGGAGCTTTGAGTCTAGGCTTGAGTAAAGTGTCCATAGGCAGAACTTTGCAGACTCCTCTTCGCTGGAGGTGAAGCTGGTGCTCCCCTTTATAGTATAAGCAAACCACTGAAGGTCATCCAGTGTTATTCCTCATGGAAATTACTGCCATGTTCTGGGTTTTGTGTCCTTCAGAAGACTTTCTCTATCTAGCATGTTATTTGATTTCTCTATCCTACTGTGACATGGCTAAACTGTTATTGTGTTAAACAGCAGACTGCTGTGGGTCTTTTAATGACTTAAAGAATGAGATATGCATTTCATGACTTTTACAACCTGTCTTAATACTCCTTCTTCCAGTTACAATCCACCCACCCCCTTCCATTCTACATGTTTCCGTTAATAGGCTGCAGATTTTTTACATGTGGTAAGTATGTAACCATGACAAGCACTTTCAGAGACATGTTAGCTTTTTTTTTTTTAATGTTTACTGATTATAAATTTTATTTATTTATTTTTTTTATTTTTTTGGCTGTGTTGGGTCTTCGTTTCTGTGCGAGGGCTTTCTCTAGTTGCGGCGAGCGGGGGCCACTCTTCATAGCAGTGCGCGGGCCTCTCACTGTTGCGGCCTCTCTTGTTGCGGAGCGCAAGCTCCAGACACGCAGGCTGTAGTTGTGGCGCACGGGCTTAGTTGCTCCGCAGCATGTGGGATCTTCCCAGACCAGGGCCCGAACCCGTGTCCCTGCATTGGCAGGCAGATTCTCAACCACTGCGCCACCAGGGAAGCCCGACATGTTAGCTTTTTCAGACACAAGGACACATTTTGGTGTCTGGGAACAGTAATTTAGTTTGACAAGCAGTTATGGAGTACCTGAAAGACTAGAGTTTTAATCTACATGGAATTATCCCACAGACAGTGTTTGCTGCTGTCCGAGCAGCACAAATGCATCAATTTTTTTCTACGTAAGTGTGAAGTCTGGAAGTGGGTGACATATTATTGATATTTTATCATGTGGTAACACTGTTGCTGACTAATGAGTGGTTGGAAGACCATGGTCTGTCTATTGGACTAAACTTCTCCCTGAACTTGGTGTGTCCCCAAAGTCCTACCTCCTCCCCAGTGGATAATCTTTCATAAGTTCTACACCCTCCTTATTTTCCTTGTCTTCGTGAATTCATCAGACCTGGCCACGCCATGTCCCAAAATGTGACCAGTATGTGAAGAATGGCAGGAAGTCATGCTTAGAGATTCCACAGTCCCCCAAGAGGTTCCACGATAGGGTACAGATCAGGGCACAGGCCCCCATCAACCCTTTCCACACACCACAGTTTTCAGTACTTTAATGCCTTTTGATGTAGGTTATGTTTTTGTGGAAAATCTTTTTTGGGTTAGTTCTGAGAAAATCATTATTACTTGGGTTAAGGTTGGGTCAGAGTTTAAGAGATCAGTATGTTTATTTGGGTTTTATATATTTATGGTTGGTTTTAGTTTCTGCTCTTAAACACCAGCAGCAAATTCTTGGGGGTTGTGAAGCATTGCGTCACTTTCTGTCTTCTTGTGACATGCTATTTGGATAATGCAGTTAGAAATAAGACTGGGAATTAAAGTCTCTTTGTCACAACTGAGTGAGTTCTGACCTCAGGTGCAGTACCTTGCATCATGTTATATATTTTTTGACTTCTCTGTTAATCAACGTGTTTGTTTATCAGCTTTCTCACAGGAGGGTAGTTAGAATTACTTAATCTTTAAAATGCAGGTAAGCAGTGTAACATAATTAGAACTGGTTTGTGTATGTCAAATGGATCGCTACATTTTGCATATTTAACTATCTTTTTTGGTCTGCATTCTCATTTGAAGAAACATTTAACTTTTTATAAGCAAGGACAGTGTAATATACAATGCTACTAAGCCTAATATTCAAGAATGTTTTCATACATGTCTTAGTATTAATTAGGGAGCAGTTCTTGTTTGACATGTTTACTTGGATTCTTAATAGGTTTCCAAGTGTGGTAATGCAGTAAGTACCCAGAAAAACTAACAATTATCTAGTCTAAAGAGCTTTGGATTTCACTGTAAAATTAAAATTGTGTGGAAATTGTGTTTTCATTCTACTCATATTAACCTTTTCTTATCCATATTAGCTAAAGGTTAACTTGTTCCTGCCATTTTTATGAAGTGAGAAGCAGGAACTTTGTCTTTTTATGAAAGGAAGCACAGGAGTGGCAAGCAGTCATTAGAGATTGAAATTAAAAGCGACTGTGAGATTAAGTTATAACATAGTTTATTGTATAAGCCCAATTTGGACTTTTGTAAGTGCCGGTCCGGTATTAGGAAGAGTGAGCATAATTGCGTATATGAAACTTACATTCATTTTACCCTGTCTGATGCCAGTGCCTGTTGGGAGACAGGGCGCTGTGACTTTCTGGGAGGGAAATGAATCTCACAGGCGGGTGTCACTGCCCCCAGGCACCAGCGTTGAGGAAATCTGGGGTTTTTTGTTGTTGTTGTTGTTTTTATATTTTCTTGGCTAGGCTGCACAGCATGTAGCATTTTAGCTCCCCGAACAGGGATTGAACCCACGCCCCTTGCTTTTGAAGCGTGGAGTCTTAACCAGTGGACCACCAGGGAAGTCCCGAGGAGATCTGTTTTAAGTGTAGCTCAGAGATCAAGGGAGAGAATTCCTGTTGTTTTCTTTTTTTGTTTTCCTGGCTTCACCACTGTGTTCCCAAGTAGCTAACTTGTTTCTCTGCCTCTCACAAGTGAACAGTATGGCCAAAGGAAATATTATTAGTGTCTTCACAAAATGGCAGAGTGGAAAAGGATTGTTAGGTTTCCAGATCTCATTTCATAAGTATTCAGGGAAAGGGAGACCCTGAGAGGGGTGAGTAGCTGGTTATCTGGATGGGAGAGTTATCTCCAGTAATTGTACAGCTTTCAATAATGGTAAATTCTCCTAAGAATCCGAGGAAACAAAAATGGAATATAACTCCTGTTGACTATGTTTTTAAAAAGTTGATTGGAAACATTTTTAACCTCCCTAAAGAGAATAGGAGAACCTCAGTCTTTTAAATCACTAGTTTCCAGTCAGTGGGGTGAACCTTTTGCTAGAATTTGTCCCATAATTTCTAAATGAGTGAGCAGAAATAAGAAAGGTATTATACTATTTTATGCTGAATTAACCTCACAATATACTGCTAAAGATCTATCTCTGGAGACACATCATAAAAACTAAGCACTTTTACCACCATGGCAGTATTAAAAAGTATTTCATATTTTATTATTAGGGTGTAAAATTACTAATCAAGGGTGGGAAATGACCAGGAGAAAATAGGAGAAAAAGAGAGTCATTGAAACATGCTGAAATATTACCAAGCTTTCATGAATGTATTTTTCCCCTCATTTTTTAGGGCCAGCACGTTTTAAATAAAAGACAATCTGTTTAGAATAATAGACCATAATAAATAACTGTTGCCAATGAATGAATTCTGTTTTGTCTAGCAGGATTATCAAAGCAGAAGAGCTTCTCTAAACACATCATTGATTTCAATGAAAGCAAAACTTCTTTTAGGTTATGAACCCCTCCTATATTGCAAAATTTCTTCCCCTCATGCCAACACAAACAGTAGTACCCCAGAATTAGGGTATTATTATGTTGGCTCTAGAAGGAGGAGGGTGTTGAATTGATGTCTAATTTTTAGTAAATCCCATCAAAATTACTTTTTGAATAAAGGAACAAATATAATCATATATTTGGTAAACCACAATCTGGAGAACATTCCACAGGTCTTTGTCACCCTTCAACGTATCCTTAGAATGTACCTCAAGAATGCCTCCAGAGAGAGAGCTGGAAGTCAAGGCACTTGAATCGCATTTTGAGTTCCATCATGCTGTGTCTTATGTAGGCTTCTGAGACCCTCTAATCTTTCATTTTCTTTTCCCCATCTATTGTTCCTTTCTTATACATGCCAAGAAGGCATTGGGAGATTTAGGTGACAAGGTTGGACCCTTTCCTTCTCATGAAAGGCAAAATAGGCTCTGGAGTCAGACTACACACGTTCACATCTCAATTCGATCACTTATAATGTCTCAGTTTTCTCATTTGTAAAGTGGGAATAATAATGGTTTCTATCAAGGAGGGACTAAATAAATTAATATGTATAAAGGATTTAGAACAGTACTTTAAAAGAAATGCTATTATTAAGTGATTACTACTGTCTTTATTTATTTTTTATTGGAGTAAAATTGTTTTACAATGTTGTATTAGTTTCTGCTGTACAATGAAGTGAATCAGCTATATGTACACCTATATCCGCGCCCTCCCCTCTTTTTTTTTTTTTTTTTTTGTTGGTACGCGGACCTCTCACTGTTGTGGCCTCTCCCGTTGTGGAGCACAGGCTCCAGACACACAGGCTCAGCGGCCATGGATCATGGGCCCAGCCGCTACGTGGCATGTGGGATCTTCCCAGACTGCGGCATGAACCCGTGTCCCCTGCATCGGCAGGCTGATTCTCAACCACTGCACCACCAGGGAAGCCCTCCCCTCCCTCTTGGACCTCCTTCCCACCCACCCCCTCCATCCCACCCATCTAGGTTGTCACAAGTGTCAGTGCAAAGGCTGCATCCACTGAGCTTTCCTGGTTCTCCTAGGCAGTGTTGTACTTTGTGTATAATCCCAGTAGAGCAGTTTGTTTTTTAACAGTTTATTTCCATGTCTATTTCCTCACTAGACAATAAACCCCTTGAGGTAGGGATTGGAGGATGGTGTTTTATTGGTGTATTCCTAACACTAGCACAGTTTCCATGCATTCATTAGGCATCCAGTGTTTATGAATGAATGAATACATGGATGGATGAATGAATGCATGTTTCACTTGTTGTCTCCCAATATCCATTCTCTACTTGTTTCTTTAGAAATAGAATCTCCAAATTTTAGCAGAGCATATGGCTGTCCAGCTAATGACCACATTTCCCAGCCTCCCTTTCAGTCAAGGTGTGGCCATGGGATTACATTCTGGCCGATGGGATGTGCATGGAAGTGTGGTGTTCCATTTATGGGTTATGCCCTTAAAGAAAAGAGACACGTCCTCCATTTTCCCTTTTCCTCCTGCCAGTGGCTAGAAGGTGGATGTGATGGTGCCATCTGAAATAGCTGTCTTAGACCATGAGATGGATGGCACTTGTTGAGGATGGCAGAGCAACAAGATCTAATAATTCATATGTTCTTAATGATGTGGAGCTGCTATACCAGCCCCTCACAGCTTGTATTCAAATATCTCTCTTGTTTGGAGCACTGTTTTGCTGTTGATATTTGTTTTGGTGGTAGGTGGGTCTTTGTTTCACCAGCTGAGTCTGCCCACAGAGCTACATTTATTGAATCTCTGCCCTTTGATAGATAAGTTTCTAGTGCAGATAACATTGATAAAAAATAGATAAGAATTAGCTTATTACAGCTGATTAGAATTGAGCAAGTGTGTGAATTAAATATAGCAACAAAGGCTTTGGTTTAACTATTTGCAAAAAGCATTTAAACCTTATTGTCCATCTATTCCCAGTTGTCTAATGGTTGCTCTGACTGGTGATGGGGGAAGAGGGATGAAAGATTACACAAAACTCTGGGTTACAAGACTGAGGCCAGGGAGAAGTACTTATCGTAAGAAGTGTTTCTATTCAGACCTCATTTGGGTGGGCAGGAGGGACAGAGTTTTCCCAGGAAATTCCCATCATCTCAACAAAACAGCCTTCCTCCTTACCCAGTACCCTGTGGGCGAGCACTGTGCTTGCCCGGTAAAAGGGTCAACAGGGAAAGGGTAGAACCCTCTTTGGATCTGGTCTTCTGTTTGTCATGAACTCCTTTTTGACTTTCTAAGCAAGAGCTACTAAACAGAGAGCTGCTTGGGTCTCTGGATCAGGGATTTGGACTTGATGCGTGGCGTGAGGTAACCAGTTTTCTAATGTCAACAAAGATTTGCCAAGAAATTTACCAAGATGCTGTTCCACAGATTTTCATTGTAAAGGAAAATCATTCTGGGGAAAACTAAAAAGGGGTAGTAACAGCTTGATGGTCATTTTGAGAAAGTACAGAAAATAGTGGTGAAACATGGATATTCAGATCCACATAGATACAGTTTTGAAACTTTTTATTAACATACAACATACACATAAGAAAGTGTCTAGACCATAAGTGTACAGCCTTATATAATCTTATGTACATAATTTTTAATTTTCAGGAGCCATACACACCCATGTTTACTAGAACACAAATCAAAAATGTACAGCATATATTTTAAAAATCTGGAGCTTCATGGTAAAATGCTGAAATACAGATGATAATATTTCTCATGAATATGGAGATATACCATGTTCTTGGATTGGAAGAATCAATATTGTGAAAATGACTATACTACCCAAAGCAATCTACAGATTTAGTGCAATCCCTATCAAATTACCAATGGCATTTTTTACAGAACTAGAACAAAAAATCTTAAAATTTGTATGGAGACACAAAAGACCCCAAATAGCCAAAGCAGTCTTGAGGGAAAAAAACAGAGCTGCAGGAATCAGACACCCTGACTTCAGACTATACAACAAAGCTACAGTAATCAAGACAATATGGAGTGGCACAAAAACAGAAACATAGATCAATGGAACAAGATAGAAATCCCAGAGGTGAACCCACGCACCTATGGTCAACTAATCTATGACAAAGGAGGCAAGGATATACAATGGAGAAGAGACAGTCTCTTCAATAAGTGGTGCTGGGAAAACTGGACAGCTACATGTAAAAGAATGAAATTAGAACACTTCCTAACACCATACACAAAAATAAACTCAAAATGGATTAGAGACCTAAATGTAAGACCAGACACTATAAAACTCTTAGAGGAAAACATAGGAAGGAGACTCTTTCACATAAATCACAGCAAGATCTTTTTTGATCCACCTCCTAGAGTAATGGAAATAAAAACAAAAATAAACAAATGGGACTTAATGAAACTTCAAAGCTTTTGCACAGCAAGGGAAACCATAAACAAGATGAAAAGACAACCCTCAGAATGGGAGAAAATATTTGCAAATGAATCAACAGACAAAGGATTAATCTCCAAAATATATAAACAGCTCATGCAGCTCAATATTAAAAAAGCAAACAACCCAATCCAAAAATGGGCAGAAGACCTAAATAGACATTTCTCCAAAGAAGACATACAGATGGGCAAGAAGCACATGAAAAGCTGCTCAACATCACTAATTATTAGAGAAATGCAAATCAAAACTACAATGAGGTATCAGCTCACACCAGTTAGAATGGGCATCATCAGAAAATCTACAAACAACAAATGCTGGACAGGGTGTGGAGAAAAGGGAACCCTCTTGCACTGTTGGTGGGAATGTAAATTGATACAGCCACTATGGAGAACAGTATGGAGGTTCCTTAAAGAACTAAAAATAGAATGACCACATGACCCAGCAATCCCACTACTGGGCATATACCCAGAGTAAAGCATAATTCAAAAAGACACATGCACCCCAATGTTCATTGCAGCACTATTTACAATAGCCAGGTCATGGAAGCAACCTAAATGCCCATCGACAGACGAATGGATAAAGAAGATGTGGTACATATATACAATGCAATATTACTCAGCCATAAAATAAAAAAGAACAAAATTGAGTTATTTGTAGTGAGGTGGATGGATCTAGAGACTGTCATACAGAGTGAAGTAAGTCAGAAAGAGAAATACAAATATCATATATTAACACATATGTGTGGAACCTAGAAAAATGGTACAGATGAACCGGTTTGCAGGGCAGAAATTGAGACACAGATGTAGAGAACAAACATATGGACACCAAGGGAGGAAAGCGGCGGGGGAGGGGGTGGTGGTGGTGGTGTGAGGAATTGGGCGATTGGGATTGACATGTACACACTGATGTGTATTAAATTGATGACTAATAAGAATCTGCTGTATAAAAAATAAATAAAATAAAATTCAAAAAAAATATTTCTCATGAATGCAAAAACGTTTTCTCCAAAGTTTCCATAACTTTACATTTGTAAGTTGGAAATAGGAGGAACTTGTGTTTTTAGATGCCTAAATTTTTTAGCTCAATTTTTGTTATACGTAGATAATGGGAATTCAGAGCAATTTATCTCAGCCTCCTCAGCAACCATCTCCTTGTCAGTTCCACATATGCTCCATTTGTCTTCAGTGCTACTCTCATCCTTAAGCTCTTGAGGCCTCAGTTTTCACAGCTGTAGACTGGGAACAATAGCTGTACACGGGATTGTGCTGATCAAATGAGATAATGTATAGAAGGAGGTTCACATGACATTTGCATGTAGGAAGACATCAATAAATGGTGTTTTGTTATTATTATTATCAATGCCAGTATCAACTGATGCTGGATTTAGGGGACCTACAGAAACAGCTGCATAATTATATTGAACTATATAATATTCTTTCTCAGGTGGATGGGCTAAGCCTGAAGTGAGATTGCCAGATTTATGTCCTTTCTAGATGAAATGTGGATCCTCTAGCAACAGGAGGTAAGAGATATATGGTTTACACGTGGACTTCTGGTTATGACTCTTTTTAACTGATGAGTTATCATGTTGGAATTGGTGTAACTCTGAAGAGAATATTTCCAGACCGTCTTCAAGGAATGTCATGTAGCATTTATTAGAGTCACTCCAGCAGGGACACTTCCCACTTGCTTTGATTTAGTGACATTACTGCTGGTTAAAAGCCTTAGGTAAGGCCACACACAGTGGCTGGCGATTTGGATAATTAGAAAGAATGGCAGAGGCCTGTCTCTTTACAAGGAAGTTAGCAGTGACATGCAATTAAAGCAAACCACGTAGGGATGCTGGGTAGCTCTAAGGATTATAGTGGATCGAGTGGAATCAAACCATACTTACAGATTTCCCTCTCCCACAAAGGATTTCTGCTTGCTTATTTTTAAAACATATTCTGGAGATAACTATGCTATTTCACACAAGCAGAACAAAAAGAATAATATAACTCACTGCATGGTAATTTTCCTCATAATTTTGTGGACTGCAATGGCCAGTTGGTGAAGCTGTTTGTCCATTGGAATCTCGATAAGGCATCTGAACCTTGAGTATCATACATTTATTGGGGTGGTGTTTTCTGCTTGAAAAGATGCTTTCATATCTGTTACCTATTATGATGCCCACAACTGTATGAAGTGAGGTGAGGAGTCGCTATGATGTCCATTTCAAACATAAAGAAATGGAAACTGAGCTCTGAGAAGGGATTTGCCACAGTTCGTTTATGGGAGAGGAGAGTAAAACACCAGTCATGTGACTCACAGTGCAGTACTCTTTCCGACACATGGAACTGTCTTCTCCAGCATAAATGTGCATTCTTGCTTTCTTAGCTTTTCCAGGGTACAGTTTTCTTTCTTTCTCTTCCTGAGACCCTGCAGTGGTCATGAGTGCCTTAGAGAATGAGCTGAAAGCTCTAGACCTTGTCCTCAGGAAAATGCACACACATGCACACACGTAAAAAATTGTACCACCTTCAGACCACCTCCTTCTAAAATCTGTGTGGGCAGCAGTATAGGGTTTGTGGAAAATACTAGTCTGAGTTTGTTGGGGCACATGGCCTTCTGAGGGGGAAAAGTCACACCATGAAGGTTTGTTCGGCCTTAATGGCACTGGGTGTCGCTCAGCTCATATCAGCTTGGTTCAAACCTCACAGCCACCTTAAAATGTGAATATTATTGGGCCCATTTTATAGATGAGGATGCTATGACTACTTTACTGGAATTTGAAGCCAGAGGGAAACTTTTCACCACAGTGCTGCATAGCCTCCCAAAGTGGTGACAGTCTGTTGGTGATGAGCTATTCTCCTAGTGGTCGACCCATGCTTGTGTGTAATGGTATGGCTGGGAGGGAGGAAAGGAGGTTTCTAGAAGCCTTTCAGCAGAAAGGGTTCCTTGGGAATCCTTTTCTTGGGGGTGACAGGTTGGAACTCTTACCAGGGGTAGAAATGTGAAGTGTGAAAGAAGTGTTGAGGTACAGGGATAGAAAAGAACAGGATGGCATCCACAGGGTGGTCTGTTTCTCTTGGGATGTGTGTTGGATATCCAGCTGTTGTATTAATTTTTATAGATTCCATGCTACATTCTTGCTAACTTGGCAAATGATTCACGAAGTTACTGTAATGGGGTGAGTAAACTCGTGGGTAGAGCTGGGGCTGGGAGAAAGGAAAAGGCAAATCCCTACAATTGGGGTTTCCTGAGCCATAAATAATGGCCATGTTGCCATTCCCAGCAATATGCTTCTGTCATTAATTAACTTTTATGGAAAGCTATGGTGTTCATGACTTTGCCCTCTCCTCACTCTTGATCTATGTGGTGTTATGTGGTGTAGACAGCAGTGCTCACAGGTGGGATTTGTCTGACGGGAATCTGAATTAGCTGATGTGAAATTCCCACTAATATATGGCATGGCCCCACAGAGGGCGAGTGCGTGGGGAGAAAGCAACCATGACACGCTCCCTGTTCCTGCTGATTGTTTTTCCAGCGCTTACACATGTGATCATAATATCCTGTTCTCTGTTAGGTTAAACTTTAAGTGTAAGGTTTTTTTGGCGTTGTTAGAGAATGCTGAGCTGTCGCTCTAGGATTTGGTGGTGTGGTGCTCTATGCTTGAGACACGAACAATAAAGGTGGAAAGTTCCTAGAGACACAGGACAGCTCCCACCCATCAGAGCCAAATGGGGCGATCCCAGGCCAGCCTTTTGAGATGCCCCACGCTAGTGTTAACATCACACCAGAAAATTATCCCTCACCTTTAACCTAAAGTCTTCCTGCTTGGTTTCCAGAACAGTTGTTTTTAAACATTAGCATACATCAGAATTGCCTGGAGGGCTAGTTAAAACACAGATTGCTGGGCCTCACCTTTGGAGTTCCTCTTTTTTCTCTAGATTAATTGAGATATTATTGACATACAACACATGTAAGCTTAAGGTGTACAATATGATAATTATATACATGTAATTATTACAAAATGATAACCACTATAAGGTTAGTTAACACCTCTGCTATCTCACATAATTATGATTTTTTTGTTTGTGGTGATGTTTAACATCAACTCTCTTACTTTTCAAGTTTATAATACAATATTGTTAATTATAATCACCGTAATACGCACTAGAGCCAGATCTTCTTACTCCTATAGTTTGGAGTTTGTAGCCTATAACCAACATATACCCATTTCCCCCACCACCAGCCCCTGGCAACCACCATTCTACTCTCTATTTCTATTAGTTTGGCTTTTCTTAGATTCCACATATAAGTAAGAACATAGAGTATTTGCCTTACGTTGTCTTATTTTGCTTAGCATAATAAGTTTTATTCATGTTGTTACAAAGGGCAGGCTTTCTTCTTTATGGCTGGATAATATTCCATTTTGTGTGTGTGTGTGTGTGTGTGTGTGTGTGTGTGTGTTGTGTATGTATATATACACACCAGATCTCTAGAGTTTGTATTTTTTTTAACATAGTCTTCTATGCAGTTTTTTTTCTCCTTTTTA
Source organism: Kogia breviceps (assembly GCF_026419965.1). Taxonomy (NCBI): domain Eukaryota; kingdom Metazoa; phylum Chordata; class Mammalia; order Artiodactyla; family Physeteridae; genus Kogia; species Kogia breviceps. The sequence continues at coordinate 144,551,269 of NC_081311.1, read as the reverse complement.
TTTTTATTTATTTATTTAACATCTTTTTTGGAGTATAATTGCTATACAAGGTGTGTTCCTTTCTGTTTTATAACAAAGTGAGTCAGCTATACATATACATATGTCCCCATATCTCCTCCCGCTTGCATCTCCCTCCTACCCTCCCTATCCCACCCCTCTAGGTGGTCACAAAGCACTGAGCTGATCTTGATGCGGAGCTATGTAGCTGCTTCCCACTAGCTATCTATTTTACATTTGGTAGTGTATATAAGTCCATGACACTTTCTCATTTCATCCCAGCTTACCCTTCTTCCTCCCCATATCCTCAAGTCCATTCTCTATGTCTGCATCTTTATTCCTGTCCTGCCCCTAGGTTCTTCAGAACCATTTTTTTTTTTAGATTCTCTATATATGTGTCAGCATACAGTATTTATTTTTCTCCTTCTGACTTACTTCACTCTGTATGATAGATTCTAGGTCCATCCACCTCACTACAAATAACTCAATTTCGTTTCTTTCAATGACTGAGTAATATTCCATTGTATATATGTGCCACATCTTCTTTATCCATTCATCTGTCGATGGACACTTAGGTTGCTTCCATGTCCTGGCTAGTGTAAATAGTGCTGCGGTACACATTGTGGTACATGACTCTTTTTGAATTATGGTTTTCTCAGGGTATATGCCCAGTAGTGGGATGGCTGGGTCTTATGGTAGTTCTATTTTTAGTTTTTGAAGGAACCTCCATACTGTTCTCCATAGTGCCTGTATCAATATACATTCCTACCAACAGTGTAGGAGGGTTCCCTTTTCTCCACACCCTGTCCAGCATTTATTGTTTGCAGATTTTTTGATGATGGCCATTCTGACAGGTGTGAGGAGATAGCTTATTGTAGTTTTGATTTGCATTTCTCTAATGATTAGTGATGTTGAGCATTCTTTCATGTGTTTGTTGGGAATCTTTATATTTTCTCTGGAGAAATGTCTGTTTAGGTCTTCTGCCCACTTTTGGATTTGGTTGTTTATTTTTTGGATATTGAGCTGCATGAGCTGCTTGTAAATTTTGGAGATTAATCATTTGTCAGTTGCTTCGTTTGCAAATATTTTCTCCCATTCTGAGGGTTGTCTTTTGGTCTTGTCTATGGCTTCCTTTGCTGTGCAAAAGCTTTGAAGTTTCGTTAGGTCCCATTTGTTTACTTTCCTTTTTATTTCCATTTCTCTAGGAGGTGGGTCGAAAAGTATCTTGCTGTGATTTATGTCATAGAGTGTTCTGCCTATGTTTTCCTCTAAGAGTTTTATAGAGTTACATTTACGTCTTTAATCCATTTTGAGTTTATTTTTGTGTATGGTATTAGGGACTGTTCTAATTTCACTCTTTTACATGTAGCTGTCCAGTTTTCCCAGCACCACTTATTGAAGAGGCTGTCTTTTCTCCATTGCATACTCTTGCCTCCTTTATCAAAAATAAGGTGACCATGCGTGAGTGGGTTTATCTCTGGGCTTTCTATCCTGTTCCATTGATCTATATTTCTGTTTTTGTGCCAGTACCATACTGCCTTGATTACTGTAGCTTTGTAGCATAGTCTGAAGGCCAGGAGCCTGATTCCTCCATCTCCGTTTTTCTTTCTCAAGATTGTTTTGGCTATTCGGGGACTTTTGTGTTTCCATACAAATTGTGAAATTGTTTGTTCTAGTTCTATGAAAAAAGCCATTGGTGTTTGATCAGGATTGGATTGAATCTGTAGATTGCTTTGGGTGGTATAGTCATTTTCACAATGTTGATTCTTCCAATCCAAGAACATGGTACATCTCTCCATCTGTTGGTACCATCTTTAATTTCTTTCATCAGTGTCTTATAGTTTTCTGCATACAAGTCTTTTGTCTCCTTAGATAGGTTTATTCCTAGGTATTTTATTCTTTTTGTTGCAATGGTAAATGGGAGTGTTTCCTTAATTTCTCTTTCAGATTTTTCATCAGTAGTGTAGAGAAATGAAACACATTTCTGTGCATTAATTTTGTATTCTGCTACTTTACCAAATTCATTGATTAGCTCTAGTAGTTTTCTCATAGCATCTTTGGAATTCTCTATGTATAGTATCATGTCATCTGCAAACAGTGATGGTTTTACTTCTTCTTTTCCAGTTTATGTTCCTTTTATATTTCTTTTTCTTCTCTGATGGCTGTGGCTAAAACCTCCAAAAGTATGTTGAATAACAATGTCAAGGGTAGGCAACCTTGTCTTTTTCCTGATCTTAGAGGAAATGGTTTCAGTTTTTCACCACTGAGAATGATGTCGGCTGTGGGTTTGTAATATATGGCCTTTATTATGTTGAGGTAAGTTCCCTCTATGCCTACTTTCTGGAGAGTTTTTATCATAAATGCATGATAAATTTTGTCAAAAGCTTTTTCTGCATCTATTGAGATGATCATATTGTTTTTCTCCTTCAATTTGTTAATATGGTGTATCACATTGGTTGATGTCATTTATTGAAGAATCCTTGCATTCCTGGGAAAAACCCCACTTGATCATGGTGTATGATCCTTTTAATGTGCTGTTGGATTCTGTTTGCATCTATGTTCATTGGTGATATTGGCGTGTAGTTTTCTTTGTTTGTGACTTCTTTGTCTGGTTTTGGTATCAGAGTGATGGTGGCCTCGTAGAATGAGTTTGGGAGTGTTCCTCCCTCTGCTATATTTTGGAAGAGTTTGAGAAAGATAGGTGTTAGCTCTTTTCTTAATGTTTGATAGAATTCACCTGTGAAACCATCTGGTCCTGGGCTTTTGTTTGCTGGAAGATTTTTCATCACAGTCTCAATTTCAGTGTTTATGATTGGTCCGTTTATGTTTTCTATTTCTTCCTGGTTCAGTCTTGGGAGGTTGTGCTTTTCTAAGAATCTGTCCATTTCTTCCAGGTTGTCTATTTTATTGGCATAGAGATACTTTCAGTAATCTCTCATGATGCTTTGTATTTCTGCCATGTCAGTTGTTATTTCTCCTTTTTCATTTCTAATTCTGTTGATTTGAGTCTTCTTTTTTGCTTGATGAGTCTGGGTAATGGTTTATCAATTTTGTTTATCTTCTCAAAGAACCAGCTTTTAGTTTTATTGATCTTTGCTATTGTTTTCTTCATTTCTTTTTCATTTATTTCTGATCTGATCTTTATGATTTCTATCCTTCTGCTAACTTTGGGGTTTTTTTTTTTTGTTCTTTCTCTAATTGCTTTAGGTGTAAGTTTAGGTTATTTGAGATGTTTCTTGAGGTAGGATTATATTTCTATAAAGTTCCCTCTTAGAACTGCTTTGGTGCATCCCATAGGTTTTGGGTCATCATGTTTTCATTGTCATTTGTTTCTAGGTATTTTTTGATTTCCTCTCTGATATCTTCAGTGATCTCTTGGTTATTAAGTAGTGTATTGTTTAACCTCCATGTGTTTGTATTTTTTACAGATTTTTTCCTGTAATTGATATCTAGTCACATCGCATTGTGGTTAGAAAAGATGTTTGATAGGATTTCAATTTCCTTAAATGTACCAAGGCTTGATTTGTGACCCAAGATATGATCTATCCTGCAGAATATTACACAAGCACTTGAGAGGAAAGTGTATTCTGTTGTTTTTGGATGGAATGTCCTATAAATATCAATTAAGCCCATCTTCTTTAATGTATCTTTTAAAGCTTGTGTTTCCCTATTTATTTTCATTTTGGATGATCTGTGTGTTGGTGAAAGTGGGGTGTTAAAGTCCCCTACTATGACTGTGTTACTGTCAGTTTTCCCTTTTATGTTTGTTAGCATTTGCCTCATGTATTGAGGTGCTCCTATGTTGGATGCATAAATTTACAATTGTTATATCTATTTCTTGGATTGATCCTTTGATCATTATGTAGTGTCCTTTTGTCTCTTGTAATAATCTTTATTTTAAAGTCTAATTTGTCTGATATGAGAATTGCTACTCCAGCTTTCTTTAAATTTTCATTTGTATGAAATATCTTTTTCTATTCCCTCACTTTCAGTATGTGTGTATGTGTCCCTAGGTCTGAAGTGGCTCTCTTAAAGACAGCATATATATGGGTCTTGTTTATGTATCCATTCAGCCAATCTATATCTTTTGGTGGAAGTGTATAATCCATTTACATTTAAGGTAATTATCGATATGTATATTCCTATTTCCATTTTCTTAATTGTTTTGGGTTTGTTATTGTAGGTCTTCTCCTTCTCTTATGTTTCCTGCCTAGAAAAGTTCCTTTAGCATTTGTTGTAAAGTTGGTTTGATGGTGCTGAATTGTCTTAGCTTTTGCTTGTCTGTAAAGGTTTTAATTTCTCCATCAAATCTGAATGAGATCCTTGCTGGGTAGTGTAATCTTGGTTGTAGATTCTTCCCTTTCATCACTTTAAATATGTCCTGCCACTCCCTTCTGGCTTGCAGAGTTTCTGCTGAAAGATCAGCTGTTAACCTTATGGAGATTCCTTTGTATGTTATTTGTTGCTTTTCCCTTGCTGCTTTCAATATTTTTTCTTTGTATTTAATTTTTGATAGTTTGATTAATGTGTGTCTTGGCATGTTTCTCCTTTTATTTATACTGTATGGAACTCTCTGTGCTTCCTGGACTTGATTGACCATTTCCTTTCCCATATTAGGGAAGTTTGCAACTCTAATCTCTTCAAATATTTTCTCAGTCCTTTTCTTTTTCTCTTCTTCTTCTGCTACCCTGATAATTCAAGTATTGTTGCATTTAATGTTGTCCCAGAGGTCTCTGAGACCTTCCTCAATTCTTTTCATTATTTTTTCTTCATTCTGCTCTGAGGTAGTTATTTCCACTATTTTATCTTCCAGGTCAGTTATCCATTCTTCTGCCTCAGTTATTCTGCTATTGATTCCTTCTAGAGAATTTTTAATTTCATTTATTGTGTTGTTCATCACTGTTTGTTTGCTCTTTAGTTCTTCTAGGTCCATATTAAACATTTCTTGTATTTTCTCCATTCTATTTCCAAGATTTTGGATCATCTTTACTATCATTATTCTGAATTCTTTTTCACGTAGACTGCCTATTTCCTCTTCATTTGTTTGGTCGGGTAGGTGTTTACCTTGCTCCTTTATCTGCTGTGTGTTTCTCTGTCCTCTCATTTTCCTTAACTTACTGTGTTTGGGGTCTCATTTTTGCAGGCTGCAGGTTCGTAGTTCCCATTGTTTTTAGTATTTGCCCCCAGTGGGTGAGGTTGGTTTAGTGAGTTGTGTAGGCTTCCTGGTGAAGGGGACTAGTGCCTGTGTTCTGGTGGATGAGGCTGGATCTTGTCTTTTTGGTGGGCAGGACTGCGTGCGGTGGTGTGTTTTGGGATGTCTGTGACCTTATTCTGATTTTAGACAGCCTCTCTGCTAATGGGTGGGATTGTGTTCCTGTCCTGCTAGTTGTTTGACATAGGGTGTCCAGCACTGTAGCTTGCTGCTTGTTGAATGGAGCTGGGTCTTATTGTTGAGATGGATATCTCTGAGAGATCTTTTGTCATTTGATATTACGAGGAGCCGGGAGTTCTCTGGTGGACCAATGTCCTGAACTCGGCTCTCCTACCTCAGAGGCACAGGCCTGACACCTGGATGGAGCACCAAGACCCTGTCAGCCATATGGCTTTTGGGAAGTCTGAGGTCTTCTGCCAGCAGTCAGTAGGTGTTCTGTAGGAGTTGTTCCACATGTAAATGTATTTCTGATGTATTAGTGAGGAGGAAGGCGATCTCCAGGTCTTACTCCTCCACCATCTTGAAGGTCTCCCTGTAGAGTTTTTGATTTGTCTGGAGTTGGGCCCGAGAATTTACATTTGTAACAAGGTCCCAAGTGCTCCTGCTGCTGCTATTTCAGGGACCAAGTTTTGAAAAGCATTGCTCTAGACTATGATTATGAGGATAACAGGTAAAAGCATGGGTTCTGGAGTCGGAATGCCCTGGATTGAAATCCTGCTCTATCACTGTGAAATTATGGAAAAGTTGCCAAGCCTGGGCGTCCTTATCTGTAGAAAGGGGATTGCAAACATCTGGTTTGGTTTGGTTTGATTGAGTAAGGATTACATGAGATAATCTATGTAACTTGCTTAGCACAGTGTCAGGCACATGGAAGTGACTTCGCAGATGTGAACTTGTGGTATTGATAGTGTGCCTCTTAGAGGTAGGGTCACCAGAACTGCTGGCCCAAATGTTAAGGCAGAGACATCTATTTAGGGCAGTCTCTTTGAAAGTTAAGAAAGTCAGGGAAAATGTAGATGTGAAGAATCGTAAAACAGAGAACATGGGACCATATTCTGTAAGACTTTCTGATATGCTACAAAAAGAAAAAACAAGAGATCTATTTTGCATCAAATAGTGAGAGAGTCACCCTCCAAAAGGTGAAGTTTAAAAAGGGGGGTAGAAATGGAAATCCTGAACTGGACATTGGGACTATTTGTATTTAACATGTAACTCCCAGCAAGTGTATGCAGAGTGGAGTTTTTTCCACAATGGGGTTTGAAAGTGAAGGGATGAAGAACATGTAAATGAGGGAAAACAGGATACAGTACGAGGCACAGCACTGTATATGAACTTATTTATTTGCAAAGATAGTACATGCCAGGGCCAGTTACAAAGCAAGTAATGTTTGTCATCCTGGGACCAGACGTCTCCTGTCTTCATCTTCATACTACTTCTGGCTCTCCATGTGCTCTTTACTCAGTGGTGTGTATTGTAGCTTTCCATCTCCTTCTCAGGCTGCACCTCACCAGCAAAATAATTCCCAAGGAAGAATTTACAAAAATTAATTGCTAGCATAGTATAAAATTATGTCCTAAACTATGAGCATCCCTAGAATAGCATCTCCTAAGCTGTGTTTCTTGGAACAATGAACAGGTGGTCTGTGGAAAAGCATTCTTGATGTAACATGTATTTGCATATTAAAGGACTGAGAAGTCCTGAAGTTAAAAAAAAAAACTATGTGATTTTGATTAAATCATCCTTTTAAAATATTTTCAATATTTTCTATAATGAGCGTGTATTACTCTTATAATAAAATGTGAATCAAATTACGTTAGAATAAAAAAGAATACAGTCTAAGCCACCAAATGTAGCTTCCAGCCTTCTTTCCTCTCTACCTGTTACAAATTATTTGTGTCCACTGCAAATCCATATATTGAAACCCCAACCCACAACCCCCATCTGGAGACTTTGGGAGGTAATTAAGTTTAGATGAGATTATGAGTTGGGGTCCTTATGATGGAATCAGTGTCATTCTCAGAAGAACAAGAGAGACCAGAGCTTTTTCTTTCTCTGCCATGTGAGGATACAGCAAGAAGGCCGCCATCTACAAACGAGGGAGCAGGCCCTCAACAGATGTTAAATCTGCTGGCACCTTGATCTCAGACCTCCCAGCCTCCAGAATGTGAGAAATAAATATTTATGGTTTAGTCAGTCTTTGGCATTATGTTACAGTAGCTCGAACTGACTAAAACACTACTCTTCCCTCACTTCTGTGGAAGAACTAAGGATGGCATGATGTCAGATTCTAAAATAACACGTTCTTCACAAAATGCCCTTTTTGAAGGATAACTGAATGTAGATATTTTGTATAATTGTTGAATGCCTCAAATATTTGCCATATGGAAAACCTCCTTCATCCCAATTAAAGCCATGAAACCACAGTCACCCTGAGCAATTAATTGTTCAACCTACTTAGTCTAAATTGGGTCAGTCAAATCATGGGACATAAGAACTTACTGTGGCAGGAGAACCACAGAATCGAGGAACTATATCCAACTTCACTCTTCTAAGCTTGAGCACAGGCACATGGTCATGGACATCAGTGCTACGTTTGTAGGCAACAACTCAGCGAGCAGGCTTTTCCTGAGAAAGGAGATCTTCTCCCAAGATTGGGTTCAGTACAGACTGTAAGGGCCTAACCTCATATCCTTTGGAAATCTCGACTTCACTCCTGGGAAGCGTTTAAAACTTCAGTTGGGGTGTGGTTGTTCACATTCTGGTCACATGGTTGGTCACATTCTTCTTGGGGAGAGAGCATTTGAGGTCTCTAGTATTTTGAGGATAATCAGGGGCCTAGCACTATCAGGTGAGATGCCTCTGGAAAGAAACTGAAGTGTCTGTTAAAATTAGGTTAGAAAACAATATATGTTTGACATTCTAGAAAGCAACTTTAGGCTGTTGAGTCCAACAGTGTGGCACAGTTTTTCCAGTAGGCAATGGAGAAGTTCAACAAGGCTTGTCTCTCTTTGGTGGAAATGACATGTAATCCAAATTGGGTAAGTATCACCCAGGCCAGCAAAGTTGATTAGACTTCTGTCTGAAGCGGGCATTGAGGTCATGATCACACTTTGATCTTATGGAAGGGTGCCACCTGCAAGCAACAATAGGCCATTTGGGCTTTCCTGAGCGGAGGTCTTTGGGCAAAACAAGTTCAAACTCAAGGGAATGTGGACACAGGAGTTACTATGCTGACCTGTCCAGAATGCCTGTGAATTAATGACAAAAATTGTTAATTTTGGTAAAAATAAATTTCTTACTGGAAAAAATATTGACTTTTTTCTTAAGCAATTTGGGAATTGAATTAAAAACTCAATATTCTTAATTTTTAAGCAGTCAGTTCATTAGTATTAAACTGCCAAATGTCTCTTACTGGAAAGGACCACAAGGAGATGAAATAAAACACACTGTAAGGAATTGTACCTGTGAAAGGAAACAATAAGAACAACTGCAGGGCCCACCCCTCACACCTGGCTCACAGTGGCAATGGAATTTGGTACTTGGCAAAGTATGTACTGGGCTCTCCCATGTGGTTGTACTTGAAGCATGTCTTGGTGGAGTGTGCTCTCTCTCATTCCTCATGGCAAACTGTCCTAGTGAGAGGAAGCTCTAGAATTCATGCATAAGACATGCCATGGTAGCAATAATAGCAGTTACTCATATTTACATTTATATGGCTGGTTTTTTCTTAATCTGTTTCTCAGAAAGAAAACTCTAATACTGGACTGTCTGGTTTAAAACCAGACACGTGACAACCATATTTACTAAAACTTCACTGGCTGCCAGGCAATGTGCTATTTGCATTCACATGTATCATGTCTTATTAAACCCATGTAATGGTTCTGTGAGTAAAGTATTTTATTCCTATTGTACAGATGAGAAAACTAGAGCTCTGATAGGTTAAGTAACTTGCTTAAGGTTACCCAGCTAATTTCTAATAAGGTAATATGGTCTTGGAATATGTAACCTCACATATTTTTATGTTCCTTTGATATTTGATACACTGAAGTAATGGAAGATTTCCGTAAATCTGCCCTCAAGCTTTTCCTTGATTGATCTGTGAGTATGGAACACTTCAAAACTGAATAGTATCCTTAGGATCTCAGAAAGCATGATGTCTATGAAGTATTAGAGAAATATCTGAAGAGTATCATCAATAATCAACTGTTGATAAACTTAAGTGAGGTCAAATTTTGCACACACACACACAAATTCACCCAACAAGCCATGAAAGACAAGAAGAATTACAGGCTTTGATAGTGACTGGTGTGGTCAGAAGTCACTTCAGGGTCTCAATATACTGTTAAGTTTCAGTACCTACCCAACTGGGGTCACTTATTGGCTACTGGGTGTCTAGTTTGATTAGATTTTCAGACTCTTTATTATTTTCAAAATTTTCAAGGGATTTAGTGCAATGGATAGAACCAGATGGAGAGATACTGATGCCTCTTCCATCCTCCTAAGAAAATGCTCAGAAAAGTCACATGGCAGTTTTCAGATTGCAGGCTCTTCTAATGGTGTGAATGCTTTAGGCTGTGATCCCTAGAGGTGTGAACGAATTTCTTCCCAAGAGAATTTTTACTCTCCCTTCCACTGATATGTTGGAACTTCCTGTAAGGGAGCATTTCACAACAAAACTTCCAGAACCATCAGCTGTATATTGGTACAGACTTGATGAATATGTCTTGGTTTAAATCCGGGACAACCAAAAGGACTTCTGAAATAATGTTGCAAAAAAAAAATATCTTTATCCATTAACTGACTTATGGTTTCATCAGTATAGCCATTTCTATTTCTGAGTTAGCTAGAGGCATTTCCCCTTGGCCTTCTGAAAATTATACAACTCCTAGATTTTACTGACATAATGCCAGGTGGTGGGTACTGTTCCTCAACTTCATTTTAAAAGGTGTGAAGAGAGAAGACCTTCAAGATGGCCGAGGAGTAAGACGTGGAGATCACCTTCCTCCCCACAAATACATCAAAAATACATATACATGTGGAACAACTCCTACAGAACACCTACTGAACGATGGCAGAAGACCTCAGACTTCCCAAAAGCCATGTGGCTGACAGGGTCTTGGTGGTCTGGCCAGCTGTGAGGCCTGAGCCTCTGAGGTGGGAGAGCTGAGTTCAGGACATTGGACCACCAGAGACCTCCCAGCCCCATGTAATATCAATCAGTGAGAGGTCTCCCAGATGGCTCCATCTCAACACTAAGACCCAGCTGCACTCAACAACCTGCAAGCTATAGTGCTGGACACCCCATGGCAAACAACTAGCAAGACAGGAATACAACCCCACCCACTAGCAGAGAGGCTGTCTAAAATCATAATAAGGTCACAGACACCCCAAAACACACCACTGCATGCAGTCCTGCCCACCAGAAAGACAAGATCCAGCCTCATCCACTGGAACGCAGGCACCAGTCCCCTCCACCAGGAAACCTACACAACCCACTGAACCAACCTTACCCACTGGAGGCAGAGGCAAAAAACAACAGGAACTGTGAACCTGCAGCCTGTGAAAAGGAGACCCTGAACACAGTTAAGTCAAGCAAAATGAGAAGACAGAGAAATATGCAGCAAATGAAGGAGCAAGGTAAACACCTACCAGACCAAACAAATGAAGAGGAAATAGGCAGTCTACGTGAAAAAGAATTCAGAATAATGATAGTAAAGATGATCCAAAATCTTGGGAATAGAATGGAAAAAATACAAGAAATGTTTAATACGGACCTAGAAGAACTAAAGAGCAAACAAACAGTGATGAACAACACAATAAATAAAATTAGAAATTCTCTAGAAGGAAACAATAGCAGAATAACTGAGGAAGAAGAATGGATAAGTGACCTCAAAGATAAAATAGTGGAAATAACTACTGCAGAGCAGAATAAACAAAAAAGAATGAAAAGAATTGAGGACAGTCTCAGAGACCTCTGGGACACGTTAAATGCACCAACATTTGAATTATCGGGGTTCCAGAAGAAGAAGAGAAAAAGAAAAGCACTGAGAAAATACTTGAAGAGATTATAGTTGAAAACTTGCCTAATATGGGAAAGGAAATGGTCAGTCAAGTTCAGGAAGTGCAAAGGGTCCCATACAGGATAAATACAAGGAGAAACATGCCAAGACACACATTGATCAAACTATCAAAAATTAAATACAAAGAAAAAATATTGAAAGCAGAAAGGGAAAAGCAACAATTAACATACAAGGGAATCTCCATAAGGTTAACAGCTGATCTTTTAGCAGAAACTCTGCAAGCCAGAAGGGAGTGGCAGGATATATTTAAAGATGAAAGAGAAAAACCTACAACCAAGATTATGGTACCCAGCAGGGATCTCATTCAGATTTGATGGAGAAATTAAAACCTTTACAGACAAGCAAAAGCTAAGACAATTCAGCACTACCAAACCACCTTTACAACAAATGCTAAAGGAACTTTTCTAGGTAGGAAACACAAGAGAAGGAAAAGACATACAATAACAAACCCCAAACAATTAAGAAAATGGTAATAGGAACATACATATTGATAATTACCTTAAATGTAAATGGATTAAATGCTCGCACCAGAAGATAGACTGACTGAGTGAATACAAAAACAAGACCCATATGTATTCTGTCTACAAGAGACCCACTTCAGACCTAGGGACACATACACGCTGAAAGTGAGGGAGTGGAAAAAGATATTCCATGCAAATGGAAATCAGAAGAAAGCTGGAGTAGCAATTCTCATATCAGACAGAATACACTTTTTTTTTTTTTTTTTTTTTTTGCGGTATGCGGGCCTCTCACTGTTGTGGCCTCTCCCGTTGCGGAGCACAGGCTCCGGACGCGCAGGCCTAGCGGCCATGGCTCACGGGCTTAGTTACTCCGCGGCATGTGGGATCTTCCCGGACCAGGGCACGAACCCGTGTCTCCTGCATCGGCAGGCGGATTCTCAACCACTGCGCCACCAGGGAAGCCCCAGACAGAATACACTTTAAAATAAAGACGATTACAAGAGACAGAGAAGGACACTACATAATGATCAAGGGATCAATCCAAGAATAAGATATAACAATTGTAAATATTTATGCACCCAACATAGGAGCACCTCAATACATAAAGCAAATGCTAACAGGCATAAAAGGGGAAATCAACAGTAACATAGTCATAGTAGGGGACTTTAACACCCCACTTTCACCAATAGACAGATCAACCAAAATGAAATTAAATAAGGAAACACAGGCTTTAAACGACACATTAAATAAGATGAATTTAATTGATATTTATAGGACATTCCATCCAAAAACAACAGAATACACTTTCTTCTCAAGTGCTCATGGAACATTCTCCAGGACAGATCATATCTTGGGTCACAAATCAAGCCTTGGTAAATTTAAGAAAACTGAAATCATATCAAGTATCTTTTCTGACCACAGCCCTATGAGACTAGATATCAATTACAGGAAGAAAACAGTAAAAAATACAAACACATGGAGGCTAAACAATATGTTACTAAATAACCAAGAGATCACTGACAAAATCAAAGAAGAAATCAAAAAATACCCAGAAACAAATGACAATGAAAACACGATGACCCAAAACCTGTGGGATGCACCAAAGCAGTTCTAAGAGGGAAGTTTATAGCAATACAATACTACCTCAAGAAACAAGAAACATCTCAAATTAACAACCTAAACTTACACCTAAAGCAATTAGGAAAATAATAACAAAAAAACCCCAAAGTTAGCAGAAGGAAAGAAATCATAAAGATCAGATCAGAAATAAATGAAAAAGAAATGAAGAAAACAATAGCAAAGATCAATAAAACTAAAAGCTGGTTCTTTGAGAAGATAAACAAAATTGATAAACCATTACCCAGACTTATAGAGAAAAAAAAGGAGAGGACTCAAATCAACAGAATTAGAAATGAAAAAGGAGAAATAACAACTGACATTGCAGAAATACAAAGGATCATGGGAGATTACTACAAGCAACTCTATGCCAATAAAATGGACAACCTGGAAGAAATGGACAAATTCTTAGAAAAGCACAACCTCCCGAGACTGAACCAAGAAGAAATAGAAAACATAAACGGACCAATCACAAGCACTGAATTTGAGACTGTGATTAAAAATCTTCCAGCAAACAAAAGCCCAGGACCAGATGGCTTCACAAGTGAATTCTATCAAACATTTAGAGAAGGGCTAACACCTATCTTTCTCAAACTCTTCAAAAATATTGCAGGGGGAGGAACACTCCCAAACTCATTCTACGAGGCCACCATCACTCTGATACCAAAGCCAGACAAAGAAGTCACAAACAAAGAAAACTACACGCCAATATCACCAATGAACATAGATGCAAACAGAATCCAACAGCACATTAAAAGGATCATACACCATGATCAAGTGGGGCTTATCCCAGGAATGCAAGGATTCTTCAATAAATGACATCAATCAATGTGATACACCATATTAACAAATTGAAGGAGAAAAACAATATGATCATCTCAATAGATGCAGAAAAAGCTTTTGACAAAATTTATCATGCATTTATGATAAAAACTCTCCAGAAAGTAGGCATAGAGGGAAATTAACTAAACATGATAAAGACCATATATGACAAACCCACAGCCAACATTGCTCTCAATGGTGAAAAACTGAAACCATTTCCACTAAGATCAGGAACAAGACAAGGTTGCCTAGCCTCGCCATTGTTATTCAACATAGTTTTGGAAGTTTTAGTCACAGCCATCAGAGTAGAAAAATAAATAAAAGGAACCCAAATCAGAAAAGAAGAAGTAAAACTGTCACTGTTTGCAGATGACATGATACTATACATAGAGAATTCCAAAGATGCTATGAGAAAACTACTAGAGCTAATCAATGAATTTGGTAAAGTAGCAGAATACAAAATTAATGCACAGAAATGTGTTTCATTTCTCTACACTACTGATGAAAAATCTGAAAGAGAAATTAAGGAAACACTCCCATTTACCATTGCAACAAAAAGAATAAAATAACTAGGAATAAACCTACCTAAGGAGACAGAAGACTTGTATGCAGAAAACTATAAGACACTGATGAAAGAAATTAAAGATGGTACCAACAGATGGAGAGATATACCATGTTCTTGGATTGGAAGAATCAATATTGTGAAAATGACTATACTACCCAAAGCAATCTACAGATTCAATGCAATCCCTGTCAAACTACCAATGGCTTTTTTCATAGAACTAGAACAAACAATTTCACAATTTGTATGGAAACACAAAAGTCCCCGAATAGCCAAAACAATCTTGAGAAAGAAAAACGGAGATGGAGGAATCAGGCTCCTGGCCTTCAGACTATGCTACAAAGCTACAGTAATCAAGGCAGTATGGTACTGGCACAAAAACAGAAATATAGATCAATGGAACAGGATAGAAAGCCCAGAGATAAACCCACTCACACATGGTCACCTTATTTTTGATAAAGGAGGCAAGAGTATGCAATGGAGAAAAGACAGCCTCTTCAATAAGTGGTGCTGGGAAAACTGGACAGCTACATGTAAAAGAGTGAAATTAGAACAGTCCGTAACACTGTACACAAAAATAAACTCAAAATGGATTAAAGACCTAAATGTAACACCAGACACTATAAAACTCTTAGAGGAAAACATAGGCAGGATGCTCTATGACATAAATCACAGCAAGATACTTTTTGACCCACCTCGTAGAGAAATGGAAATAAAAACAAAAATAAACAAATTGGACCTAATGAAACTTCAAAGCTTTTGCACAGCAAAGGAAGCCATAGACAAGACCAAAAGACAAACCTCAGAATGGGAGAAAATATTTGCAAACGAAGCAACTGACAAAGGATTAATCTCCAAAATATATAAACAGCTCATGCAACTCAATATTAAAAAAGCAAACAACCCAATCCAAAAATGGGCAGAAGACCTAAATAGACATTTCTCCAAAGAAGACATACAGATGGCCAAGAAGCACATGAAAAGCTGCTCAACATCACTAATTATTAGAGAAATGCAAATCAAAACTATAGTGAGGTATCACCTCACACCTGTCAGAATGGCCATCATCAAAAAATCTGCAAACGATAAATGCTGGAGAGGGTGTGGAAAAAAGGGAACCCTCTTGCACTGTTGGTGGGAATGTAAATTGATACAGCCACTATGGAGAATTGTATGGAGGTTCCTTAAAAACTAAAAATAGAACTACCATTTGATCCAGCGATCCTACTACTGGGCATATACCCTGAGAAAACCATAATTCAAAAAGAGTCATGTACCACAATGTTCATTGCAGCACTATTTACAATAGCCAGGAAGGACATGGAAGCAACCTAAGTGTCCATCAACAGCTGAATGGATAAAGAAGATGTGGCACATATATACAATGGAATATTATTCAGCCATAAAAAGAAACAGAATTGAGTTATTTGTAGTGAGGTGGATGGACCTAGAATCTGTCATACAGAGTGAAGTAAGTCAGAAAGAGAAAAACAAATACTGTATACTACCACATTTATATGGAATCTTAAAAAAAAAAAAAGAGGTTCTGAAGAACCTTGGGGCAGGACAGGAATAAAGACGCAGATGTGGAGAGTGGACTTAAGGACACAGGGAGGGGCAAGTGTAAGCTGGGACGAAGTGAGAGAGTAGCATTGACATATATACACTACCAAATGTAAAATAGATAGCTAGTGGGGAGCAGCCGCCTAGCACAGGGAGATCCGCTCGGTGTTTTGTGACCACCTAGAGGGGTGGGATAGGGAGGGTGGGAGGGAGATACAAGAGGGAAGGGATATGGGGATATAAGTATAGGTATAGCTGATTCACTTTTTTTTATACAGCAGAAACTAACCCAACAGTGTAAAACAATTATACTCCAATAAAGATGTTAAAAAAATAAAATAAAATGTGTGAAGAGTGTGTGACCTGTCCTCTTTTAGAATCTGCACTCATGACTGATGAATTTGTAAGCATAGCACTTCTGAAATCTTTGGCAGCATGAGCAGAAGTTGGTTTCTCTGCAATGATATACAGGATTTCTGGGGATGAGTGTTTCCTTTTAGTTAGAGGCAAAAGACCCATCTATTAGAAGCTGCTCTCTGGTTTCTCAGGCATGTAGAACTATACCAGGGTACTTTACTGGGCCATTAGAAATGTGACATTTGAATTGGTCAAGAGGTTCAGAAATCCCACAAATTTGGGGGTTGAGAAACAGTGCAGTTATAGGTAGTGTAATGGCCTCACTAGTCTATGGATTTTTTCATGAAATTTAAGTCCCTTATCAGTAATTGATAGGGTGGATAATAAGCACTTTTCAAACAATCTGATGTGTTTATCAAATACCCTCAGCTTAAGTGAAGCAGGATAGTGAGAGTTTTTAGAAGAACATATGTTGTGCCTCACAGATGTTGAGAAACACAGCAGGAATGTGTTCAGGGTAACTTTATCTTATATGCTTCAGAATATGATAAGCCTGTCAGCATGTGTAAATGGTAAGGACTCTTATTCACAAGGAATAGAACCTGCCTCAAACAAGCAAGAACACCAAAGGAAACTTACTAGGTCCCAGATCTGGGGAAGCCTGAGGCTGGAGCTGTCTTTGTGACCACGTTGACCTACATGATGTCCTTGGCTTGCTTTCTCTCCCTCACTCTCTTTCTAAGTAGTAGCCTTATTGCTTTTCTCCTTCATTCCAAATGCTTCCTTCCTTCATGTAGAATCTTCAGGCTTACATTCATCCCGTTTAACTGTTCCATAAAGGAGTAAAAAGAGTTTCTTTCTTACAGGGTCTTATGCAAAATCCAGAAGGACTCCATTATTCCTTTAGTGTCCTGAGTTCATCACAAGCCCACTGTTTCAACAAATGTATGAGGCACTGGTCCATGCAGTGTGAGGAAATCAGAAAAGGACTCTTAAGATCCTGGGCTTCCTACAAAATGGTAGGAGGTATAGGGCGTTAACAAATACATAATTTGAGGCAGCATGTGAAATTAAGACAAGAGAAATCTAAAATGATGGAAATCAGACAGATCAGCTGACTGTGACCAGAGCTCTTTCATGAGGAGAAATATTTCATCTGTTTATCGAAGAATGGATTAGGTTTCAGTGGTGAGAAGTCAGGGGCAGGAGGAGAGTCATTCCAGAAAAAAAGGGATGGTATAAAGAACCACAAAGGGACAGGAAAAAGGGAAGAGTTAGAAGCTTGATGTGAATAAAATATGGGTTTTGTGAAGGAAGAAATGTGAGCGAAAGTTAGTATGAAATATTGGTATCAGATCATAGAGGACTTTGAGATCTTCAGCTTTAACCTAGTTGTTTCCACTTAAAACAATAACAGCAACAACAACAACACAAATTGCTGTGTAGGTCCAGTGAAGGTTTTAGAGCAAGGAGAGGCAGGATCAAATAATTCATTAGAGAGTTTCAAATGGCAGTCATAGTGAGGAAGGATTGGATGGGGAATTTACTGTAGCTGGCCATTTCCTTGTATGTCCCACCACCACCTCACATTCAGTGCCCCCTCTCCCATTGTCTTTATGTGGCTGCATCATTTTCTTAGCAATTCCTAGCAATTCAGCCACGGCCGTTGGTGATAATAGGTGACACCATGGATGAGTCACAGTGCTATCCTTGAACATCAGTATTTTTATGTGGATGAAAATCAAGTTAAAATGAGTACAGAAGACACACTGAGAGGAAACTCATAGCTGTCTCCCAGCCTGGGGGCCGAGGAGCAGGGACAGTCCTGCCCTCTTTTGCAGGTGAATCGAGCTGGGTGAAGTGAGCTAAAAGTCTAATTGCTATGGACAGACAGACAGACGGGAACCCCAGATCATTCTGAGCAGTGGCAGGTGGGGAGTCTTTCTTCACCTCTAGCAGCCAAGTCCTGGAGACAAGCCCCCTTGCAGTAATACAGAGGTCCCCCAGAAGCTTCATCCAGGTTCAGAAAAATTATCAGTATGTATTTGAATACAGGTCAGTGTTATAACCAAGACCTCAAATAATAGTGGCTTAAATCAGATAGAGGTTCATTTTTCTCAGGCAATAATCTGAGCGTAAGCAGACCAGAGTTGACATGGCAGGTCACAACATTAGCAACACACAACTTCCTTTTCATGGTTTCATCATGTCCCTGATCCTACCAACAGGAGGGGGAAGTGGGACCCTACAAGGGTTCACTGAAAGCTGTACACATCACTTCCACTTACACTCTAATGACCTTAATGTTGCCATATAGCTGCACATAGCTGGAAGTGCTTGGGCCATGTGCTCAGCTAATAATAACAGCTGATGCTTACATAGTGCTTCCTGGAACCAAGCACTGTTCTAAGAGCTTTGCACATGTTGACATACAACAACCCCATGAGATAAGAACTAGAATTATTCCCATTTTACAGATAAGGTAACCAAGCACAGAGACATGGAGTAACTCACCCAAGATCATCAGATAGTAAGTGATGGGGGTGACATTCAGACCCTCACAGGCTGGTTCCAAAATGTATGATTTTAACCATTCTACAATGTTGCTTCTAAATTCAGGGTCCTGTTAGTAAAGGAGAAAAGGGAGAATGAAAATTAGGGGACGATCAGTTATCACTACTCTAGCACCCCAGCATTCATGTTTGTCACACAGAGCGATGGCTCCAAGCTTTGGGATACTCTCCGTCATTGCTCTGTTCTTTCCAATTTTCTACACATTGCCATTCACAACATCCTACATCCCCACGCCACATCCCTGTAGAGATGGCTGACATGATAACTTCCGGTCTAGCCTCCTGGCTTCCAGCCTCCATACTCCAGCCTCCCCTATACTTCCCCACCAAATGAATCTTCCCTAAATGCCATCTTCTTCATGTCATTCCCCTCTTTAGAAACCAACAGGGATAAGCACTGCTTAACTGGATCAACTTCCTTCTTCTAAGCTTGGCCTTCACTTTCACAATTTGGTACCAAACATACATTCCAAACTTACAGATCCCTCTGCCAATCCTCTACAGCTGTCAGATTGGTCTGTTTATGCCATATGTGTTCCTAT
This sequence comes from Kogia breviceps, assembly GCF_026419965.1. Classification (NCBI taxonomy): domain Eukaryota; kingdom Metazoa; phylum Chordata; class Mammalia; order Artiodactyla; family Physeteridae; genus Kogia; species Kogia breviceps. Next base: position 144,531,984 of record NC_081311.1, on the reverse strand, counting down.
AACCCAGCTCTCTGGGAAGAAAAGGAAGGGTCACCCATATATATATAGGAATTTTGCTCGAGTCCTTGGACCACTGAGAATGGCTGCACCTTGCCCCTGTTCGCTTGTCTGAAGTCTACCCATCCCAGCTTGCATCCTGCCTGCCCGGTGGCTAACTCAGAGTTCTGTTCCCATGTGCACTGAATGAATATATGATCAGTGGCTTACCCACCAGCCCATGACATCCACTCCTCCCCGTGCTCTCATTGCTCCTCCCACCCCTGGCCAAAGGTGTTAGCCCTCTTTCTGTGTATATAGTCTTGCACCACATGAGATGGAGGCCAAGTTTTGTCCTATTGTGATCCCACATTGCAGTGAGGTGCTCAATATACTTTGCTGATTGGCTAGGGATTGGTCCTAAGTGGCTTATTTAGTCACTTTTAAGAATCCCTGTAAGCAACATAACTTGGAAAATGATTGTCCACTGGTGTTCTACAATAAGCAAAAATGTCACACTAAGTCTGCTGGATTGCCTAATGTTAAATGTAAAGGAAATAAGAATATGGCATCTTTTCCTTTGCCATGATGTATATTGTCCACCTTAGACAGTCAGAAAAAGTAGATATAGGCTTGAAAGGATGTCTCATCCTCAGACACTTTCCTGTATTTTGTATAACAAGAAGTATTAAAGAGTTTTTCCAGATATTTGTAGATAAATTTGAGCTGAAGTTGAACATCTCTTGAATTTTGAACATCAGCTATAGGACATGGGGCAGGAAACCAACGGACATTAATGAAAGAGCTTTATTTCAGAAAGGATGGGATCAAGTGCTTCTGGAATGAAGGAGGAGGAATGTACTTTCAAAGGGGTACCTTCCAGAAATCTTGTTTGTACTGTTGGCTCCAGAGTAAGAAGGAAGAAGTGGTGACATAAATATATTTTAAAGTCAGGGCATTGTAAGCTTGTCTTAGACTTCTGAGCTTTCAGAGTGTTTGTTCAGGAGGTGGTTGCCAAGGTTTTACAACTTTGCTAAAAACATTCAGTCTCCTCTTTAGAGCCATTCAGTTGATATCATTTTTAGTGACTGCCGAGGCAGCATTGTTGCTGAGAATTGATGCAGCAGTGACTCTTTACTAGCACCCATCTAAACTGGACTTTTGTATCGTACATTTTACTTTGATTATATTTTTTCTTTTAGAAATTCCCTGGAAACCAGCTTTGTCTTGTCAACTGAATAACAAGCATGGAATTTATATGATCACTGCCTTGCCACAGTGCAACTGATTTGCATCTTCTGGCTAAATGCAAATTGTCCACCCTTAAGTTCAAGGCATTTGCCTCTCTTTAAATGAACAGCACTGAAGTGACTTGTAGACATGACTGTTTGTTTAGCTTGGCTTCTCTCTTTGATCTCATGTTAACATACCTTAATGGCAGGTAATGATTGATAATAGAGTATTGTAAAGTTCAGGTAATAAATACTGCTTAACTCATAATAATGCTGAATAATGTACTTTTTATGACTTGGTTTGTTGGAAAATTTCCTTGTCAGCTTGGTCTAATTGTCCAAACAAAACCACCCATTACTTGAAGAAATACATGTCCACCTTAGACACATTAATTAGGGTCATGGCTGGGCTGCACAAAGGAATATAGTAACACTTTAGTTATCTTTAAATGTAATCTTTGGACAATCTTACTAATGCTAGACTCAGGTTTAATGAGAAACTTTTGTTTACACTTGCCCTTTGAGGCTCACGAGCCTGCGTTGGAATCTATGGTGATGGCTGTGCACCACATGTACACACACGATGGTCTCTCCTTTGAGGCTTCCAGAAGTCATCAGTTCTAGTGGTTTGGACATCAAAAGTCACAAAATTAAGTTTTCTTTGGCATGAGGGGCGGGGGTATTTGTATGAAGAGAAAAGGAAAATCTTTTAAATTTTTTATTGCTAAATATTTGAAGACACATGGCATTGAGATTAGAGTAAAAAGGGGATTTGGTGTCTTGGTGTTGACAAGCTTGGGGGCTGTACATAAAAGTGCTGGGTGAAGAACTACTTGCCCAAATATGGTATTTCCATGATGCTTCACTGACTTTGAAGTCCCAGGAATATTCTAGAGAATATAGTACAATAGAAATCCAGGAGATGATCATGTGGGCTTTTTACAAAACGACCAATGTAACTAACACCCAAGGTTTGACTGCAGAGCATTTCCATAATGAATCCAAAAACAGCTCTCTGAAAAAGAATGCTTGGTTTTAAAGTTTGGAATGATTCAATTTATGATTCCAGATGCATGAACTGCTACTATACTAAATTCAGGGGCTTGTTTCCTGCATATTGTGAAAAAAAAAGTGTGTGTATAATTTTTCAGATTTGAGCCAAATTGTTATTTCATTGATGACAGTTTCATGTCTTATTTTATACCTGAAATTCTAAGAAAACCCACAATGGGAAAAATTTTATTCTCACTTTGTTGTAATCACGTCATTTTCTCTCCTGACAGGTCTCTCTCTATAAATGACTTGTTCTTTAGTTCTTATACATTTATAGTTTTTACTGCCATTAGGTTCCTAGAATGGCTCATTTTGATGAATAATATTGTCCACTTCACACACACATTACTTGCTGTCTACCTTAAATCTTTTTTTTTTTCTTTTTGGCCATACTGTGAGGCATGTGGAACTTCCCTGACCAGGGATAGGCCCATGCCCCCTGCAGTGGAAGCATGGAGTCTTAATCACTGGACCACCAGGGAAGTCCTACCTTAAGTCTTATTTTTCTTAAAAGCAGGATATTTCAGATTGACTTTAAAATAAACAAAATCTGTTGGTCCTCAACAATTTTTCCCTTTTATCCTGATGATTTATTTCATGTTCTACTTTAGTCTGTTTTTGCTGAAATTCTTGGAAGATTACAGAATCAAAAATGACAATCTTTAGAAGTTTGGTTTCCTGGATGTATACATACAAAGATTGGTGTCTTGGTGGGATTGATTTGCTTGCTCCTTTCAAGTAAAAACATAAATACTTTTTTATCATTGTTAAATATGAGAATACATGCCTAAAACTCTCATAGCAGTTAAAAAACCATGGACTTCCAAAAATGTTCCAGGTTAAGAACTGCATGCATCAAACAGTAGGTACATTGCAAATATCACTGCCAGTCAACTGCTTTCCCTTTCCTGATGGATCTGTGCTGATGCTGGGTGAGGCTCACAAACTGACATTTCTCATAAGTTTTTAAGACAAACTAATGCAGGAGGAATGGTCATTTGACCAGTGTATACTTGGATTACATTCATCTTTTCTGATTTTAAAATTCATTTAGATAGGAACCAAGTCTTCAGAATCCTTCAGTTTTATATATAATCTATTTCAAGGGGAATCCATTTCAGCTGTATGTTAATATCTAATAGATATTTTTAAGCAACCCAGAGACAGTTAGTGCAAGCGTTCTCAACCCTGGCTGCATGGTAGACTCATGTGGATAAGTATTTTTAAAATGTTGATATCCCAGGTCAACCTAAGAAAACTTAAATCAGAATTCTGGGGCTGGGACTCTGGCTTTATATGTGTTTTTTTTTTTAAACTTTTCCAGGTGGTTCTAACATGTAGATCAGAAGTTAGAAACCACTGATTGTGTATAATGTTTCTAAAATCCAAGTCTAAGAGAGCCCTTGTGCAGAATTGACTGGGGCACTTGTTAAGTGCACTTTCCCAAGCCACCCTTGCTCAAGACCTACTGAAACAGAACTGCTGAAGGGAGCCTGGAAGCTGAATTTTTCATGTGAACTTCACATGCACACTGAAGTTTGAAATTTACTACTGGTCTCAGGTCTCACCTAAAGAAAGTTAATCCTCACAACAACCCTTTGCAATGGGTTCTAAGACTACCATTATACAGGTGGGAAAGCTAAGGTAACTCTCTGGAGGTCCCAGTTCCACTGTGGAAGCAGGATTTGAGCCTATGGGGTTGACTTGACAGCTGTGCATACAGCTACTACTCCATAGCTCCACAGCCTCTAGATAATGAGCACTGCTCTGGGGTGATTACATATGTCCAGCTCTGTGGTAAGTTACGTGTTAATGAAGCACATTAAATAAGGTAAAATGAATGGTGAGGTACAGAAACTGGAGGATTAATTCTGATTGCTGGTGAGGGTTTCAGGAAAGCCTTCATGAAAGGACCAGGCACCTGAGCTGACCCTCTAAGGATGGGGAGGGCTTCTCCAGGCAGAGGCTGTGCAAACACAGGCAGAAGAGTGTGTGAGGTGCTCAGAGAATGGCAGGAGTTTTCTATAGCTCAGTGCAGGGTTGTACTAGGTAAGACTGAAGTCTGGAAAAGTAGACTTGAGGCTTTCTGTGGAGGAATTGGATTCAGTTCGCTTCTTACTTATTCCAGCAATAAGCCATTCAACCAATAAATATTTTTATTCCAATACTAGATGGTGGTTAGTGAGCAGAGGAGAAAAATTTTTTAATAGACTCTTTAGTTACTGGCATTCAGGAAGTCATACTCCAGTAGTCACTCATGGATACTTTAAAATATTATTTATTAACTTTTGAATAGGAACTACCTTAGCATGGGATAAAATCCAGATGAACAGAAGGCTGTGAATGAAAAAGAAGTCTCCCACCCACCCATGACCACTAGCCACCCAGCTCCCCTTTCCAGAGGCAACAATTGTTGTTCAGTTAGTAAAGCCTTTGTTCTCTCTTCCTTCCCACCCACCCCCTGCCATGGTCACATGGTCACATGATCTGTGTAGTTGTAAACCCTCCCAGTCCCATTAACTCACTGAGATTCGGCCTGGTTATACACTTGCATCCAGGGTTCTCATGGATATTCGTTCAACAAGCATTACTGAATGCCTACTGTGTGTCTACTTTTGAAGGCCTAGACTGGGGACTGGGAGAGCAAGAAGAGGTAACACTTGCCCTTAGGGATCACACAGTATAATAAGGTAAACCACCAAAAACTAATTATGACAGTGCAATCTGGGAAATGTTGTAATAGCAGTAAATTCATGGCTTTATGAGGATAAGTGGCCTCTAAGGGCCAAGCTCTTTTTAGTTCCCGCTGCCTCTGGGCAGAGAAAGATGCTGAGCCACTAAAGCCCTAAGCTAATGTCATACTTAAGGTGAACTGTATCCTTCCAAACTCACTGTGTTTTTTATTTTTGCATAACTTGATCAAAATCATTCCTCCTTGTCACAGTCTCTTCCACATCTAGACATTTTCAGATGTGTATTCTCTTGTTATTTTATTATTAATTACTAATCATGGCTACTTATTTTAGTTGATTTATTTTACTTCTAAATTAATTCTCTTGCAGTATAGTTTTGAGTTTTGGGCAGGTGGAATAAACCAAATTTTGTGAGTTTTGTGCCACTGGCATGTGATTTTGAGCACTGCTTTGTTCTGTTTAATTCTTATGTGGTCCCACTGAAATATCAATAGGTTATGAATATTCACAAGAGTACAGGTGGCAGTAACTCCTTTTACAAAAAATAATGCACCATGTAGCACATAAAATTTTTATTCTTTTGAGGCAGTTTCCCAAGCTGTGTTCCAAGGACACATTTCATAAGATATTAATAGATATTATACTGAAAAAAATTCTGTGGTTCAGTAAGTTTGGATATGAAGAAATAAATGGGCTTCTTTACTCCAGAAATTTTTAGAGCCTTTAGTATGTTAACTTACATTGTGAATTTCTAGGAGAACATTGTATGTGGTGCTTCTCAAACTTACTTGACAATGAAAACTAGTTTTTGTTTATTTTTTAGAGATATATCCATCGTCCTCTTGGGACATTCTGTTTTATTAGATGACTGACGATGTCTAGTGCAATAGATTCTGCATGTGAAATGCCCCCAACAAATGGCTCTCCATCAGAAGAGAAACACTCTTAAAAGTAGCCAGATATATACATATTTAAAGTTACAAACCATGTGTGTGTAACTAAAGTGGAAGCTTATTTCTGTGTGTTGATGGAACTTCTGGTTTACTTTCTTAAGCTCTTTACTGTGTCCTGGCAAAGCCTTGAATGTGGATGGCTCTGACTTGACTTCAGAAAAAGCCCCTTCAGCTCTGGGGCTGGCCTTCTCCCATTTGATTCCTCTCTCCCTTTTCAGCCTTTTGATTTTTGTTAACACTCCCCTCTTTCCTCTTCTCCAGCTGCTTCCTCTGCCTTTGGGGAGATGTGGACAAGAGACAATGACTGTGAAGATGGCAAAAACAGGCAGAGTGGGAAAAGACTTGACAGAGAGCCCAGAGAAGGGGATGGAGAATTATGAACAAAGGTAGAGGAGAGGAGCATGGCAACCATGGGCCTCTAACAATCATCTCTAAACATTTACACCTCATCATTTCTCCTTGTGGGCAGATGGGAGATCGAGTGGCATGCAAATCACATAAACCCAGACACCAGAAATGTTCACAAATTGCCGGAGAGGGTTTGGCAAAAAAGAGGAATGTTGTCATCTTTGTTGCTATGTGATGAAGACTATTTTGGAAGTTCCTTAGGAAAGTTCTAGCCAGACAAGTTTTTCCTTTTTGTTGTCACTTCCCCCACCATCAGATTCTATGCATCTATAGTCTTATCTATGTTCATAGAATGAACGAAGCTGTAGTTGACCTGCATCTGTAGCCATTCTCATTGCATTGCTGAGAATGAGGAAAAAGGGTGTGAAGGGAAGAAATAGGCTCAGAAGCTCAGAAAATCACCAGTGGATGGATGAGTGAAACATAAGAAGCTGCAGACAGAGGTGAGCAGACTTAGGATTATATTCAGATGTGAGGGACAGAAAACCCAAGATAACAATGGTTTACATAAGATAGAATTTTATTTCTCTCTCATCTAGAAGTGTGGGTAGGCAGTGTGGGGCTGTTATGTGCACCATACACCTTATATCTTTTCTATTAGAGGCATGGCCTTACCTCATCCTCCAAAATGCTAACATCAGCATTGTAGGCAAGAGGATGGAGAAAGGAAGGAAAAAAGAGAGAGTGAGGGAGACAAAGGGCAATTATGTACTCTCCTTTCGGGAAGGTTTCTGCAATGACTATCCAACATCCTGCTTACATCCCATTGGCTATAAGTAGAATTGGCCAATACCTAGCTGCAGGAGAATCTGAAAAATTCAGTTTTTATTCAGGGAAGCCATTTGTCCAGTCTAAATTTGAGCTCATTTACTGTGGGAGAAGGAGATAACCAATGTGAGATAGGGGAATATGGTAGACCGTGTAATTATTCACAGAATTGTTTAGTCCCTCACTTGCCACTGACATCAGATTTGGCCACGTGACTTACTTCAATCAATGAAACATAAGCCAAAGCTTTAAGAGCCAACCAGTAGTTTACCACATCCTCTTTGCCCTCTGCCATGGGACTGGCAATGTTCCAGTCACTGGAACATCACTAGGTCCTGGAGGGGAGATGACACAGAGGAGAGATGCAGCTGGCTTGTGACAGACCGGAGACACGAGTGGAAAATCAACTTGAGATTTGGAGGTCATTTGTTACTGCAGCGTAACTTAACCCCAGTGGTTTCAAAATACAGTCCCCAGACCGTCACCATCATCCTCTTCCAGGAACTTGTTAGAAATGTACATTCTCAGTCCCACCGTAGACCTACTGGTTAGAAACATAGGGGCAGGGCCCAGCACACTGTGGTGTAACAAGTCTTCCAGGGGATTCTGATGTGGCTAAAGTGTTTGAGCCACTGTCCTGGTCTATTTTGACGGAGATGGGGGACTAGAGGTGTCTGTCTCACACATGGGCTTGACTGTCTGCTACCTATAGGTGGAACTAGGGAGCAAGGGCTGCCATCTGTTTCTCATGAGAGAGAGAAAAGAAATGGATTCAGTAACTACAAGAGTGAAAGTGGCATCTTCCTGTCATTTGGTGTGACTTTAGTGCCAAGGAAAGAGACCAGGAAACTTGTTATTGCAAGAAGTGGATAGTTGTACCCATATCCTTGAAGAAGCAGGAGTAGAGTGATGCATTAGAAGTGGATTTCTCACTTCTTTGACCTTATGGCACCCTATTGTTATGATTGGAGTGCACATAAACCACTAAAACAACATATCTTACATGTTAAAGTAAATTGCCCTATTAAATGGCCTATATCTGATTTTTACCAGATACTACCACCTCAAGACAGTTGAGACACCCTAGTTTGTTCCAAAACATGGCTGACAAATTACACTTTGAATTCTCAGATGTGCTGAGAATGATGTGTGTGCATCCTGCAGAGAGCAAAACCTGAGCTATTCCCAGAAATCCCTATAGAGTATGGCTGGAAATAAGCAATGGACACATCCTCACAGTAAGTCTTTTATTTATTTATTTATTTGGCTGTGTTGGGTCTTCGTTGCTGCATGTGGGCTTTCTCTAGTTGCAGCGAGTGGGGGCTACTCTTCGTTAAAGTGTGCAGGCTTCTCATTGCAGTGGCTTTTCTTGTCGCAGAGCACAGGCTCTAGGCGTACGGGCTTCAGTAGTTGTGGTGCGTGGGCTCAGTAGTGGTGGCTCGTGGGCTCTAGAGAGCAGGCTCAGTAGTTGTGCATGAGCTTAGTTGCTCCATGGCATGTGGGATCTTCCCAGACCAGGGATCGAACCCATGTCCCCTGCATTGGCAGGCGGATTCTTAACCACTGCGCCACCAGGGACGTCCTCACAGTAAGTCTTCGGTGCCTTTTTCACCCCCTTGCAGAACTTTCTGTATTGTCCAGATTGCTTTGGTCTACTGGACAGAATTCCATATTCTAGATGTTTCCTAAGTATTCAATGTCTCCATTTTCCTGTGTATTATTCTCTTATGACTCCAGGTTTGATGATTAAATGGATGGGAACTAAGATATCTGCTGGTATCTTACTCTCTTAGATGTAGGTTTTATTTCAACACTGCCAATCTAGAAGTGTGAAAGCCCATGGTACAGGCTCTAGGAGATGTCTGTGAAGAGGACCATGAAGAGAAGCCAAACGAGGGCAAAGTATGGGAGGAGAGAGTGAAGCATGTGTGAGGCCAGCAGTCTTGGCATGTGGTGGGAAGGTGGCACTCATGCCCCTCCTTACTTCATGTGACTGACTGTATTTCCCCCTCTGCTATGCTTTTGTGAGAAATTCAGGTTTCAAATAAAAATACCAAATAACCCTAATGAGGCAGCGGTTTAGCTTGAATCAGTAATATTCTACATACCTTTGCCTCACAGTGTGAACTGAGCAAACCTCCCCATTGTGTGAAGGAGCAGGCACCTCATTTGCTGCCTTTGGCTGAAGAGTTGCCATATTCAAAAGAACAAACATGATTTCCCTAGGATATAACTTTGAATGTACTATGGTCAGTTCTCAGACTAAGCTTTTATATTAGTCATTTGGCATTTTTCTGAGTCCACATGGAAACCCCACTGTCTCATCCTACTGAATGTTCTCTGCAAAATACCACTGCATCAAATCCAAATGTCCTGAACTGCGTGGGAGAAAACCACAGAGGACACAGTTCTGGCCTTGATTCCTGAGCAGACTTTCTCTAGACCCCAGTGCCTCTTTGCCTGGGACCATGTCCAGAGCAGTGCAGGGCCCAAGATAAATCCTCACCTCCACTTCCTAATATTTTTCTATAAGGAAGATCAGATTTCAGTGAATGTCAAGGGGAGCAGAAAACTAGAAGGTGTCACACAAAGGCATCATGCTGCTGAGAGTGGGGACAGAGGGTACGTTGTAGGGAAGGAATGCAGGCCCAGCCTTCCCTCTGCTTGTGGGGCTATGAACTTTCAGGGTCTTTCAACACTGGTTACTAGACCTTGACAGTGAATTTTGAAACTCTATTTGAGGTTCTTTCTTTCCTTGGAAACAAATAGTATTGCTCTGAACTGTTTAGTAACTGTGGGGAGAATATGACAAATGAGACAAAGGCAAGCAGCTTCTTTAACTTTCTTCCTGCCTCAATTTATTTTCAAGACCAAACAGACTTTGGGTCGCTTGGCTTTTGGGGATCAGTCCATGGAAATTTCTGGGTTCTGATGCTGATGAGCCAACAATGGAAGGTTCTGCACAGAATTCGGAGGTGAATTGTATCCCTGAAGCTGCTCGTCACTGGGGTGGCTTGTTGGAGTGACCTACCCAAATGGGTATAGCCATAGGATAGGATGACCCTCAGCTGGGATATGGCTCCTACATATCAGACCTCTTGCCTGAGTGTTCCTTGTCTGTCTCTGCCCTTTTCTTCCCCCAGGTTTTTATAGCTGTGCCTCTTCCTGGTCCAATGGCTAATCACTATTACAGACACTCTTTCTGGGCATATCCCAGATTCTAACCTAAGCTGCACAATTGTAGTGACCTCTTTCACCACGATTGTTACTGAACCAGGTTCAGTTTGCCTGTTGCTCAGCAAGCCAGAATGTTAAGACACCCAAGTTTGCAGCAAAGAGAGTTTATTTACAAGGCAGCCAAGTGAGGAGACAGGAGAACAAGCCTCGGATCTGCCTCCCCAAGGGCAAGGGACTGGGGTATTTATGGGATGAATATAAAGAAGCAAGGCAGTCTGGAGTGTGGGGGGCATGGGCACTGTGGGGGAAGGTGATTGGAAAAAGGAGTGGTAATTGTCGCTCTGTGCAGGTGTAACTGAGCTATAGGCCTGTGCACGTGCTTAGCATGATCTGAGGGTGGAGTTTCACCCCTCTGATGTCAAAACATCATTAAGGGGACATTTATGCATGCCCAGTTGGAGGGTCCATGGTCCTATCCAGTCTTAACCAGCTCAGCTTGAACTAGACACAGCTGACTCCATTCCTGGAAAACAACTCAGGCAAACATCTTATTGTTAGGCTCCCTGCTGCTTGGAGGATGTGCAGGCCTTTTGTAGCAACAATTAAAACTACCTTGATTAGTGAAGGCAGGTGAAATGTATTTGACTAATGATTACCCATGGTTTCAGTGTCCCCTATCTTTTGATCATTCCTCAGTCTTGAGGGAAGAGGGGCAATGACCACTCTGGGTACTTCCTGCTAATAAGGGGCATAGACCTCACAAGGGCTTGAAGAATGAAACAGTTTAGCAACTCATCATTTTCTGCAGTTCACAGGAATAACTTAAAAACAATATACATATTCTAATGAAGGCAGATTATTTGCTATTTTATCATTTTTATATTCACAGTCAAAACTTGCGCAACATTCCCAAACCACAGTGGTAGAGACTTAATAAAAGGCTAAAGACATCCATCCCCACCAGCCCTACCTTCCATCTTAATAGGGTCCGATGAGTTCCCACACCAAGGAGGAGGTGTGGGGGGCACACCCTCTCAGGCATTGACTGTGTCCCACCCTACGCCACAAACATCAGTCTAGCCTTCAGGTTGTCATGTGGCTGAATTCTATTCCCTACTGGAAGAAAGTGCATGCTGCCATTAGCAGCTGGGTTGCCCAATCCACTTCTGCTTGCTGGAAGAGAGTGGTATTTTTGCATTATCCCTCCGGTAAGACCTTTGCCCCAAAGACCTCGCCATCTTATTCCTAGCCTCAAGGCATTGACCTGGCTGCTACTGGTATTGCTGTGGCTCAGAACTGCACTGAGGTGCACTTTCTCCTCCTTTCTGTATTCTCGTCTATCTCACTCCTCCTGTTTTCTTTGTCTCTTCCACATCATTATCCTGTCCCTCAGTATGATATTTTCCCACAGTTTTGCTTACTCTGTCTTCCTCTTTCCAGGAGATTCTGCCCTTATACAAAATGCCATCATCAAGCCAAAGACAGTAAACAAGAGAAAGTTTCCAAACAGTAAATTCTATTTTTTAAAAAATTCCATATTAGTATCTGTGAATCTAATTTACTATATTTCCAAGTTTTTATTTTGAAAAATTTCAAACCTACCAAAAATTTCCAAAATGGTACAAGGAACACACATATGGCCATTACCTAAGTTCACCAGTTGTGAACATTTTGCCACATTTGTTTTCTCTTTCAGTGTGTATATATTCATTAATATTTCTTGTCTTACTGAATTATGTAAGAGAAAGTTGCCGACATCAAAACTCTTTATCCCTAAATACTTCAACATGTATCTCTTAAGAACAAGAACATTCTTTCACATAACCACAAAATAATTATCAAATGCAGAAAATTTAATAGCGGTACAATACTACTATCTAGGAATTTAGCCCTGTGAGTCTATTTAAATATTTGAAGGAAGAATCTGCACTTGGCTTTGGTTCACATAATCTAAAAATAGGGTTTTATTGTAGTTTCACCAAAATCCATATCAATGGGAATGGGTGGTAGCCTCAACGAAATGCTTTTCCCCCCTTATTCCTTAATTGATTTCACTTACAGAGCACATATACTGCTAATAACATCTATCAACCAAAGGAAATTAGCTGATGAACTGTAGTGTGAAAATCATTGAGAAAGTATTGGTGGGGGTGTGTTCTAGACCCACAAAGATCAGTGCCTAGTTTGGAGATAACTTTCAGAGCCCTTACATGATATTTTTATATAATTTGATTTCCTGAGAGCTCACATTTAGGGGTATAACCAATCTAGCTTCTTCCAGGGATATATTTATAGTAGATAACCCATTCAGAACAACAACAGAGACAAAGTTGAAATGGAACCCATAGCTCTTTGTTGTGTTTTTAAAGGGAGAGGTGTATGCTTATACATATGTCAACAAGCAGGCAGACATTGTGCAACACTGTTGGCTTAAGAGCATCTGTATTCCTGCATCCCAGACAAATAGCTCTGCCTGACAACCACTGAAGTCCAGGGTCAACTTGAGATGGATTGCACCAACAGGATTGGAATAAACCCAAAGAGACACCTTCCCAGCAACCCAGCAAACCCAAATCAAAGCCCCTGGAATTTGTACCTTTCATTGTTTGGTTGTTCTCCTGCGACATTAAGAGGACATCCAGTCTTTTGCCTAAAGGGATTTGTCCTTTTTATCTAGTCAGGAGAGTGCTTCAGCTATTTGCATTTCTGAATTGCTTAGCTGCCCAAGCATGCTCTGTGTGTGCTGTTTGAAATGTGTCATTGAGGCACGTGACTGCTGTTCTCAAGCCGATGTTGGTCTTTCTCCAACAAATATGGATTATGTTAAAGTCGGTTCTGAATTGACGAGGATATGTTAATAACTCCCAGATGGGCATCTCTGTGCTCTCCAGCAGGGAAATGCAAGCAGTCTATGGCAGGAGCAAGTGTTTGGCAGGTCCATCATTCCGTCATTAAAGGCCACATTATTACTTACAACTGTGCTTGCATGACAATGGCTGCTATGAGCCCAGCCTCAGAGTCATCAGCACTAGGAATGTGCTTCTAGGTAAATTGTTTTCCAGGTGGGGAAAAATATTTTATATGAAATCTCCCTCTTCCTAGCCCCAAATAAGATATTGTGAATGAGTCAAGAGGCAGGGTAGGAGGGGGCCGTCTGTGCTGGTTCTTGGAGATCCCGGACGAGGCAAAGATATATATGGCCAGGGATATATGTCTAAGGACCCTTGTGCAGAACAGCCCTTGCTCAATGAAGCAGCTTTTCTCAGTGGCTGTCCTGAGCTGTGTCCTTCAATGCAGACTTCCTGTCCTAGCAAGTTCCAGTTGGAAGAATTAATTATATTAGAGTTGTTTACATTGTGGGCGCAGCTTCCATTAATGGCATATTTTCTTTGTCTTTGATTCTTAAGCTATAGGATATGGTTGTTTTACAATTGTTTTTGAAAAGGAAATTAAAAAGGTGCATCTTCTGTAATCGTATTTCTAGTTAAGAAAGAAACAGTATATTTGATGTTAAATACCCATGTGACATCTATTACCTAGGAGTATGCAATCATGGACTATGTGGCTCTTACAGTTAGTTGTGATGAAATTGGATATTAAGATGAAAGGGAATAATTTGACAGAAAAAGAATCATTTTGGTGACTGTGTAGGTACTGCTACAGATTTGCCATATTTCAAAGCGGTGAGAAGCAACAGGGTCTCCATTTGCAGAGTAAATGCTGCATATGCATTTCTTTCACTTAGGATATAAAGTAATCTTTTATCCCAATGTATATGTTGTGGTGAGAATGACCACGAACGATAAAAAGTAATTGAAAACATTCAGTTGCAGATGATACACTTTCGCCTTTGCTCTAGGTCCCTATTTCAATAACAAGTAATCCAGCCACAGCAAGTCCCCTTGCTTTCCAGTCAGGTATTTTATGATGTCATTTCACCTGATAGGCATATCTATATGTTCTCTTTTCCATTTAAAAGTATAAAACCACATCTGCCAATAACATTAGGAGGAACCATTTAGGATTTCATTTTTTACAAGGCAGCAGCACTAAATGCCATTGATTCCCAGCATGCCCTGGTACATTTTTAATGCTAACGGTCGGGATTTTAAAACATTTCATTATAAGTCATTAAAAAATATCTTAAGATCAGCAAAAGATTTCACAGAGCTTCTGCATTGAGCCTGCCTGAAGAAGGTTTGTATGGGTGTGGGGCTGTGAAAGTTAACAATTTGGATATTCCAAAAGGGTGGAGGAAAGATAATCTAGCTCGCAAGGTTTACCATAAGGCATGGCCACAGAGCTCCCTGAAGGCTGCTGTCTCCAGACCATTTTTGCCATCACCTGCATGCAACCTACCCCAGTCCTTTAGAAGTGTCATACTTCCTTATCTGTGAATATCATGAAGTCTGATAGTCTAAGAGTTCACACAACCCTGAAAGATTGTGTATTTATTGAATATGTCTTCGACTCACCCTAACATTGAGGAACGTAAAAGACAGCCCAGTGTATTTGGATCCACCAACCCCAATGTACAATGTACCGCTTCTTGCCTGAGCTGGCCCAAGCAACATAAAAGGGGGAAATTGGTGCTTAAAAGACACTATTAGGGCTTCCCTGGTGGTGCAGTGGTTGAGAATCCGCCTGCCGATGCAGGAGACACGGGTTCGTGCCCTGGTCCGGGAAGATCCCACATGCCGCGGAGCTACTGAGCCCGTGAGCCATGGCCGCTGGGCCTGCGCGTCCGGAGCCTGTGCTCCGCAACGGGAGAGGCCACAACAGTGAGAGGCCCGCATACCGCAAAAAAAAAAAAAAAAAAAAAAAAAAAAAAAAAAAAAAAAAGACACTATTAGTTATTGACCCAGTGTATTTCTTAAGACTTCAAATGTACTTTTGTATCGTTAATATTTCATTAAAGAACCTCAATTAATGAATTTCTGTTTGTAGAAAGTTTGGGGGGTTGGCAGGTACAATAAAAATAGAAGATACTCTATTTTAATGGCCATTAAGTTGAAACTTCCTGAGATACTATAAAACCCCAATTAGTTAGCTGAATATCACCAGTGGTTCATCATTGTCATTAGGTATTAATTAGGCAGCTACAGAGTGCTAGACTCTCTGCAAAATTCACAAAAGCTACTGTTGCTGTTTGGGGGAAACTTACACTTCCAGGGGTGGTGATCTTTGTTGTTGCTACCTTACCATTTGTAATGAACATTTGTGGAATGAAGGACTTGGTATTATGAAAGAGCTTTACAGTTTCTATAGACTCAATAGCTCATAGCACACAATGTTACATTTACAGGAAAGGAAACCAACTTAGAAAGAGGTTATGTGGCTGAGCTGGCATTGCCGTCAAGACTTTTTGATACCCTTTTAAATGTTACGTCACCTTTGACAGAACATACTCTGACAACTCAAAACGGTATAAAATAGGAGAGTTTGAGAGGAGAGACCCTTGTGTAAGAGCACCAGCGGTATTAGTCAGAGATCAGCACAGGCGAAGGGGCGAGTTTTCTGATTTTTCCTTCTCTACCCTTTACCATATAAGACAATATTCTTCTCATAATGGCACTCAACTTTCTGGATTGTTAAAAAGAAGCTTATAAGAGCAATTGAAAGTAATATGGGCATTTTAATATTGTGACACTTAATGCTACATAAAACCTTTGTTTCCTCCAGGTTTATTGAGCTGGTGTATTAGATTTCCTGCTGTATGAGCAGGAAGATTATGGTGGCTTAGGTCTAAGTATACTTTGGGGAGGCATTTTCTACTTTCTCTATAAATAATCTTTCTAAGACAACACAATTGTGTAACTATTAATGTTTATATTGCATTATACGTCTTCCAAAGTTTACTATGCATAGTGTGTAGAGTATGGTAACCAAAGGAAATGTTTTTGTCTATGAAATAATCTGGGAATTGTCATTATCAAAGTAAATCTATTTTACTTGTTATTTCATCAGTAGGATTTTCATGCTTTGGTGTTACATTATGGTGTTATGTTATTACATCTGTAAGCTTCTAGGGGCTAGAATTTATACATATATATGCACACATCCACATGTATGCATGTACACGTCATGTTTTGAAATAAAAGCTATAGCACAACTGAAAGACTAACTTTAAAATGGAAATAATGTAATTTAGGTGAATCCAAAAAGGGGAGAAAAGTTGGAAAATTTGGTTTCAAGTGTATGGTTTTTACAGATAAAAAAATTTGATGAAGAGGGCTATTGTTCAGAGCATGCATCAAAGCTTATTTTTCATACTGAAATAATTTCTCAGGCTTAATGAAATTAACCAAATCATTAATTCCCTTTTTAAATGTGCAGAATAATTCTCACAAGTGCATGGGAAATTGTAGCCCTGCAAAAGTACAGCACAGATTTCAACTTGGGTTGTACTTTTGTTCTTTTCCTGGGGAAACATAACCAATGGTGAAATTGCATTGCTTTGTATGAGTAGTTTAATGAGCAATTTCTTCAGAATTTATATGAAAAGCGCCCCAGACTCAGCACTACAGGTCCTCCCAGAGCCCCTTTTCCTTCCGTACATTAATAGCCAGTTTCGTTATGTTCAAAAACATAGCATGAGAGAAACCAATGTTGAGGGTTGTTACATCGAAAGAAATGAAAGATTATCTTCTCCAAGCAGCAGAAATTAGATGTATTGGGCCTACCTTTGAATCACTCTTAGTTTCAGATAGAATATGATGTATGGGTAATCTGCAATTTGCTAGGGGCATTGTTAGCATGCTTTGCCTCCGGGGTAGGATTTTAACCAGGCCTCCAGCAGCTGTGTGTTTGGCATCTCAGCCGCATTAGGTATACAGAACCCCCCTGCTATTATCCTGGTGAAACCTGTGCCAAGGCCCCTGGTGACACAATAGAGGTATTAGGTCAGATGAGTTACATTAAGTGGCAAGTGATAAATTCAAGATGACAATTCAAAACAGCAGTGTTTCTTCTAGTAATTAATTCCAGTGGTGCCTGAGGCGGAGCTCGGTTGCTGCCACTGGTGTGGCAATGCTGCGTAGCTAATGAGAAAACATTACAGCGAGGATTAGGGGCCTGTGCATTCTGGCAGGCTGAGGTCACTATGATTAGGAAATATTAACACAGACTTACTGTGATAAACCATATACACCCAGGAAATTTAATTTTTATTTTTTTCATGTAAAAACTGGTAAACACTATACAGTGTAGTGATTCACTAAGTGGGCTGTAGAGAGGTGTGAGGCATTCCACCCTGGGTCTCGAGCAGCCCCGCAAGGGCTATTGGGATGGCGACTAAAGGGCTTGCCAGAGCCACTGGCCCTTTTTTCTTCTCTCTGTGGACGTAGTGTTTTTGGACATAGAGATGCTATAAAATGTTAGGCCTCTTTTACTTTTCTAAATGTGACTTAATCAAGACCTTTTGTTATGTGACTCATCCTCCTTGCTTAAGAAATGACTGCACCGGTTGTATGGTGGTCTTGTCAAGCAGTGGACAAGGCATTTACCTCTTGCTAAGTCCTCAACGAGGGTACCTTTGATTTCATAATGCTATCAAGTTTTCAGAGGGCTTGCTCACATTTATTCTCAGTGCCGAACCATCCTGTGACCTATGTAGAAGAAGTGGTGCTACTCCAATCAGATAAATGAGAAACTTGAGGCCAGAGTAGTCAAGGGAATGGGTCGAGATCACACAGTCAGGTGGCCCATGTTGGGCCTAGAACTCCGCACAGAACACCTGGGATGTTGCTTATCTGAATGTCTTATAGAGAAGGATGCAGAGCCAATAGTCAAAACTGCTTCCTCTAAGATTCCCAAGGAATATTCTGCTGGGCATCCTTTTGTGCATATAGACATATGTGTGCATGAGCATACATACATGCACACATACATACACACACACACACACACACACACACACACAAAATGGGAGCTCATTCCTAGTGAAGGACTTTTAGTTTGAGCAACTACAGATGTCTTGCAGTGTATTGGATATATGGCTATAAAATACCTATTAAACACTTTGCCTTTGGCACTGAAAAATGAACTGCTTCTAGAGGTAAGACTGTTTCCTTATCACCTGCCATAAATTGGCTCTGGTGTTTGATACTCAAGTTCAGTATGTGCTGTGTCCCATACGTATGTATGTGAGTGAAAGGAGATGAGTAGAAAGGCCATTAGCAACACGTGTTCTCTGAAATGTTGAAGTGCTACCAGACACTCACTCACATCTTTATGTCCTGAGCTTCTTAGTTTATTAAGAAGTCGATTACATTTTAGAGAAAATTAGAAAAACTATAAATGAAGTGTATTTTCTTGTTTTTCTGAATTCTATATAACAGATGATATTGATCTTGCATTGATGACAATGAAATTTAGCTAGTTCCATTTTCTAAAATTGTAGAAATAATGGAGTGAGCTCTTACTCCATGATAGAAGAGGGTAGGCTCAGGTTCAATGAAGGAACAATTAAAAACCACTCATAATGTCTATGTAACTCTTGTCACTTTGTGTATGAGAAACATGAAAAGTCAATATTTAGCAAGTAAATCTAGCATTTCTTTACATGTTTTGAGCAGATGATTTGAAAAAGCACCAAGAGTTTATATAAAACGTTTTCTTAGGGCTTCCCTGGTGGCGCAGTGGTTGAGAGTCTGCCTGCCGATGCGGAGGACATGGGTTCGTGCCCTGGTCTGGGAAGATCCCACATGCCGCGGAGCGGCTGGGCCCGTGAGCCATGGCCACTGAGCCTGCGCGTCCGGAGCCTGTGCTCCGCAACGGGAGAGGCCACAACAGTGAGAGGCCCGCGTACCGCAAAAACAAACAAAAAAAACGTTTTCTTAACTCTGTAACTGAAGTGAGCAAAAATGAAACTCTTATGAAAATAAGATGCCCACGTTAGTAAAGGAACAGGTAGAATGGCCAACCCCGATCCCTGGATCATCCACAGCAGGCACAAGTGAATAAACTAATGTGTGATGAAAGGCAATGAATTTGAGTGAACTCAAATGGGTTTTATTTTAATTTTTATATTTTAACCTTGAAATAGTCCAATCTTTTTGCTTACTTAAGTTTCCATAGTTGAACAAGAACATTATGCAAATCATTTTCTGGAGACTAAATATCTATTGAGAAAAAAATAAAACTTCAGAAATGTGTAGGAATTCATAGTTCAAAAACATGACCCTAAATTGACTTCCATTTTAGGTAAGGAAAGAAGACTGTATTTCCTTTCTAAGTGCTTAAAATTATATTTTGTTCAATTTATATCATACTGTTTAATGATCTAACTTTATCTGTAAGTTCACAGTTAAGAATTTAAAATATTACTTTAGTAAAGAGGAAAGGAAATTCACATGTCAGGCTTTGGATGGGATGTTCTTTTTTCCCAAAGACAAGTCAGAAAATAAAAAGTTTCTAATGTTTTGAAGCTTGTCACATGTCTGAATATCACTAGACAGGTTTTACTACTTAAAACAATGCCAAATCGTACATAGAAAAGGTTCTAGAACAAAACTGTTATTTCATCTGGATTCAAACCTGCTCTCACCTTCTGTCTACTCATCTTTTTTTTTTTTTTTTTATTTTTGCGGTACGCGGGCCTCTCACCGTTGCGGCCTCTCCTGTTGCAGAGCACAGGCTCCGGATGCGCAGGCTCAGCAGCCGTGGCTCACGGGCCCAGCCGCTCTTCAGCATGTGGGATCTTCCCAGACCGGGGCACGAACCCGTGTCCCCTGCATCGGCAGGTGGACTCTCAACCACTGTGCCACCAGGGAAGCCCTCATCTTTTTAAAAAATTAGGTACTTGGATATTCCATGCAAACCTGAAACCTATCAGAAACCAGGCAATTTCTTCTTTGTTTCTGCCAAGCTTCAAGTTTCTCAGAGTCTCACATTTTAAAATATTTTCTGTTGTGCTATGAAAGGAAGAGCACTATACTGGAAGCCCAAAGATCTAGGTTCCAGTTCTGGTCCTACCTCTGACTCACTGTATGAACTGTAGGCCTCAGTTTTCTCATCTGTGAAATGAGAGAGAAGGTTTCCAAACTTGTCCTCAGTCATATCATGTGCACTTAGAAGGCTTTCTTTTTAAAAACTTATTTAGAGAGTATTTAAATTATGTAAGTAATTTGTGCTTGTTTTAAGAAGTCAAGCAAAATGGACATATAAAGAAAAAATTTGGTAATGCTCCACCCTCTTCTGACTTAAACAAAATAGAAGTTTATTTCTCTCTCACCTAAAAGATGTGCAGTGGTAGGATGTCCAGGGCTGGTGTAGTGGCTGCAGGGTGTCATCAGGAACTCAGGCTTCTGTCTCTCTGTTCCACTATCCCAGTTTATAGCTGCCATCCTCCAAGTCATCTCATGATTCATGGCTGTTGGCGCTCCAGCTAACAGAGACATACCGATGGCCAGAAGAAAGATGAAAAGCGGAAGAAATAAAAAAAAGGTAGGAGAATCCCTCCCATCTGAGTTATCTCCCATTAAGCACACAATTTTGTCTACATCTTATTGGCTGAAACTGAATTACATGATCACAGTCATAGAAAAGGAGGCTGGAAAATGTAGTATTTTATTCTGAGTGGTAAGATGCCT
Source organism: Kogia breviceps (assembly GCF_026419965.1). NCBI lineage: Eukaryota > Metazoa > Chordata > Mammalia > Artiodactyla > Physeteridae > Kogia > Kogia breviceps. Next base: position 144,511,132 of record NC_081311.1, on the reverse strand, counting down.
GGATAACAACTAGTTATAATTCTAAAGAGGAAGGAGGGTATGGCTGAAAGGAAGGCAGTTGGCAACGTCTTCACCAGTGCATATCTTTCCATACTTATTTTTCATGCTCGTACAAACATATACAAATGTATAGAATTTTCATTTGGTGGTTCTTTTGTGGTTGTTTATTAAAATGGATGGTATTGTACACGTTTTTGTATAACTTGCTTTTTTTTCTCTGAATGTATTATCAACATCCACCAAAGTCAATGTATGGAGATTGGACTTACTGTTTTCAATAATTATGTGCTATACCATAATATGAATTTATCCTAACATATTTAACCAGTCGCCTACTGATCAAATTCAAACTTCCTCTACTGATCAACATTCAGAAAAATGTTGAAGTAAATATACATATATCTTGAGCCATGTTTTCTTACATTTTAAAAATTATGAATACCGTCATATACACAAATAAATATGTACAATGTATATGCCCTGTTTATAGAAAAATAAAACAAATGCATGTCTATCCACCACTCAGTTAAGAAAAAATAATTATTATTTTAAAATTATTTTAATTATAATTATTTTTTTTAAATAATTATTTTTAAAACCCATACACTATTCACACATAACGTACCTCTCCTCCTTTCCAAATTATCTTGAATTTTATTATTTCTTTGCCTTTCTTTATAATTGTACTACAGACAAATATACTCTTAAAATATTATTTGGTTTTGCTTGTTTTTGTTCTGTGACTTTATCTTTTTTTGCCGTACATTATTTTATGAGATTTCTTGATGCTGAATGTATGTAACTATTGCTTATTAATTTTCACTTGTGTATAGTAGTAGCCCATTGTATGAATATACCACTATTTATCTTTTCCCCTGGTAATAGACATTTGTTTACATTTTTATTGCTAACACAAATATGCTCTTTTATCCATTTTTGTTTGTTCTTATTTTCTTGTGCATATGTGCAAAAGTTTCTCTTGGTTACATACTCTGGAATACAGGTCCTAAGTCATAGGGTATATAAGTGTATTTTTTCCCCCAAAGTATTTATCCCAGATTACACTACCACTGGCAGTGTGTAAGCATTACTGTTGTTACACATCTTTGTCAAAAGTTAGTAGTATCAGACTTTAATTTTTGCCAGGCTAGGTACAAAATTATCTGGAAGGCTTTTAAAAAGTTCTTTAGCTCTAGAGATATTGATTGAATAGGCCTGATTTGGTCATTTATGGAGGGTCCTGGCATCCATACTTTAATAAATTCCTGGTTTATTCTGATGCTCAGCCACATATGGAACCACATGTCTAGACTGATCTTTAGGACTCCTTATAGTGTGACTATTTCCAAATTCTCTGTTGCCTTTCATTGCCCACAATGATGCCACCATCTTTGTCTGGGAGTCTTTCTCAGCAGAGTTCTTTGCATTTCCATTTCTCCTTCTTTTCCACTTCCCTAGCAAATATATAAGCCCTGAATCAAGTCCTTATTATTTTGTGCCAAGATTAGAAATGACATGGAAGGTGGTTACATTCACAGACTCTGGAGTGAGTCTGGGTTCAAAAACTGGCTCTGCCACTTACTAGCAGAGTAACCTTCAGTCACTTACCTTCTCTGAGTCTCTGTGTCTTCAGTTGTAAAATGAGAATGATGATAAAAGTACCTATCACATGGGGAATGTGTAGATTAAAGGAGTTAATATATGTAAAGATCTTAAAACGGTGCCTGGCACAGGGTAAACACTCAATGAAAGTTATATAATAATAATAACAATAATTATTATTGTTATAGTTCCTGTTACTTCAACTGTCTCCTGGAGGAGTATGGGAAATTTGAAAGAGAGAGAGAGCCTCATTGGCAAGCTGTCTTCTAATTCAGCGCTCTTTACATCAGAGTGCTAAAGTAATCTTCTACCAGCACTATTTCATCATATTCTCCACTGTTCAAGAATGTGCAGTGGTCCCTTTTGCATGTCTTGGGGAAATAACTCATCAAACACTCATGGAAACATCCATGGTATGAGGCATTTGCTTCACCTGAAAGAAGCAGTTTTCCCTTTTTCTTTCTGTTCCGGTGTAGTTTGTCTCTGACAATACTTAACAAGTGTCTTGGGTAAATTGTTTTAGTCAAGATTCTGGTTCAGCTGCTTTAACAAAGACCAAATAACAGTGTTTGACAAGGGAGAAGTTTACTTGTGTCTCACTTAATGCCAAGATTGTAGGCAACCTGGGAAGTGAGTGGCTACGTTTCATGAAGTTTGATCCCGGTACCGTCCCCCTTGTTGCTATACCATTCTCTAATGCAGGGGGTCAGCAAAATTTTCTGTAAAGGGCCAGAGAGTAAATATTTTAGGTTTTGGGGGCTAATTGGTCTCTGTTGCAACTGCTCAACTCTGCCATTGGTGCATAAAATCAGCCATAGTCAAAACATAAATGATTGGATGACTATGTTCCAATAAAACTTTATTTATGAACACTGAAATTTGAATTTCATATAATTTTCATGGGTCACAAAATATTGTCCTTTTAATTTTTGAACCACTTAAATATTTAAAAATGATCCTTAGCTTGTAAGCCATACAAAAACAGGTGGTGAATTTGGCCCATGGACCATAATTTGCTGATTCCTGTTACAGGGAGTTGCTCTAATCTTCAAGATCAAATATAGTTCACCACCACTATACCCACAACCCAGCCCCCAAGAAATGGGGACAGAGGCAGCAAATGACAATTATCTTCCTTTAAATAGAATCATAGTTTACCTACATTGCTTCTGCTCACATTCCACTGGCCAATGCACTGTCAAATGGCCATCCATACCTAGCTGCAAGGGAGTATGGGAAATACAGTCTCTAGCTGGGCTGACATGTGCCTAGCTAAAACTTTAGGGGTTTTAATATTAAATAGGAAAGAGGGGAGTTTGGATATTGAAGGGCAATTAGCAATCTCTGCCACAGCACTTGGGAATTGAATTGGAATAATGACAGGAAGATTAGCTCCTAGACTTGGAGTCCTTTGAGGTTTGTCTTCTTGTCATTGCCATAAATGAGATCTATGATGCTCAGTGACTATAAAATAAGTCCCCTTCACTGTCCATGAGACACACATGATGGTTGTAGGACTCAGGGAAAAGGTTGCTGGTCATCTAACTGGGAACAATCACTACAGAACATAGTATTATCAAGCCACTTGGTTGATAATTGTCATTTAACATTAAAAAAGGGTGTCAAAAATCACTTCAGAAGCAAAGTTCTTTTTGCTATTGGTTTTTATCCTCCACTTACATTTTTTAAGTTAAGAATGTTGATATCTGGTAAACCTTAATATAATTATAATTCAGCATCCCTTATCTAGATGTTAACATTGAGACTGGCTACCTGACTCCCAGCCCCAGATTTTTCAGCTCATGCTGGAAGAAGAAGCAAGGGCAGGAAATGGATGCCCACTGAGCCTGTTCTTCTAGTCAGGAAAATAGCTCTCTAGATAGACTCAACCTGTAAACTTTCAATCTGACAAGAGGTAAAAATCTTTTTTTTTTTAGCTAGATACATTGCTACCCTGAAAAAGCTGAGGTCCTGTTGGTAAGCGGCAGGATAGATTAGTTGTTGGATGGACAGCTCACTGTCTCTGTCCTGTCCAATTCAATTGTTAAGTTTGAAACAGATTTACTGAGCACCTACTATGTGCGGGGCACTTCACTGAGCCCTGGGAAGGCAAAAATTAATAATATAAAAATCTGCTTTTGAGGAAGGAATAGTCTAGAAGGGAAGACAGATTAGCAAACACATAATGATCATTTAGTATGATAATAGAAGTGTGTGTAAAGGACAGAAAGAACTGAGAGCAGGTAGTGATTGACCCTAACTTTGGGACGGTGAGAAAGAAGGTCAGAAACGAATTAGTATCAACGGAAACATTGGAAGGAGAATAGCATCATCTTTCTCCCAGATAATAGAATCTGGTTATGAATGGAATAGCATCCCATTCTGCATGGATGTGATACGAGAGTTTGATTTGATGTGAGAATGATCACATCACCTGTGTGGGAGAGTGCACCTGTGTGTATGTATGTGCTTTCACATGCACACATCAGCACCAGGAATTATACTGTTTCCCCCAGGGGTCTGAGGCTACCTGCCTGCAGCTGGTATTACATGTACTTACTTACCATGGTGCAAGAGCTTCTCCCAACCACAAGGGCCATTTTCACAAGCTCTACCTTGTCAAAAAATATGATTTGTACACATATAAGTATATGCATGGACTATATATATATGCTCATTTCTCTTATTTAGTGCTCACCTAGTAAGAGGTAAAGTTAAATACCTTTCTTAGAGTATGGGGGACTTATAAGCCAGAAATTTCCCTTTTTATTTCTCAAATTAAAATGGCTTGGCTATTGTTACATGGCAGTATTTCTTTATTTGTTTACCCTGAATGCTGCCTGTGTTTGCATATTGGATTTAGGCATCATACACCCCCAACAGGCATTAAAAGCAAGAAGTGGAAGGCTTGGAGAATATAGCAACGCTGAGAGATGACAGGCTTTTGCTGCAGTTGGAAGCTGGGGAATAGATAATTACATCATTGTCTCTCATTCTGTTCCCACGTGGACTTGCTTAAATGTCATATCCAACTGCAGGTTCTCACTCTTTCCTACCTCGGAAACCTTATTCAACCTGTGCTCAGATCATGAGAGCGGCACCTGGCTCAGAGTGCGCTCCGTGGGGAATTCTTATTCAGGCATCGCCGGTCTTGACCTGGCTATTGTTGTTTGTGATACTTACTGGTAAAGTTTCTCAATCAATACAACATCAGCCCGAGGAGCTCCTGGGAATGGAAGCCTGCGGCAGCGTACTTAATCTTGGAGCCAGCTTGTGCTCTCTGCTCGGCTGCTAAACTGGGTAGTTGGCCTACTTGATGTGGCATTATTGCTGCTGAGGTCAGATGTGAGCGGCTGGGTGAGTGCTGATGAATGGCTGTTTGTGATGAAGCGCCTCTCCCGCCCACCAGGAGACATTTAATAATGATAGACCATAACTGCACTCGCACAAAAATCTGTGCCGCTTGTTTGTGAGTCTTCTGGGCTGGAGGTGTAGAAGGATTGGCATTATGATAGAAGAAAGCTTTGAAAGTGGTATTTTTTTGGATTAAACATAGAAAGGGCAGGGGAGAAGCTTAGGAACTGTTGCAGTATTTTAAATGATAGTAAATGAAGTTTTCCCTCCCTGCTCAGAGAAGGCAGCTGTTACACACACGTTCCATCACTTCACGTTGTCCTTCCTCTTCCTGTTCACCCTTTGTTTTAACATGACTTCTAGGAGGTGTGGAAAAAAATAAATGGGAAATTATTTTAATTTTATTTAAATGGACCATTATGATATGTTCATCATTGAGGGAGTAATTATTCAGAATGTGAAGCATGGATTTGGCAGTTAACACCAACTAAGATGAAGGAGAAATTAGTATCTAAATAATAATTGAACATAGTGTTCACCCCCATTGTTTAGAATATAACACTACGAAGCCCAAAGAATTCTAAAACCGTTGTCCTGCAGGAGGTTTCAGTGCATTATTTATCTAGCTGTTTCCTGTTCAGTCCAATCCTTTTTTTAGTAATCAAAGGAAAAATAACGCTTGGAGTGACCTAAATATTGTTATAAATGAAGGCAGGTTTCTCTGTAAATAGACCACAAAATATTATCAAGAAAGTAATAAAAAATGTAAATGTTGGGTTCAGACAGAATCTACACAGAATCAGAGGGCTTCATTAAATACTTGATTACATGGCAATTATCTAATGACTAGGGGAGTGATGTTGGGCTTTTCACAGGTGTTATTAGCTTACCAAGACGCTGGACTGTGCATTCAGAAAAGGTCTGTGAATAATAGTTACATGTTCTGGGCAGAGCCCCCAGTTTATTCATTCTTTATCCCAGGACCTAGCACAGTGCCTCACGCAAAGAAGGTCTGCTGTAAGTATGTATGGAATGAACAGAACGAGAGAGAAAATGAAATGAAGTAGAGGGTGGTTTCGGGACACACCTTCTGGGAATAGAAGAACTGATGCTCTTCCAACTCTGCAAAGTTATATTTTTACATCTCTCTAGTACTGAGGATTGGTCTATACTAATGATGTTAAACTACTAATGTTTGGTCTGAATGGGGTGAAATCATTTTTTTCAAATATTTGAGGTAGATTTCAATTCACCTCTATGACTGTACCTGTTTGCATGGCAAGCAGTCCTTACAAATGTGCAAAGAAAATTTAGCTTTTTCATTTTCCATGTCTGATCAAGTCTTTTTTCTGCACTCCAAACATACTGTGTCGCCAGGGCAGAGTGGCTGTGGGGAACACCTCAGTCCAAATTGTTAAATTCAGTTCCAAGCAACAATTTCAATAGACTATTTAGGTATTGCAGACTTTCTGATTTTCTACCATTCTTCCTGTGCCCCTCAGGTACAGTTTTGTGGGTGTCTGGTAGGAAGGGTTTACACAACCTCCTGGTGGTGTGGAAGAGGTGTCTTTGGATAACAGGCTTAGGTCATTGTACTGCCCTCTAGTTCCTGAGAAGTGGATATTCCATGTCCTCCAAGTCTCTGGGTGCCCTGATGGCATCCAGTGCTGACCTCTGCAGCGGCTGTAAACTTGTGGTCTGTTCACTTGGCTCCATCTCTGTCTGGTGAATTGGCTCCATCTTGATCTTATAGATTCCGTGCATGCCCTGAAGCCTGGTTGCTGTTCCCATTTATTCCCAGCCCAGGCAACCAACCTGCCATATAGATCGTGCCTTCAGGGCTCCTCAGCTTCCACTGTGGGGATCCTTCATGTAGGATCCCTGTATTGGCACAGGCCCTCCTGTGGCACAGAAGAGATGGTGTGGGGCTCTTCCATGCACTGGCAGCTCAGGAGTGCCAACTCAGGTGCTTTCTTTGCTTGGCCAGATAGCAGCCCCCGGTTGTTGTGAAGGCATCCTGTGAGGTCATCTCCTTCCCAAGCCTCACATAAGAAGTGGAGAAAACACCTCTCTGCTTTTGGCTTTCCTGGACCTCTCTAACACACCTCCCTCCAAGACTTGGGCACAGAATGGAGGGATACATATCTCCTCCTCTTATCTCTAGCCTCCTCTTTCCCAGTAAGCCCTCAAGGCCTGCAAGACAAAGAAAATTTGTTCCCTCTTCCAGGCATAGAACTTCTCCTCCTCCTTCCCAGCTGTCATTCCCTGTGTTTCCCTGAGTCTATAATAGTGACACAGTGGGGGAGAGTACAACTAAAGGGAGGAAGGGGAATAATAAACAGTTTTTGAAATATTATGCCCTGGATATGTACCTCTTTGTTTCACTTCTCTCTAGTTGCAATATTTTTTCTCTACACATCAGTAACACACAGCCAAGACAATGCTTAAACCTGAGTTTGGCATCATATGAAGTGTAGTGGTTTGAATGATGGCTCCCCAAAATATATGTCCACATCCTGGAAACTGTGAATGTACTCTTATCTGGAAAAGGGATCTGTGCAGATATAATTAAGCTAATGATCTCAAGATGAGATCATTCTGGGTTACCAGGTGGACAGAGAAGACATGGAGGAGAAGGCCATGTGGAGACAGAGGCAGAGATTGGAGTGAGGCCCATAAGCAAGGAATGCCAACAGCCAGCAGAGGCTGGAAAAGGCAAGGAATGAATCTCCCTACAGCCTCTGGAGGGAGCACAGCCCTGCTGACACCTTGATTTCAAACCTCTAACCTCCAAAATGGCAAGAGGATACATTTCTGTTGCTTTAAGCCACCCAAATTGTGGTAATCTGTTTCAGCAGCCACAGGAAACTAATACCTGAGGTGATATCAGATTGGTTTCCCCAGCCATAATCCTTTGGTTATGAACTTTGTGAGTGTCCAATATACATGTTCTGACTGGATTCCATGCAATATTTCTCAATTTCCTCCCTATGCTATTTCCTTTTTCTCAGAAATAACCCGTTTAATTTTACTAACATTTATTGAGCACTTACTAGATGCCAAACACTAGGTGTGTTTAGGAGACAAAGATAAATAAGACCCAGTTCTTTCCCTTCGAGAGATTATGTGCCTGTGTCTGGTAGTCTAAGAACATAGTGATATATCTTTGGTTTACTCTGGAATTGAGATTCCAAATGGGCCTCTTTTTATGCCTCTTTTTTAATCCAGCTGAGTAATTTCTATACAAATCTGAACCAAGAAATTTCAGTGTTTTTAATGCCGGCCCAGTTTTCAATCTTTCTCCCCAGGATCGTCAACTTATTTCCTGTTTTCTGACAACAACTCCCCAGAATAACAATAATAAAGACAAATATCTCTGGATAATAAGATAACCTGGGAATTATTTTGCAGTGATTAGGCTGTGTTGACTGGACTAGGCTGGATAACAAGTACTAATCAATGTACACAAATCCAGATTAGAGCAATTCTGGGACTATCCGTGGGAACCTTCAGAGATCACCAAGATCATTAAGTTCCAACAGATTTGGTCTCAGCCACATCTTTAATTTATCGAGTGCTCTGTGAGGGCTGGGTTTACATGATAAACTGAGACCTGTTGGATCTCCAGGGTGCACTTGGGACCATGGGGCAGGAATTATGGGTGTAGGTATTAGGTACTCTATATTAACAAAAAGAAAAGAAAGCCAAAAAGCTAAAGATCTAGTAGTATGCCAGTGATTCTGTATCTTTTAAAAGATAGCAAGAAGCTGAGAATCTAGAACTGAGTCATTGATTCAGGCCCCCACTCTTGCTTCCAAGAGAGGAAGGATTGCACAGAAGAAGGAGCTTTGGAATAAAGAAGACCTGGTTTTAAATCAGGACTCTGAATTTACTACCACCCAATTTGGAGCAGGTGACCTCTGTGCTTCAGTTTTCTCACCCGAAAAATCGAGAAACTGTTAACTTAACCTTTTAGGCTTATTAAAGGATTAAAAAGAAGCATTTGTAAAATGCCTAGCACCATGCCTGGCACTTAGTGGTCAGCTGATGAGAGAACATTGTTGTTATTATTCCCCATCTTACTTCTGTTCCTCATTTTAACTGAAGCTGCCAGGAACGAGGAGTGTCAGACTTTTACTGATGCAGAGAGTGGGGGCCTTTCCATAAGGAAAAAGAGGGGGTTAAAAAGAGAGATAAGGGTCAATTAGTCAAGAGGCATCAGAATGCACAGGCAGTCACCCAGCCTGGCCTAGGAGTCAGGACACCTGAGTTTTAGCCCAGATTCTGCTAATCTGCTAGGTGACCTGGGGGAAATAAGGTAACCCCCTGTGACTCAGTTTCCTCACCAGTTAAATGTAGGATTTGAACTAAATTAGTGTTCTTAAACACCCACCTAAGAACTTATGCTAGTCTATGACCAAGTTTTTATTGGTGTATATTAAACTAAGAAAAATAAGAACACTCAAGGCAGTTTTTCATCACACTAAGCTGATCACATTCAAAAGATTACCTTTAATCTGCAATTACATCTGTCCTGACTGTTTGATGTTATAATGTCCTTGCTTTTAAGAAATGATGGGGATGGTAGATAGCAACTGCATCTTGGCAAAATACAAAAAAAGGCAACTTTATAACTGCCTCCAAATTGTTGGTCTGTTTTTTTTTTTTTTTTTTAAACTTATTAGACCATAAAATCCCCAGACTTGGGAACCACTGAGCTAGATGATCTCAAGTGCCTCTTATGTGTAAAACCTCTGGCCCTATGTAGTACCACTAATAATATTTTTGCTCTTGGGTTGCTTGCTGGAATGAGAACTTGATCCAAGACAATGTAAAGGAGGGGTTGCCGTCATCAGGGAGGGATGACTTGAGAAGGGAGTGCAGCTTGTGTGCCAGAAGAGGAGCAGAGCTGTTGGGGGGGATGGGTCACATGGGGAGAAGGGTCCTGAGATCTAGAAACAAGACCTGCCCGTCATGGTTGAACTGCCATTTGGAGGTGGAGATAACTTGAGATAAGTTTCTCCACTTTAAAAAAAAATGTTGCCAAGATGCAGTTGCCATCTACTATCACCGTCATTTCTCAAAAGAAAGGGCATTATAACACCAAAAAGTGAGAAAGGCATAATCTCAGAGCAAAAGACAATCTTCTGAATGTAATCAGATTAGTGATGTGAAAACCCACAACTGATGGAAAGAACTCCATCTGGTCCAGACATAGCATGGTGTCCAGGTGACATGTGGGGAGGTGACCCAGGAGGGTCCAACCAGACAGTGGGACTCTGTTAAGTCAGGAGGAGAAGGTGGCAGGAAATCTCAGAGCAGGAAGCTGGCGCTATGCCAGCAGGCAGGCCTTGAGCCAGTGTCAGAGAGGTTCTGCAGCTGGATGTGATCTTCTCATTAAAAATAGGGTTCAGGGACTTGCCTCTAGTCCTGGAGGGGGACAGACGGCTGGATGGTAAGAATAAAACAGGGCTTCATTCCAGGAGAACTTGGTGGGGGAAAGCCTGGTTATCAAGCTGATAAATCAGGCACAGAGGTACAAGATCAGGAACCAGATATTCAAACTGGGAGACAGGGTGAAGTTACAGTGAAGAACTGAAATGCACGTTCAGAGTGAAACTGAGCTTTGGAACTAGGGCTGCTTCAGGGTCTCAAACCTGATCAGCTTATTCAAATCATCGCTGCCCACGTTCCATCCTCAGATTCTGATATCATTGTTACGGGGTTGGTCCTAGGCTTTGGCATTTTTTAAAAAGCTCCCTCAGGTGTGCAGCCAGGGTTGGGAGCCCTGGGCTACTCAAAGCCTTTGTGGAAAGGATAGGATCTGAGCTGACAGGAAAGAGCTAAGATCTGGTTAGGTCTACAGGTGAACACCAGGCTGTCCTGACTGTGGGGAAAGTAAAGGTAAAGGAGGTGGAGAGTAGTGAGCACGTATGCAGGAGTTGCTCCATGGCTGTCTGGACAGGAGCTCAGGGAGAAACTAGCTTGCTGAAAAATTCAGAGGTCTTTGCTATTCACTGGTATAAGCTAACACCCCCGTTGGGGAGCACTGGCTGAGCAAATATAGCTTTGTGTGTGTTAATTGCTTCAGTAGATGTAGGAAGCATGACAGGTATTCACTCAAGCAGAAAGAGCAGAATTTCTCAGATATCTTCCACTCATTTTATTCAAAATTGAAAGGATATTCTGCCGTCAGCTAGGGCATTCTGCTCTGCACAGGAAACCCAAAACCTTTATCACCCGCCTGAAGGTCTCAAGCTGGAAACCTGAAGAAATAGGTGTAGCACTGGTCATTTCTACTGTTAAAAGTCCAAGGTTGAATTTTGGTTTGAAACCATAACAATAAAAAGGTCAGATGGACTTCTTTTTTGCTTTGATAGTTTGCCAAGTAAAGGAAAAACACCCCAGAGACCATTAGAAGAGCTTGAGAACCTCTTGGTGGGAAATGTATGATATCAATTAACAAAAGTAATAATAACAATAACATTTGCTGAGTGCTTACTGTCTTAGTCTGCTCAAGCTGTTATGACAAAATGCCACAGATTGGGTAGCTTAATCAACAAAAATGTGGTTTTCATAGTTCTGGAGGATGGGAAGTCTAAGATCAAGGTGCCTGCCCATTTGGTTTTTGGTGAGAGCTTTCTTCCTGGCTTATAGATGCTGCCTTCTTGCTGTGTCCTCATAAGGCAGAAAGAGAGAGAATCAACTCACTGATGTCTCTTCTTGTAAGGACACTCATCCCATCAGATCAGGGCCCCACCCTTATGCCTCCTTTAACTTTAATTACTTCCTTATAAACCCTATCTCCAAATGTAGTCACACTGGGGATTAGGGCTTCAACATGAGTTTTGGGGGTGGCTCAATTCAGTCTATAGCACTTACTATGTGCCAGCATTTTTAAAAGAACTTTATACGTGTTAAATAATCCTCACAATCCTATGAGGAAGATACTCTAATTATCCCTATTTTACAGGAAAGGAAATGGATGCTCAGAGAAGTTAAGCAGCCTGCCCAAGGTCACATAGCTGTCAGTAATCTCTTTGAAATATCATGTATATGAAGAAATGAAGAGACATAAACACTGCTAATACTTCCCCTGATCCTTGTAGAATATGTCCTCTTGGTTATGTCAAATTCCTTGAGGACCCTAAACAGCTAATGAGCTCTGACACCCATGATTAGAAGAGCTGTGTTGGAAATATTTGTTACTTATATTCTCTTTCTTTACAGTGAACCAAAAGCTCAATTCAAAAGTACAATCTCACATTTGTTTGTAATACCATTTGGTCAGTTCTACTTCATTCAGATATTTAACCAATATTTTTAAAAACCTACACTTATTATCAAGCACTCAGACCTTTTTTCTCTTCTCCAAGAGTTTAAGTGAGGAAGCCAGACATATTTATAAATAATTACAATACAGTGTAATGTGTTGTACATTGATACATGCAAACAACACAATGATAATTGTAATTATAAATATCAAGTGTACCAAGAAATGAAGATATGGAAGAACTGCTAGCACTTTCCCTTTGTTCTCCTTGTAGAACAAATCCTCTTGGTTATGCCAAACTCCCTGAGGGCTCTAAACAGCTAATGAGCTCTGACACCCATGATTAGGTTCGACCTTGTACTTCCCCCTAAGTCCTCTTACATTAACAACCAAAACATATGATAATCTTATCATGTGCCTGGAATTGTGCTTAGTGCTTCCAATATGATATATTCTCACTGAACTCCTAGGAGTTCAGAAGTATTACCATTTCCATTTTTGAAAAGAAATCTGAGACTTAGATTAAGTAGCCTATTCAAGGGCACATTGCTAGGTGAGTTCAGATCAAAGCCAAAAGTTGAACTGAGGCTTAACCCAAGGCAATCTGATTCTTGAGTGCCCACTCAAAAGCCTCACAACATCCCCGGGTGTGCTCCATGCCAAGGAGTGATCATAGAAAATTCTGATCATCGAATTTTGGTAATGTCAATACTCCATCAATTTCCTGGAGCAGTTAACAGGGAAGAGATGGGTGGTGGTCTCACACACCTATATCTAAATTACTTTTATTGTTTTGTCATTTTTAGCTTGAGTACAAATGGGAACTTTTGCGATGAAAATTATCTTCTGCATACTATTTCTGATAATTCTCATGCTTGTTGTGAAACCCCCTTTTGTATGCTTTATATTTTCAGATTACAAAAAAATTATTCCTTACAAATATTCCTTACAATAATTCGTTCCTTCAAAGAGTAATGAACAGGACTTGGCTTTTGCCTGAAAGAGCTCACAGCCACTCCTCTCCGTGCACTGTAGACTTTCCCGTTAGAAACTACATATATAAAATGTTCAGGAATAAATGATAAATGACAGTAGTTATTATGCAGAAAAAATACCTCAATGGCAATGACTGTCATATTTAGAACATTTCAAATTTCATTGTTCTCTATCTGGTCTAATATACCAGGACTGGTTCTCTCTGTCCTCTATGAGAAATCTTCAAAGTTAGTATAGAGGAGAACATCTTGTTTGGGCAGTAAGAAGAGGATTTCTGGTGCAGAATCTGTATCAGGTTATGTTGTTCTGAGAATATACTTCTCTCTCTCTCTTTCTCTCTGTCTCTGTCACACACACACACACACACACACACACACACACACAGAAATCCTTAGCTCATAATAGGCAGATACCTCTGAATGGGTTAAAAATAATCACAGGCCCTCAGGAAAAAAAAGGCAGAAACAGTAATGACAGTTTTGAAGTATCCAGTACCTGTTGTGACAGGAGTAACAAATTAATTGGGACTATAACGGATTCTTGGTAAAGGTGAAGTAAACACACTTGACTGTATATTTTTCACCATCAGTTAAGTCTCAATTGGTTCTAAAAATAAACAGAAGACATTGAACAGTTTTAATGGATTCTGACACCTAGGTATTATGCTGTCACTCCAGTATAAATGAATCATAACTTTGGACTGCACCTAGGAATTACTACACATTTGGAGAAAATTTATAGTGCACCAAGCTTTGAATCATGATGTGATATCAAAACTAAAGTCAAAAGAGGAAAACAGCTGGGCATAAATTATTATCCTCAATCCCATATGTATCTTCCAGTGCAACAGGTAAAGGTTTGAGGATTTAGGAATACTGCCAATAATTATCATGGGTGCTGAAACAAATTTATCCTTCAGAAAGTGGTTGGGAGTTAAAAAAAAAAAAAGAAAAGAAAAATTCCAGCAGAAGTCTAGTCTTGTACACGTGACAGGGGTGTTTAATTTCTTTTTTGTGTATGTGTGTCCCTCTGTCCAGCTAGACTGCCTCCTCTTGAAGGTGTGAGCGTCTCTGCAATCTCAGGTACCTCTCAGGGGCCACACATTTCTATTTTCAATAAAACGTCTGATCTTTGGACCAGTTCATGCACTGAATAGACTACTTTAGTAACCATAATCAGTCAAGCTCATTGTCTCCAGTGACATAGGCAAAAACCTGTACTTCTTGCTTTTCAATAAACAGTTGGCATGGTCTAGACATTGCCTTGAAGTCTATGACTAATCATAGAAGGAAGATAGCCAGAAGATATGCCACTTTGAAAAGAGAAATCTCTGAATGGATAACTTGATATTTTGAGACTCCAAATGCATCACCAGAAGATTGTTAAACGTTCGTGTATTTATTTGGTTGAAATATCAGGTTTTAAAGAAAACAGTGCCTAAAGATATCAGATTCAGACACCGGGAGAAAATTTTTATGAAGCGCTTTTACTGCATAATAGAAATAATAATACTGTACATTTGTATGGCATTTGGCATTTTTCAAAGCATTTTCATCAATAATACTTTATTCTGTCTTCTGTAAAGCAATAGGGCTGGCATATTATGCCATTTTACAGGTAAAGAAATAGAGACAGAAAGGTTAACTCAATCAGTGAGAAAGCGGATATTAGAATGCTGCTCTTTACTTGTTGGACCAGTAGACTTTCTAGAAGCTTATTTTTCTTACCTTTGGATAAATAGAACAAAATCTAACATTTGCATACTGCTGTACAGTTGGGCAGATGGGGCAGGTAGGCTTATTCTCATCTTATGGAGAAGAAAACTAATGATCTGAGAGGTACAGTGAATTGTCCATGGTTGCTTGGCTAGTAAGTGGTAGAATTCAGGAAGAGAAACTCCTGCTTTTCCCAAAAGCCTTCTTCACATGCTTTGGCTACTGAAACCTGGCGTATTAAGTAGGGCTGCTCTCCTTTCTCCTAATCAGCTTACTACATTCTCATAGTTCCAAACAACCCTGTTAGTTAACTCACTGGGTTGGTTGATTTTCTCTGACTCAACCTGCAAAAACTGAGACCCTACATCCTGGAATGTTGGTTGAAGGCTAACCAGAAATAACCTTTCTCAGTTGGCTTATAAGTTGATTCTCTCCGATATTTGAAGAAAAAAATTCAAAGAAGGGCCTCATCTTTTAATGATAAATCCTTTAAGTACCAAACATGTACCAGGCTACTGGAGACTCAGAGTAGACGTCTTTAAGTAAAGGTCCACGTGTCTTTGAGATAAACAGCTACTCTGGGTCCTGGCTGGACGCCAGAGGAGGAGACAAATACCATGTGTGGAGAGAAAGGGAAGGGTGAGCATCGAGTAAGTTGTGAGGAAATGGGGCAGGGTGGGGGTTTCGGGAGTAGAACTGACTAGAAAGAGGAATGGAGGCCCCCATAGGGCACCAGGCCAGACCATGGGAACTCCTCCCACCACCCTGGCCTTGCACACAAGTTGCTCTTAGGACACTGTTCCTGTTTGTTGGCTCATTGCTTCCAGGCTGCCATTTTGATGCACGCATCCTGAAATGGCATCTAGACATTTGCGATGTTCACTCGAACTTCAAGCCTTAATCCAAACCTTGTGGCTACTTGTGCAGTTTCAGTTTTGATGCAGCCCCTCTACATTGACCTTGTACAGTTATAAATGTTTTAACATCCATAAAAAGATAAAACGTGCGCTCCCATAAAGAGCAGCAAACAGAAATCACAGTAAGTAGTAGGAAGATTTGAGGCCGTGCAACAATAGTCTCTGTAAGGTCGACGATGCTGCGAGCTTCCACTGTATCCCTGAAGTTTAATGGCTGTGAATATGGTTATCGCCGTCCTTTTAGAGGGCATTATATTAGTGTGACTGTCGGTAAGTACCGAACTCACATTTTAATTTCCACTGCGAAGGAGATCGTTTCCTTTGCTCCTTTAGAAAGAGAAAACGCGGGCTTTGCAGCTTTTTTAACCCCCTGGAAAATAAACTGCAGCTTCAGTATTCAGAGTCCACCAGCTTCTGAGGCTTTTGGAGCTTCACTTCTGTTAGGAAAATGTGCTGTTTATGCTCAAACGCAAGTTTCCCGGTGTTTTTTGTTTTTAAGATTAAAAAACACTGGAGAGGGAATACAAAGCTTTTAAAGCTTCATAAAAGGTTGTGAGTTCACTCCTTTCTGTTTCTCAGGGTTATAAACACGGTTCCAGAAAAAGCTCCATCTCAGAGCTGAGAGACCAGCAGATATTTAAAGGGGTAGCACCTTAACTTGTCAATTTTGAGAATACCAAATGATCCTGGAGGTTTTTTATTCCTTTAATCAGCTGTAATTTTCAGCTCTGATGCTATCTGACAGGCTTCATCTCAACCCCCCTGCAACATTGCTCCTCTGGCTTCTTCTCTGGGAGATACATGTAAGGGGGAGTGGATCTGAAAAATGAACTGACAGCATAAATTGGATGGGACATCACCAACCTATTGTGCTGGTGCCACAGTTGGAGGGGGTGAAGGGGAAAGGTTGAAAGGATGTCTGCTTCATGGAGGAGGGTCAGGTGCCAAGACTTTTTATATTTTTTCTCTTTTTTTCTTTTTCTTTCTTAACCTTCCTTCCTCTCTGCTCTCTCTTCCTCCTTCCTTCTCTCTCCCTCGTCAGTTTTTAAACCCATTTCTCTCCTTCTTACCCTTCTTTGGATAATAGGCACACAGATTTTGGATGCAGGAGAAAATGTGATAGGTGCATACACATATATGCATATATATGCACACATACACATATGTCCATGCATATATGCTCATACATACACACACAGAGAGACAAACACATACACATGTACACTCACAGGAGCATTAATATCTTGTGCGTTGAACAATAAAAATAATAATAGTAATAATATATAATAAATATAAAAATAATAGTAGTAGCTTAATAAAATAGGGCTATTTTTAAAATTTATTTATTAAGGGCTATGTACCAGCCACCATGGTCTGTGCTTTACAAAGCGTTGTCTCAATCCTCAGATCATCTCTATGAGGCTCATTTTACAGATAAGGAAGCTGATATAAACCTTGGTTGAGATGAAAAAGAGACCAGTTCCAGAGGTCCACAGCATTCTGGTCACAAATGTCCCTGCTTTAAATTATTCCTACTCTCAGTTTTATATACAAGAGGTTATCCCCCCCTAGACACCGACTTTCAACAGTTGCAGTTTTCAAGGAGTCATATAGGGACAGGTGGCCCTGTAGGGTTTGTGTCTCAGGTGCGAGTACTAGCGTTGCTCACTCTCAGGTCCAGAGGCACTTCTCCATCACTGTACGTTCATCCAGGTGGGGAGTTGGGGGTGCATAAAAAATGTGGCCTAGGGCTCGGAGTGTGGGGCATAAGGACTGCCTGCCTTCCTATCAGGGATGCCACCAGGAGGAGAAGAGATGGTTCTGGTCATTCTTTCTGAACTTGCACCCTAGGAGGAGTCATCCCAGTGTTTCCAGGGCTACTTGTCAGAGTAGGAAGACCTGTGTCTATCAAGTTGAGATCCTAGCGCCAGTTTACATATACGTAATGTAAGACAGCCTTTTCTCCCTGCCTTTCTGCTTGCGCAGCGCTTCAGGCCTTTCCTGGGGAAGGTATCCTAGCCTTCAGTATATCAGTACAGTTGATTCTTGAACAACGTGGGAGTTAACACTGCCCGCACCACCACCCTCCACCCCGGGAAAAATCATGAACAACTTTACAGTCCGTTCTCCTCTCTGAGGCTTGGCCGGCATCTGTGGATCCCGTAATACTGTGGTCTGTATTTATTGAAAAAAATCTGCATATAAGTGACCCTCTCAGTTCAAACCTAGGTTGTTCAAAGGTCAACTGTGCACATATCCTTAATTACTTCAAAGTCATTTTTAGGAATTCTGCTATGTTTGAATTGTTCATTTTAGAAACGTTCGCTGCATTTCTACCTTAGCTTCCTGGTAGTAAAATGGAAATGTAAATCACTCCCTGTTTGGAATAGATGGTATAAGAAGACACTAAGATGAAATTAATTTTAGTAATGAAATGGTTTTATGCATTTATAGGTAGTATATTTCCATTTGATGTGATTTTGTCATTGTATAGTTATAATCCACAATCTATTTCATAGGTAAGTCCATGGGTATCCTAAGCAGAATTGAATGGAGATATGAAAATTATACCTCTGTCTCACTTTCAGTGATGCTTTCTCTCCAGTCTTCATTCCCCTACTCCCCATCTCCCCACCATAAAACAAAACAAAAACAAACAACTCCCCCTCCCCCACAAAAACCCCAAGCAATCGGTTAGAGTTCCTGTTAGGTCTTTTCTAGGTTAAGTTCATACTTTAACAACTTGAGTACAAAGGTCACATCCAAGATGCATGTATTCACATTATGTCACACATCCTGCTTTTCCTACACACACATACACACAAACACACACACACACACACAAAAACTCCCACAATGTTGTGCAATTTGTTACTCTTCATGCAGGAGTAATTCTTCCTTCTTATTGAGGAATCTCCCTCTTAAATTACTTTTCAAGGTCATTACTGAATCACTAGTTCAGTCAAATCTAATGTAACAGTTGGTGCTAGAGACTCAAATTCTTTTACTCTTTGCTTAATGTTTTTAGTTTTAAATAATACTGCATCTTCTAGCTACCAAACAATGTCAAAAATGCAAAACATTATCTTGAAGACGTAAAATAATTAAGTGGCTTTTTAGGGTCTTAAACTTATAAAACACCTGTGAAATCTTGTAGGTGAAACCATCACACATCATGAAGAGAATTATGCTCTAGTATTACGGTAATTAACTACATCCCCAAATAGCTTGTCAGACTTATAACCCTTACATCAGGATTAAAATTCTTGAAATAACTGCCGTGTTTATGTTTCTAATTCGGTTTGCAATTGATTCTCCTAAAAACCATAAGCCAGAGAAATGCTTATTTAACGGACCACAATATAGCCTTCATGGAGACTATTTTAAAATTACTCTGGTGTCCTACAAACTTTGAGTTCTTTTGTTTTCATAAATTATGAGAGAGAAATGTCACCAGTGCTCAGCGTTGTGGTGCCCCGGTTCTGCTGACAGCTGTATGATGCACACTCAGTGCGACTGGATGGGGGCTGAGAGTTTCATCAATAAATATGACTCTGATCGCTTCATGTCAACGGTCAAGGGGATGGCGCTTAGTATCTTGAAAACACACGCTACTACCAGCTACATGTGGACTTGAGAGTTGAAATCCACAGTGAGGAGCCCATCTCCCTCTTCCCCCTTGACAGAAATTTCACTTTTTATCTTTCTCACAATTCTTGATGATAATCTGTTTTTAATACAGTCATATTTCTTATACTTTACCACCACATAAGGCTGCTCATATACTATATATAGAATGTGGAAATAAGAGTTGGATGGAATGTTGTCCATTACATTAGAAGGAGTATTTCACCTCCCAGCCAGTTTTAGCATGGGCACGACCACTGCTCCTCTGAATCCCAAAAGACAAATAGATCAGTATTTTAAAATATAAGAAAAGCGAACCACAGAAGGCCAGCAAAACTAATTCTACGTATAGGAAGAATCATGTGAAATAAATCTCAAGGGCATTTTTTTTTTTTAGAAATCAATATTAAAACATTTTGTGTGTGAATTAATTTAAAAATAAACTGCAGCTCTCCTTAATAGCCAAGCTGCCCCACTTCATCAATTTTTTTCATTTACCTCTTATCCTTTACCTGCAAATATCTCTACCACGAAGGATATTTTAAATGGATGTTAGATCCAAATATTGTACATAGCTAGCCTTTAAATTCATTAGTTTCATTTATTTTAAAGATATATTTGTTGACATTTTGCTTCTCTCACAATTTGGTAGTATAGCAGAATATATAAAATTGACAGATAAAAAGGTATTTTTGATAAAAAGGTGTTTTTTAAAATTAAGGATGCTATAATAGATATTGAAATCTACATACACATAGTAACTTTGGGTATTTTTATTTTTAGCCTGCTCTTCTTGTTATGAAGCAATCCCTTTTAAACAGTTCTTTGTCCAGAAATGCTCTGCTTGGAAAAATTTTAAAGTTAACATGAAATACCTAGGTTTAAAATGTCACACAAAAAATTAAGGTTATATCTCTATGCCACTAAATTTTTGCTTCAAGATTTTCCAGTGTTGACTTATAACATTTTAAAAATATCCACAGTCGCCTTGACAGAATTTTCAGACTCTGAAATATGGTGTATTAATTTGACTGTGAATGTTTCCTTAAACCACAAAACACAGAAAGGCAGAAAATCTCGAAAATCCTTGCATCTGGGAAAACTCAGGGTGGTAAGTAGGTTAACATGTTACTGAAACTATAGGGAGATACAGTTTTTGACACATGAATGTTAAGAACAAGGTCTTGTAGACATTTAAGCTGTGTTTTTTACCCTTTTGAATCTATTTTTACACTGACCATAATTGAAATAATGTTAAAGTGTAACCAAAAGAATTCTCAGCAAAAATGTTGAAAGGGCCCGATTTATGTGTAAAAAGATCAAGAAAGACAGGCTAATTTTTAAAAAGCCCTATGCTCCCAGTATTAATTCTCAATCTCTGCAAAATTCATTTTATACTTATAATGACTTTCTCTTTTTGTAAAGAAAATACTTTTTTCCTGATTTATTGGCCAAACTGTAATGAGAAAATAAGAAATTTAACATCAATGGATTGTTACTCCTTTTTTTTTTTTTCTAAACACCTGGGAAAGAACTGGCTCCAGTTAATGCCAGGGCCACTTTATTTGTGTAAAAATATAACATGGTTAATAAAATGTTAGCTAGGAATAAAAACGTCATAATATAGTGAAATACAAATGTGGGTACTGCTAGTGTGTAGTACTGTACACTCTTGTTGATTTCTTCAGTAGCGAAAAATATCTGTGATGCTCTCAGCAAATTCAGTTATATCAAAAGGTGTTCTTTAGGTGGTTTGGGAAGCTTGAGATTTCAGACTTTAATGCCTGCACACAAACTGACTTTAAAAAGCAAAGATTTGAAACAGATAAAGCAACATTTTGCCTAAAGTTCATTCATCAAAGGGCTGCATATTTTGAAAAGGGTAAAAGTACTACCAAACCCATCAGGGATAAGTAAAGGCTATATACTATAGATTATTTTAATCCCCCAGCTAGATATAAAAGGGATAATTACATATTTGTGGTTGAAGCCATGTGGTGGAAAAATCAATACAACTTTTTTGTATGACACTTCATTAGTGTGAAAAATTTTTAAAGCTGAGAAGAACTGCCTTGCAATTAAATGCCTCTGCTACTGCAGCTCCAGTAATGGGTTTGTATTATTATCTAGTTTATTTGAAATAGTGGTTGCACTATAGAAGTAATTGGAAAACATTGATTATGCACTTGTATCTGGAAAGCCTGGCAAATCATTACAGGGCCCGGCAACAGTTAGTTAGCCTTACTAATGAAGCACTAATTGCTCTAAGTAGGTTAACATGTTAGTGAAACTATAGGGAGATAATAGTTTAGAAAGTTCTGAGGTATTTTGCCAAACATGCTTTTTCATTTAATATTCCAGAGATAGAAGCTATGTGGGTTTTTTTCCTTTTGTTTTGTTTATGATGTTCTTTTGGAAAAAAAAAAAGTAACCTAAATGAAGTTCCCATGTTCATCTGGCTTGAAATGACTATTTCCTTTCGTGCTGTCTTCCTTTTAACTCAGCCACTTTTAGCAAATGGAACTAAGCCACTACCAGCATGGCTGCCTTGAGCAGGTTTTTGGGTCCTGCAGTTCAGAAACTTCTGACATATCTATCGTGGTTCAAGGGCTTCATGATTCAGTCCATGCAAAATCTTCCTGCTGTTGAATCATCATCCCATTGTCCTATCTACATAAAACTATAATTTAAGAACTGAATATATATATATATATATATTTTAAACTTGGAATTAATTTAATTAGTGGAACTTAATAGGGCTTTATTAACAGAAACAATACATTCCCCCACTACCATTCTTGGGATGTTTAGAAGGAAAAAAAGAAAATCGGCGCTGGAGAAATGCTTGCATTTCTTGTACACCAAGAGACAAACACAAGAGTGTTCATAGCAGCATTATCTGTAATAATAGCAAATAATAGCAAATTGTGTTATAGTCACACAATGGAGTATTATTCAGTAGGGGAATAGGAATGATATTCAGGCACATACATTATGAATGAATCTTTGAGATAAAACGTTGAGTGAGAAGAGAAAGTTTCAAAAGACTGCATATGATATGATAACATTTTATAAAGCCCCCAAATAAACAAAGCTAAACAATTGTAACGATATATAATTACAGAGCAAAATTATACTTTTAAAAACCTATGACATGGTATAAATACCAGGTTCAGGATAGAAGTTACCTCAGGAGGTGTGGGATAGGGGCACATAGGAGTGTCAAAAGCATTGGTGGTTGTAGGCTTTTGAATTGGGTGGTTATTTTAATATTATGATTTATAATTCAAATTTATGCTACACATATTCTTTTGTACATTACAACAAAACTTTTTAAAAAGATGAATATCTTCCATCCCTTTAAAAATTACATCATCTTGCCAAGTCAAATAACCAGGTCTACCCCCCTCTGGTTTTCTAAGGAAATCAGAGAGAAAATGTTGTTATTTTAAAATTGTATTTTGTTTTGGGTAATTATTGAGAATATAAATGTAAAAGCTAAAGGTGAAAAAATGTTTTTCTTTAATTGAAAAAAGGAATCTTATGTAGAAGTTTTAACAAATACAATAATTCACTTTTGTTTCTTTACAGTGTATTCATAAGTGAGTATTTCTCTTTTCCAGGCTTCTATACTCCTCTCTACAATGAGTAGAGAGTAGTTTACATCTGAGTAGCAGATTTATCTTTTGGGGCAGTTAAGGAAACAACAGTGATATAAGGGTTGGAAAGGGCAAATTTTTGCCATTCTTACCAAAAAGCTTCCTTATTTAGCAACACTTACCAATATAAAAGGCAATTGAAGAGTATAATCCCCGTAAGATGTCCAACAACGTTTGGAGGTCAGTGCGAAAAAGATGAGTCAATATTGTGTATCTTGCGTTCCTTGCCTGGCCATTTTTTTTTCTTCTTGTGCCTAATGCAGATCATGTCATCTAGTAAGCAATCAACACATACTTTTGAGTCAAACTTTTTGTGGTGCCAATTTCTACAAAGATAGATACCCTGAAATATGTGATTATATTTGAATGCCAAAAGTGAACTTTTACAAATAAGATGACAATGGCTCACAGAAGAAAAGTTCAGCTACCTAAATCCTTGAAATAAGTGAGAAAAACCCTCTTCTGAAACAAACCAGAGACTAGCGATGCTCTTGAATTTTTCTTTGTACTTTCAACATATAGTAGAATGGTATTATTTTGAGAAATGCAGCTCATGAGGGGAATATGCCCACAAAAATCCTAAAGGGTCTGAGGTTCAATTTATTTCCTTGACCTGTTAAAAAGATGCCAAAGAATAATTATCTTTTAGAGACACCTCCTGAAATGTATACAGGTGTGATAAATGAAACCTAGGGTTTTCTTCCAAACAGTACGAAGTGGGAAGTGAGAGGAAGTATAGATGAAACCAGACTGGCCATGAGCATGAGATGATATTTGTCAAAGCAGGGTGATAAGAACATGGGGGTTATTACTCTGTCTCTTTTTGTATATTCAGGTTTTTTTTCTACAATAAAAAGTTTAAAATACATGGGGACAGAGTTACTGAATTTCTTACATGAAACTATTCTGTTAAATAGTTCCTAGAACTACTCATTCTCCCTCTTTGGGTTGGAAAAAAATGTCAGATTCTCATTCTGGCCACTGATTCCTCTGAAAAGACTCATTTGTTTAATTTAAAGTAACATTGGGTGGTAACAAACAGGTGCCGTTAGTGATGCCAGTTGAAATGGAACTCTTAGCCTTCAATAGGGGTTTGTTCTTCCCTGAGTGTTGATTTTTTTCCCACTTGGCATTATTGGAAGGCTCTAGCTGGGGTGGGCAGTTACAGAGAGGGGGTTATTGTTTAAATGTGACCCTGTTTCTAGTCTCAACTCAGACGGGAGACATTCTGGTTCCATTCAACATTGCAAAGAAATGTAACAATGCTCTGAGAGCCGCGTTCTACAAAGCAGCTCATCATTGTAGATGGGGCATGTTTAGACTACTAAGGCAAATCATAAAAGTACAGCCTCGACCGCCAGCTCCTTTGGCAGCATACGTTGTCCTCGGGCCAGATACGCTTCTGGGCAGCCCCTGCGCCACCAGCTGCCTGGAAAGCACATCCGTTGATTCCGAAATGCGGAAAGTGGAGTTAGGGAAGTATAAATGTGCACGGTGAACATTATCTACAAGGTCTTTTATGTTAAGGGAATCATGACACCTGCCAATCTTTCAAATTCCAAAGGGTAAAGCATGAGGCCTAGTAGGCTGTCATTGAACATGACAGGCTTAATATCAAGTTTATAACAGAAAAAGGGCAATCTTATTGTGGTTTATTCAGTTTTATGTTGCTGGGTTGGTAGGAAGGCTCTTTCTGTCTTTTGTAAAAAATCTAATTTATAACATTTGAAATACCAAACAGATTCTTTACATATCTCCTGAGCCCCTGCTCCTCTTCACTACTCCCTGTTTCTTCTTTAGGGAACAACCCTAAATCCTTCCAATTTAGCATCTTTGTGAGGGCAGACAGTGGTGTCAGTTGAGCATTTCCTTCCATTGTTATAGAGCTGTTTCTAACTGCAAACATCTCCGTTTAATTACTGCTCTGACTGTTGCTATATTTTCACCCAACCTGCCCCTCGCTTGAGCCCATTGGGCTGAAGAAAGAATTACTCCCTGCGCTGGTCCTTAGCCCTGCTTGTTCGGATCTGTAATTGGCCCTGTGTTTTTGACTTTTTGCTAATAAGCAGCTTACTTTCTCTCCCCCTAGACTCAACCCACCACTTTTGTTTCATGAATTTTACAAAGGATTTTAATAGATGCTTTAGGCTATGCAAAATGTTATATGAAGGGAAGCATTAATGCAACAGCCTTGACACAAAGGACGTGTGAATGGCTGCTTATCATTACAGTCAGGTCTCAAAATTTTCATTAGGAGTTCTGGAGGACAAAAGAAGAAAAAAGTGCAGCTATATGAAGGAATATTAACCTATACTGTGTAACCAACTATAATTGCTTAGCATTTTACATTAACTCTCTTCAGACACGGCCGCTCATTATTTTTACACATACATAATAACTGCTTATTACAGCGGTATAGTCCATGTCGATACATTGTGGATATGGTTGTGTCAGCACTTCTAATATAAGACCCACTTTCATGGGTTTAAAACAGCTGTAAAATTTACGTCCAGACCAGAGATTGGTAATCAACTTTCCACCTGGAGAGGGAATTTTGTTTAAATTAAAAAAAAAAAACAAAAAAACCTGAGATACTTTCATTAAGAGAAAAAGTTGCTTGTTTTAAATTATGGACATAAACAAAATGAATGAACATGTCTAAGACAATTTTTGAATTTCTAAATATGGAGATTTACTTAAACACATTCTGAATTGTGCTTTTGATAAATGTAAATGAATTGATTTTAAACAGCACCAAAATTAAATACCACATCCATTAGTAAATAGACCTTATTAAAAATGTTTTATTCCCAATAGATTGCATTTTATACTATGGTGCTAGGAACTTCATACATATTTTCAAGATATAATCCATAGTTTTCATTGGAAAATGAATAAAAATATTTACCAATTTCAAGTGTTAGAGCCTGTGAAAAGTCATTCACTTATTAACAATGTGCAGGTTTTTAGAACTATTCTGAAATTCTGTTTTATGAAAGTCCCTGAACAAACTGTTTTGACTAAGAGAAGGAGAGTAGGAATTCAGCAAAACACTGATCTTACTTTGCTCTAAAATTGGGGACTGTGAAGAGTAAGTGATAGATTTGTCATATGAAAAAATTGGTCCACTTGTAGGGGTTTGAGCTTCTGGCAGAAGTGATCCAAAGAATGATATTGCTAATTTTCGCTTACTTTGTAAATAGTCCAATTTTCTCAAGTTTTACAGTTTTTATACAAGGTAAAGTATTTTGAAGTCATGCTTAAATAATAATAACGATCAGAGATGTATCAGCATTCCTCCCCCTCAAATGTTCCTAATTCACTTGTCATAAGTTAGATACCTTTGTTTCTAAAGGCAATGAAAGCTACAAAAATAGCATATAATTTCTTAATGTTATGAGAGAAACTCTTCTTATATGTGAATGAGAACTTATATGGAAATTTTCCCTTATGTTGGAAAAAAGCTTAGAAAAATATTTTGAAAATAATTCCAGCTATACTGGTTCTATAGCAAAAATTAGAAATCTACCTTAAATATGTTATGTTTATGAATAGATCAAATCTATCAGACACCAATGGGATGAGATAGAGCTGTGTCCTTAATTCCACAAGCTTCTAGTTTTTGTCTGTTCCTTTCGTCCTTTTAGCTCAAATGAGGAGGCCAATCTTAGCTACATTTCTCAGACTTAGCTTATTCTCCGACATAGCCCAAGAACTGCTTAAACAAAAAAAAGAGAGAGAGAGAAAGTAAGAGACGTTCATTTAAAAGCACAACCCCACTTAGAATAATATCGCATTCTATAAAGCAACGTATTCTACTACTACCTCTTGAAGTGACAGCTTACAGAAGGTGGGAACATGGACTAAAAGTGGCTCTCAGCTCAGAGACATTAATGTTTCATGGTTTTAATATAGAAAGGAAGTAGCAGCTCTGTCCCTAAACTGTTGGAGTGAAGGGTTCCTGGCTGGCATTTGTGCGATGGCTCTTCTGTTTTGGAAAAGCTGCAACTTGTTAGTACAATTCCAGTAAACAGAGTGCTGGCCTCACATAGCTAATTAGCTGTGGCCCCGGCTTGCCTGTGTTATGTAGTGACAGTCTAATCAGAGATGATTGTCATCAGATATCACAGATGTCTCTGTCTTGCTACTCAGCCCAGGCAGGTGCTGGTGCAGTTTGGGGAAGGAGGCGCTGGATGCTGTTCAAAGACACCGGGTCTCTGGGTGCCTCAGCTGCCGTTTCCAGGCAGCTCATCACTCCTGCCTGCTGCGAGGAAGAAAGCAGGGTTAGGCAAGGGGAGTTATCATACCTGTCGGGTTTTCCAGGAGGCAGTGATGCAATCAGTTTGAAAGGAGAGGTTTCAGAACAAAAATGTGTAACTGAAAGCTACTCAGGACTTTTTTGAGCCACCTGGGATTCTCAAAGATGACAAATGCTGATTCTTTTGATTCATTACATATTTTTGAACTGAGTATCTAAGAGAGTTAAAGGAACAGATTTAAAGATTTACAAGCCACAGTCAAGGATGTGGTAAGAAAACTAAAGCACTATACAAGAGGTGTGACTTTAACCCTAAAGCAGGAATCTGTAACCTCATAATCCTCCACCTCTCACTCTCAGCTGGTCCTTCTCACTCCTCCCCCCACAAGCTTCTAACACCCTCCTCTGTTCTCTGACCCCTCTACCTAGCATCTGGGTGTCCCTCAGAAGTAATGGAATTTCCTCTCACCCGGGTTGCTGGTAATCTTCACTTTGACAGACGCTCAGCTTCCCAAACTTCTCTCAGAAATGAACGTTGCCAGCCCCCAGCCATCATCTTTAAATACCCATCCCCCCACCTCCACCCATCTTCTCCAGCACTCTCTCTGCTTCCCCAGCTTCTTCGTGGGCTCTGTCCAGACCCTTCTTCCTTGTATTGTCCCTAACACTTGAGTCTCAAGGGGTTCCACCTCTAGTCTTTAGCTTGTGCCCTCTGCAGCTGCCATGTCCTAGGCAACCTCATCTACAGCTATGGCTTCAACCACCAAGCCCACTCTAAAGATGCCCACATTTCCTTTCAGAGCTCAGACCTAGGCTTCACATGTTTATCAAACATATTCACTGGATGTCCTGTGGGCATCTCATATTTAACTTGCTCCAAACTCTAAACTCATCTGTTCTGTACCCAACCCCTTCCCACCCTAGGTTCTCCCTCTAAACCAGGTCCTCCTTTGTATTTGCCATCTCAGTGGAGACTCCACTCTTCACTTGGGTAACCTGAGTCAGAGCCTTGAAACCGCTGTGGACCCCTGCTTCCCTTAGCTCCCCAAGCCTGGCTCTCAGGAAGCCTGGCTGTGTCCTCCTCCTTCAAATCTCTATAGTCATTCCTTCCACTCCATTTTCCCTGGTCTTTGTTATCTCCCTGCTGGGATAATTTTGGTACAAGTGCACCCTTCACCTGCATTCAGGGCAATCTTTCTAGAAGGCAAATCTGATCCTGTCATATCCTTGCTCAGAACCTTCAATGGATCCCAAAATTTTGAGGGAAGCTTGGTCAGGCTCTCTCGGGTGGACCCAAGCCCCCCTTTCTGGACCTGCCTGTTGGTCTCCCCCACAGAACCACGGGCTGCAGTTTCCCCACTGCCCCACTGGCCCCCTGCTCTGGTCACAGGTCTAGTTATAAGTTTTCACGTGTATGTAAAATGCTCTTCCCTAGTCTGCCCACCCGAGTAATTCTCAGACTCACCTCAGAGTTCTCCTTTTCTAGGAAGCCTTTTCTGACATTTCTAAGCAGAAGAAAATGCTACTTCCTAAGTGCTCCCGGCGTCACATTTTCAGATTTCTATAATAGCTCTAATTATATCCCTATGAATGTTAACATATCTGTCTACTCCACTTGACCTGGAATCCCTGGAGGGCAAGTAATGTTCATCTTTGTAACTTGTCAGCTGGCCTAGTACCTGGCACAGAGCAGACCTTAAATGTTTATTAAATGAATGAATCAATCAATAAATGCAAGGATGAATGAAAGAATGAATGAATGAATAGGAATGTATTGTATAGGGATAGCTAGGAAGAAGACTAATGTCTTAAAGGTTTCTTCAACTTTACACAAAGCGTTAGGGAACTCAGCCTATGTCAGGATGAGACGGGAAATATCAGTAATGATGATGAGGATGATGATGATGATAGCCACCACCATTCATTAGGCCCTCACTTTGTGCTAGGTTCTAGGCAAAATTTACATAAATTATCCTATTTAATCCATTTTAAGTCTTATAAATATAGTTTTCTGTCTCTTACAGATGAGGAGACTGAGGTTCACATAGGTAGTGAACGATAGAGTCAGGACATGAACTTAGGAATACCTGCCTACATCAAAGTCTGTAGTAAAAATACTAGGCTTACAGTGACTGCATTGTCATAGGTATGGTCTTGAGAGGTTTACGCTTTGGAATTTAGGCTGTAGTAGAGCATGAAAAGGAGGTATGAAGAATACCCTTACTACTTTATGGTTAAAAATAAGATGGAGGTTTGGTACCAAGCTATGCTGGGGGTTCTATTTCTCCATCAGTCAGTTATCTTTCTCCACCCTGGGACCACAGATGAATCCCTTACCTATGACAGTCACCTTGCAAAATTGCAAGCCTTCATTCATGAGTGGGGCTCAGGAAAGTATTGGGTTTTAAAAAGCATTCAAATTGCTGATGTAGAGTAGAACCCATGCCCAGGAAGTTTAGCAAAAATGTGGCCAGAACACTTGGTTTGCAAATGAAACATTTTCACAACCCACTTATTATTTGTTAGATGTGATTTTTTCACTAAAGTAGTTGAATAATTGAACCCATGGTTATCGTGGCACTGAGTAGACAATCTCAACGGCACATGGAATAAAGAACGTGTGTTAGAGCAAAGTGAGAATGTGGGAGAGTTGGTTGAATTTAAAACTTCTGGTTGCTTGTAAATAATTGAAAGCCTGTTTTCCAACATTTAATGAGGTGAAATATAAGGGTCTTTTTATTTAAAAAAATTTTTTTGGAATGGTGAGGAAGTACTGGAAAAAATACGTCTTTGGCTTTGGCACTGAAAACATAAAGTTCTTGTACCTTCTCTCCCACCCCCTGCCTTTTCTAATATGTTTACTACATTTTTCAGTTTCTGGTTTGAACTTTAGTTTGTCAATTTCTGAATTACAAGGAATACAAAATTTCCTAGCAATTGAGGTAGATACTGACTCATTTTAATTTGAACCATTTTGCGAGGCTCACTGAAAAACAACAATGCTCTTAAAAAGCCACAACACTTTTAAAAGTATAGTAAGGACCAGGGAGGACACTAAAGTCTCCTGATTTGGGTGTGAGTTTGTAAGTTTAATCAATACGTAATCTGTTATTTTTACTGGGGAACATTTTTTTCCAGCCCTGTGATTATATGCAAAAAAAAAAAAAGAAAAGAAAAAAGCAAAATATGTGTGGCCAAGGAAATAAGAATAAGCAAAATAGCGTAAATAAGCTAGTGCAGATTTCAATCCTATATATAACCATATAGAGTAATTCTTATTATAATTTGTACTTGTGGTACCTTGCAGTTTGGAAAGTACTTTCGTGTGTGTGTGTGTGTGTGTGTGTGTGTGTGTGTATAGTCACATTAGAACAATAGGTTGAACCTATGAGGTTGGCAGATGAGTATCATTATCCCTAATTTAGAGAAAGGATAACAGTTTGAACACAATGAAGTGACTTTCTTGTGGTCTAAGTAGGTTTTCTGAAGCCTGGTGCCTTATCTCCCCCATAACCACACAGCAGCAAATGTGCATGTACCTGTCTGTGCTAAAAGCTGTGCTCAGGATGCAGACTCAAGTTCAATTCTGTAGCAGGTTAGAATAGTAAGCAAATTTAAGATTGTGCAAAACTTGCATTTCTGGTCCCAAAGCCTGGTTTAATAAAAGCAAATCAGCCTTGATTATTGCCTAAGTAAATGAAAGTTTTAATTAAGCTCAGCTCCCTGGTTGGAAATAAAAGCCCGTGAAACTCAAACATACCTGAGGAATGTGAGCAGGCAGCTGTGAACTTGTGACAAGGATGTAGGCACATTTGTTTCTGTTTGCCTGGTGTCTGTCTTGGGGACTGCAAGACAGTAAACCCTTAACAAATGAGGAATGGAGTAAAGAAGGGAAAAAAGGGAGAGGGAGAAATTAAATGAGTGAATGAGAAATAGAGGGAGAAGGGGAAGGAGAGAGAGAAACTTCATTCACTAATTGGCTGTATTGAAGGTGAATATTAATGAAGGCATGGTTTGGAGACTTGCCAATTTGTTCTTCCTGCCTTGGCTGTTAGCTGACTGCCTTTCATTAGGTATGAATGTATATCCACAAGCATTCGTACATAAGTCCACAGTTCTGTATACACCCCCCACTACCACCACACCTGCACACTAAAAATGAGCTTCCTATCTAACACAAAGGGCAAGAGTAAAGATATTATCAAAGAGGATGATAAAAATACTGGAGGTAAGAGGAAACATTTCAGGTGAGCGTTATATATCCTTGAGTAATTGGTATGCTGAAATTGAAACACACACACACACACACAGAGTTTCCATAAACTTGGAAAGTGTAGAGAGGTGACTCTTTTTGCTAAAATGGAGTTTAAAATATTTACCGAGATATGAAAGCTGCTCAAAGTAAGGCACTTTCTACAAATCACAACAGGGGAGAAAAGAGCCCAACTTCTGAAGATGCTAGCCAAATTATGATCTTTTTCCAACAGAGGGATCCACCTTAAGAAAGGTCCAGAGAGCTCAATAGAAACCAAATACAGTAAAAGGAAGTTGGGAGTGTGGGTGTCAGGCTGTCAGTAATCTGACAGCTATGGTAACTACCCTCTAATCCAGCCAGCTCCAGCGACGCTCTCAGCTGACACTACCAGGACTGACTGACAGCTGAGGAGCAGGCACTTTTTACAGGCTCAAGTGACATCCAGTCTATTAAGGCTGACAAGCACAAAGCAGAGATTTGCCCTGAATGGTTTGGTACTGAAGCCTAGTAAAGGGGTTATTTGAAAGGTCTTAGAGAAAGTGTCAGACTCCAGCTCAGATGATAACAATATTGTAATGATGGTACTGGACAATGAAGTGCTATGATTGCCCATATGGGCCGGGAAGACTGTAGCGAATGGGGAACGCTGAGAAGGGGCACACACAAGCTGATTCTCCAAGGCCAGCATGCAACCATTCAAAGAATTTCCTTTGGTGGTGTGTTCGCTTGGGCCTTGGGGAGCTTCCCAGAGTTGCATATTAATTGCGTTGTTTGCATGGGAGCAGTGGGGGTGGAGAGTAAGCAGTGATAGAGGACTGGATATAAACTAGGCACCACCTAAAAGGAATGTTTGCCTGCCTTTGGTTCACTCTCTAGTTCATTGAAGAGACATTGAAAATATTTTCCAGAAGAAAATGAATGGTAATTTTCAGACTATTGCTCTGCTTATTAACTCTGGCTGAAAAGTAAATTAGCAACTGCAACATTACCATTATATCATCATTGCTGTCTTGACTACACTGGCTTCCACGGGTGCCAGGCATGGTGTCAACAACACCACCCAGGATTTATTCAGCAGGCTTTTTCTCCTATGGATAGTAAAATGAATTGTTTTTCCTAAGCAACTCTTCAGAGTTCTCTCTATGAAATAAAACAAAGGGCAAGTATCATAATCCTGTTTTATTGATAGAAAACTGTCTCCTGTTGTCACTATGCACTCTTATTTGGGTGAGGCATATTTTTATGTGTATATTTATTTGTAACCCACTTATTCATTGATTCCATACATATTGTGTCCTTATCATGAGACAGGTACTAAGGAAGGATACATATCCTGAGGATAGCACAGTAGCAAGGGAGTGTGGTTCCTGTCCACACACTGCTTAAAATCCAGGGCTAGGTGTTGATGTTCAGCTTATTGTACCACTGTCAGCATGCCAGATGTTAATATATTGACATACTTCTATACTGATAAATAGCCCCTGCTCTGAGCCCCCAAAAGTGGAACCCTATCTGCTTCCCTCATCTGCCTCTCTGGGCCCTCCCTCATGACTTCTTCAAATCCACCATAATCCAGCAACAAAAGAATAAAAAAATACCTGGCATATCAGGGGCCCCATGTCCCTGGCCCAGCATTCTACCCAGTGTCCATTCTGATTTCTCTTCCTGATTTTCACATCTACCAGTTGTGAAAGAGTTTAAACACCACCATTGGTGGAGCTCATACTTTTAAAATTTATCCAAAAATTTCAAACTCTCTTTCTAGATTTCTACATTTACTCTTTGAAAATTCTTCTCAAAAAGTTAAATTCTAAGTTTTCCCACATAGAACTTCTTTGGGAGTCCTATACTTAAGGAGAGTTGATGTTTGAGTGTGCATTGGTAATAAAGAATCTGTAAAATTTGTAACAAAACAAAGCTCCAGCACCACCACCAAGAAGCCAGAATTTGC
Organism: Kogia breviceps; assembly: GCF_026419965.1. Taxonomy (NCBI): domain Eukaryota; kingdom Metazoa; phylum Chordata; class Mammalia; order Artiodactyla; family Physeteridae; genus Kogia; species Kogia breviceps. The sequence continues at coordinate 144,477,525 of NC_081311.1, read as the reverse complement.
TCTTAGGAATTTGGATTTGTCTATATGACTTCCATTTCAAATGTCTGATCTGGCTTGTCTCAACTTTTCTCTAAGATTATCCAAGAAGATACCAAAAAAGGACGAAAATTTATAATACCTCCCAAATGTTAGCAAAGATAGTGATTATTCTGGCATGTGGGAATAATAACCTCAAAGCTGTAGCTCCCCCAGTGGTGCTACAATGAAGAACAAAACTGAGGACTTCACAGTGTTATGCGCTAGAAACCAATGACACCTGCCATCAAAAAGGTAAATGGGGGAATAACATATTCTTCTCCATCTGTCTGCCCCATGATTGAGAAACATAAAAACTACACCAATCAAAACGCTCAGCAGCCATCCCTTCATTAAATGAATGCCACGTTGTAAGTCATCTGATATCCTGTACTCCTGTCCACTTTCCCTAATGTGTCATTTGAGACTTCAGCTTCTAGAAAATGATCAGTGAAAATAAGGGAAGAATGGAGGTGATACTTTTTATTTTGGGAGGCAAAGTACAAAAAGTAAAGTTTACAGATCAAAGCAAGGAAAAGAATACTGGAAGCAACGTGTAAAGGATTTTTTAAAAAATAGTTTTAATTATGTTAAATATCTTAAGAGTATAAAAGAATCAAGGAATGGAGAGAGAAAATCCTCTCTGCCAGCATTGCCAAGTGAGATGAAAACCTGCTTAACATTAAAAACTGGTCTAGGAGTTTTGCATATTCAGCTTCGGGGGGGTGGGGGGGTGCGGCAACAGTGGAGCCAAGGGTGATCCAAATAACCAAACTGCTGACAAACACCAAATCTGAAAGATTTCTTCTTGTTTAAGGTTGAAGGAACAGAAAATCAAAGCAACATGAGGCCACTGAAAAGATTATTACAACAGGAGTAAAGAATACTATCTGAATGATTGGGATATAGATCAGATCTATGGATATAATTTACTGTAAGAGTCAGAAGCAAACTCCTTGCACCTAAAAATTTTTGAAAAGAAACAAGCATGAGGAGGAGGAAAAGGAGAAGATGAAGAAATAGCTTCTATAGAAGAGGAACAGCAGTCTATTAGGGGAGAACATCTTAAGATAAAAAAGATGATAAAATCAGATTTCATGAAAATAAAAAGAGCAATGCTAAAATTAAAATCCTTTTCAGGGAAACAACCTGCAGAAAATTAAATTACTGTTTAGGGGACAAACATGAAAAACCCTTTTGGAGAACTTCCAGTCAATAGGTCACCATAAGATCATGTTTTATCCCTCTTCTCTTTTGTCAACATCCCAAACATAGAAATAACAGATAAAATATTAAAAATAATAGATGCACAAAACATACTATACTCAAAAACAAGATAAATATTTGCAGACAAAAACTAAACAGAAGCACAATGCAGTCCGCAGAGCCAAAGGCACTAGTCTGCTGGGCATGAAGTCCAGAAGAAGTCAGAGGCAACCAGGAATTTATATCCAAGAGAGACCAGAGCCAGTCCCACTGTGACAAGCTGGGGACTGAGGAGTTAATGCCAAGCCAGAAAAGAAAGATGAAGAAAGAAGATAGGTGCAAAGAGGCAAGTGGGGCCTGGGCCAACCCTAATTAATGGATGTATCTGTTATAACCTTACACTGAGTAGACAACGTAAGATCTGGTTCTGGGACTTCAAGGCCATATGGAGGTTACAGAGAAAAATAAGTATGAGTGAGCACCAGAGAAAGGTGAAAGGTAAAAGCAAAAGGGAGTGAGAGGAAGAGACATAAACTCCCTTGGGCCTCCTAGCTACAATTACAAAACACATGATTATCAGTAATCCAGCTAAGAAAGAGGACACCAAAATCAACACTCAAAAGAGGAATTCATTCTAGATTTAAAATTTAGAGTAATCTGAAGATAAATTTCAAGTACCGGATGTTTATGATCCTGAAAGGAACTAAGGAAGTAATAATGTAACAAAAAATAAAAAAGAAATTATTAAACAAAATAGGCAGTATTGAAACAAAAACAAGTAGATTTGAAAGAGAACCAATCAAAATTCCAGAATTAAAAAAAATAAATATAAAACCCTGTAATATCAGCAAAAATTATGGAGTAAGGACCATTGAAAATTCTCTCCTCCATAAAAGCAAAGAGAAAACTGGCAAAAATGGTCAGACTCAACTTTTTTAGAACTCTGAAAATTAAACAAAGGCTTGCAACAATCCAGGGACCATTATTCAAGAAAAACAGTTGAATCTCGATAGGAACAATTGCCTTGTGGTGTTTTAATTTGCCCTAGTCCCATCCTCCTTTCTCCAGCTCTGTGGCAGCCTTGAAAATCAACAGCCTATAATCACAGTGAAAGCTGACAGCTTGGCAGCCATCGGAGTGGGCAGAGCTTGTTCAAAGCCCTTTTCCCAGAGTATACTCATTCCTTGACATTTCTGGTGGTTCCCTGGAAGACCACATTTGCAAGGCTCTCTTTATTAGCCCTGAATCAGAGCTTACCCAGTACAAAAATGCTTTTCCCTGGGGAAGATTGTTGAAAATAGTTACAGGTAATTGTTTAACTTCCTAACTGCCTGAGGAAGTGGGTTACAGTTGGTGTAAACTGTAAGACTAACCAAAAAGCTTAAGAGGGGAATGAAATGTCAATAGGAGTTTGAAAAACCTCAACATGTTCCTGGAAGTCTAGAAGTCCGTGTATAGGCATAGGACCATGCACATGCTTAGGAACAACCTGTGAAGGCCCTAACCACTCCTCTTTGGCTGACCTTGAGGGTCTGCACATCAGGAAGTAAAGACTAAGGCAGAGTTGTCAACTGCCTGACTCAGTTTTGAAGATGTGCCCAAACACACACACAGCCCCTTGGCAAAGGAAAACTTAGTGTTCTAGACATTTAAGAAAATCTCTGTCATTAGCTGACCACAGAGCCAACTGAGCAGAGATTTCAGTAGCCACACATGACAAATAATATAGACTTTACCAAATTAGTTCAGGTGTCACTAAACAGAGAGCAACAACTTCAACAAGCAGTAACAAGAAGGAGGGAAAAAATCTGATTTCTAGAGTTACCACATTATAGTACTTAAAGTGTCCAATTTTCAACTAAAAATTAAAAGACATGCAAAGAAACAAAAATGTATGGTCAGTATACAGCAACCACAACAGAAAAGTAATCAATAGAAACTATCCCCGAGGAAACTCAGATGTTGGACTTACTAGGCAAAGACTTTAAGTCAGGCATTTTAAATATATTCAATGAACTAAGGGAAACCATGTCTAAAGAACTAAAGAAAAGTATGAGAACAATGTCTCACCAGATACAGAATATTAATTAAAAGGTAGAAATTAAAAAGAGGAAAAGAAATAGAAACTCTAGGGTTGAAAATGACAATAACTGAAATGAGAAATTCACAAGTGGGGCTCAACACCAGATTTAGCAGGCAGAAGAAAGCCTCAGCAAACTTGAATATAGATCAAGTGAGATTATCTAGTCTGACGAGCAGAAAGAAAAATGACCAGAGACATGCAGAACACCACTAAGCATAGAAACATACACATAATGGGAGTCCCAGAGAAGACAAAGAAAGGGATGGAAAGGATATTTGAAGAAATAAAGGCAGAAAACTGTCCAAATTTGATGAAAAGAATTAATCTACATATCCAAGAAGCTCAATAAACTCCAAGTAGGATAAACTTAGATTCACATCTGGGCACATTATAATCACATTGTTCAAGGACAAAGAGAAAATCTTGAAAGCAGCAAGAGAGATCCCAACATGTGTAAGGGATCATCAATAAAATTAGCAGCTGATTTCTCATCAGAAACTATGGAATCCAAAAGGCAGCAGCATAACATATGCATTCCTGAAGGAAAAAAGCTGTCAGTCAAGAATTTCATATTCAGTAAAATGATACTATAAACATGAAGAAGATAAGAAAAAAAGGAAAAAACTTAGAATTTCTAGATCAAAAAATAACAGAGTTCACTGCTATAAATATAAGCTACAAGAGTTTGTTACTAGTAGATGTGGCTTATGAGAAATACTACAGGTAATTCTTCAAGCAGAAATGAAAGGACACTAGGTAGTAACTCAATTCAACATAAAAATTAAAGAACACTGGTAAAGGTAACTATAAAAGACAGTAATAATGCATTTTGTGTTTCTACTTACTTTTCCTCTTCTGATTTAAAGGACAACTTCATAAGCAATAATTATAAATGTATGTTGATGGTCACAACATATATGAAGATGTAATTTGTCACGAAACCAGGATAAAGGAGAGGAGTAATTAAGCTATTATTGGAGCAGTTTTTATAGACTATTTAAATTAACTTAGTATTAATCTGAACTAGATTGCTATAAATTAAGATGTTAATGGTAATCCCCAGGGCAACTACCAAGAAAATAACTTGAAAATATATAATTTTTAAAAAGTAGTTAAAATCATACAGAACAAAATACCTATTTAAGACAAAAGAAGACAGTAATGAATAGAGAAAAAAGACATAAGACATATAGAAAACAAGAAAACGGCAAGCATAAATCCTATCTTTTTTTTTGCTTATTTTATTTTTTTAACATCTTTATTGGAGTATAATTGCTTTACAATGGTGTGTTAGTTTCTGCTTTATAACAGTGAATGAGCTATACATACACATATATCCCCATATCTCCTCCCACTTGCATCTCCCTCCCACCCTCCCTATCCCACCCCTCTAGGTGGTCACAAAGCACCTAGCTGATCTTGGTGCTGAGCTATGTGGCTGCTTCCCACTAGCTATCTATTTTACATTTGGTAGTGTATATAAGTCCATGCCACTCTCTCACTTCGTCCCAGCTTACCCTTCCCCCTCCCCATATCCTCAAGTCCATTCTCTATGTCTGCATCTTTATTCCTGTCCTGCCCCTAGGTCCTTCAGAACCATTTTTTAAAAATTCCGTATATATGTGTCAATATACAGTATTTATATTTCTCCTTCTGACTTACTTCACTCTGTATGACAGACTCCAGGTCCATCCATCTCACTACAAGTAACTCAATTTCGTTTCTTTCAATAGCTGAGTAATATTCCATTGTCTATATGTGCCACATCTTCTTTATCCACTCATCTGTTGATGGACACTTAGGTTGCTTCCATGTCCTGGCTAGTGTAAATAGTGCTGCAGTGAACATTGTGGTACATGACTCTTTTTGAATTATGGTTTTCTCAGGGTATATGCCAGTAGTGGGATGGCTGGGTGGTATGGTAGTTCTATTTTTAGTTTTTTAAGGAACCTCCATACTGTTCTCCATAGTGGCTGTATCAATTTACATTCCCACCAACAGTGCAAGAGGGTTCCCTTTTCTCCACACCCCCTCCAGCATTTATTGTTTGTAGATTTTTTGATGATGACCATTCTGACAGGTGTGAGGTGATACCTCATTGTAGTTTTGATTTGCATTTCTCTAATGATTAGTGATGTTGAGCATCCTTTCATGTGTTTGTTGGCAATCTGTATATCTTCTTTGGAGAAATGTCTATTTAGGTCTTCTGCCCACTTTTGGATTGGGTTGTTTGTTTTTTCGATATTGAGCTGCATGAGCTACTTGTAAATTTTGGAGATTAATCGTTTGTCAGTTGCTTCGTTTGCAAATATTTTCTCCCATTCTGAGAGTTGTCTTTTGGTCTTGTTTATGGTATCCTTTGCTGTGCAAAAGCTTTTAAGTTTCATTATGTCCCATTTGTTTATTTTTGTTTTTATTTCCATTTATCTGGGGGTGGGTCAAAAAGGATCTTGCTGTGATTTATGTCATACAGTGTTCTGCCCATGTTTTCCTCTAAGAGTTTTATAGTGTCTGGCATTACATTTAGGTCTTTAACCCATTTTTAGTTTATTTGTGTGTGTGGTGTTAGAGAGCATTCCAATTTCATTCTTTTACATGTAGCTGTCCAGTTTTTCCAGCACCACATATTGAAGAGGCTGTCTTTTCTCCATTGTATATTCTTGCCTCCTTTATCAAATATAAGTTGACCATATGTGCATGGGTTTATCTCTAGGATTTCTATCCTGTTCCATTGATCTATATTTCTGTTTTTGTGCCAGTGCCATACTGTCTTGATTACTGTAGCTTTTTAGTATAGTCTGAAGTCACAGAGACTGATTCCTCCAGCTCCGTTTTTCTTTCTCAAGATTGCTTTGGCTATTCGGGGTCTTTTGTATTTCCATATAAATTCTGAAGTTTTTCAGTCTAGTTCTGTGGAAAATGCTATTGGTAGTTTGATAGGGGTTGCATTGAATCTGTAGATTGCTTTGGCTAGTAGAGTCATTTTCACAATGTTGATTCTTCCAATCCAAGAAGATGGTATATCTCTCCATCTATTTGTGTCATCTTTAATTTTTTTCATCAGTGTTTTATAGTTTTCTGCATACAGGTCTTTTGTCTCCTTAGGTAAGGTTTATATCTAGGTATTTTATTCTTTTTATTGCAGTGGTAAGTGGGAGTGTTTCCTTAATTTCCCTTTCAGATTTTTCATTAGTGTATAGGAATGCAAGAGATTTCTATGCATTAATTTTGTATTCTGCTACTTTACCAAATTCATTGATTAGCTATAGTAGTTTTCTGGTAGCATCTTTAGGATTTTCTATGTATAATATCATGTCATCTGCAAACAGTAACAGTTTTATTTCTTCTTTTCCAATTTGGATTCATTTTATTTCTTTTTCTTCTCTGATTACTATGGCTAAAATTTCCAAAACTACGTTGAATAATAGTGGCAAGAGTGGCAACCTTGTCTTGTTCCTGATCTTAGAGGAAATGGTTTCAGTTTTTCACCACTGAGAATGATATTGGCTGTGGGTTTGTCATATATGGCCTTTATTATGTTGAGGTAGGTTCCCTCTGTGCCTACTTTCTAGAGAGTTTTTATCATAAATGGGTGTTGAATTTTGTTGAAAGCTTTTTCTGCGTCTATTGAGATGATCATATGGTTTTTATCCTTCAGTTTGTTAATATGGTGTATCACACTGATTGATTTGCATATATTGAAGAATCCTTGCATTCCTTGGGTAAACCCCACTTGATCATGGTGTATGATCCTTTTAATGTGCTGTTGGATTCTGTTTGCATCTATATTCATCCATGATATTGGCCTGTAGTTTTCTTTGTTTGTGACATCTTTGTCTGGTTTTCGTATCAGGGTGATGGTGGCCTCATAGAATGGGTTTGGGAGTATTTCTCTTCTGCTATATTTTGGAAGCATTTGATAAGGATTGGTGTTAGCTCTTCTGTAAATGTTTGATAGAATTCGCCTGTGAAGCTGTCTGGTCCTGGGTTTTTGTTTGTTGGAAGATTTTTAATCACAGTTTCAATTTCAGTGCTTGTGATTGGTCTGTTTATGTTTTCTATTTCTTCCTGGTTCAGTCTCGGGAGATTGTGCTTTTCTAAGAATTTGTCCATTTCTTCCAGGTTGTCCATTTTATTGGCATAGAGTTGCTTGTAGTAATCTCCCATGATCCTTTGTATTTCTGCAATGTCAGTTGTTACTTCTCCTTTTTCATTTCTAATTCTGTTGATTTGAGTCCTCTCCCTTTTTTTCTCGCTAAGTCTGGGTAATGGTTTATCAATTTTGTTTATCTTCTCAAAGAACCAGCTTTTAGTTTTATTGATCTTTGCTATTGTTTCCTTCATTCCTTTTTCATTTATTTCTGACCTGATCTTTATGATTTCTTTTCTTCTGCTAACTTTGGGTTTTTTCTGTTCTTTCTCTAATTGCTTTAGGTGTAAGTTTAGGTTGTTTATTTGAGATTTTTCTTGCTTCTTGAGGTAGGATTCTATTGTTTCTTGAGGCTAGGACTTGTTTCTTGTTTCTTGAGGCTAGGACTGATCAAAGGCCTAAATGGAAAACTATAAAACTGTTACAAGAATACTTGTGCTTGGGCTTCCCTGGTGGTGCAGTGGTTGAGAATCCGCCTGCCGATGCAGGGGACACGGGTTCGTGCCCCGGTCCGGGAAGATCCCACATGCCGTGGAGCGGTTGGGCCCGTGAGTCATGGCTGCTGAGCCTGTGCATCCGGAGCCTGTGCTCCGCAAAGGGAGAGACCACAACAGCGAGAGGCTCGCCTACCACAAAAAAAAAAAAGAATACTTGTGCTACAATATAGATGAACTTGTGCTACAATATAGATGAACCTTGAAAATATGGTAAGTGAAAGAAGCCTGACACAAAATGACACATTTCTCTGATTCCCTTACATAAAATGAATTTGTTATGGCAGGAATAGAAAACTAATACAACTGTTAAAGCCAGAGTGCTATTCTATGCAGAATTTTTATGCTAGTACGTTATGATCAAGTACAATTAATTTTGTAGAAGTAATTTAATGCACTTTCTTCATAGAGTCCCAAATTCTCACTCACACTTGAAGAGAACCAAGATTGAAGTATAGCCAGCTTCCTGTCAAGAGGACATGGAAGCAACCATCAGCATGTACCCAGTAGCCAAGGACCCCTGAGTTTAGCTCTGATCCCCAGCCTGAGAAGAGTACTGGCCAACATCAAATAAGCTCAATTTCCTGCTTTCCAATTCAACACATTTGTCAAGTGTCTTCTAGTGAGGCCATTTGTCAGGTCCTAAAGAGATTCAAAATTAGCAAGGCTCTGGCCTCAAGGAATCTGCATTAGTGGTAGGGGTGGATATAGATTTCCTACCATATGGTAAAGACCAACCATTAAAATTTCAGCAGATATTTCCTTTGAGACACTTGAATAGGAATTTAGGAAAACCACATGTTTCTGGAAAATTTCCTTTCTCATTGAGACTTAATAGCATGGATTATGGATGATTCCTTAATCCTGATGGAGAAGTATTTGAAGGGAGGAGAGGAGAGGAGAGAAAGTGAAGATGGAGGATGGTACTAGGTGCAACTTAACCAAGCACTTTTACAGAGACAATCAGAATTTAACCTTGACTTTGATTGTTATAGGCTGTGTCATTTGAGGCAATCCATGAAAGCCTTTCATGCCTACCTTTCCTCATATAAAATGGGGATAATAATAGTACCTATTTCCTGTGATTATTCTGGGGATTAATTAAAGGAATATGAAGGGTGCCTGGCACAACTTCATAACTGTTAAAAACCCATTAGATCTCTCCTTACCCAATTAATTTTGGAGGCATTCTGATGAACTAAATCTGGCACAGTATGTTTTTCATTAGGATCCCCACTTGGAGTTAAAAACTTAAGGCCTTTTGGAGAATTTTAAGATAGTTATAGTTCATTGTTTTTTCCTTATATGTCTGGAATGGATCTCTAAAACTATAACTCTAAATCTTGCACTATTAGTAAAATCCTAAACATTAGTATTATGAATATTGCCAATTAAGCCAAACACCAATTAATCCATCTAATCTACTCTTGCTGGGCTCATCTGCCACTATCCTATATATACAATTTTTACTTTTAATATGTTGGTGTTGACTGCCCAATACTGTGATTCAGAATGGTCCAAAGTTTAAGATCTTGATAAAATAATGCAAAGGTCATTAGCATTAGGACCAAAGCTTCTCTCTTACACATACCAGTAGGTTGATACTATCTTTGATTCTAGCCAGTATGAATATTTATTGGCATATAAAGTCATGGTGAATAACATGGAACTGAAAATAATACAGACTTCCCCAGTGACCCACCCCCTCTCCAGTATAATTCTTGATTCCAGAGACTCTTGACCATGGGAGGAAATATTCAACATAAAAGCAGTCTTTGAAATATGAGTTAGTTGACTCAGTGTGCTCTGAATTCAAATAGATTTCTACATTTTACTAACAATGCCCAACCATTTAATTACCCATATTTTGGTCATTTCAGTTATAATATTTTCCCTTGATGTTTGTCTGTTAACCTTATTACCTGTTTAGCTGTTATGACCCATTTCACCAACTCAGGAAACAAATTTGATCACATCTTATATTCTTCAAGTCAGAGTAGCTCTATCCCCCGTTCATCAGAATAACAAGAACCCAGGATCCTTCTGAGGGCATCCTTTTACATTATCTAAGAACCCTGGGTATTCCCCCCAGTCTAACGAGGCCAAGTCCTGCTTCTGGATGTCTCTCAGAAAGCAAACTGGAGAATCTGCCAGATGCCACAGTTTGAAAAAGACTTACTATTGTTGTTGGTCCAATACTCTGATGCATCTTTGTGCAGCGGTTCTCTTGCTGTTTCAGATATGTCTACAGACTTTATCAGTGCTTGGTTCACACTGACATGTTCAGCTCAAAGCAGGTCCTCATTGTGCCAGAACCAGCCCTTCTCTGCATCTAGGTATTGCCACTGAGCCAGGAGGCCCACTCTAGAGAGCTTTCCCCCATAAGGATTTTCCTCTTGAGTTGTCTTCACTTTCTTTTCCTACAAGTAGACCTCAGCTGAAACTCTCTGAATCCAGCAGAGGCATCTAAAGTTGTGAATCTCAAAAGATGGGAGAATGTTGGAGTTGGCAGTGCCACAATTTTCTCCCACAAGGCTCCTTGATGTCTGTGACGATTTCCTCATTTTTCCCAGAATGACCAGATCTATACACCAAGTTGTTATTTGGAGGGGCTGCCTTTGCCAAGCTGCAAAAAGGGCCTGTTACTCTTTCCCCAGTGCAGCCAAGGCCAACTGCCTAACAGTTACATTATCAAGAGGCATCTTTCCAGTGACTGTCCTAGAACAAGTTCTGTTGCAAGGCAACTTGCCATATCTATCTAGAAAGATTGCAGCAGATTTTCGAAGGTGTCTTCTCCTGAAGGAAAGAAAAAACGTTAATGTTCCAATTAGACACTGCACTATCCAAGGAATTCAGAGAAGAAAATTCAGTAAAGACAAGTTTTAAAGTTAGCCTGGTATCTATCTGATTTAGTCATGGTTCTGCCATTTACTAGTTGTGTGTGCTCCAGCCAGTAACTTAATCACACTGAGCCCATGTAATAGCTCAGTTAGGAAGTATCTGTGGCTTTAAGTAATAACTAAAAAATAATACTTTAAACAAACTCAAAATTTTATTTTTTCTACCATAAGAAGAAGTCCAAAAGTTGGTAATTGCAGACATTGGTTCAGTAGCTTAACTCTGCAGTTCTCATGTCATTTCTGTCATAATCACAAGATGACAGTTGCGGATCTAGCTGGCATATCACATTTTAGGCAGTAGAAGGGAGGAAAGAATGGGAGAAGGAAGAGTCAGTGCTTGTTTCAGGAAAGCAAGAGCATCCCAGAAATCCCCAACCAACTTTCATTTTCATTTCATGGGCCAGACTGTCTCATGGGCTCTCCTAAATTCAAGAGTCTGGGAATGGGAATTTCAGCTTTCTAGACTGTAAAGTATAAAGAGACACTGAACAAAGGGTGTAGAAATAGGTGTGGGATAAATCAACCTACAGTGTTTGACACACAAATAAAGATGTGAACTAAGGCAATAGCAGGAAGGATGGATTAAAGGGGACAAGATTGAAGCTGGACTCAACAGTGCTCTTTGAGTAACTGAGGGTGGCAGTGATGGTCAGGGCATAGGTCAGGAACCACATCTTATCTTTTTAGTAGCCTCCTGAAGGGTCTAATAAAGTTCTCAAGACAAAATAGACTGTCAAGAAAGATTGGTCCCCACATGATGTTCAGAGTTGTGATTCTGTGGATGTATAGTATGACCCCAGACTCCTCTTCTGGGAGCCAGGCCTTGTGGAATAATGGGAACTACCTATTAGCCCTTGCTTGATTTTTAGCCAAAGTTTATGCCAAAATATTTAATTAGAGACTTTTTCCTGTTTTAGTTTGGTGCCTTTTTGTTAGTGACTGATTCAAACAAAAATTCATTCACTTTGTATTAAAAGACACTTTTATGGCATAAACAGAGGATAGATACAGGGCCTGATGACCTCTGGAATCCTATCAGGGGCGTTGGTGAGTGAGCTTGATTTCCATGAGAGCTATTTGGTCAGTCTTTCAGAGCCCCTTTTACATGGGTATCCTATTATTTAACAGGCACTTTAAATTGAGACCAGCATCCTGATTCTCAAGCAGCCCGACTTTTATTGGAAGTCTCTGCCACGTTTAAACATCTTTAATACATTTTAAAAATAGAATTGTAAAAGGCAGCAACCAGACTTCAAAGCGTAGACATGTTGGCCAGAATTGTGAAGCTGGCGACAATTTTCGCTGGTTGTAAAGCTCATGGAGCCTCTTTCAATCCCCAGAACAATTGACAAGGAAGGGGGTCAGCATGCGTTCCTCCTGAGTGTCTCCTGGATGGGCCTGAACAGACCAGGTGTGGGGATAGTTAGCAGGGAGGGAACCAATGCACTTCAGGGTAGATGCTGAAAGCACCAACCAGAGTAATCAGGCCCCAGCAGAGCTGAAAGAAACCAGGCCAAACTGAAAATAAACAAGATACAAGCAGGGACTGGCTACACTTTCTGAGCTTTGATTTCTTGCATCTTTCCTCTCCTGCCCTGGTCTTCCTTCTTCTGTGAAGACTTCAGGCATAATCTGCCCTGGGATAAACCTGACTCCTCTCCTTTTTGCCCCCATTGAACTCTGTATAGACACTTACTACATTCTAGTGAAATGATTTATTCACATATTGTATTCTGTCTCCTACTCTCAGCTCTGGAGAGACTGTGAGCACCTTGAAAGAAAGAGTTGTATCTTGTTCATCTCAAGTACACAACAAGTTAAGTGTGTGTTTAAAGAAAGTTGGGTCTCTTGGGAGAATCTAGGCAATAGAATCTGGGCTGAAAGAAGCTTGTTTGAGTTTCCTTAGCCTAAGGCAAAGGTTCTCAAAGTGTAGACTCTAAACCAGCAGCATCAGCATCATTAGGGAACTCTTTAGAAATGCACACTCTCAGGCCTGGCCCCAGACCTACTGAATCAGAAAATCTGTATTAGTCAAGGTTCTCCAGAACCAATAGGATGTTTATACCTAGAGAAAGAGATTTATTACAATTGGTTCACATGATTATGGAGGCTGACAAGTCCTACGATCTGCAGAGTGAGTCAGCAAGCTAGAGACCCAGAAGAGGCACTGGTGGAGTTCCCATCCAAAGGCTGGCAGGCTCAAGACACGGGAAGAGCCGATGTCTCAGTTCAAGTCCAAAGGCAGGGGAAAAATCTGATGTTCCAGTTCCCAGGCAGTCAGACAGGAAGGAATTTCAGAGACCTGTGTTTTAACAAGACTTTCAGGTGATTCTGAGGCACACTGAAGTTCAAAAATCACTGATTGAAACTTTTTGAATCTCAGTTTCCTCATCTGTAAAACAAAGCTAACAGTAGCAACCTCAAGGGGTTGTTTCAAATATGAAATTAGATGATAAATGTATAGTGCTTAGTCCAGAGCCTCATACATATCCGTCACTCAGTAAAATTATTGAAGGGTGAATGTTATAACTTGGTTTGTTTCATTTTGCCAGATTAGTGACTTTGGGAAAATATTCCCAGTATTGGCACCATCTTATGGCACATTTGGGTTACTCACACAAGAGGTTCCTTTGGTTTATCTAAATTTACAAGCTCACCCAGCTGAGCCCTATCCTTTCAGAGTCCTTGTAACTTGGCCAGAGCCAAGCACGAATCCTGTCTACCCCATTAGGTCCTATCCCTGTCCCTCAGGCACTAGAAAAGATGGATTTCAGAAAGCAATCACTATTTGTGCTGTGCAGGGAACAATCTTCTAGGCCCATAGCTACCTAAGTGGGAAAGGAAAGAACCGCAAAGAATTGCTGCTCAAGAAAAAAGCTGAAGTGGAGAAGGCCCCTCAGCATCCTCTGACAGGACACAGAGGATATCAAATTGTTCTGGAGCCCCTGTCCGTGTTCAAATGGCCAAATTAAGACATTTAAAGTTTTCCAGTTGATTTCCTCTGAGTCACAATAGTTTAAAACTGGTCAACAAGCCTCAACCCTCCTTAAGGGAAACAGGCAGCCCCCCCCCCACTGCTTTACTTAATTCTACCAGGCTTCTAGCATTGCCACCTCCCCATTCTGGGAAAATCCAGTTTAATTCCTCTGTGTTTGCTGCACCAGATAAGCCTTTAATCCAAGACAGAAAAAATGCCTATGAACCCATTTTCAAGCAGCGAACCCAAATAGACTATTCATGACAATGCGTGTGCACAGACACACATATACGTACACACGCTCAACAATCTAGAGCACATTTCCCCCTTTGATTCTGCCACAGGGAGGGCAGAAACACAATTTTCAAGGACCATGTCTGTTCCATACATCATGTGCAGGAAAACATAACCAGGGTGTAAAAGCAGCTTCCTCTTTCCCAGAAGCTGCTCCCACAGAACACTCCATGTGAGTTCTGCTAAAGCACCACAGGGGTGGTTGAGAGCAACCTAGCTTCTGGCATTTCAGGCCAATGAAATTCCTGTCCTTTCATTCTCAGATAAATAAAGCTTTGAAAACTATCATTATTACTGTTCTTTAAATGAGTCCCGTTGCCTCAGTGCTACCCCCTCCCACCAGTTTCCATTTGTTTTCCTGTCAGAGCCTGGTCTTTGCAGCTAGTGTCTCCCTGAGCAGAGTGAAGATGTAGCACCCTTCTCTGCTGGGCTGACCCTCCCTGGAGATCCCAGTGGGGGTGAGGTACCGCCTGGTGGGAATTTTCTCATTAGCCCTCCAGGCAGCATGTATTGCAGCCTGGTTAGCCTGGGGCTCTAAGCAGAGAACTGCAAATATTTTACAGAGAGAGGTGCTCAGAGTGTGACAACTGGTTTATTACCACTGAATCTCTTCTGTCTGAAACTGGCAGAAATGGAAATGGGGCGATTGCTCCCCTCAGGTGACTGGGTAGAAGGAGATGGCCAAGGAGAAGACAGTAATTGAATCCTGATATTACCATGACTCAACCTCCATCAGCTGACTGACCACCTAAAATAAGTATACTGGAAACAAGTTTGAAAAGGGAAGCAGCTGAACAAATAATGTGAAGGCAGTAAGTGCCAGATTGTATCATTCTTACAACAAAATATTTTTCAGTTGACTTGGTACTACAGGACATACAAAGACAACTGAGACATGGCCCCTGCCCTCATGATGCTTATAATTCAATATGGGAAATAAGACATACACGAATCACATGACAGACAACAGAAGCACACAAAGATCAAGAAGAGAAATTTGAACAAAAATATCATGGGAATTCAGAGTAAAGACTTTTGCCCGGTCAGGATTGGGAAAGACTTCATGAAGGCCTTTTGTATGGAATTCAAATTCCATTTGTATGGAATTTTGAAAATACTGTATTTCAAAAGACAAATATGAGAGACCCTCCCTGGTGTTTGCCTCCCAGTGTTGTTACCTTCCCAACTCACTTCTTGGCTAGAAGAGCCAGCCTCCCAGTTTAGAGGACACGCAAGGCATTCATTTCTTTAGTCTTCCTTGAAGCAAGAGTGTGGTCTTTTGACTCAGTGGTGAATGGTACTGAAGAGACATCGGATACGGGGCCTTTGGGAAGAGGTTTACTTCCTGATTAGAAAAAAAAAAAAAAGCTGTGCTTCCTTCCTGGCTTGAACGTTTTCAGCCAAGGATGTGAAGCTTGGAGTAGTGGCTACAATCTTGTATCTGTGGGGAAAGCAAGAGAATTACAGGGAAAGCAAGAGAATTTCAGGGAAACCAGTTTTCATCCAACACATTAAAAAAACCAATCCCAGAACTCCCTAACTTTCAAACTTCGTTTTATGTGCAATAACAATTTTTTATTTGTTATTTGAATATTCTGTAACCTGGGGCTGAAAGCATCCTAAGTGAAGCAACAAAGGTTAGGGAAATTCATTCAGACAGGGAAAACATAAGGAGCAAAGAAATTCAGTAAGGGCAAGGAGAGCATTCTTATTTTGGCAATTGCTTATAGTATATGGAGAGGGCTATCTTGAAATAAGGTTGGAGAGTACAGGCCAAGTTCTGGAATAATTCCATGACTAGGATAAAGAACATGATTTTATTTTGAAGGCAATGGTGGGGAGATGTGGAAGGCACTTAAGCAACTTATTGCCTTGGTCAGAGCAGTGCGATAAGAAAGTTAATGCTAGAACTGAGATGTAGAGGAAGGCTTGGACTCGAGAGAGTCAGAGGTGGGGAAAACATGTAGGATTTATTTTGCAGAGAATCTAACTCAGGGATTATCAAGCACATCTTCACATTATTCTACCCTGAGGAGGTTTTAAAAAATACTGAAATGTAGATTCCTCCCTCAGAGCTACTGATTCAGTTGGTCTGGGATGGGAGCCGGTATGGTTTTGCAGCTGCTGCTGTGGCTTAAGCTCATCATATGGTCTAATGTGCAGCCTTAGTGCAGCTGAACTGGGACTGTGGCAAAAGAAAAGGAGACAGACATGGGAGAGACTGTGGAAGGAGATGGATAGGATATAGGGGACATAGGAGAGGAAAGAGTCAAAGATCTCAAAGACTCCTTTCAAGATAGGATGACTAGGAGAATGGCAGTGCCATTTACAGAAATGGAGAAGCCAGGAGAAGAAGCAAGTTTAAGGAAGAAAAGTTCAATTTGAGAAATGCTGAGTTTGAAATGCTGGGAGCAAGCAGTGTACTCTAGAGAGAACTAAGCTAAAATTACAGTTTGGAATCACCTACATTGGGGAATTACTGATGCTTTCAGAGACAGTGATTTGTCAGGGAGGGAATGTCAGAAGAAAGAAGAGGACCAAGGATAAAACCTCAAAGAACATTAAGGAGAAAGGATAAGGAAAGAACACCCCCAAAGAGGATTCACTTTGGGGAGTTGAAATCTAATCCCTTTTATCCACTTAGACTAACATATTGATATACAGATACCTGGTGGTGATTAGACCTCAGGATATCAGACTGGCATTGTTGCAGATTAATTCAGGAAAGCTGTCCCCCCTTCCTATCTAGCAATATGCCTGAGCAATAACATGAAGTTATCTGTCCTGCTTCTTCACAGTAGAAAAAATAAAGTGAATTTAATATTAAACTGTTAAAAAAATGAGCAAAGTTTTTAAATGATATTCTTAAATAAGTTTCATGCCTTTAAAAAAAATTAAACTTGTTTATATGCCCCACCGATGAGGCCGCATGGTCTGATAAATAGCTGATTAGGATTGGAAAGCTGAGATTTCCTCCTTATGAACACTTAAAAATATCTAAAACTCCTTCATCTTCATGAAGAATTGGACAAATACAAATTCCAGACCTGTCCTATTGGTTGTGGTAGTAAATGTGGTAATACTTAGCACCAGTGAGCAAAAATATTATTGTGTGGATCATTGTTATTTAATGACATATCTATCTCTTAGTTATTAGAATTACTAAGATATTTAATCTTGGTTCAATTAATATTATTAATTATAATGTATCAATATCATGTAGATAGATCTATAATTTTCTTTTATAAAAATCCCCTTGGAACCAGACTGATTTCAACGGGGTAGATTCAACCTGCCTCTATTCAACCTGCCTCAGATTGTATGGAAATTGTTTCTATTATCTTGCTTTCCCTCAGCAAACCTATAATGGCTATAAAAGGTGGTGGTGAGGTTTGTGGGGTAATAGAAAAGATAATCATTGGCATATTTTTGAAAGTAGAGTTTCAGGCAGTGTCTATTAAGGTAAAGGAAGAAACTACTGAAGTTATCAGATACTTTCATACTTAAATTTTAGTATGAATTCAGATTTCACGAACTTTGAAGGAAAGGTCTAATGAGAAATAACTCATGGTCCTTCTTTCACTGTTTGGTAGTAATTACTTCAATGTAAAATGTTGACAAACCTGAACTTCTTCAGGCAAAATTTCAAGTTAGGTTTTCTATCTGGGATAAATGTACATTGGCTTAAAATCAGTCACCCAGCATCCAAAATACAGAAATAAAAAGTTATGGCTACAGTGAGGGTTAATTACTTTTACTTTTCAAATGAAGTTGTGATAATGGTTATACTGCTGAGAAAAAGATAACCAAATTCATGAGTTTCTCTGGAGCCTTCTTATGTTCATGCATGACCTTATAGGTCCTTTCCAACTTCATGAGCCTAGGGCTCCACAATGAATTGTACCTGGAGTACTTTCACTGATATCTTAAGAGAAGCTTCGCTGAATTCCAGCTTATTTTCTACTTTCAAAAGTACGTACATAGTTTTATATAGTGAAATGTTTTTAGCCATTAAAAATTACAGTTTTTTAAGGAAAATGAGAAGCCCCCCCCACACACACACACAAATACCCACATTAAATACACGGTACTATTGTTGTTTTATCTAAACATCTATTAAATAAATTCTAAAAATTTTGAATCAGTTATAATGGTTAGCTCTGGGAGACGGAATAATAGATTTTTAAATTTTCTATTTTATTTTTTTGTTAATTTCATGGAGCATATAGAACATATTATGATCACAAAATTTGTTGATATATTGATGTAGTTTACCCAAATCTTATTTATAATCAATAACCATAGATACTATGGGGAGTTATCACCACATAAAACACAAACACACACATTAAGATAGGGATAAAATCCCTAAAGAAACATTAATATTATTTTTAAAAAGGTCATATAGAGACCCTGAAGTCAACTTTCCCTGGGCTTGAACTTCACAGAGCAAAGATGGTAACATTTGTCTTGGGATATAAAATTATACAGATATTGCAACTTTGTTTGGGTGACTTGGAAGACAGAGATTAGCAAAGGACAAGTTTCCATTTGGAAGGGACTTTGTTCTCCATAATTCATGAGTTGATTTTAAGTAGGCCTAGATGATTTTTCATTACTTGAACAGGGTTCTCCATCAGTCAGATGTCAGACACTCCCATCAGTGAAGGACAGGTTTCCCCAACTGGTCATAACCAGACATTTTCAGGTGGGAAGAACCACATGACAGACACAGGTCTGCTCTTGGGTGGTCTGCACATCTTGGTGCTGAGCAGAGACCTTGTGAAGCAATAAGAAGAGATATTGTTCCGTAGCTGGTGCTAAATGAGTCTTCAGGTTCTCATCCCCCAGAAAGAAGAAAAAAAAGACCAAAAAATATGCCCCCCCAACCATTCTTTAGACACAAAGATAGGACGATTCTTCCACTTATTTCTTTCAGTATGACCTTTGTGACTTTTTCCTGTAGAAGTCTCCCTTAAATGGTTGCTTGATCCAGACATGTCAAGCACATTCTAGGGAAAGCCACACCCAAGACATGTCATTCATTTACTGAGTCAAAATGGGTCCAGCTTTTTAGCACTTAGTGAGGAAAGACTTCCTAGATTCAGCCTCCATGATTTGGGAGATTCAGATGACAAAACTGACCTGTGTGGATTGTTAGACATGAAGTTTCAAAACCTAGCTGAGGAGGAGTGAGTTATGCAGGAGAGGAATATACAGATTAAACATCTACTGTCTTTGCCTCAAAGTACTGATCATGGTTGAATTTTAATATTAATTCATTAATTATGTGTTTACTGTCAGGTCCCTGCTGAACTGAGCTTCATGAGGGCAGGGACTAATTATTCCTTTAAGCTGAGCGCAGTGTGCTGGGCACACTACAGGCATTAAAAAAATATCCACTGAATGGATAATTCTGGCCTGAATGAAAATAGTGGTCAGAATGGGAATAGTAAGCAATTTCATGTGCAAATAGCTATCTGGTTATCTAAATTACCAGAAACATCATACAGAAATCTCTGCACATGCAAAGTACCCTGTTAATGGGTAAGACAGGAGCCAAAAATCTTGAATATGTTTTCTCTGAAATTCAGTATGTAAACTTGATTTATATACTAATCATTAATAATAATAATGATAATTTTTATCATTTCTGTCATCCAGGCCCTACACTAAGTACCTTGCCTAATAATCTCATGTAACCCTCCTAATGAATACCTGAGTTATCTATTACAGATAAGGTGGTTGTGATTCACAGTGGCTAAGTGACTTGCCCAGTGTCCCACAGTTCTGATACCTACTCAGGTCTGTCCCACCCCAAAAACCTGTATGCTTAAGCACAATGCTATACTCCCTCTCAATTGGATTTGCATTAAATATCATACATTATTAAAGATTTTACATTTATTCAGGAAACTTTTACTGAGTATCTAGTACATGTAAGGATTGGGGATTAAAAAATTGAGGTAAAGATACTCAAAGGGCTCACAGTAATGATGGCAGGAAGTCTAAAATTTTAAAGAAATAATTGCAATACTATAGTAGATCTATTTGCTAGATATGTGAACCACAGATGGGATACGGTCAGAAGAGGTTCTCAGAGGAGTTGACTCTTAAAATAAGCCTGGAGCTTGGATTTTGACATGCAGTTAAAGATGGGGAAGGCAGTTAAACAGAAGGATCAAGCATGGCATTGCTTAGTTGCTGCAAATATTTGTCATGATTGTATCAGATGGTACAAGTTGCAGAGGGAAAGAGGGCGAACCAGAGCTAGGCTCCTCTAAGTCAGTGGTTTCCAAAGTGTGGTCCCAGGACCAGCACCATTAACACCACTTGGGAACTTCATAGAATTGCCATACTTGATCCATACACCTGGTAAATTGGAAACTCTAGGCTGGGGCCCAGCGACCTGTAGTTTAACAATCCCTCCAAGTGAGTCTAACTGAGAACTAGTGGTCCAGGTCACAAGTAGCCAACAGTCAGAGAAGACTCTGTAAGTTTTTTCCTACACTGTTACCTAGTTAGCGCAAATTATCTTAGATTGCCAAGGCAGTGGGATTTTCTTAAAGGCAAGTGCAGAAGTCTTTTAACTAGATTGTTAGTCTTCAGCATTTGTTTTTGAAAGTAGCAGTTCAATGACCACTTATAAGGCATAGCAGAACATATAGTTTCCAAACCCCTGTTTGTGATCTGCATGGGACCTAAAAATGCTCTCATTGTGGGCCATTATGGGAAGAAAATGAATTTGTATGCTGCAAAAACAGTAGGATGGTTTTATTGCTCTTTATTGACAAGTTTGAGGAAAATGGCAAATAATACTTTTAGTTTATATCCAGCTATAACAACAACTTATTATTTCCAAACATTAAATTACATTCTAGCAAATGAAATAGACCACATGGTCACTTCTCACTGGAATCTTCTTCTAGTAGGAGTTTTTAAATGTGCAAGCTCAACTAATTGAAAACAGAGAAACAGTTTTATTCCTCAGAGATTTTTGAAGTAACATCTGATGGTTTACAATACTGGCTGTACAGCTATTGGGCTGAGAGTGTGTTCATTTGGGCTGCTGACCTCTAAAGATGATTCAGTAAGCAAGAAACCTAGAGCCATGAACTCTGCTTTGGTAGACTCACCAGATAAAGATAAGCAAATAGCAAGTGAAAACAAAGTGAACAAAATTACTGAGGCTGATTATAGCCAATGTCCATTACCAAAATAACAAATCAAAAATGGAAATCCACTGTAATGGTTGTTTGTTGTCATGTAAACCAAACACCATACTGAGCAGAAGAGGTTTTTTCTGTTCAACTCGTTTGACATTGACATACGCATATCCTGTGGCTCTTGCCAGGCACTATCCATCCACTGCTGCATATTCTCACTGTCTCTTGGCTTATCTAAGTCTATCCACATTAAGACTCACCACAAGTACATGTCCTCTGCAAAACCACCCTTACTAGTTAGTCTGATCCAATAGTTCTGCTGTAGAAATTTCTATTTATTGTTTATACCAGTATTTCCCAAATTTCATCCAATTTTATATTACCACCTTTAAGAATTTTGTTATGATATACCACGTGTTCTGGTGTTTACATGAATACTTGGATAGATTCTTTAAATTGATGACCTTTTTGCTAAAAGAAATGTATATAAAATTAACTTGATATTGATACTGTAAGTGGAAAACCAGCATTTGTCAACCAACAGAAGGCACACATTTAATACACATTGAATATATAGCTATTGAAGTAAAAAATATTTTACCTGTGTAGCACTTTAAATGATCTTGCTTAT
Organism: Kogia breviceps; assembly: GCF_026419965.1. NCBI lineage: Eukaryota > Metazoa > Chordata > Mammalia > Artiodactyla > Physeteridae > Kogia > Kogia breviceps. The sequence goes on along the minus strand of NC_081311.1, from coordinate 144,455,609 downwards.
TTCCAGTTGTCTTACAATAGAGTTCAAGACAAATTCTATAATATCATATGGCATAGATTCTCAAAGTGTGGGTCCTGGACAAGCAGCATTGCAAACTTGTTAAAAATGTAAATTCTTGGGCCTAATCCAGCATACTGAATCAGAAACTCTAGGGGCAGGGCCTAGCAACTGTGTTAATAAGTCCTCAGATGATTCTGATACATGGGAGAGTTTGAGAACCACTGGGTTAAGAAATAGATTTTATTGGGGAAATTCATATCTAAGGGTCAGCAAGAAGCAGCACTGTTTCCCTGTTACTCCCATCATCTCCCAGAGAGGTGCTGGGCCAGGTGCTGCTGGACACACGGATCTGTGGCTGGTGGAGGGACCTTGCCCCATTTTTGCTCTTTCTTAAAAGGCAAGCAGGTGAGCAAACTTGTCAGCAGGGAGACAAGACAGTTTAGGTTTGGGTGCAGCTATTTCCAGGAGTTGTCTGGGAAAACCAGCTACCCAGCATGTATGGGAAGTTGCATCCACCTCTGCCAGGGAGCAGGAGCCTTCATTCCCATTGAAGGCTAAGAAGCTCAGATGTGGCCTCATCTCTGGAGAAAGGAGGCATTCCAGAATCCCAGCAGCCTCACTGAACATTCTCAGGCAGCTCCCAGGGCCGTTTTCAGGCATTCCTGCCCAGAGACATCCACTGCACACTTTGGGAAACAGCAGCCTCTATCAATTTATATTGAGTTCTCTGTGGTATTACACTCAAACAGTTAAGTAGCTCTTCTGTTGGTATTTAGTTTCAAAAACTTCTTGTGTTTGCCCTCTAAGCTCTTTCCTTTGTCTTCTCCATGGTACTGAGGTGGGTATTTTGTAGATGCCCGGAAGTATTTAGAGCCATAACATTTTAGAGCTGGGAGGGAATTCAGAGATTATTTAATCCACCCCCTCATTTTCAAATAAGAACACTGAGGCACAGAGAAGTTAAATGACTTGCTCAAGTTCACACATTTAGTTAGTAGCAGACAGGGTGAAAATCCATGCTTGGATCCTCAATGAGGCATTCTTCCAATATTCAACAATAATCAATCAATGAGGTATTCTTCCAATATTCAACAATAATCAATATGATCTCTGTATCAGACATGCATGGTACATCCCCTGAACATTACGCCCTTACCAACATGTAGAAGCATAATATATGCGAGGTTTCTTTAAATTTACTACAATGCTCCCTCCTCTAGGAGTATTTACTAAGTGTTTATTTTGCCTTTGGAGGAAAGTTATTTATAAGTAACTTATAAAGAGGACTTACTTGACCAGCTAAGATGATTTTTCTTCTGAATTACATCCTAATATGTATAGCTTTCTTGCTCTCAGCTTATTCCACTTGGAGCTATGCCTAGCATAATTTACGTCTATGAACTGCTGAACATTTAAGCAAATTAAGTGTCCAAAGAATCAAACACAAATTGTATCTTGGTGATTTATGCCTTCATAAAGCAAAACACATAGAGTGTGCCGAGTACAGGCCAGATTTATAGCTCCACTGGTTAGAGAAAATGAATAGACATCTTCTAGAGAACATGTCGAGAATCGCGCATGTGTGTTTAATTCTTGACCATGGGGATTTTAACCCAATGATATTCATCTTGCAGATCATCTTTAATGCTAATATGCAATGTAGGCTAGGAATGGGAAAGATATATAAGAATTCTGGATGGAGATTTAGAAGCTAGTTAATTTTTACCAGAACCCAGAAAAGGCGGGCAACTGAGCAACTCTGGATCTTCCATCTCTAACCTAACACCCTCAGATTGTGCCGTCCTCTTATTAGTGTAAGCTAGGCAATTTCACTTAAATACTAGAAGATAGAAAGTGAGAAAAAGATGAAGAGTGCCAAGAATAAACCAAAGAGGCTAAAATAAGACTCAAATCTCTACTAAAATATTTCTGGGACCTCATGACCTTTACACATAAAGTGTCTGAGAGTGCAGGGAACAAGCATATGTGCACTGAAGTCAGAGAAACAGGTTTGAATCTCAAACTCCACTTACTGGCTGTGAGCACCTGTTTCCTTATCTATAAATGGGGATTAACAATATCTACTTCAAAGAAATGTTGTTTTAATTAATGAGATAGTGGTTGTGTGGTAGACAGCTTCTAAGATATTTCCCAGTGTTTCTCACCTCCTGGGATTCATGTGCTCCTCTCAGGTATGAACTGAACCTAGTGACCCCTTCTAGTGCATGGAATGTGGCAAAAGTGATGGTGTCACTTTCAAGATTTCATTGACAGAAGGATTCCGACTTCATCTTGCTTGCCCTTTCTTGCTCACTTTGATGGTAGCCAGCTCTCATGTTGTGAGCTGCCCTACAAGGCACTCAGGTGGCAAGAATCTGAGGTACGCCTCCAGCCAACAACCACCAAAGAACTGAGGCCTTTGGTCCAACAGTCTGGGACGAACTAATTTTTGCCAGTAACCACATGAATGAACTTGGGTGTGGATCTTCCCAGCTGAGCTTTAAGGCAATCGGGAGTGAATACCTTGATTTTAGCCTTATAAGAGGCACTAAGTCACACCAAGATTCCTGACCCACCAAAACTGAGAGACAGTATTTGTTGCTTTAAGATGTTAAATTTTGGAGTATTTTGTTACACAGCAATAGATAACTAATGCAGGTTGCAAAGTGCTCAGCACAGTACTTGGCACATAGTACATTCTCCATAAAAGATGACTATTACTTTTGTTATTAATGGTTTTGTGCACATGAAGATCACATACCGATGATTTAATCACTCTACTTCTCTCTAGACTTCCAAATAAAGAAGGTTTGGAACCACAAAGAGCCTTTGCTAATTTATGGATAATGTTTTAGCCTAAAATATAATGAGCATTACTCCTAGAAGAGCAGAGTTTCTGAAAGCAAGGTATAAAGTAAGGTATAAAGGCATAAGGTAGAATGTCACCTCTTGAGTTGAGAGTCACTATCTTGCAGTATGTCCCAATCCTGAGGTACTCAGGGATAAATTTGTCCTATCTGAGCTGTAGAAGGGAGATCTTTTTACTGCAATTCACTGTGGCTAAAATTTCAGGTAGCTGCAAAAGAGTCAATCTTGTAGAACCTGCTTAATTAAAAACCTGACATTCAGACCCTTCAGTATGTTTTCTTTTGGAGAAAAGCCACACTATAATTGAGTACTGGACAAACAAAGATATTCTCCAAGGTCAAGTTGTTTATTGTTGTTATCAAAGTCAAGTGAAATTTACCCTGAAAGAATAACCAGAGATGTGGAAACAGATTTCTGTATGTACAAGTATGTTCATTGCAGCATTACTTACAAATATGAAAAAAGGGAGACAGCCTAAATGTCCAACAACAGGGGACTAGCCGAATGATATGTGGTGTGTCCATCCATTAGAATTCTATGAGGCTGTTAAATATGTTTTATAGGACTATTTACTGATCTGGGGAAATGCTCATAAAGTATTAATAAAAAATGTATATGAAACAGTTTGAATGGTATGACCCAAGTTTTGAAGGAAAAAAAGCATAATTGTGTGCATATGTGTGTATGTGAGTGAATGAAAGAGAGTTTTCCTAGTTTTTTCTCTTTCCAACCTTCCTGCCTCTGTCCCCAACACACAGTTTACTTCCATTTCCTGCCTAAATAAGTCTTGTTGCTCTTGCTGCTGTTGTTGTCAGAAAACAGAGGAGGATAGGAAAGAACAAAGGAAGAGGGAAGGAATTTGCAGAGAGTAATTTAATTTACATAGTGTGGGAGGAGGGGAGGGAAAGGATCAATAGCAGTGAAGTGGGCTAAAAGTAGACATGGATCTGTTGAAACTGTGCTTCTTAATTGCAAACCCCTGATACATGGAACCACTAGGTTACACTTTCACAGGATGACATAAGAACAGAAAAGACTGAGCGTCTATATCCCTTTGTTAGCCTCTAGGGGGTGCCTAAGACCCCCTCCATATCCCAATGCCGTTCTCCCCCAAAGGTGTCTAAATTAAAGACCAGAGGCTTGATACTGGGCCCTGGTACCAGAAGGTTATTCTTCAATGTAAAAAAACAAACAGTTTAAACCAGTTGCTGTGGACCATGACTTAATCTTGAATTCATTTCTCCATTTTCTGACATGTAGTTGGTGCAATAAAGCTAGCTATATCTTCTACATGGGAAGTGCCCTGCAGGGGAAGGCCCAGGGCTGAGCCACCAGGGGCAGCTCAGCTGTAGGCCTCGTGAAGAATTTCTCTTCTCTTGATTATGTTCTTCCTGTGCTCTTCTTTGCTTGTGGCTCCTCTTCACTCAACAGTTAATTGATAAACACTAGCAATGCATCTCAACTGAGCAGCAGTACCAATGACTGAGAATCTGGTCACATCTGGGGATCTTGATCAAACACAGATTCTGATTCAGTAGGTCTGGGGTGGGGCCTGAGATTCTGAAATTCTAATGAGCTTCCAGGTGATGCCACTGTACCTGGTCTGTGGATGACACCTAGAACATCAAGGCATAAGGACTGAGATTAGGCTGTGTGCATAGAGGAAATGGACCATGGTCTAAGGAGGCTGCCCCATCTGCTTTTAGTGTAGACCTTGGACTAAAGGCACAGAAGGAGTCTTTGAGGTTTCCATGTGATTCTATCTAGATCATCAGGTCTAAAGATTCTAAATGAAGGTGTAGCTTTTAAAAATTGTAATACTGAGAAAAAAATTCTAATACTGAGTAAAGTGTTTTTGCCTAGAGTGCCTGCCCTCCATGTTTCCTCCAGGAACTGAGGGCTGCAGTGGAAATTAGATGATTCCATGATTCAATGTTTGTTTTACCATCAGCTCGTGGAATCATAGATGCTTTAAATTTTCTCCTTTATGCTTATTTTTTTTCTTATTTTCTCTAATAAATATATATTACTTCTTAATTGAAAAAGAAAGGTAAAATTTCTTAACTGGTTTCTTATTGCAGAATCTCTTTGGTTTTATTTACAAAATGCAGATGATTTTGTTTCTTAGAAAATGACATGTTCTTTTTTTATTTTTATTTTATTTTAATGATCTTTGGTTTCTGGGACCAGCTAGCGATCAGCTAAAAAATCAGGACAACAAATATAATGGTACTGGTTCAGCCTGAAAAAGAAAAGACTCAAGAGGAGTTTTCAGCATTATCAGAGTTAAGTCCATAGAGGACAGAGCCTGTTTGCTTTTTTTGCCCATTGAGGAAAGAAGGAAATATCAGTTTGTATTTTAGCAAAAGGATTGAGATTAGCATTGGAAAATCATTCCCCATTGCTAAATGTTCTTAAATAGAGAAGTGGGATATCAAGGGAGATTTGTAATCTCTGTCCTCAGAGACCTTTAAAAAAATCTATATATGTGAATTATGAAATTTGTAGATGCTGTGTGGGATATATAAAATCCCCAAGTGATATATCCTTCTCATATACCATATTTGGGCTACTTCCATTTGCCAAAAATAAGTGTGAAGTCAGAGGGTGCAAGTTAATGCTAGTAATCACAAAAGAAAAATGTAGATAGAATCCCAGCTGCTATAAATAGCTTAAATAATGCAATCCAGAAGCAAATATAAGTGATTTTTGGTTAACCACAGGTTGGGATTACCCATACACTGCTCTATTAGTACAGGTAATTGAAAATTGACTCTGTAATCAGTCCCTATTTCTTTTAATTCAGGTGAATTCCTCACCAGGCCCAGAGGAATACATTCTGTGTCCTCACAAAGCCCCTTGTGCCCTGAAGTTCCTTTGGTTATGATGTTGAAAGGTGACAGATTATTGACAGAAAAATTATTCAAGGCAAAGAAGTTAAAATTTCCCCTTTGTACCAACATACTTCTATTAAAATTTCAATAAACTTCTAATTTTATTGAATTAGTATGAAATCTGTAGTTGCTTTGATCTTTCTGGGACCTTAAGAAAGACTGAAAAAATAATACCATCTTCCTCTTTTCCTAAGGATCTGTATCACCATGTTTATGACATGCTGATGCCATCCTAATTGTGGGCAGTGGTATATCGTAGTAAACACTGACTCATCATATTCTCCATCTCATCACAGACCTGATCCTCCTGATCCCATCTCAGTGACAAGTGCCACCAGCAACCCGCCATCAAGGATGACATTTGAGAGCCATCTTCTTCTGCCCACTCCCCCTCATATACCACATCCCATTAATTACCAAGCCCAGCCCATACTACCTCTTAAATATCTCTTCAATCCATCTTCTTTGCTCCATCCCCACAAACACCTCCCTGGTCTGACTCCTTCTACAACTCCCTAATGGGTCTCTCTGCTTCCAAGCTCACCATCATCTCCCCTGATCCAATCCAGGCTATATATGTCAGAGAGATAGGTCTTTCTGTATCTCACATCTAATGGTGCCATGCACTGGTTTAAACCTCTTCAGTGAAAGACCTCATGCTGTGTGATTTCAGAAGCTGAACATAGATTGGTGGCTGCCTAGGACTGGTGGGATTGGGGGAAATGGGGAGTGACTGCTAATGGGTATGGAGTTTCTTTGGAAGGCGTTGAAAATGTTCTAAAATTGATTGTGCTGATGGTTGGACAACTGTGAATACACTGAAAACCATTAAATTGTGTACTGTAAATAGGTGAGTCATGTTACATGAATTATATATTCAAAAAACCTGTTACTTAAAAACAAAACACAACTCTTCAGTGGCTCCCCATTGTTCTTCATATAAAGTCTGAGATTTGTTGACAGGATCCATGATGGTCTTAATTATGCTCAGCTTCAGCTTTATTCGTGCCCTATGCCCAAGTACTTTAACCATCTTGAGTTACTTTGGCATTACCTTAACTTGGCATGCTCTGTCTTGCCTCTGGATTATTGCACTTCTTGTTCCCTCTGCCATCTTCCCCACACCAATGCCCCCAACTTTCACATGGATAATCCTACTTTTTTTTTTTTTTTTTTGCGGTACGCAGGCCTCTCACTGTTGTGGCCTCTCCCATTGCGGAGCACAGGCTCCGGACGCGCAGGCCCAGCGGCCATGGCTCACGGGCCCAACCGCTCCGCGGCATGTGGGATCTTCCCGGACCGGGGCACGAACCCGTGTCCCCTGCATCGGCAGGTGGACTCTCAACCACTGTGCCACCAGGGAAGCCCAATCCTACATATTTTTAATGCTCAGTTTAGTTATTATTTACTCTAGGAAGCTTCCCTGAATCTTGCTATTTTGATGCCCCTTCTGTGAGTTCCCTGATCTCTGTATTTATCATATGGGTGTGCATTTGCTTATTTTCTTTTCTAAATACTCTCTAACTGTAAGTTCAGTGAGATGTCAGGGACAATGTCTATTGTGATCACTCAGAGTCTAACACAGTGCCTGTACATATTGGATACTAAATAAATAAGTTGAATGAATGAATGAATGACATATTCAGGTTTTGTTCAAAGGTTAACATTTTTTTTTCCCACCAGAATTGTGTTACCCCATGTGAAACTGACTTACTGAACAATGGTATATACATGTTACTTCCATTTTTTCACCAGCTATATACTAGAAGCGCTTTGCCATTTTCATACCAAAAAAAGTCCATCTCAAAAGTTATCAAAAGGCAGTTACCAAAGCCAATGAGTGACTTTTTCTAAGTCCTCATTTTCCCTGACTTCTTTGCAGCCATAGATGTAGTCTCCTTCTTCTGCCTAAGCCAGTGGTTCTCAAAGTGTGGTCTCTTCATAGACGTAGGGACTAAACATATGGATACCAAGGGAGAAAGAGGGGGGTGAGATGAATTGGGAGATTGGGATTGACATATATACATTACTATGTATAAAATGAATAGCTAATGAGAACCTACTGTATAGCACAGGAACTCTACTCAATGCTCTGTGGTGACCTAAATGGGAAGGAAATCCAAAAAAGAGGAGGTATATGTATACATACGGCTGATTCACTTTGCTGTACAGCAAAAACTAACACAACATTGTGAAGCAACTATACTCCAGTAAAAATTAATTTAAAAAAAATTTTTTAAGTGTGGTTCCTGGACGAGCAGCAGCAGCACTACCTAGTACAGTGTTAGAAGGCAGATTCCTAGGGCTCACTCCACGCCTACTGTTTCAGGGACTCTGGTGAGTAGGGCTCAGCAATCTGTGTTTTCACAAGCCCTCCAGGTGATTCTGATGCACACTAAAGTCTGAGAACCACTGTCCTAAGTTAATTTGCTTACATAAGGTTTCCTTTCCCTTTCATAACAAGGAATAGAAAGAGTGATCCAGATAGCAAGCTCCCATGGCTGCTCCTCAGCCAGGCAAATTCACAAAAGCTCTATCATTTCCAGCCTATGGTTTTCCTTTGATACAGTATTGGCTACCAGGTATTACAGGTTAGGCAATGTGGATTCTTGAAGGAACAGTTTATCTTCCCTGACCCACTCACAATGGTGACAAAAACAACAGGTATATATTACTTAAGAAATTCTCAAATTCACAAACTCAGTATAACCCTTTTATTTGTAACCCAAGTCTATCTTTTTAAAATCTTACCCTTTATTCTTTGCACAAACCCCTTGCAAACTCTTCCCCAGACCTTCACAGAAGGTGGGGCTAGATAGATCACAGTCTAGATGGATCACAGTCTATCTATTATGGTCTATCTAAAATAAACCATAATTCCTGATTATGGTTTATTTTATTTATATTTGGTTTTTCTCATTAGAATATCATTAACACAAGGAGGCCCTGAAAGCAGCACCACCAGGTAGAGCAACCAATGCAATTGACTTCGCTGGACTCTTCTCCATGAGACTGAACACTGAGTGAAATGATAGAAGTGCCCACTTCTACCTTGAAAATTTCTCTTCCCTTGACCTCTGTGATGGTGGTTTTCTTCCTACACTGACAACTTTTATGCTGGTTCTTCTTTCTCCTCCTATGTTTCAATGGGGACAGTTTCCAAGGTTTAATTAGATTTCAATCTTTAATCCATACACACTCTGTTTTGGAGGTGTCATCCATTTGGCTATCAGGTCTATTTAAATGATTCACAAAACTATATTTCCAATTCTTCTTCCAAACTTCAAATTCATATAGCCAATTATCTGATAAATATTTCCAACTGAATGTTTTATGATTTCTTCAAATCCAACAATTTCTAAAATCAAACTTATTCTCCCACCATTATGCTGGCATCTCTTTTCAGTCTGGAAAACTTAGAGTTATCCTGGAGCATCCTATTATCCATTTTCACTACTCTGGTCCTAGTAGATATCCTAATAGACTTCTTTGCCTTTGTTTTTTTTTTTTCATACCCTCCAATCCAAATCCGTTCTGTCTGGTGTTGCCAGTTTACTTCCTTGCTCAAAAATCCTCAAGGGTTGCCCGTTGTCTAAAGATCAAATCCAAAGTCTTTGATCTGACATTCAGGGGACTTTATGAATTTGGTCACAACTCCATTTCCAACCTCAGCCGCCACTATTGCCAACATAAACTCTCTGCTCCTTTCCAAATAGTCTACTGCTGTTAGCACCACCATCACCATCAAACCTAGCAACAGCAACTAACACTTACTGAGAGTTTACTATGTGAGGCACTATGCTAAATGCCTCAAATTCTTCATCTCATTTAATCCTCATAACTGCCTTGTAGGGCTATTATCATTCTCATTATGTAGATGAGAAAACCAAGAATTACAGAAAGTTAAGTGACTTGCTCATGTTCAAATAGCTAGTAACTGGAAGAGATACAAGTTGAATCTAGAGCTGTCTATGCCAATAGACTGTAACTTATGTGAAAGTAAGGACTCTACTCTCCAGTACTTAGTGTCTGAACCATATGTTCAATAAATATTTTTAAATGGATATTAAATAATTTCAAATTGAATCCTCTTAACTGTTGTTATCCCTTATCCTTGCAGTCCTCTAAATATATCTTTGTTCACTCCTATTTTTATGCATTTTTTTACCCTGTTAACTCCATTTTGAATATCCATACTGTCATCTCTGTCTTTCCAAATCCTACTCCATTTGCAAGGTACTCATAAAGTCCTGGCATCCTTCACAAATTTTTACCAGTAAACCAGTCCTTTTCTGAATACCTTCAGAATTCTTTTCTTTTCTACGCATTTTATTTTCATCAATTTTCCTTGTGTGATTTCTTAATTTTTTGTTTTTTCACCCAAAAGAGACTATGCGACCCTCTAGAAGAGAGACTTTGAGCTAACTTTAAATAATTTGCAGAGTGTTAAATGAATGAATCTTTGAATGTCAAAGAAGATTAACCACAAGTTTCTAAAAGTAGAAAGCAATTTACTCACAACTGTCAGTGATTCTCTGACATTTGAATCATTCTTTATTACTAGTAGTATATAGTTAGGGTATTACTAATGGTGTAACATATTTAAAAAAAACACCTCCATAATTTCATTGGCTTAACACAATTAGAAATTTATTTTTCATTCATTTAACACTTAATGCAGGTGGGTGGCCTTCCTCTGCTTACTGATTTCATCCTGTGGTTCTGTATCCTGACAAGAGGAGGGACGGTGGGGGAAGAGGCCAAAGAAGTTTCACCCTCTTCTTATCTTTCATTGGAAAGAACCAGTTGTATGGTCCCATCTAGAAACAGGAGGTGGAAAAATGGAGTTTCTGGCTGCAACAATGCCATGAAAGGAGAAGGATGGATGGTGGTAGACTTAGCCATCTCTGTTTGTGAATATTTCTTATTTCCAGGGATAACAGTGTATATTTCAACCAACCTTTTAAAAAACACAGATTTGATTTCTGAATTCCAGTACCTGGCACTTAAAAAATTCCTAATATAATCCACAAACAGTGCTGTGGAAGGTACCACACAAATAGATGGGCATTTATGAATTTGTTTTAATGCTGTTAATTGTAAGGCAATGTGCTTGTCTGTTGCCTCTAAATCATACCCTAAAGGCAGCTGCAGAGGAGTCAGTGATGCAATAGAACATGCCTCTCTAATTTTTAAGGCATTTTATTTTCTCCCTCTAGATAATTGGAACCAAGCTGAAAACTTAACCAAATTACAGACGTTTAGAGCTTAGAAATAACCTTAGAGACCACCAAGTCTCACTAGTTCCCAAACTTTTCATCACTGAGGCCCTCCTTTATTGTTCTTTGACTACCTCCTCCAAACCCCATATTGGGAAAGATGTTTGCCTTTCAGACTTCATTTAAGAAATAAAAAATGGCTTATATTTATTGAGAGCTAACCATATGTAGAAAATATGCAAAGTGCTTTATGTTATTATGTTTAAGTCTCACAGGTACTCAATGGAATAGGAATTATTATTCCCGTTTTTAAAACGAAAAAAATTAAGGTTCAGAGAGATGATGTTGACTTACCTAAAGTAAGCATAAGACTGAAAATGTGATAGGAAAGGTCATGGGATTTGAACACAACTTTAACTCTAGAACTCAAGTTCTTCATCATTACACTGCACTGCCTTTCTAACTAGGTAACATCTATTTCTCTGAGAGTTTTGATTAGCATAATTTGATAATATTTTAATCAAAATTAAGGAAACTGGGTGGACACAACCCAAGTGTCCAACAGCAAGATGAATAAACCCAACTTGGTACATACATACAGTGGAATATTATTCAGCCATAAAAAAATGAAGTTCTGATACATGCTACACACAGATGAATCTTGAAAATATTATGCTGAGTGAAATCAGACATAAAAGGACAAATATTGTATGAGTCCACTTATATGAAATATCTAGAATAGGCAAATTCATAGAGACAGTACATTGGTTAGAGTTAAGCAGAAGCTGAGGAAAAGGGACAATGGGAAGTTATTGTTGAGTGGGTACAGAGTTTCTGTTTGAGGTGATAAAAAAGTTTTTAAAATAGTGGTGATGATTACACAACATTGTGAGTATAATTAATGCCACTGAATTGTACCCTTTAAAATGTTCAAGAAGGCAAATTTTATATATATCTACCATAGTAAAAAATAAAATAAAGAAATTGGATTTTTGGTTTACCTAGATAACCTTACTGTGTACCTAAGATTTCAGTTTCTCTGATTCTGTAAGTTTTTTGAAATATAAAATACGTTTCACCTAAATGTTGTATCAGTGGCCCTCCAAGCACCCAGCCAGTCCGATGTAAGAACAATGACCAACCTCTCACAATCACGCACTTAGATGATGGCAGAACAGAAATGGGTCTTCTGACTCCCAGTTACATATTATTCTACATATCAGGAATAACAAACAAACAAAACAGTGTGTTCTATTAATCATTTTGGTAACCCCAGGAATCTTTTCAGAATCTTGGAATCACATTGATGAATGGCTCCCTAGTTCTTTCCCCTGGCTGGAAGAACAGAGCCAAGGACATAACCACTTCTGATGGCACCCATCCCACCCCTCCCCCACTTTTCAGAAAAGCATAGAGGATACATCCTGGAGGAAAATAAGAGGGGAGATCAAGAGAAGCCATAGAAAAGGCAAATGAAAATGATCATAGATATCAGAAAAGACTGGGGAGACGATGGGACAGAGAAAGGAGTAGATGGCGTCCTGTGCCAGGCCTTCCTCCTATCTACAAAGGACGATGAGCAATTGGTGGGGAAAGCCACTGATTATCGTATAAGGTAAGGGACTTCCAGGCATTTAATTCAGAGGCTTCTGAGTTCAGAGGGCTTGGAGCTCTTCCAAGAGTTTCTCTCCTTCCCTCCCTCCATCCTCACCTCTCTTGTAGTTGTTTTTCTCTTCTTTCTCCTTCTCCTTCCCCTCTTCCTCCTTTCCCTTCTTCCCTCTCTCCCTCCCTCTTTCCTTCTTTTTCCATTCCATGCTAGAGTACTTCTATGCTTCGGAGGCACTATTCCTTTACTCACGCTGAGAGAAGAGGGTATGAACAGGAGGGAGAGGAAGTAGGGAGATGATCAAGAGGGCTATGTGGGTCTTTGTTTACAAGAGAAGGATAAAGGTACAAGAACACACAGGTATTCTAGCCACTTCCCTGTATTCCCATACTACCTCCAACTTTCCTTTTTTAGAGTTACTAGGGTTATTGCTTTAGGGTTACTTGTTTCTTTATGACCAAGCTTTGGTAATAGCCAACTCTGTCTTCCCTAAGACCTTCATTTATTGATTTCTGCCCACCTGCTCCCAAATCCCATACTCTGAAAGGACTACTACACTGTAAGCTCCTTAAGGGCTGGAGCAACATTTCAGTCATCTTTTTCCCTGGTGTCCAGAGAAATGCTGGATGCTCAAGGCATGCCTGTCAACTGAATGGGCGAATAAATAAATGTAAGTTGTCTGCAGAAAGCATTAAGCCATGTGGTTGGTTTTATGCAAAGCTGATTAAAAGCACGACAATAAGGAATATTTTAAAAGAGGAGTATCCCAAGAATCAGGAATGCTAGGTCCCAAAGAAACAAGGCACTTTCGAGTTTCTCTTCAGATTCATGATGTAGTTTCACAGCATGGAGAGGAGGTAAGGCTTTGCTGCAGTCCTGTGGAATGATCAAGACTCAGTTTTATTTGTTCTGAAACTTTCATGAAGCTACCACAAATGGAGAATGAGTGGTCACAGGAGGATGAGGAAGTTAATGACCAACATAGTAGACTTTTTCTAAATATAGAGGAAAAGAAAACTAAAATTTGAAGAGCTGCTACTGGGGCAATAGAGCACTTTGGTTATTTTCCAGTCAGCAGTGAAGCAAAAGGGCTGCTCTTTTGGAAAAGATCTACATCAATAAATCAGAAAACCAGAGTGGAGAGAGTACTGGAGAAGAATTGGTGGTGAACTTTACCTTGCTCATCATTCTTCAGGTGAGGCTCTCGTTCTAGCTTCGTCCCATGGGAAGCAAAGGGCTGCTGGCATGGGTGCAGTGCTAGGTCAGCTGAGCCCAACAGGTGTGTGAGCCCACCAGCAAATGGGCTTCATGGGACCAGCAGCACTATATCTAGGCTCTACTGTGCCCGCGAAGGAAGTCAGCCTGTGGCAAATAAACCAGGCTGCCCCTGCCATCTTGCATGCCAAATTAGAAAGACCTAGATATGCCTCCACCACAACCTCCACCCCCTTTGGTTTCCACAGGCCTCTGGATATGGGCTGGGAGAAATCCTCGGAAAGATACTTGCATTCTCTTAGCCTACAGACCTGGGGGAAGAGGTGGGGCCCCGGACCTCGGTGAAGGGTAAGGGAAGACAATAGGAAAATGGTGTTCTAAACCTAAACTGGGCCAGCATGCCATTTAAAAACCTTTATTTTAAAAAAGAAAACAATAAAAGGAGACAGACACATGGGGTAGAGAGATTTTTTTTAGAAAAATGTCCATTTTAGTGACATCTATAAAATATAAACCACCTAAAAGCAGCTAGTGAACCTCAGTTACGTGATGTTTTAACTCCACATAACGACCAGGATTTCAACAGCACTGAATGCACTAGAAGGCTATATTTCCCCCCTCCTTACCCCCTTTCTAATTTTTATTATTTTAACTCTGCTTATGCCAGTCTGTTTGTAGAGTTTGGGGCTGTCTTTCCTAATGGTTGTGACTGAAAGTGGGGATTCCAGCCTTTCACTATTTCTCTGGTGATAATATCAAATGCCCCAAACATGGATAATCTCAAATTTCTTATCATATACAGATATAATGTGGGGGGAAATCATATTAAACTGGAAAAGAAGAACAGAGAATAAGAGAGGGTTAAAATAACAAACCATAATCTTCTAAGAATCGCATAGAGCTGCTTTTTGGGTCCATTCTGTATTATTTTTTTTCCTGCCCATTTAAATGTAAACAGGCAAGCTCCATGTATCCAGGAAGCTTTTTCCTTTTAAAGCACTCTTTAAACAGATACAGGATAGATATTTCGATGCAGAGCCCACATAAAATCCCATATTAGGAATGATACTAAACTTAAAGAATGTTGTAAAATGAGAATGGAAAAAAAATGTACAAAATGAATTCCTGCCCATTTACATGCTTTCCGTCAGGCTACTAGATACCAAGCCTCTGTCTTTGTGTTAACACTGCAGATTAGGTCAAGTTTTTACCCCTCTGAGCTCTTTTCCTGTAAATGACGGGTTTTGATGTGAAACAAGCAACATGTCAAAGCAAGTTGAAAGATGTAGGCATTTTATGCCATGTCACAATGACAGGCCGGTGAATATTTGGGCCATTAGGGGCTTATTAGTGAATAAATGACCAGATGGTTCAGTGATGCACGGAGATGGACAGAGCTGGATGCTCCTAATCAGCACTGTCTGTACTTGATGTCAAATCACATGACACAGTAACCCATGGATACCAAGGAAGAGTTACCATTAGCAAGTCAATTTGATATCTGGGTAGTGTAAACAGACTTATAACCACACTTCAGGGCTGGCTCTGTTTTGAGGAAGGAAAATACAGTAGAGGATTAAAAGGCACACACACAATAAACTCTAATTGTTGTTTGATAATTATACAAAGAATTTCTATCTTAGTTCTTCCCCTTTATTCTTGAGAAAAGAATGATGCCTGGATGCATAAGAAAAGGGATAGTCAAAAATAAAAAGGCCGAACTGAGAATACATTTAAAGTCTAAGTAAAAGACATATGAAATAGTAAAGTTGGGTAGAGTGGGCCATCAGTGAAAAGATGAAGGGCTAGCTTCTTACCTCGCTTTGCAACGTGTAGGTGAAAGACAAAGTTCAGACACAGAGCACAAACTATAAACACATGTTACATGTTTCTGCACACCACACACATCTTTTCCCTCCTTGTCTCTAAAAATGTTGATAGCCTAACAGCCACCTTGGGTTTTTCCCGTAGGGACGTAGAAAAGTGTTTTTGAAGAAGAGTGCGTGGTTCTTTTTTCCTCATCATTTTCAGTATTCTCAGACTGACAAGTGTTCCTTCCACTGTGAACACCCCCACCTACTACTAAACACTCACTCTTACAACGTAAACAAGGAACAGGTTGGAAATAACTTGGGTGCTCTACCAGAAACTAGTGTGTCTGAGGGCGCAGGTTCAATGCGTTATGCATCTCTGATGGAAAGTGTTGGCAGGCTTTTCCTTGCAAGACCACCAATTAAAGCAATTCAGTCTTAAGGGAGCAAGAACTAAAAGATATTACTGTAAATTTTTTTCTTTTAATAATACCTACTGTTTGTATAGCATTTTTCATTTGCAAAGCACTTCATGAATATTGTATCTTTTTATTTTCTTTGTAGCAAAGTAATAGTAGTTTATTTGATTAATCCTTCCTGTGCATCTACTATGTGTGTCTACTTTTGGACAAGTTGCTGAGAACAGGGGGAGCAAGGAGTGAGATTCCTCAAAAGACTTAGAGTTGCATTAAATAGGGTTTTTAATGAGTACTATGTAGCATTTGATATTTACAAAAAGATTGTATGTAATATATATGTTATGAAAAACAGTTTTTAAAAATTGACATCTCTGACCCCACCAGCTGATAGAGGAACCAGAATATCATTAATATGATGTGTTCATCTCAGATGAGCACCCCCCACACACATCTATCTATACCCTATCTCCCACAGAGATAACAACTATCTGAATTCTGAGTTTATCATTCCCTTACTATTCAAAAATAATTTAACCTCACACGGCTCTATTTCTAAACAAGATATTTTAAAATGTACTTGTTTTATTCCTTTATAAAAATGGTATCACGCCACATGTAGTCTCCTGAGAATTGCGTTTTTTTTTTTTACTCAACAGTGGATTTAAAATTAAACCGTGTTGTTTTGCCTGGCTCACGTTCATTCACTTTCACTATTTTCTTATGTTCTATAGTGTCACTATTCCACAACTGATGTATCCATTCACCTGTCTGTAGACATTTGGCTTGTTTCCAGTTTGGGGCTATTATAAGTAATGTGGCAAAGAACATTCTTGTATATATAAACTAGTGTAGTTTCTCTGGGTGGAGTTTCTGGGTCATGGAGTAAACACTTATTCAGGTTAACAAGATAACGCCAAACTATTTTCCAAAGGTTTACCAATTTACACTCCTACCAATAATATATAAGGAGCATTCCCATTATTCTGTTCTTATCAACACATTATTTTCAGACTTTTAATTTTGCCAGTCTAGTGGATGTCCATTCAGCCTTAACAGCCACCCTGAGAAGCAGTAATTATTATCTATAGTTTACGGCTAAGGCTCAAAATCACATAACTAGTAAGTAGTAAAATTAGGACTTGAACCCAGTTCTCCAAAGTTCTTTCACTCCCCCACACTGTCCCTCTCACCTTAATTCCCCATTGATTCATGCTCCACATTTATAAGCATGGTTAGCATACAGGAGCAGTATGGTGTTCAATTTAGGGCTCGCCACTTGTTAGTTGAGACAAGCAAATTATATAACCTCTCTGTGCCTCAGTTATCACATCTATAAGACAGTGGTAATAATAACACCTATTTTATATGATTGCTATTTATATATTGCATTAGGCTGCAAGGGTCAAACAAGTTGTTCCACACACACACTGTAAACTAGACATTCAAATGAACATTCACGAATAAAAAATAAACATACACAAATGCCAGCCATTCCAGATAGAATTCAGTATATTTTCTCTCACCCAAATGCCCTTTCTTTTGAGCAAATGGCTTTTTCATTTGCTATCTTCCATTTCCATGTTGTAGGCTGGCAAACACATCCTTGTTTCATATGCATTTACATTAAAGCATTGAAAGAACCGTTTAGCTCTATCACCATGATGACTTGATACCAGCATAATCAATTTAAAAGTATTTTAAAACATGTATTTTGTAGGCTGGGTGATATCAAAAGTCCTTTAGAGTACTAAACTGAGTTTGTGTATGTATATTCCTATGTGTGACAATTTAATGTTTTGTTTTCCTCATTATATTGTTCTAGTTTTAATCACAGTTATATCCCAGCCTTGATATTCAATAAATGATGTTAATTAACTCAATCAATGAATGAATTTTATCCAGTTTTATTGAGATATAATTGACATACAGCACTGTATCAGTTTAAGATATACAACATAATGATTTGACTTACAAATGTCATGAAATAATTACCAAAATAGGTCTAGTGAACATCCATCATCTCATATAGATACAACATTAGATATAGGAAAAAAGCATTTTTCTTTGTGATAAGAATGAGTAAATTTTTAAAAGCAGATTAAGTGATGCATTTTGCTGAATTCATATGTCAGTCAAATGCTCCTTTTTTAAAAGGTCTAAAATTTTTTGTCTGAAGTCCTTGGAGTGTTTTTTTTTCAGTTTAGAATTTTTCCATTTTTAAAAATTAATACTGTATACATGCTACATATTATATGACATCCACAGCAGGACCTGAGTACAACCCAATAATCAAACACATTAAAATTTCTGAGGCAAAACATATGGATAAGCATTCAAAAGGGGGTTTTCAGAGCCCACAAATGGCATCACACTGGTTCAAATGAAGCCTGCCATCAACAGAGTGATGGAAATGCTGTGTTCGCAGATTTTTTAAATTATAAAATTGTGGGTTAAAACTGTGAACCTATGGTTTTTTTAACGTGGAAATTTGAATCTGTAACTCCTTGATCTCATATATTTTATTCACATTATGTGCATCTTACTCATACTTCATTCCTTGATCTCCAAGAAAAACTATACTAGTTTATGGTGAATTGGTCACTTATTTTAATGGACCAGTGATTATCATTTTGCCCTGAGGACATAGAAATGTACAACCTATTCCTCGGAGAAGTATAACTGAATCTTAACAGATAATAAAAACTATTCCAAAAATTAAGAACTTGGATTCTTCATTCAAGAGGCTTATAAATTATTTATTCACAGTTTGTTTTGGGTTAAATTGCTAATACTTCCAAAATATAATTTTTTTAATGTTAGAGGTTTGATTATCTTTCCTTTAAAGGGTGTTCTTCTCAGAGAGGGAAATACATTTAAAGCTGATTTTGGAAATTCATAAAAGGCAAAGTTCACTATTTTATGAAAACCTAAATAGAAAAAGCTCAGTTGTTTTCAAGACTGGAAGAAGGTCTAGACTTCAGGGTGTCTTCTAAGATGGCCATCTTAGTGATGAGATGAGCAAGAATAGTGTTGGGGAAGTCAGACAAGCAAGGCATTCAAAGTCCAATCCTTCAGTACAGTTAAATTTAAATGAGCCAAATGTCTAACTGTGTACTTCCAAGCTCTTGTGCATGCAGTCACACACACAACTCCGCCCTCTCTGATCGTTCATCAGCAGGAACTGCAGGGCCAAAGCAATGTGCTCCTTTTTCATCTTTAGGTGTAACATGACTCAGATGACATCTTCTGCCTGACTGTCATGACCTGCACATGGTGATGTGTGCTGCCTCAGAGGTCCTATTGCCCACTGAAACTCATGCCTTCAACATTCATGAACCCTATGCTGTAGGAAAGTTATTTCACCTCTCTGTGTCTCAGTTTACTCATCTGTAAAATGTGGGTAATAATAGAGCCTAATCCATGTGGTTTTTGTGAGGATTAAATTGTATTTGGTATGTGTTTGACTCATAGTAAGGGTCATTTTCTTTACACTATTATTACAGACTTATGCTAATTCTGAGGACCAGGCACCTCCTCATATCTTGATAGTAGGCAGTAGCTTGTGGTAGAATATAGTAACACCACACAGTATGCTCCCAACAGACCTTCTGACACTTTCCAGCACCTTAGTTTTATTGCTAATATTATTTATCACTTAAGGCTGAAACAATGGGTTAATTCATGTTATAATTCTTTCTTTTGAATAATATTTGCTTCATCATAAGTATCTCCAACTTACAAACAGATTGAGTCCCCAAAGTTTGTTTGTATGTGAGTTGTTTCCAGTTTGAAACACATTTTTCCATAGAGGCAATTTTTTTTTTTTTTTTTTTTGAGGTACGCGGACCTCTCACTG
Source organism: Kogia breviceps (assembly GCF_026419965.1). Classification (NCBI taxonomy): domain Eukaryota; kingdom Metazoa; phylum Chordata; class Mammalia; order Artiodactyla; family Physeteridae; genus Kogia; species Kogia breviceps. The sequence goes on along the minus strand of NC_081311.1, from coordinate 144,435,721 downwards.
TTGTGGCCTCTCCCGTTGTGGAGCACAGGCTCCGGACGCACAGGCTCAGAGGCCATGGCTCACGGGCCCAGCCGCTCCGCGGCATGCGGGATCCTCCCGGACCGGGGCACGAACCCGTGTCCCCCGCATCGGCAGGCGGACTCCCAACCACTGTGCCATCAGGGAAGCCCGAGGCAATGTTTTAAAAGAGGTTAGGCGGGCAGGCTGACACAATAAAAGGCAGTGATGCGGGTGTCCGTCCCCTGGGCTGGAGGGGTTCATACAAACAAAACGGCTCACTTAGGACCAGGATCCACCTGCCCAGATGCTGCAGTAGGCAGTGGGGGTGGGGGTGAGTTGGTGGCTGAATCTTGGCATGATCTTTGTCTAAGAGAGAAAGAAACTGGAAGTCAGGGGAGAGGTTTGGTGGGCCCCAGAATCTAGTCACCATCTCAGATGGGCGGGGCATGAGCTATGAAAGAGACTGCCACTATCAAGATCGTTAGAAACTTCTGGAACCTTGGTAACTTCGCTGTTTCATTGCTCTATACCAGTTTCCTAATAGTGATTAGTAGGAAGCTCCTTAAAATCAAATGCTCTTGGAAGCCCACAATGCAGAGGGATGAATACAGGATTATGTTCCACTCTAAAGCTGGCAGAGGGCCAAGGATAAGTGGCGGAAGTGGGGGAGGATGGAGAGAACCCCAAAGCATAACATGGGAGGTGTCCTTTATAAAGAGGAAAGGAGGGGCTTCCCTGGTGGCGCAGTGGTTGTGAGTCCGCCTGCCGATGCAGGGGACACGGGTTTGTGCCCCGGTCCGGGAAGATCCCCCGTGCCGTGTAGCGGCTGGGCCCGTGAGCCATGGCCACTGAGCCTGCGCGTCCGGAGCCTGTGCTCCGCAACGGGAGAGGCCACAACAGTGAGAGGCCCGCGTACTGCAAAAAGAAAAAAAAAACAAGAGGAAAGGAAAGCAGGCTGCATGAATCTGTGTCACCGATCTGCCAAACGTGGTGTCCATGAGAAAACACACTGACTTCCATGAAGGATGGACTATATCTCCCTTTATTGGTAACTTAAGAAAACAAGTTGATGAGGTCACTTGAGACTCATCCTCAGTAATATTAAGTATTCTGCCGAAGAGAAGAGTCTTACTTTGGTTCTCAACTCTGGCTGCATATTAGAATCACCTGGGACCTTTTTTTTTTAAACTCCCAGTGCCCATGCTGCACCTCAAACCAATTACTTTAGAATCTGGGACCAGGGCATCAGAAGTTTTAAAACTCCCCAGGTGATTCCAATGAGCAGCCATGTTTGAAAACCAGTTTAAATATCAACCACTCCCATGTGTCCTAAATTGAAGACTAACATGTTGTAGCCTGCACAGAACTCTGGAACACTCCAAACCTGAAGCCTCTTACCCAAATTCCCATTTATACTTAAATAACCCTTATTCCAAAAAATCTGAGACAGAATTTGAAAATAGATTCAGTGAAGCTGAATTATGATTTCACATTATGAAATCACATTATGATTCCATTTGCTAAGAAAGTAAAAATAATTTCAACCACAGTGTTCATTAAATATGATGACTAAATACTTCAAACATTTTATGTGCAGACTCAAAAAACATCCTAGACATTAATTTGTCCCACCATGTGCCAGACATTGTTGCTGGATGCTGGGGATGAAACAAATACAAATATATATACAGCCTACCAAAATGGTAGCTTAGAGTCAGTGACCATTGCAAGTTAGCAGAGAAAGCAGCTCGGTGTAGACTGAGCCTGACCAGCGGAGACCCAATAAGAAACAAGGAGTTACACTTGTGATGACTGAGTCGCCTGTTTTAAGTTAGTATTTCTCCTGGGTCACAAATATCGATCCTGTGAATGTAGTAGTTCTCAGTGGGTGTGGCAGTATCCTGACGGCTGAATTGTATTTACTAATGAATGAACCTCCTTTTGCAGTGGTTTCATGAGCTGTCCCTCTGATATATATACCTTTTATAGTTAGGCATGCTGGCCAGAGAGATGACTTGGTGTGTGCTCTACTATGCACATGGCTACTTGCTCACCACCACCCACCCCTAGGACAATTACCTCTGTTACCTGTTGTCTCACTAGATTACTCGGAATTGAGTCCTCTGTTGATCTGCATTTTTAGGAGGGAGGATTGGTGGCTACTGCCTTCAGGGAAATTGGGTGTGATTACTGTGTCTGCATCAGATCTCTTGGTTCCCAGTTGCCTGAGGGGCTTAGGAACTGAGTGTCTTACAGTACCGTAAGTATGTCGTCTCTTTCTGCTTTGACAAGGTTAGCGTCTCTGGTGTCTACCAGCAGAATCCCCAAGCTTCTTGGAACTTGTGTCATTAACCATGCAGTGGAGTCTGACTGCAGGAAATGCAGAGCACATTAAGCAGGCAAAACCAGCCCAGGTCTTGAAAGAGTCTCTGCATAGAAAACCAGTGGCTCTAGATGATTCTGTTCACATGTCTGACATTCCATGCCTCTCTCCTGTGCATCTTCTGTGCTGCAGAGGATTCTAGCCACGTGAAACATGTACTTCCCCTTCTCCCGGTCCCCTCCCCACAAAGGGCTCCTCGTATATGTTATGATCAATCCTGATGCTGCTGGGAACCACAGGTTTCCGCAAAGATATGCTCTTCCCTTAAAGAACTGCAGATGAGAGGAGAAAGTATGCAAAAGACAGGTAGCAAGTGAACCAGGCAATTGTCAGATAAGTCATATTTCTACAGTCTCAAAGATCTTTGCAAGCATTTGCTCATTTAGAGAACAGTCTCATGGGCTAAGGGAAACTAGGAAGGATTAACAGCCCATCAGTACAGAATATGGGGCTTTTCTGATCTATACAAGCAAGCATTAGCATCCTGGCCTTAAACCAGGTCTAAACAACTCAGTATTGTTGCTTCACAATAGATTCAGTGAAGCTGAATTATGGGATTTAACTGGTAACATTGTAAGGTCCACAAAACCAGTAGTCGGGAAACATCATGTGCAGCCTGTCAAACTCTACATAGTGGTGTTGGTCTTTGGCTGTTTGCCCTCATAGCCATTCTTGCCCTTCCCCTGCTCTGCTCTTTATCATAGGGAATTACGGGAACCACATCTCTGTGGTTCTCATGCCCTTCAATTTTGGGGGAGGTCCCTCTAGAGGCAGGCACCAGCAGAGGGGGGAAGTCAAGTTGTTTCTCCTCCTCAAGATGTTTCAGGTGGCATCTCCTTAGCACCTGCCTCCTCCATGGCACCATCACTGGCCAGACCTTCCCTCTGTAGTCGCAGCTCGCCCTGGGCAGGCCTTCCCTCTGTAGTCCCGGCTCGTCCTGGGCAGGCTCACAGCAGTTCAGATCCACTGGGTGGCCCCAGGGATTCCTGCTACCCCCTTTGTCCCACCAATCCTAGGAGAATGAATACTTTCCTGTGCTTATTCATCTCTAGGTTGACTGTGTTGGGCTTCTTGTTGTCTTGTCGATTCTGTCACCTATGTAACCATTTCCTTGCAACAGATTTCTTGTTTTGATGTACCTAGAGTAGTTTCTGTTTCATTGGCTTCTCTACTAGTTTATGGTTGTAATTCGATCATGTTATCTATGGTAAATCTATACCTACATTAAAAATGGAAAAAAAATTGCTGATATGGGCTGAATTGTGTCCCTCTAAAATCCATATGTTGAAGCTCTAACCCCCAGTACCTCAGAATATGACTGTTACTGGAGATAGTGCCTTTAAAGAGGTAATTAAAATAAAATGAGGTTGTTAGAGTGGATCGTAATCTCACTGTGAGGTGTCCTTTTAAGAAGAGATTAGGACATAGACACATAGGGAAGACGGCCATCTACAGACCATCTACAAGCCAAGGAGAGAGGCCTCAGAAGAAACCAGTTTTGATGACAGCTTGATCTTAGACTTCTGACTTATAGAACTATGAGGAAATAAACTTCTATTATTTAAGCCACCGAGATGGCTTTCTGATATTAGCAAATGAATACAATTGCTTATCTCCAAAATTTGGGGTGAACTAGTTAAATCTAAGCCCCAGTGTCCTCATCTTTAAAATGATGATAATTACAATACCTAGGTTATTATGAAAACTAACTGAGAAAAGCTTAATGTAACACCTGCTGCAGTGCTTGATAAATGGTGGCTATCATTGGAAATATTCATGTATAAGTGTAACTTAAAATGTGCTAACAGTGTTAACTTTGGAGCCCACCTCACTGGATATTAAAAATGTCTTTAGATTGGGTATACTGGCAAATGTCTCCACTCAGATTTTCCCCTAGATTCTCCTCTTGTCACTTCTTGTTTTCAGCTGCTATACTAATTGCAAAAAGATCTTTAGCTCTATCATCAAAGTTCCATTCTATTTTTTTATATAAATTTATTTATTTATTGATATTGTATTTTTGGCTGCATTGGGTCTTTGTCGCTGCTCACAGGGTTTCTCTAGCTGTGGCGAGCCGGGGTTACTCTTCCTTGCTGTGAGCGGGCTTCTCACTGCGGTGGCTTCTCTTGTTGCAGAGCACCTGCTCTAGGCGCACGGGCTTCAGTAGTTGTGGCATGCAAGCTCAGTAGTTGTGGCTTGCGGGCTCTAGAGCGCAGGCTCAGTAGTTGTGGTGCACTGGCTTAGTTGCTCTGCAGCATGTGGGGTCTTCCCAGACCTGGGCTTGAACACTGGGTCTGTTTGGGGTCAGCCAGAAAAAGCTTTCCCACTGGTTGCAGCCTAGAAGATTTTTGCCCCAGGACTCAAATGCAGATCTTCTAGCATTGTTGCCTACAAATATTCACACCATGGAGATAAAAGGAGCCATCTACCTGGAACCCTCTGCACCTGTAGCTGAGCTCAGCCAGTTCTCTGGGTAGCAGCTTATCTATGTTGGCAGCTGCATAGATAAGCAGATCTTTCTCCTTCTGCAGTGATATGCCTAATAATATGGGGCATTCAGTTTCCTTTTCTACCCTGGATTCATGAGTCCCAGTATGATGCAAAAGACTAATTGCTACCTTTTTATGGGGATATTTATATTGTAGCAAGCCACTTAGTTTTCAACTAAAGGAATAAAGTTCTAACAGTGTAATTTGGGGCACTAAGTGATAGGGAGGATATTTGGGGCACCTATAAGTAGAAATATTACTTTAAAATCAAATGATGAAGAAAATAATTGTTAAAAGTCTAGAGAAAGAATGCTTGGTGTTAGCTAAAGTTTCAGGAGAATGTGAAAAAAGTGGGTAATCCCTTATAAAGGAGTATTTTTGATAGGGCCCTTCCCCCTCAATTGGTAAACCCAAGCTCGTGTCTTACATATACATGTACATAATGTTTATCATCACCAATTTATTATTAAATGTCTTTGGGGTGATTGATACTGTATGGTGAACTTCCCAGGGAAAGAAAAGGAAAAAGGAAAGTAGAATAAAAAGAAAGAGAAGCCTAAATCATTTTGATCCTTTCTATTTTAAAAGCAGAAATTTATCATCTTGTGATTTTTAACCTCCCAATGGTTAGTTTGCCATACAGTACTAATTCTGCCCATGAAATGTGAAAAATAAATGTCAATCCTTGAATTACTATCATTAACCTTATAGTTACACAGAATGTAATGTTTTGCTCTGTGCATCAGTTTCTGTTTTAAGGGCCAGGTGGTTTCTGCTAAATATCTAGCCTTCTATTAAATAATTTGCCTATTCCTGGGAAAAAGAGGTCCCAGAATTTTGTTTCTATGTTGTTTTCTCCACTTTCCCACTGGTATTGGACAGAATTCATTATGCTCCTTCCATCTTGGTATGACTTCAGAATTACCTACAGCCTGGGGTACCTTATAAGAATCCCTGCCTGGTTAGAACATTGGATCCCAGGCTGAACTCCCTAGCCAGATTATTTTTAAAGTAATACTCAAGAATAATAGAGTTGCTATTGCTTGGTTTTGCTAAGCAAACTTACTTGATAAAATAATAAAGAAAAATATAAATCTACTTGTATAGGTCTAGGGAAAATCACATTCCCAAAGATGATTTCATCTATTGATAAAACATACACTTCAAACATGCATATTGCTAATAAGATTTCAACTATCAGTAGGTTACTGTTTTGTGTAATTTTAAATTTTTGATTGGCATATGGTTTTCCATAGCCTAAAGGAAAGATTTATGTTACATTGCATAAAGCAAAACAAAGTGTCATTCTTCAGTTGTGGTTGCCCACCCCCTCCACCTTTTCTCCCCTCCCCCCCCCTTTTTCTCTGTTCCACCATGGATATGGTTTGTTACATTAGCAACAATTGAGCAGTCTTAAAAACACAATATATAAACTGGAAAGAAAATATTAAATTTGAGAAAGTAACACATTTGCTTAGTTAAAAGGACAAAGGACTAAGAAAAAACAGCCAGTGTTGCTGCTTCCAATAGTCCTAAAAGTTAGTCAAAATGTGGGTAATCATTAGTTAAATCCATTTCACCTGTAACCTGCCTTCACTAATCAAGGTCATTTTGATTTTTGCTACAAAAGACCTACATGCCCTCCAAGTGGCATGGAGCCTAAACAATAAGATGTTTGCCCCAGTTGTTTTCCAGGTACTTAGAGTCAGCTATGTTTAGTTTGAGCTGAGCTGGTTAAGACTGGATAGGACCACCAACCCTCCAGCTGGGCATGCGCGAGTGTCCCCTTGATAATCTTTTGATGTCAGAGGACCAAAAACTCCACGCTCATATCATGCTAAGCAGGTGCAGAGGCCTATAGCTCAGTTACACCTGCACAGAGCTACAGCAATTACCACACCTTTTTCCAATCACCTTTCCCCATGCTCCCCACTCCCTCCACACCCCAAACCTTTATTCTGCTTCTTTATTCTTTATTCCATAAATAACCCAAGCCCCTTGTCTTGAGGGAGGCAGATCTGAGACTTACCTTCTCCTGACTTGGTTGCCTTATGAATACACCTCAGCATCTCAACGTTTTGGCTAGCGCGTGTAGGGCAAAAGGAACGTGGTTCGATAACATTAACACGTGGCTCTTCTGTTAACTTGTACAAGAACATTGATTGTCCCTTGGCTTATAGTCATGGTCATTCATTGAATGGCAGTATGGCCTTGCTATAGTTAAAGAATCATTCAGTAATTCAATATCAATTCAATTATCAACATGTAAAACAAATAAGATACCAATAAAAATATAACACCATAGACTTATGAGGTGTCAGGAGATATTACTGGGCTCCTAATATAAGCCAGACACTGATCTAGCTTCATTTTTTTCTGATATCTCATTTAAATCTCATAAAAATCCTTGAGATATATGCTGTTGTTCTCATTTTAAAGATGAAAAAGTGAAGTTCAGAAAATCAAAATAAATCGATGCCTAAGGCTGGCCTCCTTACCTACAGTCTGGTGGTGGACCACCTCTAATCTGTTCCCTGGCTTAAAATTGTTTAGCAGATTCTCCTGACCTTTAGAACAAAATCTAAACTTATTACCAAGTGTTTCAAGGTCCTTCATGCTCTGGCCTCAGTTGCCTTCTCAAATAGCAGACCTTACCACCCCCAACCTCTAATTCCATTCTCAGTCATACTGAACTTCTTTCCATCCTTGAATATGATGTGCTTTCTTTTGCCCCTGGGACTGTGCTCATGTGTTCTGTGCCTAGACCACCCTGGAACACACCTCCCCTGCCCTCCCCCATGCCCTGGCTAATTCTCACTGTTCCTTCAGACCTGAACTTAGGTATCACTTCCTCCAGGAAGCCTCCTCTGACCTGTTAGGTGACCCCTGTGAGATCCTATGGCCCATCATAGTGTCACACGCACTGCCCTGTAACTGCCCATTTACTTGTCTGAATCCCTCCCTTGATAGTAAATTCTGGGAATGCAGGAACTGAGATTGTTAGGTTCTCATGGTATCTATCCTGGTGCCTTGTATAGAGTAGAGAAAAATGTTTATCAAAGGTGGTTAAGAGAATGACATTTGTACTTGAAGAACTTTGTTTTAATGACAACATAATAACAATACTGTGGCAACTGCTTCTGAAAACATACCATTTAGGCTGGCATCTGGCAGTATGTTAGGCAATGTTCAAAGCTAAAGCACAGTGTGGCTTTCTGAACCACCCATTTTACTTGTTGATAAGTAATTTAAAATATTAATTTTTAATAAAGTATAAATATGTTAAACAGACTAATACACAGTACATAGGAAGCTTTATGATCTCAAGATTGTAATCATTTGGAGGCAGGTTTTAAGATGGGTAATGTCAAACTTCTTAAGCTCCAAAGGAAACTGTGTGCTTTGAGGAATATTTTAAGTTAACAGTTCTGCTTAATCTAGGGAAGTCTAAGGAGAAACATAAAAGCTGCCTTCACTTCTTGGTTCAGAGGCTGTCACCTAGAAAAGGGAGCAGATGAATTCTTAGAAATGCATCTTTAGGGCTTCCCTGGTGGCGCAGTGGTTGAGAGTCTGCCTGCCGATGCAGGTGACACGGGTTTGTGCCCAGGTCTGGGGCCATCCCACATGCCACGGAGCGGCTGGGCCCATGAGCCACGGCCGCTGAGCCTGCGCGTCTGGAGCCTGCGCTCCGCAACGGGAGAGGCCACAACAGTGAAAGGCCCGCATACCTCAAAAAAAGAAATGCATCTTTAGAAAAAAGAACCAGAGCCGTTGCACAAAAGAGCCCAGAGTCAGCTCAACTTGAGAAAGAACCTCTATGTTGTTTCTCAGTTGTCAGAATATGGGATATTTTTGTTTTCTTTTTAAATCCTCTCCCATATGTCCTAAGTGTTCTACCACAAATTGTACCAAAGCATCAAATGAAATTATTCAAAAGAAGTCCATATAACCATTCATCAGGAATACTACAGAAAGAATTCCTAATTTGTGCAGAAGACTAGAATCTATCTTTCCTTCTAGTGTAAAGATTTTACAGATATCCGGGAAAAAAGCTGAATAAGCAGGGATTGTTTCTACCTGGTTAGGTTTACCACAGGTGCAACCTATGCAAAGCTTTTTTTTCTTGTTTTCAAAATAGGATTATATAAGTTGTTTTAGATTGCAGTAGTCCATACTGGCTGCAAAAAAGTTAGATAATACATGCCTGTGCAAAGTGAAATTTCCTCAGACCCAGGTTCAAAGTTTTTCAAATGTTTTGCACCAATATATTAATGGGAGCACACTATGACTATTCTGTGACTTTTTCCATATATATATTATATATAACATATAATGGACATCTTTTTATGAAAATACAATCCTTTTAAACTGTTTATCCTTTTAAACTGTTGCATAGTATTATACTGTTTGGATGTAGTTTAGTGAATTTATCCAGTTCTCTATTGATGGACATTTGCTTTGATACACTGTTTGTAATTGCAAACATCTAATAATTAGTTTAGCTCACTTTATCAAAAGATTTTCCATAAAACAGATTAGGCCTCCATCCTGAAGTTCTGGTACCCCAGTGAACACTTAACAGTGTATTAGGGAACGTTCAAAGCCATAGGCACAGTGTGTCTTCCTGGACCATCCATGTTATTCAATGATAAATAGTTTAGAATATTAATATCTTTTATTTTAAAAAGTCAGTTGTGTTATCTAGAGGAATACAACAAGTATACACAACTTTATGGCAAAAGAAACACTTCAAAGACATTTCCCATTTTGTTGTAGGGCCTCAGGCTCCCAAAGATAAGTTGACTTTCTTCTGCCTTGACGGATAGTACAGTGGAAAAATTTTTAAGATCTTGGAATCTTTCAAATGCCTGAGAGAATTCCAGACAAACTGGGGACTAATAATGGCTGAACTAGGTTCTTAAAATGGCAATCCGCCGAGAGCTCTCAAGATGGGTTCCTCAAAGTTCATGTGAGGACACAAAGGCAAGGAGGGGGCAGGAGAGCAGAATGAGCCTTTCTCAGTTAGCCTAATATCTGGCTCAACCCAGGTACAAACATTGGTTTGTGTGACAACTCAGAACAGAGTAGTTTTCTATGCTCACAACGGGAAACATAAGGTTATCTTTACTGTGGGTTTTTGTGGTTCTTTTTAGAGGAACTCTCATTTTTGTGAGGCTAATAGACTTTTCAAATAGTGAATTCTTAACTAGAAAGTCAAAGTTTAATCATAACCTATTCATTGATCTTATTTTACTTGAATAGAAAACTCAAAAGCTCTAATGAAATAACATTTGAAAAGACAGGTAAACTCTTGTTAATAATTCAAGCAGGTGAGAGGATTTACCCGAGCGTTCTTTCTCTCTTGCTTGATTTCATCTGGTGCTTTTAGACCAACGGTACAATGTAGTAGGGTTTCCCATCTTCTTAAGCACCTTCAATTCGGCTTATGCCAAAAATAGTTGTTTGTTTCTATGCATAGATATTTTTGTTCTTCACAATAAGCCTGCAGAGCAGAGGTGAATTATGATTAAAAGGAATCGTTTTGCCTGTCAGAACACTTTACATAAAACAGCCTTTGAATTCTGAAGGATTTCAAAGCTGAGCTCTAAAACCCTACAATATGCATCTAAAATAATCTTCTAGCTAAAAGCAAAAGAACTGGCCAGCTGACTTCCAGGTTTTAGTACTTGGAAATATTCCTTAGTGCATAACAGTATTCAACCTATGTGCATTTATTTCCAACTGTGTTCATTTTTAAATCATCATTCTAGGTCAGGTAAATGGATTCAATAGAGACGAACACACCATCCATCATATTTTGTGAACCTGCATAGCTGAACACAATAATATTCAGTATAATTATGCTGTGTAATATTTACTTGAAATGTGTGTCATACATTATCATATGCTAATTGTGCATAATTAATGCTACCCATTCGTGGGCGCAAGATCAATTAATGAATTGTAAAGTAAAACTTATATGCAAAAAAAAACAAACCTCCCCATACAAACATAAGAACAAACCTTTGATTCTCTAAGGCATGTTAAAAAGATTATAAATGAATTGACCATTTTGATATTAGAATGTATACAGTAAATAACATGTGTAAAAATGCAGTCGTTTTAGGTCCCCTGGGGAAAACATTGGTAATTCTTCCTCATGTGAGAAGCATGGAAAGAATGCCATCAAAAGAGGCTCAATCAATATATTATATTCAGAGCAAACAAGGGAGCTATACATGAGGGCTGTGGATGGATATTATAGATGAGGGATTCTGTTGTCATAACCACTTGGAAAACCTGGCAGGATGCACATCCAATTCATAAAATAAATAGTCAACTTATTATTCAGGTTTAGCTCAAATTTTGGCAAGGTTGGCAAAATTTGTCACTGTAGAAATGTACTGTGAACTCAAAGAAAACGGCTCGTTTTGTTTAAGAGGCAGCTCTCCCCAGAATTGAATAGAAAACAGGGAGTTAAGTGCCTCATCCCCCAACTTTCATTAACCCTCAGACTAACAGGAAGGCTGTATACATTACCATCTCTGTGTCTCTCTTCCCCTTGGAGGTACTGAAGCGAAGCCAGAATAAGTATCTTGCTTAATGTGAATGCACACTTCAGTCAGGGACTGCTAAGAGAACCCTACACTTCTCGCTCTCTGCTAGTCCAATGTGTCTCCCAGCTCTCTTTCCCCAGGCACCCAATTTCAGATAATCTATGCGCTCCTTTACTTTATCTATTAGCTCAACCATATGTTCCTGGCTTTCTTTTTCTTTTTTTCTTTCTTTTTTTTTTTTTTAAGAATCTTATATGACTCCCTGTTCCCTGCTAAAGTTGTCATTAATACTCTTGACCTGATAATTCTAGCTCTTGATCTTCCAGAATAGGGCTGTTCTTTCCCACTCCCTTTTAAACTAGGTGTGGTCATGTGAATTGCTTTGGTCTATCAATGTGAATGGAAGAGTCAAAGGGCAGACTCTTTAAGAAGCAGCATGTGATTTGCCACACTGCTCAGGTGATCATTAGAAATGCACATCAAATGAAGCCTCCATCAGCCAGCATGTCCGAGTAATTACAAGGAGCAGAGACTTCCTGCTGACTCTCTGTGGACATGTGATGTGAGCAGGAAATAAATGTTATGTCAATTCATTGACATTTGGGGGTTGCTTGTTATTGCAGCATAATCCAACATATCCTTAATGCTACATGTACAAAATTAAGCTTCTTTCACTTGACACTGTCTGTGCTGTTTCCCTTTTTCTGGATTCCTCCAAACAAGTGTAGGGTTAACAAGGTAGAGGGGGTGGGCAAGCGACGAGTCTCCTCATGGAGACTCAGAAGCTCTTACTTCATACCGGTCTCACTTTCATGTGGGCCTGTAAGTTTAGACATTTTTCTCTTCTCTAAATAAGTCAACACATACAGTCACAGGGATAACTGATGAGATTCTAAGATGGTGTTCATACACCTTTTTAAACCAGACTGCTCCTGTAGATGGACTAGACATAAACATGTTTTGCAACCAAACAATTATCCCACGACTACAATTGTATGTTGCATTTTCTATGCAGAAAGTATTCAAAGTAAACATTAAAATATACCTCAATTTTTGTAACCTTGCTTTGAAATTTCTTATTTTCTTTCTTTCTCTGTAATTATATACTAGCATCCTTTAAAAAAAATAGTAAAGGTCAGGGCTTCTCTGACCAGTGAAAATCTTTGGAATAGCATCCCTTACTTCTTCACATGTGAAAATTTCAACATCCTGGAAAAGGCACAAATGCATAAGTTCAAGTGACACCTCCTCTCTGAAGCCTCCCTTGACATAATTACTCTTCCTCTTTGATCCCTCAGCATTTTGTTTGTTACTCTGCCTTTTATGACATTCAACCTGTCATTACAGATGAGTGGTATTTACATGTCTACAGCCCCAATCAGGTTGCTCTAAGTGGTTGATAGTATCCTGCTCGTGTCTGCATCCCTCAGGACTCCTAGCACAGTGCCTGGACAGTAGACAAGCAAAACATGGTGAACTTAATTGAGAATGTTACAGACACCTACCTAATAGTTACAAAGATGGGGAAAACTGGTAAGAAAAAAAAACTTTTTCCAGGGAATAGACACCATTCTCATTGCAACCAGGTGCGAATTTTGTGTAAATACTATGCATAGATGGTTTCTTCCTATAAGAACAAACAGAGAGATCGAATCCTAAAGAAAAATGTAATGGCATGAGCTACAGTCTGATTTTATAGACAGGTTCAAAATCCCTTATCTAAAGCCTTGGCTCAGATATGTTTTGGAATTTTAAAATTATCTAGAGTTTAGAAACATAATGTGGCACATTAACTTATGTAACATCCCCAACAGGGTATGGGGCAGCACTCTATAGTCAACACACTGATATTTCTGCAGGGAAACATATGAATATTCACAAGAAGTGGAAGAAATAAAGATATAAGTAGCCTCATGTTGGTTTGGGTCAGGTTTTGCTGCCAAATAAGTTCCAAAAAGTTTAAGGTTTTGGAGTTTAAGAATTGTAGATGAGATATTGTTAGACCTTTATCACTAATTGTTATTATCTAATACACAAAGAAATCCTGATAATTATGGGAGATAATCTTTATCCAATCCATCTTTATCAAATTTTATTTTCAAATTTGTATTGCCAAAATACAATTTTTAAACAATAGGAGATGAAATTTAAGATGTGCCACTGTTTGTCAAAGATTTTTTTTAATTAGAAGTTTAAACGTTCTTTTTTAAAAAAAATGGTCTCACTAACAAAATATTGATATACAGACTAGATCCAAATAAGGATGTCTTGTGTGGAATGTTACAGTCCTTTTTTAGGCATATATGAGTTAAGCACTGAAAGACACTGGTTTAGAGGTTTAGGTCCTATAAAGGCATATCCTTGAAGTATATTCTCATAAAGAGTGTGCAAGGCTTCCCTAGGTCCCTGGAGGAATGCTATGTGACAGCGCATCTGGCTGAGAAGGCTCTCTCTCTCACACACACGCACACACACACAATTGCAAGTGCTTTGCCATAAGCTTAAATTTAGCAAGAAAAAAATCTGAGTGCTACAGATGAAATGCTCTCTACAAACCTATTTCAAAGACACACCATATGGGCTTCCCTGGTGGCGCAGTGGTTGAGAGTCCGTCTGCTGATGCAGGGGACGCGGGTTCGTGCCCCGGTCCGGGAAGATCCCACATGCCGCGGAGCGGCTGGGCCCGTGAGCCATGGCCGCTGAGCCTGCACGTCCGGAGCCTGCGCTCAGCAATGAGAGAGGCCACAACAGTGAGAGGCCCGCGTACCGCAAAAAAAAAAAAAAAAAAAAAGACACACCATACTGACCATATTCTCTTCAGTTAATCTCAGTCGGGACAACCAGTGTTGGCTTCATAGTGTTCTGTAGGCAAAGGCCATGAGTAGTGTCACTCACAAAGCCCACTCCCTTCTGGGGACAAGAGGTGGGGGGGGACGGGGGGGGAGAATAAGATGGAATCTAGGTGATAAGATCTAACCTCTTCTTTTGTGCTTAGTTTAGTTTCCCTTGCCTATAGTCTAGTTTCACTTGCTGTGTGCAGAGGCCTTGCACCTAACATGTTGGATGAGAGTTCCCAGTGCAGAACCACTGTGCCCCACACCCCAGCTAGGCCATGTGTGTGCAGAGGTGCTGCACCTGGCACTTCTATCTGGAGCCCTGTGAGCAGCACAGCTGTGCCTGACCCAAAAGAACTCCACCCCTCCCTGCCGCCAAGACCCTATAAAGCAGCCCCAAGCTCTTGGAGAGAGTGTGTGCTCTAGATCTTGCATCTCTCCTTTCTTTGATCAGGGAGTCAAGCTTTCCTTTGCTTCTGAACCAAACTCTGTCTCTTTCTGTCTCAAACCCTTGTTGGGGACCAAGTGGGGAGGGTTGTTAATAGTAGTGCTAAGAAGAATGCCTTCGAAATTTTCAAAGACATCTCATGTATCTTTTCATTCCTTTTCGGCTAGAGGTCCCAGGCTCGGGGAGTCAAGCTAATTAGTAGGACTTATTTATGAAGGTCCTAATCTCTGAAATGTGGCTTTTCAGAGTTCTCAAAGGAAAAATATGGGGGACCAGGGTTTTGAGGTGAATGTAGCAATTGCAGGCCGTTCTCTTTAGGAAACTCTACAAAGGGCCAAATCAGCTCTGGGGGAAGATGTGTGAAGCCTTTGGCGGGCACGTTTTTGAATGTGTCATTCCTAACAAAAGAGATGCATTGACTTTACAACATAACCAAGGGGTCAGGTACAAGATAATAAATTTTGCTATCTACAAGTTCTAAGCACCTTGAAGATGAAGAATCCAGATCTTTTCAGAAGCTCAGTGGATATTTGATAACTAAATTTCATTTCAAATGACCTTTTATACCAGAAAACTCAGAGGTGAGTTTTGGGGTGAGGGTCAGTCTAATTTCAGTCCTAAAAGCAAGGAACCTGGGGTGCATGGGATGGAAACATTCTAGAAAGCAAGGCCCTGCATGGAAACGTGCTTTTTCAGCTATTTCATTTGGGAACTGTTAAGGTCTGGCTAATGACTCAGCTGCTCTGAGCACTGGCAGAGGCTTGAGTGCACCAGGTACATCCCCATCAGCTGTGGTCAAGGGTGAAGGCTGGAGAGCCCTCCACCAAGGCCTCCCTCTGCAGGCCAGAGCCCCGGGGAAGGAGCAGAGGGGAACTTGTGGCTGCCATTGCTGGGGACAGCATGAGGCTCGTATTTTCAAAGGGCGAGAGCTGGGTCTGGTTGTTAGAGCAGAATTTGAGTCCTTGTACTGAGAACAGGAAACATCACTCTTTTGTCTTTCCTGACTTCTGAAACGAGGGACCCGGTTTCCAAGCTCAATCAAGGTGAAATGAAAAATAGGGAGCAGTCAGAGCACTGGCCAGGCTGTTGCTAGAGCCTCCAGCTCCGAGGCTGAAGTTGCTTCAGGCCTAAGCCTTTCCAATTTGCACCAGAATTTACTGTTGAGGTGCACCAGGTTTGGCCAGGTGAGGAGGTCAGGAGGCTCTCCCAGCCCATCCTCCTCCCCCTCCGGGTGTCTCGCTCTATCCCCAGAACTCCCTGAACCTTGAGTGGTAACGGTCTGCCAGCGATTATGGTTGTTGATCTTATAATTGAAATTTAAAAGGGGCTCACAGCTGTCAGGAACGGATTTAACAGGGTGTCTCTGTTCCAATATTGCGTGCGGCTGCGACTTTGTAATTGTGCAGTGTGTTTACGGGCGTCACAAAGAAGGGGAAAGGAAGGAAGCAAATAAAGAAACCCCTTGGAACTGTTTGTAGGGTTTGGGCCCCCAGGGCAGGAAGATATGTTAGCCAATGGTCTAAAATAATGCTGGTAAACCAGCAGGATCTGTGGTTTGGGTGTTTGGGCTAAAGAACATTATTGTTTTTGTGCCTACTTGATAATTCAGGTTTTGAGGACAGCATTTTAATGTCCTTCACTACTACTGTGCATAAGACTCCTC
The DNA here is from genome assembly GCF_026419965.1 of Kogia breviceps. Lineage (NCBI taxonomy): Eukaryota > Metazoa > Chordata > Mammalia > Artiodactyla > Physeteridae > Kogia > Kogia breviceps. The sequence goes on along the minus strand of NC_081311.1, from coordinate 144,419,347 downwards.
TATTATATCCTCACTGGAGACTAACACTCATTTAAAAACTGTCCTCTGCTTTAAAGCATTGTTTTTTCCTTTGATTTCTACAAGATTTGCCATAAATGTTGCCATGTCCTTGGCCGCCTTTTACTTGTATTTCTAAGGTAACTCTTTGCTCTATTATTTTACTTCTAACCTTTCTCTGTCACTTTGTCTGGATTTATAGTTAAATGGGAGAAGGGGAGGTTGGCCTCTCCCCACAGTCATAACAAGTAAGTTTGAGCCGACTGATCCCGTCTTGTTTAATGCTTTCTGGGTTTTATTCATTCCTGCTGTTTTAATGGTCCTCTCTCTTTTGCTAACTTAACGCAGCAGTTTCCTTTTTTCTCTTAACACTAGCATTTTAAGTGCTACAGTTTTAACCTTGATAGCCAGAGACTTAAAGTGTGTATTTTGAAATCCTTACTCCCTGTGACCATTATTTCAGAGATAAGTGAATTTATTTCAGCCTCAGTCATCTTTATTTATTCCTACTCCTTTGTAGCTCAAGTTGGTCCATTCTTTCATTTTTAAACTGTTCTGTTTAGAGGGGATGATGGGAGTGCTTCCAGGCAGAAAGAAGAGTTCCAATCCCGGGTACTACTTACCAACTGTGTGTCTTTGAAGAAGTCAGTGAACATCTGTTTCATCCTCATTTCCTCCTCTGTAAAGTGAAGAAAATAATAGTGTATTTCCTAAGGCTCCTGTAAGGATTGAATGAAATGACATCCATATAAACACAGCACAGGATCTCATGTCCAATCACTGTCCATTGTTACTATTGTCATTGGAATTTTTTTTTTTTTTTTTTTTTTTATGGCTGCATTGGGTCTTCATTGCTGTGCGGGCTTTCTCTAGTTGTGTTGTGGTGCAAGGGCTACTCATTGCGGTGGCTTCTCTTGTTGCGGAGCACAGGCTCTAGGTGCGCGGGCTCTAGAGCACAGGCTCAGTAGTTGTGGTACACAGGCTTAGTTGCTCCGTGGCATGTGGGATCTTCCCAGACCAGGGCTCGAACCTGTGTGCCCTGCGTTGGCAGGCGGATTCTTAACCACTGAGCCACCAGGGAAGCCCTATCATTGGAATATTAATTTAGAAAGCTAACCCCTGCTATGTAGCCTGTCTTTCCAAATACATTTCATTTTTATTTGTTAAACAAAGAGGACTTAACTGTTACAAGGTTACTCGGTTAATCGTTAAGCCCTGAAGTTCATAGAAACACTCCTTTATGGATTGAAGCAATGTGTCTTTGGGCTAGGTGCTTTCCTAGGGCTGGAGGAGGAAAGAAAAGTTCATTGGCTGCTCTAGTTAACAAATCCAGTCTCCACTGAAATCTCTGCTTCCTGTGAAACAGCCGTTCCCTCCCTGAAAAATCCAATTCCACGGGCAACCTGGGGTTCCTCTGAATTTTTACTTTGATCAAGGTCTTCTGGCCTTCGGTAGCTCCCTCTAGAGAGAAGCACTGGCCATGAAGACTTTAGAGGAGGGAGGGCTCAGGGAGCCAGCTGATTCTGCCTCTAAATATCCATGTAATCAGTAATGACTTCCTTTAGGGCCCGTTTCCTCTTGACCAAGGAGCCATATTTGTTCAAACCTGTTAATAAGTTTTTTTTCAACCAGCCTCATCAGAAAGCTTTGATTAACGGCTGAATGCTCTGCTGAATACCCTATGACAGATCTAAAGTCAATTCAGCCTAAAAACTGTTTGCTGTGTGCCTACCATGTGTCAGGAGCTAGGGGAGCTACAGAGATGAGGACTTACAAAATGGACACATTCAAAACTAGCCATGACAAGGGGTATTACGAGAGCACAGAGGCAATGCAAAGACAATGCATAGACAGACACTGGCACATACCCTCTAAGAACATGCCATCTAAAGTTAATAGCATGGAAGAAGACAGGAAAGGACACACAGTAAAAGGACTATTAATGCAGCATAATGAATATGCTCCACCAGACAACCCCTCCTCTGCCCGGTAGCAACAATGGTTAGTCTATACCAGGCCCTGATCTAAAGGCTTTCCATGTATTAATTCTCTGTATCCTTACAGCAACCTAATAATAGTGTAATTTTCCCATTTTAAAGATGAGGACATTGAGGAACTTGCCTACCTAACAAGGCATACCTAACAAGTTGCAGGTCCAGATATATGAACAGAGGAAATCTGGCTCTAGAGCCCACATTTTACGTTTCAAAACCAAACTATATCTGGCTTCAACCTCACCGGGGCAGATAAAGCGTTCAGTGTCAGTCATCATAGAGGGCTCTTCCTTTTCTTAGGGTCCTCTAAGAGTCTAGGGGGCTTATTACATAGTCCTGAAAATATGGGGAAAGAGCAGTTTTCAGGCTCCCATGATGGCATTTGAGAAGAGAGGTGCTCTGACAAGCTGGCTCCACACACCACTGCTTTAGGGTTCACACCCCAAAACCTTCATCACCTCTTCCCAATCCAAGGTCATACCACCTTCTGAGCGAGAGAGAGAGCGAGCGAGAGAGCATGCACTATGTTCAGCCATTAGCAGACTACCCTCCCCCCCACACATATCTTCCTTCCAATTCTAGTAAATCATTTTCCTCATTAAAGACAGAACCATCCCTTCCGCCTGTCCTCCCTTCAAGCCCACCCCCTCACAGAACAACCATAGCCTGGGCCTGGGCTTTGGAAACAAAGGCCTCTTAAATCTTAGGAGAGACAAGAGGAGCATAACACTGTTCAGTCTTGACATTCCTACCTGGTAAATAAGCAGAGTTAACTTCTCTTTCAGGTTAAATCACTTCCCAAATATTCTTGGATGTAAAGGGAATTTCACTTTTGTTCTTGCAATGCTCCTATGAAGCAAGTCTCCTTAAATACAGAAACCACCTTTGGGCTAAATTTCAAATTAAGGATTTCCTTGCAGTTCTCATACTTAAAATGATGCAAGCTTATTATTGAGCTGGTGGGGAAGAGAGGGGGAAGACTGCCAGGAAGCCCTCAGCCACGGAGGTGAGTGCCTGACCCTGTGATGTTGCCTTGTCTATATAATTTGCTGCGTGTTGCATCATACAGAATATGCCAACCTTTTTCCGCCTGCTCAGAAAACGGTGATGCTAATTAGATCAGGCAAATAGCTGCTGTTGTTGATTCATTTGAAAATGATTATTCCAAGGCAGTGTGTTATTACCCAACAAGTCACAGCTTTGCCTATTAATGCTCTGAGGTGGCTGCCAGACTTCAAAGTCTGAGGTGGAATTTGAGGCTAGCAGTGCCTGCTGGGCCACTATCACAGCCTTCATCCGAGGACAAGGAACAATCTATTGACATTTAAGAATTTAATCCCTTCTGGTCAGTATGGACTCCATTATCAATTCAGTGCTAATGTCAGTTGGGACACTTACCATGTGCAAAACATAATACTGTAGATTACACAAAAACAAATATGAAATCAAGGTTCACTATTAAGGTTCTTATATTCTACTGAAAGAGCTAAGATGCTGAGCCAAGTAATAATGCAGAATCTTGCAAGTGGTGTAACTAAGTGAAATAATTAAGTAAAATGCATTTGATAAAGTGCCAAGTTTTCCACATGTTGGTTATTTAGTATAACAGAAATATAAATAATGGGCTATGGGAACACTAAGGATGTAAAGATTCATTTTGTAGAGGGTAGACATGGGAATCAAAATGAGGAAAAGCTTTAGGAAGCAAGTCTCATATGAGCTGCTTTTAGAAGCAAGAGTCAAGTTTTGAAAGTGAGTGAATCATTAGGAAGACCAAGAGCAGGGAAGCTGTGTTTAGGTGGTCCAATTTGGAACTAGGAGGCAAAAAAGAAGTAATCTGTGTACTTGTTAAGTGTAATCAGATCACAGAGGGTTTTCAATCTGAACATAAAAGGTTTGGATCTTCTTTCTACTGAAAATAAATGATGATGCAGAAAACAAGTGTTTCTCAATAAAGACTATGTAAGAAAAGAAACAAAAACAAACAAAAAAACCCCATGCATATGAAAATGGCCACAAGTAAACTTGCAGTTATTGAAGTTAACCTATAAAAAGTGTGAAAATAATTTTTACTCATTTTTGAGTGTTGTGATTCCAGAGGCACAGATTCTAGAGAAAAATTGGGACATTATAATCTAATAACGTTGAAACAGAATTCATTGCTACCAAGTAAAGAACATGTTTTCCCTTTTTGTCTTCTGTTTAAATCCCCCTTCCTCCTTGGGAGACTGTTAATATGCTGAAGTGGAGCATTTAGCCCACCTCCAAACCTTAAAAGGTAGTTAATTACAAGATAGGCTAATTTAAACTTTATGACATTCTCAATACCAGAATGTGTGGTGGGTTGTTTCTGTTACTCAGCGGAAGGACGGTGGTATCAGCAGGTGAAGGAAGTATGCAGGTTGCTCTGGTCCAGACACTGGACACAGCTCCTCACCCAGCGCTGCCTCTACCGGCTGGAGGACAGATCACTTCACCTCTGTCTCAGACTACAGAATGAGGAGATTGCACAGGATTACCTCCCTTTTAGCTTCTGCCTCAAATAGTCTATGAAACCAAAGAAGAAAAATTGTAAAACATGGTGCAACTTAAAAGCATTCAGTAAGAATGCAGGAGTGACTGGTTATGTAGCGTCTTCCTCACAAAGCTCACTTCTTGTGATAACACATATTAGAGCAATGGGTCCACTTAAGCAGAGCAGAAGGCAGACAGGGAGGCCAGAGGCACCAATTACCTGGAGTAAGCAATGATTTTATTTTCAGACTAACAGAATTACATACTCTTCTCCCCAAAGCTCAACCTACAAATAGCATTTAAGAAGTCAGAAATGAAATGCATCTGTATACATAATTTCCCTTTTTTTGCAATCTCCCAGTTGTGTCCTATCAAATAATGCAATTTTATCCTTGTAGTTAGATTATTTCCTTCAGAGTGGCACAACCTGCAACCTAAAATACTAGGAAAATATAGAGAAGATACCTTGAGGACAAAGGCTATAAATAATTTTTCATATCTTTTTTTTTTTTTTTTTTTTTTTTTTTTGCACGGTACGCAGGCCTCTCACTGCTGTGGCCTCTCCCATTGCAGAGCGCAGGCTCCGGACGCACAGGCTCAGCGGCCATGGCTCACGGGCCTAGCTGCTCCGCAGCATGTGGGATCTTCCCGGACCGGGACACGAACCTGCATCCCCTGCATCGGCAGGCGGACTCTCAACCACTGTGCCACCAGGGAAGCCCTTCATATCTTTTAAAATTAATTACTATCCTTATCAAGTTTGTAAGATTCTCTCTGAAGAATCTTATCTGGATGGCAGGTACCTGCATGCTGCTATTTTATTTCATTTACCTTTCTATGTCTTTGAGAGTTAGTATGAGAAATGTCATAATTCAATTAAAAAAACTTTCACTGTCCAGGAATTAATTGACCTGAAGATTTCAGGAGACAAAGTCAACTTCCCCCATAATGTAAGTTCATATTACAAGAAGCTTCTCAGTAGTGAGAGAAGGAGGGCACACAGCTCAAAGTAGAAGTATCTATGTTGGGCAGACCCTCATAAAGTAAATACAGTGAGGAGATAATATGAAAAAGTATTCATTTTCTCTTTCTCTGTAGCCTCTCAGAGCTCCTGGTCTTCTCTCCAATCAGTTGGCAATATCCTTCTACCCGGGTGGGCGGCGGTGGGGGAATAGATTGGCATAGAAGGAATGCAAGGAAAAGGAAAAAAAATATTTGACATTCAATATAGGATTTTGTAGCAAGACAACCATGCAAGCCAGGTGAGGGGGCTTTCTATATTCCTTTATTTCTGTCTTTAACATAACCAGAAACAAGATTGGAGAATGAAGGTCACTGAGTCCTTGTATAGTGCAAAGAAACTATTCTTACCGCTATGGCAGCCAGGCACAAGGCTTGCTTGCTGTGCTACAGTAGGAGGAGGATATGACAAAGGCGAAATAAAAGAGAAATGGTGCTCTGGCCTCGGGGGTGGTCAAGCAAGAAGGAGAGGGGAAGAGGCAGACGGCGGAGACGAGAGATATGTGGGGATAGGTCGGTCCTGCCCCATACCCACAGGCTTCCCCAGCCCGTGTGTGGTGGCCCACGCTGGGGAGAAGTGGCAGCCTAGCATAGTTGTTTAGCCAGAAAGGGCCTTTGTTCAGCTCCCCCAGGGAATCCCTGACTCCTTAGGGCACAGAAGGTATCCAGACATTAGCCTGTGCCTTGTGAAGGACACAGGAGGTTCCTGAAGGTGTGGCTAGTGAGTTGTCCAAAAGGACTCCTTCATCAGGATCCATAGTCCTATGGCAGAGGACACTGGCTGGGCCTAGGGAGGAGGGTAGCTGGATAAAATAGAGAACGTCCAATTAAATTTGAATTTCAGATAAACAACAAATAATATTATATGTAATATTTAGGGCATACTTAATGGTAAAATTCATTGTTTATCTGAAATTCAGTTTTAAATAGGGTATCTTGTATTTTTATTTGCTAAATCTGGTAACCCCTACCTGGGCCTGACCAAGAGCTGCTGCCAGGCTGCAGGGAGTCCTGAAGCCAGCTAGACCCAGGAGAGGCAGAGTCGGTAGACCAGGGGCACCCCCATGCCTGTATCAAGAGCATCCCCAGGAGTATGACCACACCATAGGCTACACGAGTCAGGGACATAAGAGCAAATGCCAACAAAATAAGAATGGACATGTAGAAGTGGATGCTGCCACTGCTGAGCCAGTGGGTGGGGCAAGGACACCTCATGCATCTTGAGTGCCTTTCTCAAAGCCCTGAGGTCACATATACTCCATCGAGAAGCCACATTAGGAAGAGAAGCAGAGGCAGTGAGGCACCTGAAAGAGCAATTTATTTGCAAATTATTGTATCAGACACAGCTTTAAACAGGAGTGAGCTGGAAAATAGATTTTTCCCTGATATTCCGAGCTGGGGTTCATGAAGGAAAGAAATCAGTTGTAGAGACAAATCTTCAAAATGCATTTTCGGTGCACTTTTGAGTTGCAATGTAAGCAAACTATGATTCCCTACCTCACACCTATCTTCAAGAACTTTGCAACTAAAGAGAAAGAGAATGATAGATTATCAGGAGAAACTCTGACTATGCCCCTACCAATGAAGTCACACTCTCACCTCTTACTCCTCCTAACTCCTGAGGCCCTAGAGTTCTTTGACCCATAGCTCTGACCTACAGAAGAAACCTTATGGTTGTTAGCAGATGTGGTTCTTCCCTAGCCACCCCAATCTAAACCTCTGCAAATTGGTGTAATGTGGTTTCAGAACCCCCCACATTGCCATAGGATCCAAATACAGACCAGAAAGACCCCTTGCAGTGCTGTGGGCACTTGGAGGTCCCCCCCATGCCGCCTCCTGCCAGTGCACTGCGTGAGCAGCTAGCCACCCCTGCTCCTTGGAGAGGGTCCAAGTCTCCTTCCTTCCTCCCAAATAATGAGAACATAATTAGCATAAACTGGAACAGATTAACGTAGAGCTGGGGAAAGGGCTAGATATACATTCTTTAGAAACAGCCACAGACACTTGGAATATTTTAAACTTCTCTGAAAGTTTTAAGTCCTCCCCACCCCCAAGTAATAGAAACTCATTTAAAGGGCCTAGAGGCCTATCTGTCCAGCTTCTACCAGATGCATGAATCCCCTGCACAACTCTGAGTCAACTGGTCACAAAGGCTCTGCTTAAACCCTCCAGTAACAGAGTCTCATTACTTGCAAGGGGAGCTGCCACTCCCATTCCTGTAATGGCCATAGAGAGGATACAAAGCAGAAAATGAGTTCCAATAATCTTAAGAAGTCTTGACTATTACAATTCCTACTTTCCCAGCATTCTGTTTGAACCAATTTATTTTTTGAGACTCAAATATGTGTCAGTCTTTATAGTCAAAGAAAACTCATTGAAGACAATGTATGTCTTTTTTGAAGACAGAGAATCAACAGGTTAGAAGGCATCAGTGACAAATGGATGCTGTTTACTGCAGTTTATGGAACCCAGGTCTCATTTAAAATGTAAATGAAATTCTCCCTAGCTTTCTATCCCACATTCTGTGGAAGTTCAAGGTCCCTCCACGATTTCTGGAAATTCCCAGGGGCTTATGTTCTCATGACCACTTTTGGCTCCTGTTGATTTTACTCACTTCTTGCCTTTTGGGCTCTTCTCTTCCTCTGTTCATCCTCTTCTCCCCCGAGACTCAGGAAACTCTACCCCTTTGCCTCCCTTTCTTACTGAGCTCAAACAAGTAACTTATGAAACTTTGGGTAGATGAGCCATGCAAACGACTTAAAATTGAGGATTAGACATTCTTAAAAATCCTCTAGCCCCACTGCCTGCTATGACCATCTTTCTGAATAGGCTCCAGCCTCCCACGATGGCTCCAGCTCCTGGCTCTCCCTCCCTTTCCTTTCTCCTCTCCTCCTGGCCCCTATCCACCCACAGATTTCTGTTCATTTATAATCTAAAACTGTTAGCTATCTATGTTTATCTTCTTCCTAACCCTGCCCTTAAAACTTATCAAGATGGTTCCCTAAACAGAGTTCCCTTCCTAAGAGGGGTCAGGTGCCAAGTGTAAGTATATATAATATATATTTTTACCCACTATAACTCCATAGACAGTATTGGCCCCAATCCCTAAGGAACTAATTTTCAGTCTTTCATCTCTCATCAGTGATATGGTATATGGAGGACAAGGGAACCTAATCTTGAATTATGGTAGCAGAAAAACGGGGCCAACGCCTTCTTGTTCGGGGTAGAGCACAAGGAGAACTTCTTGGCTGAAATCCCCACGGACGCCCTCTTTGTGGGTGGGCTCGGTGCCCACTCCCCACAGCAGCAGGTTCATCCTACTTCTGCATATGCAGTGTGGACCTCGGAATGCGGAGGGTGGTAATCTTCACTGCAGAGGCACTTGCTGGTGCAGGGGGAACAGTAGATAAGCAAGTGTCTGATAGTCAAATTCCAAAACGTCACACACATGCGCCCTGTACAGCTGATGAGTCAGCTGTGACCAGAGCCCTTTTGGACGGGGGGGACCCCAACAGCCCTACTCAGGACTTGACATAAAAGTGTACCTGGCTAGGCTGGTAAAGCAATTGAAAATTAGAGAGAATCAAAACAAAGAGTGCCTCTAGGTAAGGCAGGGCTGAAATCTGTACCCTCTTATTTGTGGCTTCAGTTTGTGCTTGTACTCAGGTGTTTGTGTTCTTCCAGGGAAACAATAGGCTCATTAGAGCACAAGTGAGGAAGTTACTTAATAGGTTCGTAAGTCACCCCGTTCTTACAAGACAACAGCCGTGCAGAACTGCAGATGAGTGAGAATCACTGATGAAGCTTTAAATTGATATATTCACTGAAGCGTGAGCTATCAATACTGACCTTGTTTGCTGCTTCCCAAGCAGGCAGTGGAGTTCTCTGGAACCTTTGAGTAGCGAGTCATGCATTTAAGCTGATTTCAAAGAACTGCATTTAACTTAACCAAATAGCTTCATTGAATTGTTTCTGGGTTTCCAAGGATTAAAATATTAGAATAGTGGTTTTAAACTTTTTTAGTCATCTAATTTTTTTAAAAAAATCTAGTTCTGGCAGAAGAGTCTGAGTCTTCTAAATGTCTCTTTCTTGAATGAAAACATAGCTGAAAGCTTGAGATTTGCAGCTGGAGCAAACCCACTCTGTCATAGTAGCTGACCGTAATCTACTGCTTGCTGATTACTAAACCCTATGATATGCACCTTAATATGCATCATTTTATTTAATTCTCACCTTGACCTTGGGAAGGCATTAAGACTTAAAGTGGTAAAATGAATTACCCAAGATCTCAGAACTAATTAAGAATTAAGATTCAAACCTAGGGCCTAAGCTCTTAGCAGGTACCCTATATTGGCTCCAGTGTGATTCTACAAATACGTAAGTCCGTGACTTTTTCCTAGTTGAAACTATATTACAAGAAATAAAAGTTGACCATGAGTATTTATTTCTCTTGTTTCCTATCATGTAAATGGCATTCTGTTTTGCCCAGGTGCTCAGCTTTATCTAAATTCTCAAATTCAAAATCCAACCTCTTAAATACCCCTCTAGCCGGTATCTCCTCCAGTGCTGCTGTATGTTGGCTCCCCTTCTCTCCTTCCAATCCAGTTTCCACACTGTGGCCAGAGTCCTTGTTCCAAAACACACACAGTTGGTCATGTCCCTCCACTACTTAATGCCATCCATAGCCTCCTATTGTCTACTCTCCATCAAGTGCAGACTGTCCAGACTCCTTAGCATGGCACCCAAAGCCTGTCATGATCCAGCCCCAACCTCCTTTGTAGATTCTCTTTTTGCCTCTCATTCTTAGGTGTACAATTCAGTGATAGTATTACTCTTTACTTCTCAAACTCAGGTTCAGAAAACTTAAGTAACTTACCTACCAGCATTATCTAGAAGCCCTGCTCACAGGGGAGCAAAATTTGGTAAGTTTTCTGGGAGAAGCAGAAATCATAGTTTGGGGAGTGGAAAAAGCCTTACTCATTATCTATTGTGCATTTTCCTTGTTTTTCAATGAAACACCAAAGTCCAAAGTCAGAAAGTGCCCTACCAAAATCACATAGCCACTTAGGGTATTTTAGCCTATTCATACTAAGCTTCTCCCCAGATCAAGAATTTCTGTTCTATGATTTACACATTCAGTAAGTGAACGTATCCACCTGCCTTTTATTTTAAGCCTCATAATTTCCAATTTAATTGCATTGCAAGCTTGTACATTGAAGGGATAAAGTAATCACCCCATTTAGAAGGCTTTCACATGTTTTTAAAAAAATCACAGAAGACTTATTAACGCTGCAGTTTCTTGGCCTGTTATTCATTCTCTGATTCATTAAATATCCACTGACTCTGTTGCATACCATATATTCCACACACCAGGAACTCTGGAGACAAAGACAAGAAAATTTTTTCCTTTTGGGAGTTCGCCATCTAGTACAGACAAAAATGTGCATAAATTTCTTTTTTCATTCTATATAAAAGCCTTAAAAGAGGGATATACAGTGTTCTCTGGAAGCACAAAGAAGTAAATGACTCAAGGAAAGTTTGCCGGGAAAGATGCAGACTTCTGTGCTGGGCTAAAGAATGAGGTGTGTTGCCCCAGTAGAGACAGTGCGAGGAATGAGTCTGAGCAGACACATTGCCCACCGTTCCGGGGAAGGCATCTTTCTCTTTTCCCAAAGAGTCATGAGATTCCGAAAATAACTAGCATACTGCTGGCAGTGGGCAAGGAACTCTTCAAAACAGTTTAGGTGTAAAAACTCACATAATCCTCAAAACAATCCCATTGTATAGATGAGGAAACAGTGACACAAGGAAAATTAAGTAACTTGCCTAAGGTCACAGAAGTGGCAAGTCGTAGAATCAAGATTGGATCCCAGCAGCCTGGTTCCTGAGTCAGTGGGTTCAACCACTACACTGCTTTGCCTCTAATATATTTCAGAATACAATGTTAAAACATTGCTCTGGTAGTGGAAGACAATTACACTCTCATCTCAGCCAGTCTGAGGCTTAGCATATGTACCTTGAGTTAGATTGGTGAACCTCTTATTCCCTCTCAGCAGTAAGCAGGCTAAATCAATCTTCTTGGGTCTAGACCAGAGGTTGGCAACCTTTTTCTGTTAAAGGGCCAGATAGTAAATAATTTAGGCTTTGTGAGCCATATGGTCTTTGTCACAGTTACTCATTTTTGCTGTTGTAGCACAAAAGCATTTATAGACAATATATAAACATTGACTGTGTTCCAGTAAAACTTCATTTACAGAGACTGACATTTGAATTTCATATAATTATCAAGTGTCACAAAATATTATTCTTCTTTTGAATTGTTTTCAACCATTTAAAAACAAAAAACCCATTGTTAGCTTTCAGGCCATAAAAAACAGGCAGCAGTCTGGTTTGGCCTGTGGCTATAGTTTGCCAACTATTGGTTTAGAGTCTAGAGCATAACTTCCCTTTTTAAAGGAAACTCTCCGGTAATCAGCTCGGTGTTGAACATCCACTGGGTACTCAATAAATGTTAACTAACACTCCAGGGTACCTCATAGGTATGTGGTAGAGGGAACACCATGACCCGGAAAGAGCACAGGACTAAGGATTAGAAGACCAACCTGGAGTCCCAGATCATTACTTACTATAGTAACCTTAAGACAGCTATTAATCTCCAACCAGGCCTTGGTTTCCTGCTCATTTGTCATGGCCAATGACAGGCCATGGTATCCTTACAATAGCTCTGTTTACTTGTATTGTGCTTATAAACATGGCACTGTGCATATGTTAACTTGCTTAATACCACAGCACTGAGATATGTACTAAAAATATCCCCATTTTTTAAATTAATTAATTTATTTATTTTTGGCTGTGTTGGGTCTTCGTTGTTGCGCACAGGCTTTCTCTAGTTGTGGGGAGCGGGGGCTGCTCTTCATTGTGGTGCACAGGCTCTAGGTGCACGGGCTTCGTTGCTCTGTGGCATATGGGATCTTCCTGGACCGGGGCTTGAACCCGTGTCCCCTGCATTGGCAGGCAGATTCTTAACCATTGCGCCACCAGGGAAGTCCAAAATATCCCCATTTTGCAGATGATGATTAGAAAGACTAGGTAACCTGCCCAAGGTCACACAGCTGGTAAGTGGCAGAGACAGAACTTGAATCCATTATGGCTTCAGAATCTGGCTCTTGACCCCAGACTATAATACCTTCTCTTTATAAACTAGGAAGGTCCCTTCCTCAACAAAAAAATGCACCCGTACAAGTCCCTTCCTACCCTTGGAATGAGGCATGAGGGATGTTGGCAATGAATCTGAGAAACATAAGCTCAAAAATAAAATATGTAAACAAATTCTATTACTCGTACCTGGCATTTATTGAGCACTTGCTATAGATCCGGATTGAATATTTTACTGTGTCTTGTTTCCTTCTAACAATAATTTTATGAAATAAGTACTATTATCAACCCCTTCCACAGATGAGAAATTTGAGGCTTAGAGATATGAAATACTTGTTCAGGGTCCCAGGATGGTAAATAGCAGAGCTGAGATTTGAATACATGCCACCCGATCTGAGTTCAGAGGTGGCAATGACACTCTTTCAGCCATACTTGTATGTGTTACTATTAGTATTGCATTCAGCTATGTTATAGGTTAAATATGGCTTTGACAGCTGGCCTGAGAACCTAACCACCACTTAGAACTCAGCTTCCATGGGAAAATGAATTGTGAGCTTGAAACAACTCATTTACAAGCAGATTTTGGAAAACAGCCACTTGGTGAATTGGGGGCCACATATGCGTCTTGGCACAGTTGGAATGATGTTCTTGCTCTCTGGTTTGTTTTCTTATATGTGTCTGTCTTTATTGTATATGAGTGTTACGAACTTTTGCCTTTGGGGACGGACTTGTCTCATTCCTATTACCTCCCTGATACCTACTGAACTGCTTCACCCGCAATGGACAGCCAGTGATCTGCTGGGTAACTCCTGATCGCTAGAGGAGGGAGCTGTACAGTGACGGCTCTCATCCGCCACCCCAAATTTTGCCTCCAAACATACTGGAGGAAGCAAAATAATCTATGATCGTGTCTACAGACACACGTGCTGCCCCGTTATTGAATTACATTGAATTGAAAAGGCTATATAGGTCAAGGTCAATGTGAGTGAGAAGCATAAGGAGACTGAGAAGTGGCTCTTGTAATCTCAGAAATGTGGCTCCTTGACAAGGACCTCTGAGTGAACCGTGCAGACACTGGGTGGCTTGCCAGGTGCTAACAACAGTCCTTATTAAGCTTGTCTTGTTCATTTGCTTTTAAGGCATGTGCTGTATCTATTAGCAATGCTTATAAAGGAGTCTCCTTAATGCTGGTTTAGCAACACCTTTCCCTGGGGTATTTTCTGGATTAGCAACACCTTTCCCTGGGGTATTCTGTGTCTAGAGCTGTGGAGAGGGGTGAGAATGAGTTCAAGGCTGAGATCCAGGACTGGCTTGCAGTGTGACCTTGCTCAAGTCACTTCATCACCAACCTTCTATTTCCACCTCTGGAAAAATAGCAGTGCTAATACCTGCCCTCTAACTCTCAAAAATAAATCAATGTCTGAAAAGTGCTTTGAGCTTTTTGATATAAAGGCGAGCATTCCTTACCATCATTAATTAACATGTATTAATAGAAAGAGTAGTACAGAAAACCCAAAGGTGATCCAAAATAGTGATGAACAAACCTGTCATATTGTATTAGCAACTGTCACAGAACAGGCAATGGAAATGAACAGCTTCTCTTCCTAATACTGCAGAGTTTTTCTCCTACAAACTGATTCCTGTGAAATTCAATTTAGGGAAAAAAACACATTGTATGACAAGTTATATTCACTTGGAAATTTCTTAGCAAGTAATGTAGTTTTCTGAAAAGGGTGTGGGAGGGAAAGCTCACCTCTTTCCTAATTTAATGACTGCCAAGTGTACATGATCCTATAATAGAGAAGGGAGCATCCATTGACCACCATTACAACCAAGGTTTAAATATGGGGACACATTAATTTTTTTTTGACACATTACCTCTTTTCTCCTTCATTGGGCTATTTTGGCTGAAATAATTTGACAGCAAAGCAACCTTTGGTCTTGTCTGAGAGGTTTTGCTGGCTCTCTCCTTGCACCTGTGTCTGTCTGTGCAGTAAACCTGACTGTAGGACTCTCATCACAAATGAACTGTCATATCATTACTACAGTTGATGCAGTATTATCTGTCTTGAAATTAGAATCAGCCTGGCCAGGCTAGGCGTTCACTTGCCGTAGAGGCTAGCTAATTCACTTCTTGAATATGCATTCATGGAGATGCGCCTTGATTTGGAATCCAGGGGGAGTACACGTTAAGAGCAGATTTTCTGAATTAGCATGGTGAGAGGGAAGGGTCCTTCATTTAGAGGGCTGCAGATGCCGCTCCCTCTTGTTCATTACAATTGCATTTCATCAGCTTTATGATGTCCACATGTCAATTGAGTGTGAGGATTTTTCACACAAAAGAGCCTCAGGGAAAAGGACTCCACTAGCTAATCAGCTGATTATCATACCTCAAATGGGCTGCAATACTTGCTGCTCCCAACCTGTATGGGGCAAGAGCAGAATTGAAGATTAAGATTGCAAAGAAAGAGGGAGGGCTCTTCGGCCAGTTTAAGGAAATTAAAGAGGAATTTGTCAGCGAGAAGAAGAAAGAACTACAGGAGCTGAAGAGAAAGCCTTCGAAATAGATGGGTGTTCAAAATAAAATGACTGATGTTTTTCTTTAAAAGGGGGTTGGTGGGAGAGGGTGAAAGGTTAATTAACTATATTATCTGCCCATTTATGCCCAGCTGTGTAAGGCTCTGTCCGCCCCTGCCCTGGATTTTAAAACCAAGATTCAAGAACCCAGCCCAGTGTCAAGAAAAGTGTCTTGGAGTAATTGAATTAGTTTCCAACAAGTCAACTATTCACAACTGCCCCTGGGCACCTCCTTACAGATTTCCTTGGATTGTTTGGAAATTAATTGATTAATATCAAGGAAATGATGATAGTTAAGAGAAGAAAACCACATCTATACATCTCCATAAAGAGTGCTAGCTTGGGGAACTATTAATGAAAGTCATTAATTGAGACTTTTATTATCAGAGGTGTATTTTTATATTCTTTGAGGAGAAGAAACTAATGGGAGGTATTTTTTCCGTTTTTGTCTGAAATTTACCAAAGTTTCTCCCATCTCCCTAGGGTCTTCCTCAAGTCTATCTAAAATGCATTTAGAGCAAAGGCTGTCTTTTGCTTCACAGCGCGTCTGCCTTATGCTTTCATCAGAGGAGTCTAACTCACACAGATGCACTATTTAACAATGCCATCCCCTGCTTTCATCAGAAGGGGGAAGGTTGCAGAGCCGAGCCCTGCAGAATAAGGGGGGCAGGTCCCCTGTGATCGGCGAAAGCTGAACATCGGTGCCAGTTTCCATCTGTCATGATAGCCTATCTTCGAACCTTCAATCTGTCAAAAGCTCGCTGCCTGGCTGAAGGCTCCAGGAGATTTGGTGCACTAAACACATTTGACAACAGCATTATCACTGCAAGGAGCCAGCAAAATGCCATCAATGTGTTAATTGTAACTGGCTATGTAAAGTGTCACTTCCCATATCATTTAACACCAGCTTCATCTCTTTTGCAGTTCCTAATTTTCTACACTTTATAAACATATGGATTGTTCTTGTAACAACAATGTGATCTTCTTAACAGAGGTTTAATTTTGCTTGGATACACTGCACTCAAGCTTCTAACAGGGAAACAACGACAGGCATGGAGGGGGGCTGGGGGAGGGGAAGTGGGGAAGAGAAAATAAAGGGAGACTTGAGAAACTAGAAGCTGGGGGGTGGGGGGAGATGGGAAAGGCCAGCAGGAGTCAAAGCTTCTCATGCAGTGCTGCTATTATATTATTTTACATACGTGGAATGGTGGTGCTTTTTTCAGGGTATGTTCTTACTAATGGGTAAATAATTCTGTCTCTCTTGCAGAGGATGAAAAATGTATATCCAGAATTTTTGCAGGCAGTGAGCTTTCCTCCACCATAATGTGAACAGTTTTATAATGATAAACATGAGAGCAGTGCATAAATAAATGAAAAATCCCCCTTGAAGATCTGAATGGGTTTTTAGCACCCAAGTACCTAATATTCAATTTCTGGTACAACCAGGGCCAGGTGTTAAATTTCTCTAGTTACTGTCACTAATGCAAATTAGATTCTTTTTCTGCTCATAAAAAATCAAATCCACATTAGAAATTAGCTATAAAATGTAATGACTTAAATGCTATAGTGTTTTACAAATCTCCCTGCATTTCTATGGTAGATAATGCTGTAAAACTGAGAGAAGATAATAAAATATGGTAGGAAGTTGAGTTATTTAAAGGTCTTTTGTGACTGCTTACTTAGAAATGTGATGTATTCTTTTGCTCTTTACCTTCCCTGTCCCCCTTCATTGTGGGAAATGAGCACATTTACGATTCCATTTTTTACAAGCTTAGAAGTAATCAAAATTCATTTTTAAATGATGCCACAAGAGCTGGAGAAATCATTTGCATTATTGAAAAAAATATCACCCAGAGAAGTTTACAATACCTTTGCAACTTTTAATCATTGGTATTGTAACCATCCTGAGGAAAGTTGCAGGTGGTTAAATAAAGAGCTTAATTAGCATTTTAAAACTCTTCATTAACAGTATCACCAAATTTACCTCCGGGATTGTTTCATAGCCTGCACCCACTGCCCTACCCCATTCCCTTGTACAAAAATATCCAAATGCAAAGGAGAAATTTTCCTTTAAAACGGAACATTTGTTTTTTTAAAAATTCTACAATACATAGCAGAGCGAAATTGAACTGAGAACATAAAAGCTATGCATTTATCAAAATTTAAATCCTAGCAGCATGGATTTAGCAGCATATTTTACTCTACCTCTGCCAAGTACCCAATTGAGGTCCTTAAATTAAAATCGTAATGAAAGTTTAGGCCCTGATGAATTAAGAGCTTTTACAAAACAAACAAAGTTATGATTAAGATTAACATTTCTGAACTCAGCTAAAGTAATGTAGCTCACAGAACAGATTTATGTGAAGAATAAACTCCATGATCAAGGAAAGTGGAAGAGAACAACAATTTTTGAGCAGGTACTATGTGCCCAGAAGGGCGGTGTTGCATGAATATTTTCATTTAATTTTCTTAGTGGTGAAACTCGGTGTAAGTAACTCACACAAGGCCACACAGCTAAACCAACTCCTCACCAATGTCCTTTCTGTCATCCCCTGATGTCTCCCAGAGGTGGTCTGGAGAGACCACCAACCAAGGGAAGGTGCCTCTCCCAGCCTCCACCTCAGGGCCAGTCAAGCCCTCCTTCATCTCCTGTAGCTTCTGAGCCATGGCACTGCCCCCAGAGTATGGTGACTATGCTTAGATTCTTCACCCTGGCTGGGAGAGCTTCCGGCAGGAATATTTCACATCCTCTTTGACTTCCCAAGCACAATAGTGTCTGATCTGCTAGTAAGGCAGAACTTTCACTGGGTGCCTCGTGTTAGAGTAGGAAAAAATAGGAAAATACATGGCATCTTTCCTAGGAAACCCTGTGCATTTCTTAAGATTCACATCTTGCCTTAGGCTCCTGATCTACTGTACTCATTACAAGTGGCTTTCTTGAATTTTCTGTAACATCTACAGAGACTTTGCCTTTATACCATCCCTTGGTAAGTCGTAGGTCTTGGTGCCTGTAGTCAGATGCCTGTACCAATGACCAACAGAAAGGTCTCTTCTTCCAGCTACCTCTTGTTCCAAGTTTATTCTCTCTTTGATCTTGGCATGGATCCGTCCATACTTTCTGCATCTGGCAACTGTGCCTCTTTTTCTTGTCCAGTGGCATTTCCCTACAACGTCCTACTTACTTTAGCTTTTGTGCTTTTTTTCCACATCCCTCATGCAAATCTGCTCTCAGAGGAGAGAAATTAATTCACAGTAAGATATAACAAGTGATAGGATCTACCATGTTTTGCCTTCACAGGTGTTTGAAATTAAAAATCAAGCCTATTCCTAAAGGAGTTTGGGGCTGCTGTTTTGTTGGGCATGGGTGAGACCCTTCCCAGCCTTGACCACATGTGCTCAATCCTGCCTCCTCTTATGTTTGGCCCTGTAGGTAACAACACATTTAAATTTCTTAAAATATTTATACTGGGTTGAATAGTTCCCCCCCAAAATTCATGTCCACCTGGAACCCATGAATGTGACCTTATTTGGAATGGGGTCTTTGCAGATGTCAGTTAAGATGAGGTCACACTGGATTAGAGTTTGGCCCTGAACCCAATATGACTGGTGTGCTTATAAAAAGAGAAAATTTGGACACAGACACGCACAGAAGGAAGACAGCCATGTGAAGAGGGAGGCAGAGATAGGAGTTATGCTACCACAAGCCAAGGAATGCCAAAAACCAGAAGCTATGAAAAGGCAAGGCAAAAGGCAAAATGCAACTTTGGGCAAATTATTGAACCTCTTTGTGCCTCAGTTTCATTGTCTCAAAAATGGAGACAAAACAAATGAAAAAAAAATTTTTAATGGAGACAAGTATACCTACCTCACAGGGTTTTAGTGATAATTTACTTATTATATGTAAAGTTCTTAGAACATTGTAGGCATATATACTCTCAATTTTCAGCTATTATTTTATTAATTTAAAAAGTAACATAATAAGGGCTTGATAAAAAATAATCATTATTATTACTGATGATAAAACGACTGTATTCTTGCCAAGGCAGCAAACCAGTGGATTCAGATTTGATGTCTATATCTGTAACTTATAACCTTACTAGCTACTGTGTGCCCTTGGCCAAGTTACTTAGCCTCTTGGTACCTCAGTTTCTTCATCTGTTTAATAAAGCTAAAGATACTTTACAGGGTGGTACAGATACTTTATAGGGTGGTTGCAAGGATTAAATGAGATAAGGTCCCGGCAAATAACAAGCATTCAGTAAACACCCACCCTATCCTACCCCAACTCTGAAACAGCATACTGCATTTCACGTGGTTCTTGCTTTTGTAAATTACTATATCAAGATTCAGCACAAAAACATACTAAAAACTCCAGAACAGCATTTTAGAAAGTAACAAGTTGTTACTTCAAACGCATTTTCCTAAAAATGCTAAGAAAGGCTTAAAGGCCTTAAACAAAGGCAAGCTTACACATCTAATGTGTGTGTTTTCTCTCTATTAAAATGATACACTGCATAGTCCCCATATTTGCTTGGCTTCATTCCTTAGCCTTTAGAGGCTAGAAACTTTGCCTGGATTTCTTAAATATAATAAGGATATTGTGATATAATGCCAGTATAGTGGATTCTTTCTTTTTATCTATATAAGCTTTCCCAGCAGCTTGGCTCTCACCACCACCTACTCTCTTCTTCCTCCTCCTCCCTGCCTCTCAGATCTACTGCCCACACTCTGGTGTTAATGAATCTAAAGAGATGCTATTGAGAGAATAGGGGGAACTCTGTCCCTTCCAGCCACATTCCCTGTCTCTGATAGGCTGCTCTCCCGTGTTTAATGGTTTCTGCTTTACTGAAGCTAATAGTGACAGTGCATATGTGGGTTTGGGGGAAGGGAGAAGTGATATTCAGATTTCTAGTCTAGTGTATCTGTTAGTTTCTGCTGTACAACAAACCATCCCAAAACTTTGTAGCTTAAAACAGCAATCACTTATTAACTCACAATACTGTGGGCCAGCAGTAGAGGCTGGGCTCAGCTGGGCAGATGTCCTGTTGGGTTCACCTGGGTGTACTCATACAGCTGAACCCAGATGGCAGGTCACCTGGAGACTGGTTAGTCTAGGATGACCTCACTCACATGTTTGTCTGTAGGCTGCAGCTGGAGGAATGAAGGTAACTGGCCCACATGTCCTCAGCAGGCTAGCCCAGTCTTACTCATATGCTGGTGGCTGGTGGCCACAGGGTTTCCAAGAACAGCAAGAAAGAATATGTCCTAATACCCAAGTCTCTGATTATATCATATTTGAATTGTCACATTGGCCAAAACAAGTCACATAGCCAAGCCATGTATGAGGGGACTATTCAGGGGCATGGATAAAGGGGAGGGAAATGACTTGCAGCCATTTTTACAGTCTTCTTAATTAGTATTTCCCATCTGTTCTTCATCCAATTGTCTGGATGAAGTAGAGCACTTGTAAATGGGCATTAGGAAACCTTCATTATTTATACATATCAGAAAAAGAGAAACAAGAACCCCAGAAAAATTGAGTCCTCAACTCAAAAGAGAAACTTCAGAAGAATTCTCAGAAATGAGTGACAAGTCACTTGACAGTAGATAAAGGAATAGCTCTCATTTAGACTCTCCAGAGATGATTTTGAATAACGAGAATAATCTCTGGATACATATATAAAATTTTTGTGACTCATTCAAATGTCTCTTTTCCTATAAACATTAATTCAACAAATGCATACTGGACATTGAGGTAGGTGCTGATGCAGTTCTTTGTCCTCACGGAGGTTAGTGTCTAGTAGGGAAGACAGACAATAAAAATTACATATTCTTAATTGTGAGAGTGGTACATGGTATCTGGGGCGGGTAGGTCCAGGGAGCATGGCACAAGGTCCCAGCCCAGTTAGAGCGGTGTTAGGAGTCTTCTCTGAGCCCTGAAGGATGAGGTGAGTCCTCCAGAAGAAGAGGAGATGGAAAGAAGACGAGAAGACGAGGCAGAGGCCAGTGTGAGAGGAGGAACCTATAAATGGGAGGGGCAGAGGACCTTTACCTCTCCGACTATGTGAATTAGGCGATAGGAGGTAGGAGAAAGTTCTGTTAACTAAATTAAACTATAAACATGTAAGCACAGTGTGTAATCAGCCATGTATTACCCAATGTCCAACAGTATTCTACTCTTTATGTCGCTTACCATTTATTGAATAACCAGAATGATGCATTAGGTCCCCCTCAGCCCAGCTGTCTCTTCAATGCTCGGCAAACCCATGCAGGCTAGGAGCTTATGAGGCCACAGGGACTCGTCATCTCTTAATATTTGGATTTTCAGGCCTTCTGAAAATGTAAGAGATCTGGCAAAACTTGGCCTGCATTCCCACATGACAAAAATTGGTAGAGTGCCTGCTTCAGTTTAGACACACTCCATTTTGCCACATCCCTACCTGCCCATTATGTTCCTGCCTGGCTCCTGTAAGCATCTAAGTTTGCAGCTCCTAGATTTTTCTGTGCCACAGGTTTTTAATTTTTAATGTAACTAATAATAATTACACCCAGGAAATGCTTTCAGCTCTTAAAATGGCAAATCATTAAGTCAGCATGCAGAACTGCCTTTTTTCTTTTCTTTTTTTTGGGATGTTTTTCCTCCCCTTTTAGAATTTTGGTCCATCATTGTCACAGATTTAGTGAATAAAACATGTGGGCCTATTACCGCCACAGCAATGAGGTCTAGACAGGCAATTATCAATGTACATTTTTACAGTTGTCTTCATAAGGTAATACTCTTATTTCATAACAATATATAAGGATGTTTTCTCTTTTTTTCTGGTTTCAATTTTGAAATTTTCAATTGTTCAGAGCAATTAAAACTGAAGGCATTTTAAAAGATCATGCTTTTTTTTCTTTTTTTTTTGCGTTACGCGGGCCTCTCACTGTTGTGGCCTCTCCCGTTGCGGAGCACAGGCTCCGGACGCGCAGGCTCAGCGGCCATGGCTCACGGGGCCTAGCCGCACCGCGGCATGTGGGATCTTCCCGGACCAGGCACAAACCCACATCCCCTGCATCAGCAGGTGGACTCTCAGCCACTGCACCACTAGGGAAGCCCCCTAAAAGATCATGCTTTTAATTTCAAGTTATGCATTACATTTGTAAGGAAAAGCGTAAACAATTATATGACTACATGGTGTGTTTTTAATACACTTAATTACTTAAAATCCAATGTAACAGGTACTTCCCTGGTGGTCCAGTGGTTAAGACTTTGCCTTCCAATGCAGCGGGTGTAGGTTCGATCCCTGGTCGGGGAGCTAAGATCCCACATACCTCGGGGCCACAAAACCAAAACATGAAACAGAAAGCAATATTGCAACAAATTCAGTAAAGACGTTAAAAATGGTCCACATCAAAAAAAAATCTTAAAAAAAAAAATCCAACGTAACATAATTTCTATTGTCTGCTTACAACAGATATGCACCTCTTCAAGCTTTGGCCACCTGCTTTATTTTCAGACCCTCCTTTCATTTCTTATTTAAATACTATTCATGTAATCAGGGGTTTCAGGAGTCTGATTCTATTATTACCTCTTGAAAAATAACTTTAAGACAAACTTTGCATTATACCTAGAATTAGCCATTCTAGCAACTTTTGTCATGTTGAATGGCACCTCAGTGTGAAAGACAAGCCAGGCATATGTAGCTTTGAATTCTTCCTTTTCTTAGATTCTTTTAAAAGGGAAGAGGAAAAATAAGAGCAATTTACCTTTTTTTTTTTTTTTTTTTTTTAACTAAGCTTGACTAACTAGCCTTTAACATAATTATTCCAATACGTTGCTTGCAGAATACTTTTAGGTCAGTGTCCATGTCCTCCAAATAAAATCCTAATTATTGTCAATTAAATGTGATCAGGAAATTTTGTCTTTGTTTAATCATTTTAGTGGTGTGAATATAAAGGACAGATAATTGCTATTCAGCTGGGATGGACACAGAACTACAGATTTGTGTTTCATTTTCCTCTTCTTCCATACACTGTGTCATTGCTGGATCACACCCAAATCCTGATGGAAAAGGAAACATAAACGTATTCACCTAAATGCTTCTGAAATTCAGCAAGCTGCTTTTCTAATTACAAAAACACTCCAACTAACCAGAGTCCATGGTTAACTACATTTTTTACTGTAAGTCTTTTTCAAGGAGAAGGATGCAATGGGTACAATAGGGCACAGATTTATTTAGTCTGAATCTAAACAATCACACTCAATATCCGACCCCCTCCCGCACCCCCCCCCCCCACCCCTGGAGTATGTTCATCTGCACAGAACTAAGGGAACGTTCAGCCCAAACTCCTGCACCTTCCTCACCTAAACCACCACCATGGTCCTTGGTGAGAATTATCGAGGTGTCTCAGAAACTTTGAAGAATAAGCTGAGAAAGACCCAGAAGAGTGGAATGACATGGCTTAGAAATGCTTTCAGCAATAGATCAAAATGAGAAGGGCTTTCTTCTTTATCATGGTTAAAAGGACAATTTAATGAGTCAGAATTTCAGTAACCAAGGTTTTGAGGTCAGAGTGGCTATGCCCTACGTTTTATGGATTACTTGGCATGAGGTTGACACACAACCAGGGAGCAGAGAAATGGGACAGTCTTCACTTCACTCCACCAAGGGCTTGTAGAGCTGAAGCTCTATGGTTCCAACCTCAGTACAAGCTGAAGCACTTCACCCTGCCAAGCTCTACGCACTCCAAAACCCAAGAGCAAGTGAGGGTCTTCATAAGGGCACCTCTGCCTTCCTCTCCTTTCATGGCCCCATTGCTCCCTCTCCTTCAGAGGCTGCCTGCCTCACCTACTCGCTTAGTAATGATCCATGAGCAATTCTTTCCAGTTGCTCTCTTGCATTGCAGGAACTGTGGCAGCAATTCCAGAATAACAGAATAGTTTTTTTAGTCTGGTAATTAAGACGGGAGTGACATTCAAACACAGCCTGGACAGAACGTGGCAAATTACTGTATTCTTTGTGTGAAAAGCTCTTCCCAGTCTGCTTTGTCTGCCCTCCTGGGATCTCATCATCTCCACTAAAAGTCAAAATGGGATTTTGTACCCTCTATTCCCTTATCTTTTTTCCCCCTAATATATATCTGCTTTGTGGGAGCTATGTTTGTCAAAATGTGCTAATTTATGGTATTATAGGGAAAAATGAAACCTCAGCTTTCAATTCTTATTTCTTCAGGCAGCTTTACTAAGAATCTCCTCCTTTCTCCCTCCCTCTTCTCTATTTCTGGGTAGGTGATTTGCTAAACAGAACATGTTCTTTTTTCCCCCTGCAACATATGAGGCAGGCAAATGGCCACTTGTCATTCCTTTCTCAAGTATGTTATACATACAATTCTCTCACAGCTAATAGCTCCTTCTGTTGTCCATAATTTATCACTGTCAAGGTTCTTTACATTTTATTTTCTTCTTATGTGTTTCATGAGAAATCTATGCTTCTGCTCTTGTGGCCCTGGATTTCATTAACATAAACTGCATGATATCAAATAAATATATATTCTGTACCACACTAGAGTACAGGTTCTTTGCAAAGAACAGGATGTTATTTATTGTTTTTGGTTTTTTTTTTTCTCATTTCCTTACGGTCTTTTTCTTTTGCCACTAAACCATTATGAAGTGAGTACCCAAGGTATCCTGGGTAATTAGCCATTACAGTACTGTCACAGAGGGTTCCACAGTCAATACAAAGATAATTTGGGCAATGGTGAATGACAGTGCTGTCCAGACTTTTGGGATAATCAAGGACACATCCAGCTGTACCAGACATCTGTCAGACCCATGAATCATTTCAACTGGCTCGACAATCGCCAGGCAGCTCCAACGAAGGTAAACACTACAGCACACAATCACACAGCGATACTTGCTCTTGCATAAAACCTGCTTCTGCTGCAAAAGCAGAGCCCTGTGCAGAATAGGAACATTTGTGATCTTTCTGTGTTGCTTTAAAAAAGAAGAAGAAAAAAGGAAATGTAAATCAAATGGTTAGGAGAAATAGTATTCTTATTATGAGAACACCTGTCTCTTTTTCCTTGCTAAAAATAAAATGTGTGCTCAAGAAATAGTTTGGAATATAGTGGTCATGATTGGTTTTAGTTAATTAACTTTACTTCCAGATTAGTCCAGACATTTTATACACCTGAGTTCCACACTGTTTAAGAGTTTTTTATTTTATAAGTTAACATTGCTCTTATGTTCTTCACATTCAGGGCTCCTCAGCAAAGGTGACAGGTGGGCTCTTTGGGGAGCACAGTGGAATGGCCTTCTCTTAACACCAACAGTCTTGGCTACAAGGTCTTGAAGTGGTATTGAAAATTCTCTAAAATGAGGACAGTGAAACAACATTTGAATTTGAATTAGATGCTGTGTAATTGCTTAAAATTTTTTTTGACTGACTCTATGAGAACCTTTGACATTCACACATGGTGCACATGACATACATGGAAACTAGAACTTTCATTACAAACTACAGTTGACCAACTGATCATGAATTTACTACAGTGATGTGTAAGTATGACCTAGTCTTGATTAGGTTTGGTGTGATATTTCCTAGCCTTCCTAGGTTACCCCCAAACTGCCAAGACCTTCACAGCTGAAACCAGGAGTAAGAAACTTATCAATTTGCCACTCCCCACCCCTTGTCTCACAAGAATCTATTCTTATACAGATCACTTTTATGAGTCAATTAATAGGCTATTCATTCACAGTTCCTTATAAATCCTTTAAATGTCAGACAAGTGAGTGCATAGTGAGCCAAAATGTAGCCACACAAGAGGGACCTGCAGTAGGGCAGGGGGCTAAACCAGGGCCCCATGTGAGGCTGCAGAGTTGGGATCAAGGCAACAAAGATGTCTGTCATGGAAATCAGGGTCAAAAGTATATTTGTTTTCAGTCTTTCATTATTCTACTAACTTTTCTGTCACTTTTTAAAAACATCTCTATAGAGGTATAACTGAGATAGAAAATTGCACTATTTAGAGTGTACAGTTTTTAAATTTGACACATGTATACACCCTTGAAACCATCATAACAATCAAGGTAGTGAGCACAACCATCACCCCCAAACTTTCCTTATACCCATTTGTAAGCCCTTCCTCCTCCCCCAGGCAACTACTCAAATGCTTTCTGTCACCAGAGATTAGTTTGCATTTTCTAGAGTTTTACACAAATTGATTCATTTATTATGTACTCTTTTTTTGTGTGTAGCTTCTTTCACTCAATGATTCTGAGATTCATCCCTGTTTTTGCCTGTATCAGTAATTTTTTTATTACCAAGTAACATTCCATTATATCTATATACCATAGTTTATTTATCCAATTCACCAGTTGATGAACATTTTGCTTGTTCTCAGTTTTTTTCTATTATGAATAACACTGCTACGAACATTTATATATACCCTTAGTACGGACATGTTTTCTTTCTATTGGATAAATACATAGGAATACAATGGCTGGATTACACTGCCAAATTTCTTTCCAAAGTGGCTGTACCTTTTGAAATTACCACCAGCAGTATATGAGGGTTCCAGTTCCTCTACATCCTGATCAACATTGATATGGTCAGCTCTTTTAATTTTAGCCATTTTATAGATGTATAGCAATATCTCACTGTGGCTTTAATTTTTACTTCTCTAATGACAAATGATATTGAACACCTTCTTTGGTGAAGTGTCGGTTCAAATATTTTGTCCATTTGTCAAAAATCAGTTTTCTCTATGTTACAAGGTCTTTTTTCTTTTTTCTGGACTGTCTATTCTGTTCCATTGACCTATTTGTACACTAATACCATGCTGTTTTGATTACTGTAGCTTTGTAATAGGTCTTGATAAGAGGTAGCAGTAGTCCTCCAACTATGTTTTTCTTTTGCAAATTCATTTGGCTATTCTGGGTCATTACATTTCCATACAAATGTTAGACTCATCTAGTTACTATCTTGAAAAAAGCAAGCTGGTATTTTGATTGAGAATGTACTAAATCTATAGAAAATTTGGAAAGAAGTAACATTTTAAGAATATTGAGTCTTCCAACCCACAAACAAGGTATTTTTCTCCATTTATTTAGGTCTTTTAAAATTTATCTCAACAACATTTTAGTTTTCAGTGTACAGATCTTAAATCTTTTCATATTTATCCCTAAGTAGATTATAAATTTTATCTGCTATAAGTCTTACTGATTTTTTACTTCAATAAATTAAATTAGTGGTAATGCTTTTAAAAAAAATTTCTGAATCTTTGTTGTTAGTATGTAAAAATACAATTGATTTTTATATAGGCATCCCTTGGAGATATTGTGAGTTCAGTTCCAGATTACCACAATAAACTGAATATCACAATAAAGTGATCACATGAATATTTTCGTTTCCCTGTGCATATAAAGGTTATGTTTACACTATAGTCTATTAATTGTGCAATAGCATTATGTCTAAAAAAAAGTACATCTTAATTTAAAAATACAAAACACAAAACAAATTATAATAGTAATATCAAAAATTACTGATCACAGTCCACCATAACAATTATTATAATAATGAAAAAGTTTGAAATATTGAACAAACTACCAAAATGTGACACAGAAACGTGAAGTGAGCAAATGCTGTTGGAAAAATGGAACCAATAGACTTGCTCAATGCAGGGTTGCCACAAACCTTCAATTTGTAGAAAAATACAATATCTGCCAAGTACAATAAAGCAAAGCACAATAAAACAAAGTATGTCTATACATTAATCTTATATCTTGCAATGTTTCTAAATTTATGTATTTAGTTCTATAGCTTTTTTGTAGATTCCATTGATTCTACTTAGACAATTACATTGTTTGTTTGTTTGTTTGTTTGTTTGTTTTGTGGTACGCGGGCCTCTCACTGTTGTGGCCTCTCCCGTTGCGGAGCACAGGCTCCGGATGCACAGGCTCAGCGGCCATGGCTCACGGGCCCAGCTGCTCCGCGGTCTGTGGGATCTTCCCGGACCAGGGCACGAACCCGTGTCCCCTGCATCGGCAGGCAGATTCTCAACCACTGCGCCACCAGGGAAGCCCTACATTGTTTGTTAATGAAGATAGTTTTTTTCTTCTCTTTTCAATCAGGATGGCTTTTATTTCTTTTTCTTGACTGATTGCACTGGCTAAAACATTCACTGCAATATTAAATAGAAGTGGCAAGAGCAAACATCCTAGTCTTATTCCTGCTCTTAGGGGAAAAAATTCAGTCTTTATTATTAAGTATGATGTTAGCTGTAGGTTTTTCATAGATATCTTTCATCAAAATAAGGAAGTTTCCCTCCCTTCCTAGTTTGTTAAGAGTTTTTATGAGAAATCAACGTTGGATTTTGTCAAACAATTTATGTCTATTAACATGATCATGTGGTTTTTCTTTTTTAGTTAATATGTTGATTGATTTTCTAATGTTAAACCAACTCTGCATTCCTGGAATAAACCCCAATTGATTATGGTATATTGTCCTTTTATATATTATTGAATTTGATTTGATAACATTTTGTTCAGAATTTTTGCATCTGTATTTATGAAGGACAATGGTCTCATGTAGTTTTTCATTGGTATTATTTCTTCCTTAAACCTTTTCTTAAACAGCTTTATTGATATATAACTCACATATCATACAATTCACTCATTTGAAGCATACAACTCGATGGCTTTCAGTGTATTCAGAGTTGTGTACCAATCACCACACTACACTTGGAACATTTGATTACCACCCCCCCCGCAAAAAAAACTACACCTTTTAGCCATCATCTCATATCCCCATTTCTGCCATCTCTATACAACCACTAACCTACTTTTTTAATCTCTGTAAATTTGCCTATTCTGGGTATCTCATATAAATGGAATCATACAATATGGTCCTTTTTGACTGGCATCTTCACTCAGCATAATGTTTTCAAGTTTCACTTATGTTATAGCATATTTCTTAAATTTTTGGTAGAATTCATCAGTGAACCATTGGGCTGGGAGTTTTCTTTATGGGGATGTTTTTAACTGCAAATTCAATTGTTTAATAAATACAGGGCTATTTAGGTTATCCATTTCTTCTGAGTAAGCGTTAGTAGTTTGTGTCTTTCAAGGAATTTGTCCTTTTCAACCAAGTTGTCAAATTTTTAGGCAAAAGTTGTTCATTATACTCCTTTATTATCCTTTTAATATCTGTAAAACTTGTAGCAATACAATCTCTCTCATTCCTGATAATGGTCATTTGTATCTTCTCTTTTCTTCCCTCATCAGTCTCTCTAGAGGTTTATCAATTATGTTTATCTTGCCAGAAGCCAGCTTTTAGTTGTATTGATGTTTCTCTATTTCTTTTTTGTCTTTTTTTTCCCAATAATTTTTGCTCTGATTTTTTTTTCTGCTTATTTTTAAATTTGCTCTTATTTTCATGGTTTCTTAAAGTGGAAGTTGAGGTTTTAATTTGAAGCTTTTCTTCTTTTAATGCTGTAAGTTTTTTCTGTAAGTACTGCTTTAGTGGTTTCCCATGAATACATTGCATTTTTATTTTCATTCAGTTTAAAATACTTTAGAATTTCCTGTTTGTTTTCTTCTTTGGTCTATGGATTATTTAGAAATGAATTATTTAATTTCCAAATATCTGGGGATTTTCTGGTTATCTTACTGTTATTGATTTCTAATTTAATTCTATTGTGGTCAGAGAAAATACTTTGTATGACTTAAATCCTTTAAAATATATTGAGACTTAGTGTATGGTCTAGAATATATCTATCTTGGTTAAATGTTCCACGTGTACTCTTCTGTTGTTGAGTAGACTGTTCTATAAATGTCAACTTGGGTGATAGTATTTTCAAGTCTACTATATCCTTGCTGATTTTCTGTCTAGGTATTCTATCAATTATTGAGAGAGAGGTGTTGAATTCCCTGACTATAATTGTGAATTTGTCTATTTCTTCTTGCAGTTATCTCAGTTTTTGCTTTATATATTTTGAAGCTCTTTTATCAGGAGCATAAATGTTATATCCTCTTAATTGATACCTTTATGATTAAAAAATAATTTACCCTTATTCTGAAATCAACTTTGTTTGATATTAATGTGTCCACTTTAGCTTTCTTTAGAGCAAAATTAACATGGTATATCCTTTTCCATCCTTTCACTTTTAATCTATTTTTGTCTTTATATTTAAAGTGTATTTCTTATAGGCAGAAATATATTAAGATCTTGCTTTTCTATCCAATCTGAAAATCTCTGCCTTTAGTTATAATGCTTAGGCTGGGGGGGGGGGGGTGGCAAACTGCAGCCTAAGGGTCAAATCTGCCACCTATTTTTACACAGCTTGCTTGCAAGCTAAGAATAGTTTCTACATTTTAAGTGCTGTTAAAACAAAACAAAGAAAAATATGCCACAAGAATCTATGTGGCCAAAAAACCTGGCTCTTTAGAGAAAAAAGTTGCCAACCCCTGGTTAGACTCTTTATATTTAATGTGATTATTGATATGATTTGGTTTAAGTCTCTCATCTTGCTATTTGTTTTTATTTGTCTCATCTGATCCATTTTTCTTTTTCTCTAGTTTCCTTGGATTACTTGAGTATTTTTTATGACTCCATTTAATCTCCTTTTTTTTATTAGCATTAATTCTTTGTTTTGTTATTTTAGTGGTTGCTTTAGGGCTTCTAGTATACAACTTTAATTTATCACAGTCTGCCTTCAAATGATATTATACCTCTTTAGGGACAAGAACCTTAAAAAAGTATACTTTCATTTCCTCCCTCACAATCTTTTGTGCTGTTGTTGCTTGCTGTATGTTTTATCTATGAATATATTTTAAACCCTACAACATATTGTATTTTTAAAATTTAAACAGTTGATGATCTTTTAAAGAGATTTAAATAATAAGAAATTCATCTAATATACTTAGCCATGTAGTTAACATGTCTGGCACTCTTTATTTCTGTGTATAGACCTATATTTCCAACTGGTACCATTTTCTTTCTGCCTGAAGGAATTCCTTTAACATTTCTTAATGCTGGTGATGAGCTCTTACAGCTTTTATATGTCTGAAAGTTTCCTTATTTCACCTTTATTTTTGAAAGATTTTTCACTGGGTGTAGTTCTAGCTGACAATTTTTTCTTTCACGATTTTAAAGATGTTGCTCCACTGTTTTCTTTTTTGTATTGTTTCTGACAAGAAATCTACTATAATTCTTACGTTAGTTTCTGTCCATAAAGTGCCCTTTTTCTCTGGCTGCTTTTAAGATTTTCTCTTTATCACTAGTTTTGAGAAATTTGATTATGGTGTGTCTTTATATAGTTTTCTTCATGTTTCTTGTGTTTGTTCATGGACCTTCCTGAGCTTTCATGTGAGTCTTTTCCTTCAAATTTGGAAGTTTTTCAGCCATTTTTTCTTTAAATATTTTTCTTTCTCACCCTCTTTCATCTCTCTTTTGGGTACTCCAATTTTATATTTATTATGCTGCTTGAAGTAGTCCCATAACTCATGGATGCTCTTTTAATTTTGTTTGTATTCTCTTTGTTCTACATGTTGTATTCGGGATAGTGTCTATAGCTATGCCTTCAAGCTCACTCATATTTTCTTCAACAATGTCTAATCTGCTGTTAATCATTTCTGATGTATTTTTCATTTCAGATATACTTTTCACTTCCAGAAGTTCAGTTTGGGCCTTTTTTATATTTTCCATGTCTCTACTTACTTTTTGAACATATGAAACATAGTTATAATGACTGTTTTAATGTCCTCGTACACTAACTCTAACATCTATATCAGTTCTAGGTCCTCTTCAATGGGTTGATAATTTTCCAATTAAGGGTCATGTCATCCAGCTTCCTTACATTCCTGGTAATCATTGATCAAACATTATCAATTTTACTTTGAACTTTATTTGGGGATACAGTTGTTTGGCAACTGTATGATCCTCTCAGATCTTGCTTTTATAATTTGTTAGGTGGTTCCAGAGTAGGGCTCAGTCTGGAGATAATTACTTCCCATACTGAGGCAAGACCTTCCTCAGTATTCTATCCAGTGCTCTGTGAATTATGAGTTTTTCCATTCTGGCTGGTGGGAAGAGCACTATTCCTGGCCCTGTATGAGCACACCAGCTGCTCCCTTTAATCCTTTTGGATGTGTTTTCCCACAGCCTCAGGCAGTTTCCTCACATACATGCACTGATCAGCATTCTGCTGAATACTTGAAGGGAGCCCTCTGTAGCTCCCCAGGTTCTCCCTCTGTGCAGCTCTTTTCTCCCCAGTACTCAGCCCTGTGAACTTTCCTCACCTTGGTCTCCCTGGGCTCTCTGCTTTGTCTCCTTAGCTCAGGGTGCCTGCTGGGCTCTGCTTTGGTCCCCCCTGCCCACGCCACAGCCTGGAATCTCTCTGAGGCAGAAGAGTACGCTGGAGAAATCATAGAGCTCACCTCATTTGTTTCCCTTCTCTCAGGAATTACTGTTCTTCATTGCCTGCTGTCCAGTGTCTTGAGAACTATTGTATTATGTATTTTGTCTTTTTACTGTTGTTTCAAACAGGAAGATAAATCTGGTCCCTGTTACTCCACCTTTGGAACTGAGTGTTTTCAATGTTTCTTTTATTCATTCATCAGTTCAGCAAATAATTGTGCCCCACGAGGGGCTGAGAAGGTACAAGTGAAAAAGTCTGTTCCTTGATGCTGGAGACCTGTCTATTCTGTAACAGTTGTAGCCCCAAAGAATGAAAAATGTGCTCATTTCATCCCAGTACTCACGGGCAGTGGGGAGATGGACAATTCTAACTCAGCATGCAGGTTCAATATGCACTGGGGCCTGGAGATTCAGAGGAAAGAATGCTTTAATCCACATGGGAGAAACCAAAAGGCCACACAGAGGAGGTGATACTTGGGCTCACTCATAATGGAGGAATAGGAGTCTGCCAGAGAGACAAGGCTGTGAGTGCATTCCACGGAGGTGGACTAACGTGAACAAAGGCGTGGGGGCACAGAGAAGCATGATATGGCCAGGGAATTAAAATGTACTTGGAATGTTATGTGAGGGGCAAGGGGTGGAAGCTGGAGAGAGGGAGAGTGATCACAGGTGAGTCTGAACAGGTAGTTAGGAGCCAGATCATAGAAGATCTTGTGTATCATGCTAAGGTTGTAAATACTTTTTAAAAGGAAACACCATTTGCTAGCAAGAAGATTATCATCATTGGAGAAAAGCAAACCAGAGAGAAGATTCAGTCACAATATGAGAGAAGTAGAAATGGAAATCTGATTGCCTGGGAGCCAGAGAGCAGGTCCAGGTTTAAAGTGAAGCAAGTGAGGCCCTGAGGGAGCTGGAGGTGAAGAGGCCCTCACTCTCAGGATTCTGAAGCTGCCCGCCCTGCGCTTGCACGCCCGTGAGAGTCAATCTCCTTACATTTTGAACCCAAGGCACCTCACTTGCCTCACCCTAGCCTGGGCCCTAACAGGAAGACTTCTCATCTCCTGTGGGCAATCAAGCAAACCACAAATCAATGGCAGAAAGGCCTAAACAGAAGGGGCTGAAGACTGCAAATTAATAGGCAACATCATAAACTGTACATAGAGAAAACACCTCTTGGTACCAGAAGAATTTCAGCTAAATCCCTCTCCCCCATCTGGAGGTTTAACCATCAGCAAAAGTCAGTTACATATAAGGGTTCTCTGCCAAGAAAATGGAAAACTTCAATTAAATCCTTTTGGAAGTAGAACTTCTACTCATGCTTCATAAACAGCCATTTTACCTGGGCTGCCCAACACAAGTCCTTGGCAAGGCTTGGAGGAAGGGTGGCCACACTGGCTCCCAGGACCCCCTAATCCTAACCTCGCCCTCAGGAGACAACCCCTTATTCAGGTGGGGCTTGTTCAGCAAAGGCTTGTGCTCTAAAGCCTCAAAGTGTGTTTCACTGACCAACGGCAGAGTCAGCATCTGGGAACTTGTCAGAAACGCAGAATCTCAGGCCTTGCAATGGACCTGCGTTCTCCCAAGGTCCTCAGGTGATTTATATGCACATCAATTTTGGGAAGCACTGCTAGAGCTGACTTTCTCAGGACTGATTCCAAAGGATCTTGCTTCACAGAATACATTAATAATGGCCTTGGGAACCTATAGTGGGTCGAATGGTGGTCCCCCCAAAATGTGTCCACACCCTAATCCCGAAAACCTGTGAATGTGACCTTATTATTTGGAAAAACGGGTCTTTGCAGATGTAATTACATCAATGATCCAAGGTGAGATTTTCCTGGACTGTTCTGGCGAGCCCTAAATCCAATGACAGTTGTTCTTATGAGAGGCAGATTTGACACAGAGAAATGACTCTGAGGCAGAGAAGCCCAGGAGTGTCGGGAGCCACCAGAACCTGGAGAGAGGTGGGAAACAGAATTTCCCCTAGAGCCCCTGGAGGGAGTACGGCCCTCCCAACATCTAGACTTGTGACTTCCGTCCTCCAGAACTGTGAGAGGATAACATTTCTGTTGTTTTAAGCCATCCGGTTTGTGGCAATGTGTTATGACAGCCCTAGGAAATGAACAGAGAACTACCTAGTTAATTTATCCATTCATTAAGTGAATCAACCAACCAGTAGGTTAGCAACATTTATTAATCATCTTCTGTGTACCATTTTACAGATGTAGAACTGAGACCTGTAGAGCTGAGGTTTGCTCACTGTTACCCAGCCAGTAAATGGCAGAACCAGGGTTCAAGGCCAGATCATTTTCATTTCATATGCAGTTTGTCTTTCTACTGTGCAACCAGTTAGCAGCCAAACTTAGAGCCAAGGGTATATAGTGAGACACAGACAGAATTCTTGCAAAATCAAGGCCTTTGCAGTAGCACATACACAGAAAACTTCTGCCCACAATTCTTGTTTTTGGTACATGAGTGAATATGAACATAGCCTTTTTGTATAAATCCTTATTTTATCTCCCCCAAGTCCAGAATCCCATTCTGGACTTTGCATTCCCATGTCTCTAATACTCTCCTCATATCAGAACAGGAAAACAGCTGATGTTTTCACTTGTCTAAAACCAATTCACTCTAATGTTTTACCTCTACCAGGCCATTTGCCTTTTATACCTTTCACAGCTAATTTTAGAATAAAAATTTTATCTCTGGCCATGGAACAGCAAGACAGGTAAATCAAGAGGCCCTGGAAATACAGCTGAAAAGTGGTCATTTTAGGGACCTGAGATGATGAGATCAGGAGGAATTATATCCTACTTCCCTCATTCATTCATTATTCATTCACAATCTATGTCTATATTGAGCCCTTCCTGCATGTTAGGCACTGTTCTAGGCCTTGAGGGTGGAGTTCTGTACAAGAGAGCCCCAGGCCCTGCTCTTGTATGCTCAAGGAGCTGATGGCTAGTGGGGGAGGCCCATGAGTGAAGCTGGCCAGGGTGAAGACTGTCTGTGTACACATGGTGCTTTAGGGGCAGCGGGGGCTCATTAGTGGCAACGGGAGACAATAGAGCACAGTGGAGACTGTGACAAACTGTAGGAATCCCATCCTTAGCTCCAAACAACTCACTTTCACCTAAAGCACCTGACTTAAGCTGGTAAACTGGAGGTCCCAGTCCTGAATGTATGCTGTGGCAGGCTTAAACACAGGAAGCAATGGGAATGCCAAATGGGGCATCTAAATAAGATTTTCCTTGTACTGCCCTGAAGATAAGCCATGAGGCCCTGCCAGCATGTTCATTCCCTGACAGTCATCATTACCTACTTCATCAGGTTTTGGGGATTTTTTGCTTGTTTGTTTTTTGTTTTGTTATGCACCAGGAACCAAAGTGAGACTGTAGCATCGTAGACTAAGCTCACACAACTCAGGACTTTTAAACACATCCTTTATGTTTAGCTTCCATCGTTCACACAGCACAGCCCATTATTCACAGATTACAGTCTCCAGAGTAAACGTTCACCCCAGAGAAGCCTCCCAGGGAGAAAAAGGAAAAATCAGAGCTGGGCCTGGACTGGAAGGAACAAGGCTTCAGAAGGGTAGGCAGTGCAAGGACAAGGCCACCTGGAGGGGGTGGAGGAATAGGATGGAGCAGAGGTGGAACAATAGGCCACCTGTGTCCTTTTAAAGAGATGAACTTGGGTTGAACTCTCCAGCATTGGCTTTATTTTGATATTCACTTGTCCTTGGGAACACAGGAACAAAGCTGCAGTTATTTGTAGATCAGCTCTACTTTTTCACTTCACCTTTTTTCAATGCCAGCAGCAACATTTAAAACTAAAAGCAGCTCCATCTAGGAAAGGAATTGGTGTCACGCAGACCATGCCATTTCTGCAAGCCAAGGCTGCAACATCTGCGAGGAAGGCCTCCCTCTCTAACCTCAGAGGCTTGTGTCCCAAGATACCCTTTAGCCTTCCTAAGTCCGTAGTAAACAGATTATCCTAAGGGCTCCTTTTCTGGGAAGCCCATGGGTAGCCTCTAAAAGGACATCCAATCTAGAGTAATTGACTTGAAGCTTCTCAGTAATTATGAGGTCACAGTGGGCACTACTGAGATAACATTCATTTTGTGCAATATCAGCTACAAATCATAGACACTGGTATTAAATTATTTTAATGGACACCCAGAAGTACATTAAAGGGGTCCTTGGGACTCAGGAGCAATAGTTGGGACTAGTAGATTGAGGAAGACAAACCATCTGAAAAGGAAGGGTCACCAGGAGTGGATGTTAGAAGTTCCAAATGGGTCAGACTGAGATGAGTTAGCAGAGTAGTTAAGACGAGAGACTGCCGGAAAAACCTGACTTCAAATTCCAGCTAGGCTACTTGACTAGCTTTTTAATCTTGGGTTGATTACTTAACCTCTCTAAGCCTCAGTTTCCTCATCTGATTAGTGGGTAAGATAGCCCTTGCCCGTAGAATACCTGAGGAGTTTCAATGAGATAACGTAGTGCTTTGCACCGTTTCTTATTTAGAGTAAGCACTCAATAAGCAGGACCTAGATCACAGTGGCGAGGAAGATGGCCACAAGTACTAGGAGAGCATAAAGGGTGCAGCGGACAGCCATCAGGCGGGAAGTGAGAGAGAGAGAGAGGTGGCTAGACGCAGCTTGAGGGCTGGGGATTATCGCATCCCCAATACAGCACCAGAGTTCAGGTTTCTCAACCCTGGTGTCACACTGGAATCCTTTTAAGTCAGTTTTAAGGAGTTTTTATTTGTTTGTTTTTTAATACCCATGCTTGGAGCTCCCCACCCCTTCCCTGTATTTAATTGGTCTGGTGTGGGGACAGAACACCAGTTTTGTTTTGTTTTATTTTTAATGTTTTTAAATTTCCCAAGTGTTTCTATTGTGCAGTCCGAGTTGAGGACCACTGGTTTAGATGATGCCAGTCTAGAGCTTTAATTCTGTGCCAAGGCCCAAAATATATATATAGAGAGAATGACCCCTGGCTTCTTGACCTGAATAACTAGAAGGACAGAGTGACCATTTCCTGACAAGGGAAAGACCATGGGAGGATGGAACAGCCACTTTGAACCCAGCGGTGAGTGCGTAAAGCACTGGGGCTAAAGGGTTGTATATGAGGCCACCCCCTGCCTTTCTGGAACTCACTAGTAGGTGGGGACCACAGGTGTGTATACAGAGAATGACCATGCAGTATGACCGTGTAGGGCTCAAGGAGCAATCTGCCCTGGGGGCCACAGATGCACAGAGACAGAAGAGACTGACTCTGCTGGGGGAGATTTGCAGAAAGATCCTGCACTCAGCGGTGTGTGGGAAAAACTGAGAAGGACATCAAACTGGAGGGAGGGGAAGGGAACAGGCTGGGGACCATAGTCAGGCAAGTGATGATAGAGGAGTCGGGAAGGCTGGGTGGGACCATGACAACATGCCTTGGGTGAGCCCTGTTTGTTGATCAGTTGTTAAGTGAAGGCTTTCCCTTCTTACAGAGTCTCCCCTGCAAGCATCTTTGTTTTGCTTCTGGCCCCAGTGCTATCTGTAAACAATCTGCCTCTCCCATAAGTTCAAGATCAACCTGCCCTTCACTTCTGTGGCCTTTGGATCTCTGTTTTTGACAGGCAGAATGACTAAATGGAATTCCTCCAACCTCTTAACTTCTCTACAAGCAGTTTCTTACCACTTGGCTTTCCAAACTCTATCAACTGATCCAAATACTGATTCACCAGGTCCTTTTGTTTTCTTCTGCCTTGAGTGCCTTCACTGAAACATTGGTTTTCCCACAGATATGGAAGTTACATCGTAACAGTAAATTGAAATTTGCATAATCTTTGGGGAAAATTCCTTACATTGTGCAAAGATATTAGGACGGTAGTGCATCTTTATTATGCTGCTCAAACCCTTTTGCAGGGCATCAGCCCAGATAAGTAATTCATTTTTTAGTTTTGTTTTTGTAGTTTCCCTGAGACTTTCTGTGAGGTCAGCAATTTGCTTTGAGTTCTATCTTCAGAGTTCTCCAAGGACCCAGCAATAACTGTCACATTATGACATTATGGGTGGGCAGGAAAGGGCATACCAACACCCTGAAAAACAATACAAGTTTATCTTGCTATGCCAGTTTCTGGCAGATATCTATATATCACAATCCTCGTATGTCAGAAATATATATCTATGTATGTATATATAATTTATGATTATGAGAGAGTATTAGCTTTGCTTCCAAACCTTACCTCAATCTACAGCCCTAAATTAACCTCCCTGGCAAGTTTTAAACCCTCTTCATGGAGTAAACTTCCACGTGAAAGCATTTAGCCCAGTTTAAATCAAGTCCAAAGATTTAACAATCCAGTATTGCCTTTTCATAATCTGCTTTAATTGTTATTGATTTGTATGTTTGGAAAGTGCCCGGAGATGATAAAGGCCTCCCGTCTGTCATGCTGCTGACCATTTGCTAGTTGATCTCTAGTTCATCCTTGGCTCTTCAGTTGGTCTCTCTTTAGCACTTCTACAGATGGTTACACCTCCTGCCCCACAGAGGTCCCTACTTCTGTAGCAAATCAAATTATCAATAAAAAACAAACTGGTAAATAATAGGCAATTAAATAATATCAATTATTCAAAAGCAGATTTAATATGGGAAGGCAACTAGATCTTTATTCGGGAGTGAAGATAAATTATATATAGTCTCCAAACAGGACAATTAAGGAGAAAAGGAGAAATTCCGCCCAGGTCTTGACCAGGGTGCCATGCAATACCCCTTCTATGCTGACCTGTGACAGGTCCTGTCTCCTCCATGTTGTCTGGATTTAGACTCTCAAATTTTCAGCAGGGGTCTGAGAAATTTTAGTTAGCTTTTGGTCTTTGAGTGACTGGCAGCAGCAGCAGAAAAAAAGCCAATTGTAGCCATGCTGTGGGGAGAAGACTGGTATTCTGGTGATGGATGAAGTTAAAATTTTACAGAACAGTCTAAATCTACCAACTAGCTTATAATCATTCTCAATAACTTTTCCTCATAACATCATCATTTATATTTGCCCATGTGGAAAAGATAAAGTTTAAAACTCATTTTAACCACTTCTTAGGGTTGAGGAAAAGAGATCGAAGGCAAGTCTTTCCTTTACAATAGGAAAAGAATAACTCAGCTGCTATGTGAAATAAAGAAAAATCAGATCTTGAGCTTTGTGGCTCAATATGAAGCTGTAAAAATAAAGAATAGGGGCTTCCCTGGTGGCACAGTGGCTAAGAATCCACCTGCCAATGCAGGGGACACGGGTTCGAGCCCTGGTCCAGGGAGATCCCACATGCCGCAGAGCAGTTAAGCCCATGCGCCACAACTACTGAAGCCCGAGCACCTAGAGCCCGTGCTCCGCAACAAGAAAAGACACTGCAGTGAGAAGCCCGCGCACCGCAAGGAAGAATAGACCCCACTTGCCGCAACTAGAGAAGGCCCGCGCACAGCAACAAAGACCCAACACAGCCAAAAAACAAGAAAAGAATAGTGGGATTTAAGAATATGTGACAATAAAATCTCCCTTATTCAGTAAATTGTGTAGAAACCATTCCATATCTGTCTTCTAAAGCTGTTCTAGTTTGCTTAAATATAATTTAAAATGTAGGTTCAAGTGGGAGGGGGGAAAAGGAGTAATTTCTGTCTTTAGAAATAAAGCAGCTGGGGATATGTTAGCATGGTAAAATGAAAAGACTAAGCAAATTAATGAAAATTAACTTTCTACAGCTTAAGCTATAAGGTCAGCTGGAGATCAGCACTGGGGTGAGTATGCAGAACTGTGTGCCAGAGAAACCTTCTGTTGTAAAAAGGGAAGCCTTGGGGCCAGTGCATGTGCAGATATATTAGAAAGATGAGATCATCCAGATAAGTGCAATTTGTCAAACTGCATGTAGCAAAGGACTTACTTCAAGGCAAACTGGTTCACTGGGGGAAAGAGGTGGGAGGTGAGAGGTTCAAGAAGTGAGTAATTTCGGATTAAATTCAAATCACCCCCAAACAAACAAATACAGCAAGCAAATAATAAAAAAACAAACAAGTAAACACATTCATGCCTTCTTTCTTCTAAGTGATAGGGGCAAGTGATATCCTCTGTGAGAGATTTTGGAGCAAGTCTGCTCAGAACCCCTGAAGCACTGAAATCACCTCTGGCTCTGCCCCAGAAATGCTTTGATTCTGAAGGAAATTCCATTATGAATTTTCCATATAAATGTGAGAGAAAAATGGTGGTTTTTATCATTTTCTCTGAATCATAAGTTAATTTAGGTTTTTATATGCAAAATTTCTTTTAGTTTCTCAACACTTTGAACAAGTGAATATTTGAATTTCTAATGTTTTTTCTTGATATTGAATAGTCATTCCTAACGTAGGGTTGACTTTGCATTTATTTATGAAAGCCAAAGTGTTAAGAACTGCAACTCAAAGTTATGAAAAATTGCTACATTATGGTGATGCATCTACATTGTCATGAGCAGGGGAAATAAAACTAATAGGTAAAGAACAAACAAACAGAAAAGCAGCTTACGTAACTTTATATACTATATGTTCCTTTTGGCTCTAGGATTTATCTACTTACCCTATTGGTTCCTAAAATTGGAAGGATATATATCCAATTTTAAGGACCCAAATTGGACCCTTTTCTTATATTCTTTTTTCTTTTATCTCTAGTCTATTTAATGAGTATATACCCATGCTTGAAAATACTTGACAAGAATGACACCACTCCTTATTGCTATGCCTAGGCAGACATCACTAACAGATCATGACACTTTCTCCAGTGAGTTTGGACAGAGCCACTCAAGTCTGTGCAATATTCCAAGCAGCCACTCCAATTGGTTGAAATTAGCATATGAAGTCAATCCTATTTGATGTATTTGGGCCAGAATATCAGCTTTTGAAATTTTTAAATGCATACGATAGGGTGAGAATCTTGCCAAGGTTGTATTTTTTCATAACTTACATATACCAGAAACTATAAAGGAACAGTAAAGGAAATAGTAGCTTTCACAATCTAGTGTCTATTTTGTTGCTGTTCAATAAATGGATTTGTACTATGTCTGCTGCTATTTAAGTGCAACATAATTACATATTATGGAGAGTATATACTACTTTAATAGAAGTTATTATTTTGGCTTTTCCATAGCTATTTTTATTTGTTTCATTAGAGTACATAAATACTTTGGGGAGGAAGGCTTAAGATGAAAAGATTTTTAAAAATTATTATGGCTTTCTTTGCTTGGAGCTTATTTTCATAATTAACACATGCAAATGCAACCATGTATTTTATGCTCACTGGAGTATCAAAGTTTAACTTCTCTCAGTGGGCTGTTTGTGCAGTAACATTTTCACAATGGCCTCTGCACACTCTGGCAATGGTAATATTTTGTTACTGTGCCAATCTATACCATCTATATGATCACAGGTACTAGATCAGCTTTTACAATGTCACATTTGCTTGATGAAAGTGTCCATAGTAAAACTTCATTTTAGGAATTCAAGAGTCAGATCAGACTGACTGATCAGCAGGTCTAACGTAAAGGGCTGAGATCAGAATGAAGGAGGTACAGAACTGTGTTACTGTTAAAACAACACAAGTTGCAAATCTGAAACTCTATTTTTCTTCTAAACTTCTTAATTTTGCTAGTGTTGTTCATAGCAGAGACTGGCCAGCTCTTCATCAGACCCATTTTCTCATCTTCCTGAGCACACAGTTGGACTACATCTACCAATCTTACTTGCACATAAGTATGGCCATGTGGCTCAGCTTCAGCCCATGGAATGGGAGTGGAAATAGTACAAGGCACCTCCAAGCCTAACTCATAAGAACCTCTCAGATACATCCTCCACATTCTTTCCCCTTCTGCCAGCTTGATGTAGACAGCACAGTAATCTTGGAAGTCGAGACTGAACTGAAGTCACAAGCTGGAAGGAGCCTGAGTCTCTGAATCACCACCAAAGAGAAACACCCATTTGGGCTTCACATAAAAAGCAAACATGTATCATGTTTAGCTGTTATACATTACTGGATGTGTTGATTATAACCACTAGTATTATAACTAATATGCAGTTTTCCAAGCAGTTCATTACATCAGTGATTCTCCATACAGGTGTAGGG
Source organism: Kogia breviceps (assembly GCF_026419965.1). Taxonomy (NCBI): domain Eukaryota; kingdom Metazoa; phylum Chordata; class Mammalia; order Artiodactyla; family Physeteridae; genus Kogia; species Kogia breviceps. The sequence goes on along the minus strand of NC_081311.1, from coordinate 144,376,563 downwards.
CAGAGGAAAAAAAGTGGGTGGAGTTGGGAGTATCATAACTTCCTAGGTAGCCTTTCCATCTGCATACTCTGATCCTCCCTTGCCTTACAGATTCTTATTCAAACCCCTAGCATGACAAGCCAGGTAGGGTGGGGGCTAGTGTTGTAGAAAGAACAATATGTCAAGGAGACTAACATAAAGAGAGTTTAAGTAACTTGCTCAAAGTCACACAGCAAGGAGCTGACAAAGCCAGGATTCAGACAGGGGTAGTCTAAGTCCAGAGCCCACATTTGTAACCACCATGTTAGTCTGTCTCCTGACTTCTGCTTGCCATGGTTAGAGGACTTAGTCTTCACTGGATTTCTTTAATGTGGTGAACTCTGGATTGTCTGTCAGTGCAATTTCTACTTGGCAGTTTATCTACAATAACATCCTAATACTAATCTGCTATCTCACACACAAACAACAACTTTACAACTTACTTCCTCTTGATAAAAGTGAAGGTTATTTTCAGGGACAGATTTAAGAGGCAATATCTGCTAGGGAGAATATCATTGTACACTCCAAAGCAGTATCCATGACTTGTGAGCTGTCTTGCTACCACCACTTCCTTACTTTACCTGGTTAGTTAAGAGTTGACTATATAGGAAAGGAAAATGGTTTGTTCCAGCACTAGAAGCATGTTGCCACAGGTAAGCCTAGGTATCTACAACTGGCATGTCTTAGGGAACTGCTGGATTGCTGGGAACACCTCCACAACCTTAATGGATTCTGGTGGAGCACAGTGGTTAAAAAATGTAGGCTTTAGAGCCATACTACCAGGGTTCAAATCTGAGTTCCTCCTATGGCAAGCTTTTACTGTGGGCAAGCTTTTCCCTTCATTTACAAATGGGATAGATGGATAGATGGATGGATGGATGGATGGATGGATGATGATGATGATGATGATAGTCATTTTCTAGAGGCGTTGGAGTTTTAATAAGATAATACATTAAAACAAATAGACATTTTTCTAGAAATATTCACTATTGTTATTATTTTAAAGACGATTGAGCTAAACACCTAAAAAATGAAGGCTCAAAGGACCAGTTCCAGTCTGAAGGGTCCCTGGGAATGAATATATATATTCATTTATATATATATATATTTATTTATATATAAAATTTAAAGTTAATTAAATGTTGAAGACAAATTGGACAGGGAACTTAGAAACTGGCACAACAAGGTGCAAATCCTGCTTCAGAGACTAGCAGTCTGGTCTTTAGCAAATCATATAATCTCCATGATGCTCAGTTTCTTCACATGTAAAATGAACTAATAAATGCAAAGGTTTTCTACATGTCAACTCTTTATGCATATTTTCTTCTGTACATTGCTCATTTATATGGAACACATTTTTCTATACCATTGTTAAGCTAAGTTTAGCTGTTGGTAAATTTAGCAACTCTACTGGCTAGGAAAGAATAAAAATGATTTTGTGTGGAAATTATTGAAAAATTTCTTTCTCAACTTCTTAAAAGGTTAAAGAAACAGCAAGATATTCAGACTTTCAACTTTTCACCATCCATCCACCTCTAGCCTACCCAATAAAGAGTTGACTGCCTAACTGACTCCATCTTGGGAGCATATACTTATGGCTGTGGCCATAATTCCCCATAATCTGCCAACAAGTACACAGTTTTTAGGTGAGAAAAATTATATAGTTACATTCATTCTTTATTATTTATATTATTTATTTAAAATATTGTATGTGCTCGGATCTTGGTTATTAGGTAACATTTCACACTAAAAGAAGTTGGAACTCCTCTGAGAAATGGGATAAAGAAAATGCATCTAGAATAATTTTGGTCAGAAAGTAAGGAAATGATCGAAATATAATGTAGACATGTCACAAAAGATACAGGAGCCAGTTTGAAGGGGTTCCAAGTGACCAAATCTGGGACAATTTGAGTATCAAAGTAAATAATGAATAATAAATAATAGAATCTATGAGGGCCTAGAGTTCATATTGATTTGAATAAATGAATGAATGAAAAGTAAGTGAGAGAGAAGGAAAAGCTCATCTTTATAGTAGAATGCAAACTTATAAATGTAGAAAAATGAGTTAAAAATCACCATTTGCAAGCATCATAGTAATAATAGGTTTGAGCAAGAATTATCAATAAATGCTAATAATAATGAATGAAATTATAATGAAGAGCAGGATATTTAAATAATTTCAAAGTATCTCCCTACAAACTATATATAAATTACAAAGGGAAAAATAGCAATTTTACAGGAGGAAACCTGACAGTCACTACCTTAGCCAATTTATTGAAGTTTATATCACTGATAACTGGGAAAAATTGGCATCTTGTGATTCTTGATATGATTCACTAAGAAGGACACAATATGACCTCTGTGGTATCCCTGCTGAAAATGCATAACTTGAATCCAATTATGAGGGCACATTAGGTAGATCCAAGTTTAGGGACATTCTACAAAACAGCTGACCTGTACACTTAAAAAAATTCAAAGTTATGGAAGACAAATTAGGCTGAAGCACCATTACAAATTAAAAGAAACTAAGGTTAGAAGTGACAACTAAATGCAATTAAGGTTCCTGGATTGGAACCTGGATCAGGGTAGAGGGTTTGCAACTGGTAAAATTTCCATATGGACTGTAGACTAGGTAATGGTATTATAGTTAATGTTAAATTTCATGATATAGGTAATTGTACTGTGGTTATATAAAGAATATCCTTGTTCTTAGGAAATACGTGCTGAAATATCTAGGGGTAAAGAAACATAATGTCTGTTACCATCAGATGGTTCAGAAAACTATATCTATCTATCGATCTATCTGAGAGAGAGAAATGATAAAGCAAATGAATAGAAACAATAATGAAACATTAATATCTGTATACCTTTTGTTTAGATAAAGAATATGCTAATGTTCTTTGTACTATTATTTCAACTGTATCAAAATTTAAAGTTACTAATAAGTAAATAAAACCTATTGTGCCATTTATATTTTTTTGAAACTTCATGTTATATAATGCATTCAGAAAAGTGTTGGATATTAGCCTGGGACTATATCTAGACATTTGACATTCAGCTAGAATAGAATTAATTCTTCCTTGTAAGTCTTTCCATTACAATTTTCATTTTTCTGGGCTATAACCTTGGCATCCAATAGGAGCACTGTTGTCAGGATTAAACATATCTTTTCCTGGGTTTGGGTTCTAAAGTCAGCTGGCACTTATGGTGCACCTCTATTTTGTCCATACATAGTGCCTGCCAGGTAATAGAGGCACAAAATAGTTACCTCATTTAATTTCAATCCTTATAGAATTCCTATGAGCTAGTCATCAGGTCTTTCAGTTCACAGATATGGAGACTAAGGTTCAGGATATGAAATATTTTACCTTGGTCTTAGCCCCAAGGCCACTCCCTAATAAGTGGTGGGGCAGCTTTCCAGGCCTCGAATGCACTCATTGCAGTGCACCATACCACCTGCTCTGCTGAATCAGGATGTCCAGCATGAAACTTGCTTCAAGGAGTGAGGGAGAAAGTCATCATCTCAAAAGACACAAGTGTTTTCTGTTTTGAAAGAATATACTGTTGTTTTTTTTTAACCACCAGAATAAGTATTATACTTGGAAAAGAGATCTCATAATTGGAAGTAGAGATCTTTGAGAAGCAAAGTTCACAAGAGGTTCATATTTTAAGTTTCACTTGATGGATTTGGAGTAGTATGGCATGGTGGGGTAACCTGGGGATACTTCATACATTGTTTATGATGTAGACAGAGTTGTATCTCTGTAGACCATGAGCACAGGACTTAGAACAAAGTTTGTGCCCAATAAATGTTTAGTGAGTGAATGAGTGTGGATTTAGGTTGCCCTGGGCCTTCAAAGGGCGGTGGATTGTTGTGGGAATATGTTGATCCTGATTGATTGGTTGTTCATAGGACATCAGGTATTGAGACCAAGGAGATTTCAGGGATTTGTAGGCCTGATCTCCAACTCTCACTGGAGAAAAGACTGTAAAATGGAAACTCAATTGAGTGGACTCAGAGGTTTTACCTGGTCTGGTGTGGACATGGTATTATTTTAAAAGGAATAACCCCAGTATTGGGAACTGTAAAAATAAAAGAAGTCATCTTTTCTCTTTGTGACTTGGAAGAGTGAGAGGAAAGAACAGCTATTGTTTATGCATCTTTTCTACTGATATAAGAAAATGAATATTCTCACTAACAATCATCCTGAAAAAAGGAAAATCCCCGGGGGGAGATGCAGAAGGCAGGCCAGCATAAACCAAGGTAAGGAAAGATGTTTCTTCCCTAATGGGTGATCAAGTGGTTGGACTAGGAGATCTAGTAGCCCTTAATCCCAGGAGTCTAGACATGCTTAAAGCACTCTTAGGTGTTGGAAAGAATATGGCTTCATTTCACGAGGCATCCAGGAGTGGGCTGGACTAGAAATTGTGCCGTGGCTGGCCAGAAAATTGTCTCTCTAATTGGAAAGGGAAGAAGCCCTACAGGTGAGCTTGGAGGCAGCTTTTACTGGCACTCCATGAGCACAGGCAAGGGTCTGTAGGCTTTGGAGCAGCCTAAGAACAAGTCGTAAAGAGTTGTGATTTCCTTCCATTAATCCAGAGCTTTCAGAAAAGTCTTGTTCTGCAATTCAGCCCAAGTTCAATGATGTGTGTATGTGTGTGTGTGTGCGTGCGTGTGTGTGTGTGTTTACGGGGAGGAAGATCAAGGAAAGGGCTTCTGATCCATGGTTAGGTATGCGTGAAAGAAGAGAGAGGTGTGACTTTGCTGAAGTCTCCTTGGTGATAGGAACACAGCCCAAGAACAGACTAAGTATTGGGAACCCAGAAGGAGGCTCTCAACCTTAGTGAAAGTAGTGGTCTACAGGCAGTCTAGAGTCAGACAGTGCTCCTGGAGGGCCAGGTGGGTGAGCAGGTAAATTAACCAGGTGAGTTGGGAGAGTGTGTGAGATGCGGTACACCTGAAGACTCATGTGAAAAACTGGGTAAGACTTGTGGGAGAGGGGCTGGTGTTCAGAAAGTTGAAAGTAAAAGACATAGAATTAATTCCATTCTAGCTACAGTCCGGCATGTGGGGGGTTGGAACATCAAGATTTAGGAGAGGTTATGTAAATTTGTCTACATTGATACTCATATATAAGGACACACTAGTTACTCTAATTTTGCACAACAAAGAGTAATACTGGTCTAATAAATTATTTCAATTGTGCAGAAGTGCAAATGCTTCATTATTCAATGTTACCAGTAAGTAGACGCATATTAATATTTATATCCCTATTGAAGCCTGTCATTCGAATAGGTACCTGGTGCTCATTATTAACAAATATAATTATTATCCATGAGACTCAGCTTGCTTTGGCTGTCATTGGCTGGGCAGCTTTGTTGGTGAGTATGTTAGTCGTCATTAGGGTAAAGCACATGGTAGTGATTAATCTGGGTTTGGATTTGGGGAAATACCAGCTTTTGGGGGGCTGTGTAATGAGTAGGAAGACATGGCCAAAGGAGGCTCCTAGCATTAAAATCGGCCCTCAGATCTACTATGATCTTACTTATAATTTGTGTAAATAGATGATTCTCCACTGTATCCAGCAGCAACACAGTTGGGACCTGCCACCTATCGATCACACTTATCTTCCCCTTTTCTACCCACAACCTGCTTCCCCCACAATTTCTTGCCTTTGTGCCACTTTATCCCCAACTCCTGACCTGCCAAGGACAGTCCTCAGAATGTTCTCCAGTTTATAAATCTCCCCCCAGGACTTAGAACTCTGGGAAGGGAACTCTGGGAAGGAATTCACTCCTGGGGATGGCCCCCTTGCATATGTTTTTATACCCCAAACCTCCACAGACCCCACCACTGAGCTTGTCTCCCACAAATAACCCCTAGAGATTTCAGTCACCCATCATCTGAGTCTGGTTGAATACTGCTAATGTTCATATTCATTGAAGCCAGATTTCACCTCAGTTTGGAAAAATTCATAGAGCGGCCAAAGAATCCTGGCGTAGTGAATGCCCCATGGCTCTGAATTGATGGAAGTTGTTCCTTCAACAAGCTGTTAGCTTAGCTCTGTCCAGTGGCTTCCATGTGTATTACCAGGGGTTAGTGGGATGGGAAAGAGCGAGGATGGATGGAGCCACCCCAATCCTACAAAGTGGGCTGAGGTTCTCCTGTCAAATGAGAGCATATGCCATTGTCCCATGTAACTTTGGAATCTCTCACAAAATAGGGTTCTGCCAGGAGAATCTGGTCTCTTGAACAAGCAGACAAATTGTGTCATAGTTTCTCCTTGGTGAGTTGTGATAGGGACACTATGCCTCCAATTTTGAAATAGTGGATAAATTTATTTCTGTGCCATGTGGTTGTCTAGTGTCTCACATATTCATCAGACTGCTCTGAGAGGAGAACCCTTTGCTCTTATTTTGCTGGCAGGCAGATCTTGGTGACCCCACCCACCCACTAGCTTTCCGCAGGAAGGCTAGTCTTGCTAAAAATTCCCATCGTTGGTTTGGCGTGGAGTTGGATACTAAGAGCACCTTCAGTGGAGAAAGAAATGGAGAGAAGGCCAGGGGCCAGATTAAACTCAGGTTTTTGAGCCCCTTGGAGTGTCTTCTTATCGTTAAACATGATACTACTCCTGTCAAAGGGGGAGAGTATATCATAAATCCACCCAAAGCTGATTTGTGTCTATTATATACTCCCTTTTTTTAATATATATATATACTCCCTTTTGATACCATGTCAAGAAATTGACTCAAGGTTGGACAAGTTCCAGAAATACATCTTCCATAAAAGAACACAAACACTTCTTTTAAATTTCCTTTTAATAAATGAAAACTTTAAAGGCATTAAAGGGAAACATAGCAACTTTAACTTGTCTTTTGCTTCTGTCATTTTAAATTAAGCCCATGATAGCTAAGCACAATTTCCTATATTTAATAATATATAAAGCAAGATAATTAAAAGGTATGTACACATGCTGGGAGAGAAACACTGTTGAGTAAAACACTGACTTTAATCTCTGCCTCTGTTGATGAAATGTAGTGAAACTAAGCAATTAAAAGCAAATAAACACAAAGGGCATTGGCAAGGACTGTTCTTCACCTTGGCTCTTTCTTCTGAACCCCATATTTCTGTATCCAGCTATTGACTGGGCATTTCCACTTGCAAGTCCTTAAAGTAGACTTCGTAATCAACATTCAAAACCAAGCTCATCACTAACACCCCCCCCTCCAAACCTGCTGTGTTCCTCATTTTAGGAATGAGAACACCATAAACCAAGTAATCTGGGAATCGTCCTTGACTTCTCTCTCTCCCTCAACACACCAGCCACACACACACACACACACACACACACACACACACACACACACACACACACACACACACACACACACACACCCCTATCTAATCAAGCTGCACGTCTGCTGCTACCACCTCACCCAAACCTTGTCGACCACTGTGCCTGCATCCTAACTGCTCTCTCTGCCTTCAGTTTTGCCCCTTTCCAATTCATTCTCCACACAAATCCAGAGTGATCTTTTTAAAACAGAAACTTGATCATGCCATTCCCTATTTTAAAACATCAGTAACTTCTCTTAGAAAATGCTTGGGATAAATCTTAAATTCTTTCCTGTTATTTACAAGCCCTACATCTCCAGTATCAGGTTTCATTGCTCCCATCTTCTTGCCTTCTATAAGCTAGTCATAGCATGTTAGATGTACCTCTACCAGATACACACATGTTGGGAGTACCCGTCTACATATCTATATTCCTCACTAGACTGCAAGTTCTATGCAGGATGATATGCATCATGTTCATTTTCAAATCCCCAGAAGCTGGCACATAACAAACACTGAATAAATGCAGAAGAAAGAAACGGAGGAAGGAAGGATGGGTATAGCTGTGAATGTGTCTTCATTAATCCTTAGGAGATGGTGTTCTACCTGTGAATGTAGGGCCAGGAATTCTTTTGGCACTAATGTAACCACACTCTTTTGAGATGTTCCACAGTTACAGAATCAAAGAGGGACTTAACGCAGATCCATCCAAAATCTCCTCCTCTGTTCCCCTGGGGCCAGAGGCTTAGGTTGATAAGATGATTGCCCCATACTAAGCTATAAATTCTTTGAAGTCAAGACCCATATCTAATTCATCTTTTCATTCCTGTGGCACCCAGTACAATGTTTTCCACAAGGAAGGTATTTAAAACATACTTGTTGACTGAATTAATGAAAGAATGAGAAGCCAGAATCAGGAGACCTACAAATGCATCCTCTAAAGGTCATGGCTTGGGCTTCCCTCACATAGTGTGGCCAGTGAATTGGATTGCCTGCAAAGCCAACATGGTCACCTCAGTTCTCACCGTACTGGTGCTGGGGTGATCCCAATTACTGGCAGTAACAGGGTGGGCAGCAAACTTTCTGAGCAGTAAAGTCAGGTCAGTAGATACCAGAAGCTGTGACCTTTAACTTCTCAAATGATTCCTCCTTTATGCAGAACAAGCGAAATGCACACTCTTTCACTGTTTAGCAGAGTTCCTGGGGCCACTGAGACTGTGGGGTGAAAAAGATTTGGGTCACATTGTGGAAGGCAGCTAGAGTCTATGTTTAACTTCCCACTGCTGAACATTTTATTTTAAGCCAGTGGATAATTAGAAAGCCTGCCATGAAAATGAGCGGTTTTGTTTATTTATTATGTAAGTATGTCTTTTATTAAAACGACTTTGTGAAAATCTAATTGCCACTACAGTTATATAGCATAGCAGTCCCTTACATAAATACATGATTATTATGTACAGTCACTTATCCGTGAACGAGTTCTGCTACTACTTTCCTTAATTAAGGATACAAAAGGGCTCCTTCATCTTTGCATATTCCCTTGCTAGGACATTGATACTCATTATTTCCTAAGTCCAAACACTGAAACTGTGTCAAGAATGCATCCATCACTAGATGGGTACGTACAGTCAGCGGAATTTTCAACCCCGTCAGCAGTTTTAGCAATTTGCAACTTCTGTATGTCTGACGTGTGTTTTTATTGGTGAAGATCACTTTCAAATACCAAGATCATGAGAATGATTCTTCTGGTAGTCTCTGCTGCAGCCTAATGTAATGACAGTAATTAACAGCCTGTGATTAGCAGCCACTTCAGAAAGTGTTTGAATGTTAATTTGCTTCAACTAATATGCAGCACTTCTGTGTAATGAGATCTAAGCTATAGGTTCATGGAGAAAGCAAATTATTTTCCAGCATTTAATCATACAGATGATTTTTAGTTAATCACTTGAACAGTAAACCTCAATGTTCTAATAAGTGACATTTGTTTTTCTGTCATTCAGTTTATTATGGTATAGGCCAGGGTAAAGATGCTCTTTTTCTTAATGGTCAAATCCCATTTGCCAGCAACATCACTCCTAAATAAGGGCTCACCACGTAGGGTAATGGAGCTGGGTTGGTGGGTGAGTACAAGATGGAGAGAGAACCTGTATCACTCCAAATTTGCTTTTATGAATTTAAAGACACTGCTTGATGCCATCTTTACCTCAGTTTATACATCTGTAGAATGGAATGAATGACGCTTGGCTCCTTAACACAAATATCTTAACACCAGATGTCCAGCAAGAAGTTGAAAACAGGGTGTTGCTCATTAACCAAGTATTAATTAGTTGAGTCCCTACAGTTATAAGGTTGAGTACGAAAGCAAAAGTCACCAGAACATGAATGTATTCACTGAACTGACTTCTTAAAAAATACGTGCCCTCTCAACATTTGCCTGGAACTGCTCAAATCTTGAAGCAAAGCCATTGACAAATGACAATTTGGCCGAGTTAGACCAGCTAAGAATCAACAATGCAGCAGGCATTTCAAAAGGCAATGATGTTGGACTTCCCTGGTGGCGCAGTGGTTAAGAATCCGCCTGCCAATGCAGGGGACACGGGTTCGAGCCCTGGTCCAGGAAGATCCCACATGCAGCGGAGCAACTAAGCCCACAAGCCACAACTACAGAGACCGCGTGCCGCAACTACTGAAGCCCGGGTGCCTAGAGCCCATGCTCCACAACAAGAGAAGCCACCGCAATGAGAAGCCCCTGCACCGCAACGAAGAGTAGCCCCCACTCGCCACAACTAGAGAAAGTCTGCGTGCAACAACGAAGACCCAGTGCGGCCAAAAATAAATAAATACATACATTTAAAAAAAAAAAAAAGACAATGATGTAAGTGTCCAGGAATAAAATGAGGCCTTTGGGAAGTTGGATGAAACCCTAGACTATTTTTTGTAAACTAACCAACTTCACATTTACAATGAAAAGGTCAAACATGCCATAAAGGACGCTGAGTCATGTTGTCACAGTGGCATCAGAAAAATTATACCGAAAAAAATCAACTCCTGATTGGCCCTTTGTATTTAGAATTGGCACATAGTTGCAAGTATGATCCAAAGGTGGTCAGACTTAAGAGAAAACACGTTTGTTTGTATAAGTTTTATTTTATTTTTAAGCTAGAGTTTCCCACATTTGATAAAATATGAAATTTGATTCCTCATTTTATGTAAATTTACTTTAAGTGCCCTTTTTCCATTAACAATTATCCTTAAATACCAAGAGCTTCCTATATTGGTTTTAAAGTTCAGTTTCAGGGGTTATCATTATTAGCAAGAGTATTTCTTTTGTAAACTCCTAAGAACCAGAATGAAATGAGATCCCTTTACTATATGTGTTGGGTATAGGTCCTACAACATCACATGGAGATGATAGTAAGGATAAACACTAAATAGATCTGTGATGTCATACATGAGAGGTGGCCTCCTGAATAGGAGTGAATGTCTGTCTGCCTGTGAGGTATAATGTCAGGGCATTTGGAAGGCTTTTTTGTTAACCTCTCCAGTGGATGTCCCAACCCCATACTTGGATGTTCATCCTTCAACTTACCAAAACAGAGGTTTATTCCCTAAGGAAATTGGAATTAATGCCATATCAGTCATTTAGATCCTAACATAAATGGATCTATTAGATCCTTTCCTAGAAAAAAAATTCATAACTTTATAACTTAAAATACGCTGAGTGCTTTGGGAAAGAAAAAGAAAGTGGGTTTATAAAAAGAGAAAAGAGAACATAAAAAGGAGCTTAAAAGCAAAAGTCTCACTTTACTGTTTTGCCTAGAATTATCCCTGGGCTAGATGGCATTTTGGTGTGTGGTGGGAATACCAGTAAATCCTGACATTTCCCAAACATCTCTCGGATCACTTGCCATTGTGCTTGAAGTTTGCCATTTAAGATTCATCTCACTCTTTGACCCAGTAATTCTACTTTTTTGAAATTATATTAAGGAATAATCATGGGTATGGCAAAGATTTAGCTAAAAAGCTGTTCATGACAGCATAGTTTATAATAACAAAATATTGAAAAAACTTGAATGCTCAAGAACTATAGTTTATACAATGGAACACACTCTGTATAGCCACTAAAATATTGCAGAGGAATGTTTAATATGTGAAAATATGCCTCTGATATTTTGCTAACTGAAAAAAAATCTGGTTACATTACAGTAACTTCCTGTAGTCCCATTTTACAGAGAAGAAGAAATAGACATTTTGTGAAAGAAGAAAAATAAACGTCACTGAATGATTAACAAGATGAAACTAACAAAGGCCAAGTTTGAGCTGATTGTAAACCAAGAGAGTGAGGAAGGAACATGGGTCCTCTCTTTAGAGCCACAGAGGTGGGCCAGGTGGCTCTCCTAATATTACCAATCAATTCTGAGACCAAAGATTTGCTTCACAAAACAATGGTGCATCTGTTTCCCAAAAGGTACATGCTCAAGTGTATACTACCTCTGCAAAAGAGAATTCTTTTGGCAGTGCTGTAATAGGTAACTTAGTGCTCAGAAATGACTTTTCTAGAATCTTGTATCATTTCATTTATCCATTGATTAAACCATCCAAGTGTTATTAAGCACGAGTGCGCATGAAATGCTCTACTGGGCCCTCCAATATTCACCCACCTTTCCCCACCTCCACTGGTGCCACCATAGATCTTTCTTTTCTTCCTTCCTTCCTTCCTTCCTTCCTTCCTTCCTTCCTTCCTTCCTTCCTTCCTTCCTTCCTTCCTTCCTTTCCTTTCCTTCCTTTCCTTTCCTTCCTTCCTTCCTTCCTTCCTCCTTTCTTTCTTTCTTTCTCTTTCTTTCTTTCTTTCTTTCTTTCTTTCTTTCTTTCTTTCTTTCTTTCTTTCTTTCTTTCTTTCTTTCTTTCTTTCTTTCTTTCTTTCTTTCTTTCGCTTTCTTTCTTTCTTTCTTTCTTTCCTCTCTCCCTCACTCCCCCCTTTCCTCTCTTTCTTTCTCTATTTCTCCTTTGCTCTCTCCCAACCTCCCTCCCTCCCTTCCTTCCCTCCTTTTCTTTGTTTTTTGGATCATTTACCCAGAAGAGCCCATGGCAGCAGGTGGCAGTGTTTAAAGTGTTTTTGTGGCCAGGGAAAATGGAATGGTATGGATTCCAATGCAATTACAATGTATTAGAATTTATCTTTTAACTTAGTGTTGCCTGTCAGTAAACTAAACAATATTCTCATCACTGTGTATAGACAAAACTTTACAGTTACTTATGACACCAACAAAAGAAGATTCCAAAATCTAGTGCTAGGAGTATACTTATATATCCCAGAGCATAGAGAGAGAGAAGGTAAGTCAGTATAAAAGAAATGAACAGGATAAATTTGGAAAGACTTTTAAGCCAAGAGGGGAAAAACAGGCTCTTCCTTAAAGGCACTTTGTTATCCAGAAGTGCCGCATTGCTGACCATCCCAATTTGTGCCTCATTTGAAATTGGCCAGAATTTCTAGCCAAATGGGTAGCATTCCTTGCTAACAGCTCCTGTGGTTATTTTTTTTCCCCATTACTCTATGTTTGATCTTGCTGCTTAATTGTATGTTTTAATCAAAGTTCAGCTCCCTCATCTGTTTTCTAAATTGTCCCTTACTTTAAGAAGAAATAATCTGTTTTTTCAAACACTGATCAACTACCAAATTGCTCTCAAAGTTAAATAGCAAAATAAGTTATCAGATATGTATTAGATCTAATTATACAGTCCAGCAAAACTACCATCTCCAAACAAATCTTACTAGAGCTCTCTCTAAGAGTTGCTTTTTAACTTCCAGACTGCTGTCTGGTTCCCTCTTCCTCCTTCTCACAATGTTTTACAGACCTGCAGTGTCTTCCACTTGTAGCAGCTCCGACACTATCATGGGAATCACCAGTGATACTCTGTAAACGCCAGCCAAAATCTATCTGCAAGAACATCTGCTCGACAGTGCAAAACTGATGTAATTACCAACCATCATCTTTTCTCCTCCTGCTGGGGTAACTGCTCCAAAGCATGACTTTTTGCCCTGAGCTAACAAGATCCAGAAACTCCCTGTTATGTACAAAACCTGCTGCTGAAAACCCATGTAGCTTCAACACAAATTATAACCCAGTCTCTCAACTACAAGAGTCACTAACACCCTTGTGCCACAGGGTCTCGGAGAATCTTGCTCAATACAACTGTTAGCCCAAGACCTCATCCTCCACCTCCTACCTGTTTTTGTCTAATACAAATAGTCTTATAAAGGATATGATAGGGGAATAGAGGATACATTTACAGTTCCAATAACATTGCTTTAAACATACAACTACTAAAAAGAATAATTAAAAGTCAAATGTCTGAACTGGAATTTAGACAAAAAGAGGAATTTTTTAAAAAATCTTTATTGATCATCTACTATTTGCCAAGTGCTCTCTGTAGTGCTTTGTATAAGTTATATCATTTAACTGAGGTTTAAAAAATTCTAGTAATCAAGAATTTCCCAGTTTGAATCCATGAAGTTTAGGAGAAGCACTTAAACTTCAGCTCTGCCTCCTACGGGTGTAGAGAAGTTTAACCAATGATGATGAAAAAGAATAAATTCTAAGTGTTTATTTCCAGTTGTGTTAAGGTGAAGAGACAGTGTAGTTCAGAGTACGCCACCAACAAGCTGTAGAACATCCAACAGGTTTCTTAATTTGAGTTTCAGTTTCCACATTTACTAAATCAGGGAGTTGGATTACATGACTTCTGAGGTCATTAAGCGTTCCTGGAACATCATGATTCATTGATGATACAAATCAAATTTCATTTCAAAATTTTTCGGAACTATGCAATCATTCGTCTCATTTTTGGTTCTTCTTACATTCATGGTGAAGCTGAGATCAAACTAGACTGCTATCAGAAGGACTAGGAAGGAATTAATAATGAAATTCTAACAAATTCTTTTGTTGGATTATTTGATGTTTTTGTTTGTTAAGAAAAGATTGGCCATGTTAACTTTCAAAATAAATGTATTCAATCAGGCTAAACTGAGATAGGAAAGAGTATGCATTCCTCAGTGGAATTATGGCCACTGTGCACGCAAAATATTTGTAGACAGAGAACAAAACTAACAAGAATCCATCCTCTGATCTTCTTAGAGGAAATTTTATTTCTACTTTGCTAAATGAAAATAATGTTGGGGCATGTATGTGCATTAGGTATATAAAGGTATTTGATATCAATAGAAGGAATGTTACCTTTCATCGTGAGTCATCAAGAAAGAAATCTCTGTCACTCCACCTTGGATGTATGAGACCACTTTCTAGCTCTTAACCCATGAAAGCCTCAAAAAAACCAATGAATAATTTATGAAATATTTGCCAAATTTACCCTTTGTGTCCCACCATTGTGTCAGGCACTTGACTAACTAGGAAGACATCTCAGAGCAATGCAAATAGGGGATCCATTAAGACATAGATAAAGCCTACTGTGAAACTATAGAGTGAAACAAACTAAATGTAGACAGATTGGAAGGAGATGCATAAGGGTCAAGGGTATACCCTGCACCTCAGCAGCCTAATCTTCTGAAGATGCTAGGGAGAGGAGCAAAGATCATGTATAGATGACGTTTATAGTATTTCCACCATAGCTCACAATTAATCAGAACCCCTAAATACATTAGGCATGATAGATCTTCTGCCACATTTGCAAATGTTCTCTAACATATGAAATGAGGTGTGTGGATTGTTTAGCAAGTTCCAACTTCCTATATGAATACTTTTATTTCACTGGCCTTCATGGAGTTGTGCCTTTCTTAAATAATAAGCTTGTGATTTTAATTATTTATTTTTAATAAATATGTTAAAGTCTAACATTTCCAATCACAGAAAGTCTCTATATTCAAAACCCAAAGTCATCCTCTATACTAATGGTTCTAAATGATTATCAACCAAAAATGGGAGAACAGGGCTTCCCTGGTGGCAGTGGTTAAGAATCTGCCTGCCAATGCAGGGGACATGGGTTCAAGCCCTGGTCCGGGAAGATCCCACATGCCGCGGAGCAACTAAGCCCATGCGCCACAACTACTGAGCCTGCGTGCTGCAACTACCAAAGCCCATGCACCTAGAGCCCACACCCCACAACAAGAGAAGCCACTGCAATGAGAAGCCCGCACACTGCAACAAAGAGTAGCCCCCGCTCAACGCAACTAGAGAAAACTCATGTGCAGCCATGAAGACCCAACGCAGCCAGAAATAAATAAATTTATTTATTTATAAAAAAATTTTTTTTAATCAAAAAAAAAGGGAGGGCTTCCCTGGTGGCGCAGTGGTTAAGAATCCGCCTGCCAATGCAGGGAACACAGGTTCGAACCCTGGTCCAGGAAGATCCCACATGCCAGGGAGCAACTAAGTCCGTGCACCACAACTATTGAGCCTGTGCTCTAGAGCTCGCGAGCCACAACTGCTGAAGGCCGCGCACCTAGAGCCCGTGCTCCTCAACAAGAGAAACCACCGCAATGAGAATCCCACACAACGCAACGAAGAGTAGTCCCCGCTCTCCGCAACTAGAGAAAGCCCACACAGCAACGAAGACCCAGCACAGCCAAAAATAAAATTAAATAAATACATTTTTAAAAAAGAAAAAAAGGGAGAACATATACCCCCAAAAAAACTTTCCCCAGTGTTCAAAGGAAAAGCTAGGTGAAAAATCTACAGCTGAGGACTATGCGTTTTCTTCAGAGCCTTGTCCCTTCATTAAGTTTTAGTTCTGACATTACCCGATAGACCCTATTACAGATTTAAAGCCTGAGATGAACTTGGCCCCAAGAACAAGGGTACTCCTCTGGCCTGAAGATCATCCTCCCAGACAGAATGGGTGCTTAAAGAACCCTCTCCTCCAGAACCACACAGATAAATGGACACTAGAAGACTTCACAGTGTTTTATTAAGGTATTTATTCAGGTGCAGGCCAAGGAGTAGGGGATATTGAAAGTCTTCCCTAACTCTTGTGAAGAGAAAGAGAGAAACCCCAAACACATACACTGTGCCAGGCAATATGCCAGGCACCTACCGTGTGCCAAGGGTAGAGCCTGAGGTTCCTTCTCACAGCAGCCAGGCTTGAAGATCACTGATCTAGAACAAAGATGGCAATGTAGTTTGACTCCATGCCAAATTCTGTCAACTGGTAGTAGCTTCTGGGAACCAGTATTGAGAAGGATTCTGAGATCATACCAAGCCTCAGTAGGAAAAAGTGTTGGAATCAACTAAGTGTGTCTGCCCGGGACCCAGGAAGAGAAAGCTGCAGTCCACTTGCCTCACCTCTGCTATCCCTAAGCTGGAGTAAGTTCACACACAGCTGCATGCAAAGCTATGTCCTCAGAATGAGTGGTTTGCAGACAGAAAAGTACCAAACACATGTCGCTAGATTTAAGCCTTTATAGCAAGCATTGCTTCTCACAGTAAAGACAGTGGACCGTCTGCCTCACAACCTCTAGAGGTGGGGCCAGCAGTCTGCGTTTTTGAAAAGCTCCCCAGATGATTTTTATGAGCAGAAATGTTTAGAAACAAAATAAAGTTCCTTCAGAATTTTGTACAGAGAGATTGCTTGGCTTAAAGGTATGTGGTCTTCCTGGTCCAAGAGTTTGTTTTGAGGTCAGCATTTTCAGTTTCTGTTTCATAAATGTAAGGTTAATCAGTCTGCAAGTGTTCAACTCATATGAACCCGGACCTTGCCCCTAACTCTACCCCTGCCCCTCTGGGTTCACCTGCTCACTCAGAAGGAGTGCCCCATACACGAAGCAGGTGTTTTTCCCCAGGTTGTAGCTCCAACCAAAAATCGATACCTTGGCTCCTAATTCATAACAAGTCTCATATGAGTTTATTTAGCATAAAGTCAGGTGGCATACTCAGAATGAGAGCAAAGGGAGTTAACTGAATGTTCTTTGACAGATATTTCTACCCAGTACCAAACCACATTACCCTAATCCAGACTCTAGACGAGCATGTATCAGACTAAGCATACATACCAACCTTATAGACTCTAGATGAGCATGTATCAGACTAAGCATTTATACCAACCTTATAGAATCAGAGCATCTGGGACAGAATTCACTGACCATCTTTTCTACGAAGTGCCTCTTTTCCAAGATACCAATATGTCATATGTCGTCTCGTGTTACACTATAAGATTACATCTTATTTTATCTTTGTTCAGTTTTAGATTGGAGTATTTGGGCAGAGGGTGGTACTCCAATCTTATCAGTAATATATTTACAAGTCTCCCAATAGGATGAATTGCTTCAAGATGATTTCTAAGAACTACTAAACATAGTTTGTTTATGTTACCTTTTCATTCTAGTTATCATGATTTTTCATGTTCTTATTTCCTAATTCTGGAAGTGCATCTTATTTGGGGCCCAAATAAGATGACTAGAAATAATACCTAATAATTAATTTTGAAGATGTTGAAATACTTAGCTCCTTTTTTGCCTTAGGTAAATTAAGCATTCCTCTTAGAAAAGTGGTATAATAAAAATGACGTTTGAAGTTGAGATTGGGGTAAATATAGAGCTCTAGAGACCAGAAGTGGTTACCACTGACCAACTTAATTACCATTATAGTTATTTCTAGATAGGATAATCAGGATGGGGAAAGTGAATAGGAAGGGTCAAATTAAAGAAATGAAGTTTCAGTAGGAATTAGAGATGGGTTGATTGAAATTAGGAGCTAAAGGAAATAGTTGAACATGACTCAAAATTCCCTGTTAGAGAATAGCAGCTCTTGATGTCAGTAGAGGATTTGTGGAGCAGATGCCTTCTATACACTTCAGAAGACACTTTTTCAATAAGTCAACTTTTGAATTTTCCACATCTTGTTTTTACTAAGGAGTTAAAATTGAATGTGACACTTCCATAAGGGCCTGTCCAATATGGGGGAGGGGGTAGGAAAGAAGGAGAAGATGGAAAAGGAGAAGAAAAAAGAGGAGAGGGAGGGATAAGAATGTATAAGAACATTTTCCTCCCCCTCCCACTTCCTATCATTATCAAGTTATACACAACCAAATAGGAGGAAATCATGGCCTGACTGTACACATTCACTCTGTAGTTCATCCTGCCCTCAGCTTCAGTTCTATCAGCTCTCTTTGCCCTGCTGTCAGTGTCATTCCTTGGGGCAGCAACCCCTTGGATTGGTGCTTCAGAAGAAAGGCTGTCGAAGAAAGAATAAAGCTGAGGTCTACTGGGTAGATAATGCAATAAAATATGCTTCTGGAAGGGAAATTTCAAACCCCAAAGC
Organism: Kogia breviceps; assembly: GCF_026419965.1. Lineage (NCBI taxonomy): Eukaryota > Metazoa > Chordata > Mammalia > Artiodactyla > Physeteridae > Kogia > Kogia breviceps. The sequence goes on along the minus strand of NC_081311.1, from coordinate 144,357,939 downwards.
TTCATATACATTATAACAGTAGGGCCTGCTTAGCATGTGGGCTAATTTAGCTCACTCCCTGATTCCTGGAGCCGACTCCTCTTACGCGGCTGTGCTGTGCCAGCATTCATTAGATATAATATGCTGGCTAACATCTTTGCGGTGCCTGGAAGACCTACTTAAGGGCTTCAGAGTGAACACGCATGAAGGAAGGCTTTCCAAGAGGTAGTCTTTCTTCCTGGAACTCTTACTGGTTTGACATAAAAGCTTTATGAAAAGGCAGCATCTTTGCCATCCATTTTTCCGCGCTGTCCGTTGTTCCAGTTTCAGAGTCATTTTTATAACTCAGCTTCTCTCAGTACAGTGAGCTGCAGGGAGGAGGCCAAATGTTTACCACCGTGTTGAGAATTCTGCACTGCAGATGCAGAGGTGGGGCAGGGTAAGAAAAAAGTTCAAAAGATGCTTGGCAAGAACCAAAGAACATCACTTTGGAAGACAGTTTTTCTATTGAGACTCCTGACCCTTTATTAATGGTGACAGACTCTCTTTATCCCGTAATCTTTAACCATCTCAGTTTCAGTTTGTGCGTTCAATTTTTTGTTTGCTAACTTGAGCATAGGTATCTTCCTGATGGAAGGCGTGATCACGTGGGGCACACGGTTCAGTGTTCTTTAGTAACGGCAACGGAGACCTTGATATCAATTCTAGTTCACCTCTTCCTAATCCATGTACCAGCTGCCGTGTGACCTATGTGTGCAGAGTGATTCAAGGAAAATGGGCAGTGCTAACAAAATCACCTCCAAGTGAAAAAATAGTTCCTTGTATATTTTCCAGGGCACACTAAGTTTTTCCTCTAAAACACTGTGCCTGATTCTCCTGCAATTCTGTACCGCCTGGCTGTTTATAAACCAGAATGGTTTGGTTAACAGTGGAAGCTAAGAAAATGAAATAACTCAGAGACAAAAATTGAACAGCACTGTCCATGTCAGGAGGAGAGCTTCGGGCCGAGGACTTTGGATTTTCAGAACTCTTGGGCAAGGCTATTTCTATTGTAAGCTTATGCATCAAGTTACATTAATCTGACATAATTGAACATTTGATTATTTGAACTCCCTTTGTTTTGATTCAACACTCACCAAGTCACCTTCTGATTATAATTTGATTGACTAGAGGGAAAAATTGAGTGTATTTTCTGGGCTGGGAATAGGTTCATTCCAGGGACAGGTACATTTTCACTATTAATAAAACTAGTAAATTGCAAGTTATCATTTTATACATCAGTCTCATGAGCTCAGTTACCATGAAATCAGTCCTGAGAGATGAATTCACTCTTGGTGTGCCAATAAAAATCAAACTTTTAAGCTTGTAAAACTAAGGATCCATCTCCAGGACATGTAAATCCACCAAAGTAATGAATGGAAATACTGTGTAAGCCAACAACCAACACTTTCCTAGGCAGACACATACTCCCTCTGTATCACTTTGTAGAGATATTAGGCCCTTTGCCCCTTATAGTTTCTTTTCTAAAACTCAGCTACCCATACAGGAACTTGGCATTTTTTTATATTCACATCTTTGCTGAATAAAATCTTCTTTCCTGAATGTATAGATCAATAACAGGTAGGCATTCCTCAGCGATTATCAATGCAGCTTGGTTGTATTAAGCATGTTTCACAACCCCAGACCAGTGACAGCAGCTTCCCAGTCCCCCTTTGTTCTGTGGCTCTCATAAATGAATGACGTCTGTCATATCTCCTCTTCTTCCAGTAAGCCATCGTTAAATTCCTGATGCCACTCCTTCAGTTCATTGACTAGGATAGGGTTGTCCATTTTTCAAAATAAATAATGTTGTGTATTTTTCAATACTGTGTATTTTTTGACATGATGGATTAAAAAAAGCCTATAAAATTACTTCTAAGTGCTGCTACTGACACATGATGAACCATTTGACCAACGACCCAACAGATCACATCTTGTGTGAAAACAGTACCTCTGGCTGTCTTGAGATCATGCATGAAGCTGAAAGAATCCCCTCTACTAGAAAACATATTAGTCAATGTACTCTAAGCCAGTGATAGTCAATTTTGTCTGTTTCCGATAAGCATTATTTCTCTTCAAGGAACTCAGGACAACAACACACATATAATTTCCTTGTCTTTTCATTTCTGGATCCCCAGGCCCTAGCAATTCTTGGCATTTAACAGGCATTTAATTCAATAAATATGTGTTGATTGAATTCACTGAATGATAAATTATTTTGAGCTTTAGTTTTCTGTTCCCAATTTTATTTTTCTCTCCTGTATTCATAATTCCTTTTCCCTTTCCATCTTTAAAATGTCACCTTCATGTCATAATTTTATGCTTTTCTCTTTCTCAAGGATATATGTTAGAAGTGGTAATAATTAGAAATGCATAAACCATCAAAACAATAAGAATGAAGAGCTCCCTTAGAGCCCTGAAGGATCAGTCTAAGATAGATTCTAAATGATGTGTGAGTACATTAGTTACAAAGTATTTTCTCTTTCTCATTCTAAAATATAAAAATATAATAATCACATATTTCTATAGTGCTTTATGGTTTGTGAGCACTTCCATAAACATTCTCTAATCTGATGCTTTTAAGAACTGTATGGCTATGTCTATACATACTGAACTCAGTTTTCTGTAAAGATTCTGATGTCCTATAGCCTCTTGTTTTATTCAACCTATTTTGTCTGTCATTCCATGCCTCCACTTCAAATAGCAAATCACAATTTCATCATTGCTGCTTCAGGTATTACCATCTTTCATTTCTTGGCTTTGAGGTCTCCATTTCTATAAGCCTCTATAATTGCAATTGTGTCATTGGCTTGTATTTATAGAATGAAGAACAAATGGCTTAGTAAGGAATGAAAATAGAACTCATCATGGTTTCATGTTATTAATAAATTCCAGAATATATGTATGTCAATGCTTCATTATACTTATGTATTTGCTTAAAATTACACATATGTTTCCCAACTCAACACTACACTAATATAGAGCTTTGCTATATCCAGAGGTTATAAAATTCAGGGAAAATCCCAGTATGCTACAAGTTTATTTATTCTTATTGCTACTCTGCATGACCTTATAAACTCACATATATGAAAAGCATCAACTCCAAAGTCATTGTCTCTGTAGGGGAACCAAAAAGGTTCCTGACATGGAATCCAGAGTTCTAGGATAAGTGATAAAACCCAGTGTCATCTTTGCAAACGAGTTGCATTAATGTTCTTTTCTTTCCCCTCTTTGGTTCTCATCCCTTGGTTGAATAAAACTTCATTCACCATTGAGACCTGAACAAATTCTATAGTTTGATAATTCCTCACGTTGCATGTATCTCCATAAATCCAGCAACAAATTCTCTTCTCTGATGAGAATTGAAGTTGGAATGTTTGAATGTTGGAAGGTGAAACATTTCTACCATTGAAATGGGGTTAAGATTGCAAGGCAAGTTCAACAAAGGCCTTTCCCTCTTTCCAGGTTCCGTGGCTACACTCAGCACACTCTGTTGGGTGGTTGGATTAGAGTAGCACAGGTGCCACCATCATGCTCACATCAAGCGTGAGCTCTTCAAAAGGGTATATCTATGTACCATGGGATCCTCATCTGGGTGTTTTTTTAACTGTGCAAGTTATTTATTTAGATAACTGTACTAATATTTCTTAGTTTTGCTTCTTACCTGACAGAATAAGGATTAAGAGAAGGTTTAACTCCTTAATGCTTTAACATTATCTTAAATGCTACAACTCCACATCTGTAAGTATGTTTATTTGCCCCTCACTGAGCTAAGGCCTACTTCCTTACTTTCAGTTCTCTAACGCTGAGTTGCCTGTCCTACTTTCTAAAGCTTCCTTGCCAAACTTAATAAGAGATGAAGGCAAGAAGACAGAGACTTGTCACAATTGTCCTGGTGGCTCCTTGGCTATGTGGACAAGCTGTCTGAAGGTCTCTGGCTGGGAGTCTCCATCTGTGACCATGACTTTGACAACGGCCATAACTGCTTATTTGCAAGGAAAAATATGCAAAGATAAAATTCTATTCTCTACCCTTGGAAACACGCACTTTAGAAAAAAAAGATATTGACTGCCAATCATTACAATTTTAAAATATTTTGGTTTATTTTGTCCCACACTCAGAAACTAAAATATTTTGTTTTTAGAGATCCTACTAGATGACTACCTAATTAGTGGAATATTCCATCCATTTGGTCATCAAATCTTCAATTTTCCCTCCTAAATGTCTGTCATTTAGTTGAAGCTTGCATTCCCTCTTACCCAGGCCTTCAATATATCCACATAACTGCTGTCCTTCACTCCAGTCTCCCACACAGTATCAAAAGAATGTCTTTTTTAAGCCCAGGTTGTGTCATTATTTTGCTTGGAAACTTTTCATGGATTCTCAAACTATTAAGTCCCAAATTACTATGAGCTACAAGCCTGTGTCTCAACAAATGTGTCTAAGCTCCCAGTCCATCCTGGTTTCCTGTCAAAACCCTAAACTATCCCCACATCAAACTGTCCCAACATCCTCATCTCCATGCTGTTGTATATGCCTCCTCCTCTGCCTGAAAGACCCTCTCTCTCCTTCTCTACCTGATCATCTCCTTCCTTTTCAGAGGCACATTTTAATATTTCTGAGGAAAGGGGGGAATATTACAGTTGATGTCAGAAGAAAACTGCTGGCTTCTAGGCAAGTGGTTTTATTGCATGGATATATCTGAAATCAGGCTTACTCAGAAAGTGTCTGTTTATCTGATTATCATCTCAGTTAAATTATTTGCATTGGTAGCACCACAAGTGGTTGAACTTTCTTTAAAGGTGTATCCTTAATTGTCCTGAAAATTCTTCAAAAAGATTACATTATGATGCAGCACTGAAAGAAAAAGTTACTGGGAACATAGAAGAATGCTTGGTTTGTGCTTGGAACTATGACTAAAGACAATAGAACTTGCCAAATCTAGCAGATTACATTTTAGAATTACCAAAACTAAAAGAGGCTGGTGTGACTGATTCATGCATTGTAAGGGATTGTCTCTCAAGCATCTGCCTTTCAAGAAAAGCTTTAACTTCCTTTAGCTCAGGGGAAAATGCCACACATTTAACCAAACAGGAAATGCAGATGAAAACCTGGTTTTCTCATAACCTTCAAAAATTATATTTTCAATCCAAAAGATGCTAACAAGATCAAGATCACAAGTGTCAGCTATGGAAAGCCACGTGTCACTGGCTTGCTACATACACATAACTATTGATTACAAAAGTGATTCAGCAGACTCTATCTCAATATGCAGAAAGCTAAGTTGCAGACTTAGAGTATAACAAGAAAGTACATAAATATATACTACCATCAGGTTTTATTTTAATGTTTGTATTTAACCTAATGTTTTTTCTTCTGTCTCCAAAGCTGTTATTTGACCAATGGTGCAGTGTCCAACTGATAACATCTTTTTTTTTTTTGCGGTTCGTGGGCCTCTCACTGTTGTGGCCTCTCCCGTTGCGGAGGAGGCTCGGCTGCCATGGCTTACGGGCCCAGCTGCTCCGGAGCATGTGGGATCTTCCCAGACCGGGGCATGAACCCGCGTCCCCTGCACCAGCAGGCGGACTCTCAACCACTGCGCCACCAGGGAAGCCCCTGATAACATCTTAAAGTCAAGGAAATCTACTATTTATGTCCTAGGCATTCTCATGCAACACTCTTTTAATCCTTAACAGCAGCTCTCTGAGCTAGATACTGCATTTTACAGATGGGAAAACTATGGTTCAGGATGTTTAAGTCACTTGCCCGAAGTATATAGCTAGGAGAGTAGTGAAGCACTTGAACTTGGTTCTAATTTAACTCCAATGCCAAAGTTCTTGACCACTATGCTATATGCCTCCCCACTCTTTCCTAGCACTAAAGTCACAGTGACTTTGTTGAGGATGTGTTAGCTGTGCCTTCTGGATGCTTAACTTTCTGAACTATAGGCTTAATCATCAATAGAATGGGTCCAGTGACCCTAAGAACACATAGATGTCATTAGCTGAGTGAGTTCCTATGGCAATGTCAGCTTCAAAGAAGGCTGCTATCGTTCAGTCTGATTTTCCTCTGTGCCTTAAGGTCCCCAAATAGATTAACTCCTTACATGCAGGAAACCATGGCTCATACCTCTTTGTCTCATTTGCACATAGCTGGGCACATAATAAGCAATCAATATATACCAATTAATAAATTAATCTTACCCTAAAGAAACAGAATTATAATCTGTTTCTGGAAAAAAAACAAAGAAATATGGGCTTATTTATCTACTCTACTATTGTTCAGTGTATTTTGGGTTTGGAGTCAACAGTTAAGAGTTCACCTTTGGGTCTGCATGAAACTTATTCTTTTAATTTCTTTCTCTCACTTTTTTCTCTCAACAATAAAAGTCATGATATAAACTCAACAAATTACAACATTCCTATTTTACCCCTGGAACCTGTGTGACACTCATTGATCTCCTAGGACCTAGCAGCTGGGACTCGGAGCTCCAAGAAGAATAATCATGCTTCCCTTCCTGTCCACTCCCTATCCGCCTAGCATATGAGCACTCCTTCCCCAGTCATCTCCCGAAGAGTCCTGGTGGGCACTGTCATTGATCTCTGGAGGGGCTCAGAGCCCCTTCATGAAAGGCAGGAAGTGGCACAGACAGACAAAAACTATTTTAATAGACTGAACCTTTAAAGCTGAGTTATTTGGAACTGAATTCCTAACTTCAACAAAATACCATTTTAACTTTGGTTTGTTTTCACATTCTAAGAAGCAATTGTGACAGTTTTGGTCTTTATCTCCATAAGCTCTTCCATCTTGGATTGTTGGCAAAAATTATCAGTGAAATTTCATATCCGTTTGAGTGTTACAAAGAATGAATGCAGTAAACATAACCCATTTTTGTGTCCAGAGAGCTCTGACCTTTATCGACTTATGGAATTGAAGACTACTTAACATCCCCAAATCTTTGCTTTTCTATTGGTAGTATTTATACTTCAAAGTGGAAGTTAGAATAAAGCATTCCTTTAGAAATCGCTTGAATCAGCCTCCCCTGAAAATCTGAAAAGACCTAGATCGTGTCCTAAAATTATATTTCAAAATCTGATTTGTCTGAATTTTTAACACCTAGATTTAACCTTGTAAGCTCTCGTTTTGAGCTTTAACCACTATTTGGTATTTATGGAAAACAGCTCTAAGTTAATGAAAGAGAATATATACCATTAAAAATCTGTATGCTGATTAGATTTATAGAGCATAATTCAATATTTTTTTATAAAGCAATAAAAACACTTGCCAACTCTCGTGAAAAACAACCATATGTTTTGGTTTTAATAATGAAAATGTTTTGTAAATAAGCTCCAATTATGGTACATATTATTTTAAAAACATTGAATCTTTTCCTCTTACATGTGTATTTTTTTCTCTATTTTTTGAGGCACTCTTAATATGTAAATTAATAGTATTTCCATATGTGTTCATTTGTTTTTATACCACAAAAGAAACATTCAGTTTTTTCTTTGAGTTCCCAGTGTGTCCTAAAAGAACATTTATCAAGTCAGGTGACTAATGTTTCAATTATGAAAACATTTTATCCTTATAAGAACTACCTTTTTCCACAGATTGCAAGCAATTAAATCATAAGCATAGATTCTTCTACCAAATTCAAGGACAGATTCATTCCATGAATTAACATGCCCACATAGATTGTATAAAAATAAAATGTTTAATATCTTTAATATATCCCCATATCACTTACATGTAGGTATAAAATATTGTCTGATTCCTTTTGGAAAGCAATTAGGCAATATGTATTAAGAGCCTTAAAAAGTCCTTAGCTTTTGACCCAAAATCTACCGTAATCACCAAGGCTTACCACAATTTCTAAATAACAGTGTTTATTACAGTGCTATTTACAATAGTGGCAAATTGGAAATATTATCAATGTCCAACAATATGGTCAATCTATTTGATGGAAACTATACAACTATTAAAATTTAAGTTTTTAAAGATATTTAATGATATGGAGAAATGCTTATGATAAAATGTTAAGTTAAAAAAAGGCAAAACTATATATGCTAGTTTTTAATAGTTTTTCCAAAATTAGAATTATAGTCTATATACTGCAAATGTACAAACACACAAGAATAGAAGAATACACTCACAAAAATATTAATTTTGAGTTTCTTTGAGTAGTACGATTATGAGTGATTTAAAATTTTCTTTTTTATATTTTCTACAGTGAATATCTATTTTTATAATCAGAAAGAAATATGTTATTATTGAAAATATTACAGAAAGTCTAACAGAAAGGGTACTAGTTAAATAAATGATATTGAAGAAAATGATGTATTGATATAGAAAGTTGTTTATATGTAAGTGAAAAAGTATCTCAGAAACAGTTTACATAAGATGATTGCATGTGATTGCATAATGATTGCATAAATATTAATAATATGTATGTTCTATACTAGTAACCTATGTACATGGTAAATTATACATAAAAAGAAAAATATTAAGAGGATGAGATTTAAAATACAAATAGACATTTTTATAAAATTTATAAAACTATGTAGATTTGACTATTCCTCCTGTTTGCTCCCCAGAGGAAATCACCATCTGGAAGATACAACATTGCCTTTATAACTTTATCATTGTACGTTTCAACATATATATTTACCCATACCAAATTAGAAGTATCTAGTGAATTTTAAAAATTATTAGTAGTTTCAAAGTGTATATATACTGTATATATCCTTTACAAATTGCTTTTTTCAATCAACTGTATGTCTTTGAGATGTATCCTTGGAGGTACATGTAGATCTAATTCATTCATTTTAACCACTGTGCAGTATTATTCCATTTTATGATTTTACAACAATATATTTTTCTTTTTTTTAGCTGTTTTTTAAAAGTTTTTAAAATTTTATTTATTTAGTTATTTTTGTCTGCATTGGGTCTTTGTTGCTGCACGTGGGCTTTCTCTAGTTGCAGCGAGCGGGGACTACTCCTTGTTGCGGTGTGCGGGCTTCTTACTGTGGTGGCTTCTCTTGTTGCGGAGCACAGACTCTAGGCACATGGATTTCAGTAGTTGTGGCTCATGGGCTCTAGAGCGCCGGCTCAGTAGTTGTGGTGCATGGGCTTGGTTGCTCTGCAGCATGTGGCATCTTCCCGGACCAGGGCTCAAACCCGTGTCCCCTGCATTGGCAGGTAGATTCTTAACCACTGCTCCACCAGGGAAGTCCTTCTTTAAATTTTTATGCAATTTTTAAAGGTTACTTTCCATTTACAGTTAGTACAAGATATTGACTATATTCCCCCTGTTGTATAATATATCCATGAGCCTATCTCACATGCAATAGTTTGTGTCTCCCACCCCCACCCCTATATTGCCCCATCCCCCCTCCCCACTGGTAACTACTAGTTTGTTCTCTATATCTGTGAGTCTGCTTTTTTGTTACATTCACTAGTTTGTTGCAGTTTTTAGATTCCATATATAAATGATGTCATACAGTATTTGTCTTTCTCTGTCTGACTAATTTCACTTAGCATAATGCCCTCCAAGTCCATCCATGTTGCTGCAAATGGCAAAATTTCATTCTTTTTTATGGCTGAGTAGTATTCCAATGTATATATATACCACATCTTCTTTATCCATTCATCTGTTGATGGACACTTAGGTCGCTTCCATATCTTGGCTATTGTAATTAGTGCTGCTGTGAACATTGGGGTGTATGTATCTTTTCAAATTAGCCTTCTTATTTCTTTCTGATATATACTCAGGAGTGGAATTGCTGGGTCATATGATAGTTCTATTTTTAATTTTTTGAGAAACCTACATACTGTTTTCCACAGTGGCTACCCCAATTTACGTTCCCACCAACAGTGTAGGAGTGTTCCCTTTTTTCCACATCCTTGCCAAAACCTGTACAACAATTTATTTTTCTGTTTCATAATTGATAAATATTTATGTTGTTTCCAATTCTTTATCATTTCAATACTTCGTTGAATGGTCTTACACGTGACTCCTTATACACATTGACAAAAGTTTCTTTACTGTATACACAAGACTAGGAGTTGCTGTGTTATGAAATATGCTCAACTTTAACCACATTGGATATTGCCAAATTCTCTCCAAAGGGATTGGACAATTTACACTCCCAGCACTCGTAAGTAAATAAGTGTGCCTACACACACATGCACACACACATACAGAGTCCACTCTTTTATCAGTTATATGTATTGCGAATATCTTCTCCTAGTCTGCAGCTTGTTTCTCAGTTTAATTTCAGTTAGTCTACTTTATCAATCTCTTCCTGTGGTTTGTGCATCTTATTTAACAAATCTTTAGCCCATTTTATGTGGATATTTTCCATATTTAAACTAAAAGTTTAAATTTTTTCCTTTTCACTTCTGAAATGCATTTTTATATATGATAAGAGATTTAAAAATCTACATTTTTACCTGCTTATCCATTTGTCCAAGCATCATTTAAAAAGTGTGATGTCCCTGAGATCTCATGCTATCTCTAGAACTGCTAAATGCCCATATGTCTATTGGGGGGCTTTGTGTTCTCTGTCATCGGTCTATTTGTCTTTCAACCAATAGCCCAATGTCTTCATTACTGTAACTTTACGAGAAGCTTTGACATATTCTAGGATGAATTCTCCCTTCCTATCTTCTTCAAATGTGCCTTGACTATTTTTGATTCTTTATCTTTCATGCAAACTTTAGGATCAGCTTGTCCAGCTCCGTCTGCCCTCTTATTTCTCTCTGTAGTTTACCCACTGAGAATGAGTCCACTAGTATGCTATTGCTCCAGTGCCTTTTCTGGAGTCTCAGTACTCTGTTGCAAGTTCAATCAGCTAAATCTTAGAGAGTTGCCAATCTTGTATCATTTTCTTACTCAAGGTTTTCTTCATTAAAATGTCTTTTTGAAACCGTGGGTAATCCTTAATCAAATCCATTTCACCTGCCTTCACTAATCAAGGTCGTTTTAATTGTCGCTACAAAAGACTTGCAGGCCCGCCAAGAGGCTGAGAGCCTAAACAGTAGAAGGTTTGCCTGAGTTGTTTTCCAGGAACTTGGGAGTCAGCTGTGTCTAGTTCAAGCTGAGCTGGTTAAAACTGTATAGGACCACTGACCCTCCAATTGGGCATGCGCGGGTGTCTGCTCAGTTACGTTTTGATGTCAGAGGGGCTAAAACTCCACCCTCAGATCATGCGAAGCACGTGCAGAGGCCTGTAGGTCAGTTACACCTGCACAGAGCTACGATGATTACCGCACCTTTTTCCAATCACCTTTCCCCGTGCTCCCCATGCCCCCCAAGCCCCAGACGGCCCTGCTTCTTTATATTCATCCCATAAATACCCCAGCCCCTTGTCCGCGGGAAGGCAGAGCCGAGGCTTGTTTGCATATCTCCTCGCATTGCTGCAGCCCTCGGTGTCTCAGTGTTTTGGCTTGCTGAGCAATAGGCAAACCAAACCCGTTTCGGCACCTAAACTCAAGTTTCTCTTCTGAGTTTTTGATTAATCTCTTTATCCAAAACTTTATTCTCGTTCTTGTCTCGCACCTCTTTCTCTCAAGATTAAGGGGTATCAAAACAGCGGGGGGTGGAGGGCTATGTCAGAAACAAGCAGGGCTCTGTGGGGGTCCTCCTGGGTGAGAAAGCCTTCCTGTGACTCCCCTTTCCTGTTAGTGGGAAGAAAAGCTTTGGCCTCCTAGACCATCCTTGAGTTCCAAAGGTCAGATTCAAACATTACTAATTAGGGAAAGTAGAAATGAAGGAACAGTAGTCAAGAAACAAGAGTGCAGGGATAAAGGAGAGTCCTAGTCCCTGAAAATTGCCAAGGAGTAATGATGTCTGGACCAAACATGCTGTGCAAAGGAATAGCAAGTTCCAAGAGAAAGGCGGTCTGGTTGCCAGTTTCATTAAAATGTTCTTTAGGTTTTCAGGGTAACGACCTTATGCCTGTAGAGCCCTCAGCCACGAGGCACCAGGGTTATAGTCCAGGATGGCACTTGTGAGAACTTCGAGTCTTTCTGACATTTCGTTAGCCTGGTCGTTTACTTTGGGGACATGTATCCCTTGGACAATAGTCACTGATAGTTAGGAGACTCGTTCAGTGTGTCGCCTAACCTCTTGAACATGGCAGAACACCTCAGGATGCTGAAACCCATGGTGGGAGGAACCCAGTCATCTAAAAGATGAAGGAGAAATAAGAGGGAAATCAAGGTCACACTGGAGGAAGAGGGAGGGTCCTTCACAAGCTGTGGACCTAACACGCATTCCCTATTTAACTGAACCTGGAACTTCTATTTTTTCTTAGGTAGTGCCCTGGGGGAAGAGCTGGCCCAGCTTGAGTCCAGGCCAGGGCACCTTAGCTGAGGGATCTTGTGACTGGGCTTTGCAACTGCAAAAAAAATAGGTCCTATCAGACCTGTACCCAGCAAGTATGAGCGCCTGTTCATCTTTCCAGGCAAACAGGAGGCTGAAATACGGCAAGTTGGGTTGGGAGCAGGGGAGAGAGGGCGGCGAGCCAAAACGGACTCCTGTGTGTAAAGCTATACAGGTCCTGTTGTTTACTCACTCCACTGCCCTGGCAGGATGTTTCTCTGTCAACATTAGCACCAAACACTTGGACACAAATAAAGCTGGCTTTATGGAAGGTGTTTAAATAAGTGCTAAAACGAATCCCCAGAAATCCCACTGTCCAGGCCCAGGTGGAAGCTTGTCTGCAAAGTGGGGTCTGCATGTCAGGGACTCCTAGATTATCAAAAAATATCCAAACAGGCCTGTTTAACATTTAAATAAGTAAGAGGACCAATAAGGACTTCTCTTGCTTAAAAGTACTAGCATTTTACAACTGTAAAAGGCTCCATTGTAGTCTGATGGGAAGCCCTGATTGCATGTGAAACGCCCAGTTAAGCTTGGGATTTGGCCCACACTGTAATCTCGCTGTAGTACAGGCCACATATTATGGAATTCAGCTTTCAGGATTTCAGACTAATTAGAGAGGCACTCAGCAGTATGTGGGTTCCTCTCAGCATTTCCACTATAAAACCCCCTTTTCTGGGGTTTATAACTTGGCCAATAAAAGATAGCTCCAGGCTGGAATGTGCCACGCAAAAAGGTTCAGCACTGGAATGAGATTTTTTTTGTTTTAAACTAAATTTCATTAAAAATCAGTTCTTATAAGAACAAAGCAACAAAAAATATGCCACTTTCATTATTTCTTATGTTTTCAGCTTCTTTGTTTAAAAAGGATAAAAGTAAATACACTTTCCAGGCTTCAAGTAAGTCCAGGGTTTTGTGTATTTTAATGAAAGTATTTGAATTATTGGGGCTTAGGAAAAACTATTGCTTGCCACACACTAGTTCTGTTTCACAGTGTGGGTCTAGGATTTAGCCTGGTTCAGATCGATTTGGAAATTGTGTACAGTGCCTTCAGTCATAAGGACATTAATGTGTTTTCATGATTAGCATGTGTTTACCATCATCATTCTGTGGAATAAAATCCTAAACATTAGCAGGGCTTATTGAGAGCAAAGCTATACAACAATATCAGTGTTTTCACATTATCTGTTAATGCTTACAAATGACAATTTCATTTTCTACATCTTGGCAAGAGGAAATGGGAAATGCACAAACTCCATATACTTACTACAGCATACCCCATAGACAAATAAAATTAAATATTATCTACTTAGCTTGATTTTTGTGTGTTTTAACCTTGCTAATTATAGTGTTGTCTTGTTTGTAGGCATTTTATCTTAAAAGGTTTAAAGAGCACGAGTATATGAATTTAGCCAAAAAACAAAAGGAAAGTAAAACGAATGGGGAAATCAATAGGTCTAGAGCAACAACTCTTGTGCCTGCTGTTTTAGGTGCTTTATATATGTGTTTCCTATAAAACTTCACAGCAATCCCATGAAAATAAGGCTCCAGGAGGTTAAATAAGTTTACTCAGAGTCACAAAGTTAAATGGCAAAGCGGGTATTCAAATGTATTGTATCAGACCTCAAACTCTACCCTGCCTGCTGTAATTCATGATACAGTCGACTCTCTTTCCCCTCCTTCACCCATTTGACTACGGAACTTTTGCTTCGTAATTTTCTCAGTTTCTACCCACAGTAACTCTCAAATTAGCCTGGCTTGTTGTTGGCAGGACTTTCTAATCCTGAAAAAATGGCGAGAATGGAGCTTAATTTCCGAAGTCTTAGATTCCCAGTATGCCCGACTCTCAAGGTAACCCCAACAAGATGAAGAATCAGAAAGGTTCTACCAGAGAAATGTAAGGGGCCCATTCCAAGGGAACTGCCTAAACAGATTTACACAACTGAGAATTAAATGCAAGTTTCTGAATCCTCTTCAGAAGAGGTTCATCCCCAGAACCACATGAGCATTTTTACAGAGAGCAGAAACTGGGTCTCAGTAGGTGCACTGCACCTGCACCATCTGTTTAACCTCAGAGGCTCTGCCCTAAGAAAGATTAATTTTATCCTTCTTTGCAATCTACCACTGAGCTATATATCTATTGAACAAGCTGTATTTGCTTCTTTGGAGACCAGTGCACCATGAGAACTCCTGTTCCTATTATATATACTGGGAAGAATGGGAGGGAATTGGTGAGCCAGTAACCTGGCACCGAGTTCTTCCCTGGGTGGGAAGAGACTGTGGGTCAGGGCCAAGGGGCCAAAGAGGCTCCTCCCTTGCTACCAACCTCCTTTTCCATGTCAACATACACCGTTCTTCTATCCAGCCACAGTCCTCACCACAGGGATGATATTTGTGCTATCCACACATAAAGGAAAGAAGAGGCACCTCCACTAGGAACATAGTTGCTTCTGTCTATTTAAATTAAAGGCTTAAGGAAAAACCCACATGCTTTTAATGGCCTTTAATTGGTTAAAGAGGACAGTAAGTTCTCTCCCAGAAGCTTGAGAACAGAGCTCCGCTCCTTCCGGATTTGTTTCTTGGTTAACCAGAGTATGGAACAAAAGAGTTGTAAAATATTTGTTAGGCTGCAAAGCTTAACAAAGAAATGTTAAACAACACTGATGATGATATTGATTTCCTTCTCTCAATTCCTGCTTACTCCCTACTGCTAACTCAGAAGGACCCTCCTTGGCTTGGGGCTGTTGGGAGCATCTTGAATATGAAAAGTCCAGGAGCAAGTGGCCCCCCCACCTATCACAGGCTGCAGAGTCAGTTCTACCTAACTATTCCGTGGCAGGGCCAACCTGCATTTCCTGCCTCTGGTTACTCAGACTCTCTGAGAGGCTTTATACTTGCATGTGCACACGTCTGCTGATAAGGAGAACCCAATTTACCAAAACTCAGACCTAGAGGACAGAAAATATCTAGTAATTTATCCACGTTAAAGGTTCTCCTCTGTTTAGTAAAAAGAATCACAGCAGGATTTCTTTAAACATGCATTTCAAATGATACCACTGTACAGCCAACAGTTCAGCAACATGTCTATAATATAAAATGAAAAAATGAAGTCTAAATATACATATTACATCTTTTTAATTGATTACAGGTTTTCTGACATATAGATTCCATCTTACATTCTTGAGGGAGAAAAATAAAATTATAAGTTTGAGAACTGAACTTCTTTAATGTTCTTGACAATTACCCACAGTATCTGACAGTGCTTTTTGCAGAATGAGAGCTCAGAAAGATGCCATTAACTGAATATCAAGGTTTGCAGCACATGGCTTAGTGTCCATTAGGGTCATAAATTACTTGAGTAGCACTAATTATTTTTTGCTGCCTGTACTTATGATTCGTGGGGTTTTTTAAAATTTTAAATGTATTTCTTTGCGTATTTTTAGAGCTCCCAACAGTGGTCATAGGACTAAGGGCAGAGGCCATGCTTATCTTATTTTTCATTGTTTCTTCTGTACCTGACTTGGAATACATAGTAGACACTCAATAAATACCTGTTAACTGAGTAATTGAATAATTGAAAGGGTCTGCCCTTACTAAAGCAAAGTCTATATATTTATGTATATTCTATGGCATTGCTTTGAAACTCTTTTCCCTGAAAAACCAACGAGTCACAGAGAAATTACTGGGGATTCTTCAAAAATAAATGGGTTTAGGGACATGATTAATTCCTGCCTACTCCATAGCTATCAGATCTTACCCTAGCGTTTGCATTTCAGGAAGAAGACCCATGTGAAAGAGCTCTCCAGCTTCAGAAAGCTTTAAAAAAGCATAGTTTAAGTTAATACTGAGTGCTAATGTACCTTATTCTAAATGACAAAATTTTATCATAAATTACCAGTATGCCAAATTAAGTGCCAACCAAACAAAAGTTCTACAAAACCAGGTTAAGAGCAGGTTAAATCCTGTTCCTCCCTATTTTGATTCCCACTATTTTGATTTGTTCCCTGTTATCAATTTTCAGAACTGCCACCCCATACAAGTGACTCAGAGAAAACTAACTTTCTGTGCTTTTGCCCACTCATGCATATCCTTTCCCCACAGCTTTGAAACTTCTAATCAAGAACACAGGCTAAATTATACAAAGTAAAATGTACCCCAAGCATGCCCTATGGAATGCAAGCTCCTACTTAGAGGAAAAAAATAAATAAAGGTCACTAGACTCCCAAAGCATGTGGTCTGGGATCTAACAGAGGACATTTATGTTTTCAGATCACTCCCTTTTGTTCACCCACAAGTCGCTGGGCCACAGTCTATATTAGCCACTTTCTTCTCTGGCTGTCAGTCTTTACTCCTCTCTCTTATGTAAATGAGTGATTAAAAAACAATGGAAAATATCTGGAATTTTGAGAACACAGATAACATGGGGAGTACTAAATAGTTTTTAGAAGATTTTTTTATTTCCCAGTTTTTTCTTTTTTCCTCCTTTCCCTATCCTGGAAATTATTCTGAAGTTCCACTTTGCTTGCTGGCTCTGCCCTGTGCTCTCACTTCCTAGCATCAGTGACGATTGTAACCCACATTCGCTGCAATAAAAGCAAACAAGGAAGGGGCTTTCCTACGCCATCCCAACCATACGTATGTAGTGAAAGTGAGAGAGAGAGAGACCATAATATATGGCCTAGCAACGCAAAAGCACACCCTCCTTTTTTCGTACATACTTACCCAATTTCTTCTGTAGGTCTCGTGAGCTTCAGTTGCTCATTTATTCTTCAACCTTGGATAAAGAGACGAGAAGATGAGGGAGGGGGAGGGACGGACAGACCCATAGATGACAGATCTGTAGACAATGTTGTTAGCATGCCAGATCTTATTACAGAACCGTGGGAGGTCATGTACGCCACATCCCGACTCCATGGGGACCACCACATTTAAAACAAGATGAAAAAAATGTGATGTGGGGAAAAAAAACCCCTCCTGGGCAGCCTTCAAAGGCAGAGACAGGTTGTGACTGGATTAACATTTATTGACTGTTTAAGCCTGCTTTTTCGCTTTAGGACAGAGATACACGAGTTTAATTGCAGAAGCTGTTCTGCCAACTGATCACCAGAGTGGCAACCAAAGCTTAACTAATCGGTCCTTCATTAGTGAAAAGTCTCTATTACAAAACAAATTAAGCATGCTCTGATCCTAACCTACAGGACCAATGGCATTATGGCAAAGTTTAAGCTGTTAGAGCACTGAAAAACTTATTAAGGGTTAGCGCTGAGATAGCGCTTTGCTATTGATTTTACAATACACAGGTATTATGATTTATGGAGTGCTGGTGTCACTCTAACAAGCTGAAGGACACACAATATCATCTTCAGCATCATTAAAATTCAGAAGCCTCAAGAACTAACTCATCAACCACTGTGCATTGTCACAGACTATGGAGCTGGGCTCCAATTTCAAACATCCGAAGCTCTGAGACAGTTGTCTCTCTCTGCATTCAGAGATATAGGGCTCCCCCTCAAAATGCATTCAGTGCCTTCAATTAATTAGCAGAACCTGTTTTCACAATGAGTTGTCAAATGCATTTTGTTACTAAATCTTGCCTTTTAACATCCAGAAGTATTTTGTGCACATCTACTGCACACCTGCTTAGGAATGAAAAACTATATACCAGGGCAGTATATAATTCAGGCAAGCAAGGCTCTAACTAAACGACGCCCCCAAAATTATTGCCGTTATTGTTTAAGATAGATAAAAATCTGGCAGCACTAGCTGTGATAACCAATCAATAGATAGTCAATGAGCACCAATTATGCTCAAGTAATAGTAATAAGAGCTAATAATTATTGAGCCTTTACTATGTTCCAGAATTATTCTAAGTTCTTTCATTTGTATTAGTACATTTATCCTCACAAAACCCTTTGAGATGGAAACTACTTTTTATCTTGATCTACTGATAAAAATATAGAGGCCCAGAGAAGTTAAGTAACTTTGCTCAGAGAAGTTAAGTGCACAACTACCAAGTGGGAGAGCCAAAATTCAGTGAGACAGTCTGACATCCAGCCGTTATCCTGGGCCAATTCCTATATCTAATAATCACTTCTATTAGCAAAGCAGCATTCTTTCAACTAATTTCAATATCTGTAATTCTGTAATTTGAGGATGTTTCAAAGTTGAATCTAATCATGTGAAGACCTAAAACTGATCACTAGTTTTCTCAAAAACCTTCCTTCAGAGTGCTACTAGGACACCCTTCAGTTCTCTTTTCTCTGAATTATATACTCAGTGAGTATAATATTGCTTCAGAGGCCCCATTTTCTGTGCCTTTAATCATTTGTAATACTTTCATTTGTTTATATCTTTTTGCTTTGCATAGAATGATAACCTAATTCTTATTTCACACTGTTTTCCAACCCCACCTCCATCCCAAACTAAATACTATGTTAAATTTTATAAGAGCATCTGTGGTATTTACACTGTTGGCTTAAACCAATTGAATTACACACTTATAACTTGGCCTGCCATGTTTCTCTGTAAGAGTGTTTACCAGAGAATGGAAATTGGTAAGTGCTATGTCTATCATGTGCCTCAAGCTAAAGAATCTGGGACTGGTGTAGCAAAAGAATCTTCTTCCAAAGCTCTCTCACCTTTTAAGAGGCCCCAAAGCATGACCCTCAGACAGTGTTATAACTGTATTATTGATTCATGTTCAACTTTATAGCCCCAGATCTTTTCCTGTCCAATGTGCATAGTGAATCATTTTCTAGATTTCATTTGAGATTTATTTTACCATGTATATTACATACATTATATTCCTATTAAGAGTTGTCCCAGTTATTACTAGCCATTTTTACAACTTGAAAGGTTATTAGATTTCAAATTCTGTTTGTCACTTCGTCTCACCATCTTGGTGCCATTCCATTATATATGTCCCCCAAAATTTCAGAGATATTGCAGATCCAGAGCTGGCATCTAAGGAATACCATCTGCCTAGCTAATATCGAGTTAGAGAAATCTTCACCTTTGTTTTTTATCCACCCCATAAGTTACCTCTGCTTCTTAACCTGTTAATTCCAAGAAGTCTTGACGGTTCTGATTGTCTTCTGATCAAACTGGTCCTTTAACTCATGGTGTCCTTCTGTCCACTCTCCACCTATAAAATCACAAGTCACTATTAGTAATTGAGCCCAAGTGTCATCTCTTCTGGGAAGCCTTCTGTGGTTCCTGAAGTTAGAATTAATCACTCTATCCTCATTTGTTTCCCTATGTTATTAGCAACTTAATTTTAACTGAATTAAAAGAAGAATCACTAAAAGGAAGTTATATGTGAAATCAGTTTTGCCCAAGTATGGTTTTGCTGCATTTATTCCCGGGAGCTTAGAAGCTTCTGTAATATTCACCTCTAATATCTTAGTCATATTTTCAGATCTTGCAGTACTGTTTTCTGAACTTGAGCTCTTTGGTCTTCATTTAATCAAGGTGTTCCTTGGTAGCATTTATCTTTCTCACATTAGCAATGAAATAGAGTTTTATGTGTCCTTAGAGGTATTTCCTTTAAAATATTCAGCTCTTCTAAACTCCTTTGTCTCGTGGGATATGCCTAACTGGGTCTTCAGTCTTACTTTGATCCACAAGATCCTTAAGAGCTGGCAGGGACCTCAGCTATAAGCTAAATACAATGTCTTATTTTATCGAAATTAATCTATTAATTGAAATTAAGTTTAATTAATAGAAATTACAGTAAATTAATTTTAGGAAATTAATTTGGAGAAGACTAAAGAAACTAACTCTTAATTCATCCAGCTAGTTAGGGTGACATAAATGAATTACAATCAGTGTCCTGTTTCCAAACCTGAAAAGGAGCAGGTTGGCTATAGCTCAATGTGAAAAAGTGAAATAGACCACAGTGGTGCTGTCACATGGGGTTTTATTGAATCAGCCTTTACACAGCTATGTACTTCTTTCCCATGGGGTCATTTTTGACAATCCCCTAACCTTCCTGACTCTGATTCCTGGAAATTAATATTCTGTATTTACCTGGGTTTCTTTCCACCCCTTCACAGCCTTGAACTCTAAATTCAATTCGCCTTCACCAAGGCTATCTTTACCCTTTATAACTTCACCTATCTTCCCTTCTCTGGAAGAATAAGCCAACACATCTCTTACAGTTTACTCCATTTCTGTACTAATTTGTCATTCCATGATTAGCCTCCAAGTCTTTGCACATGAAATTATCTTCTCCCCAACACTGGCCATCACAATCATAAACTTCATCCACAACTCATCTCAAAGGCCAACTCATTTTTGACCACATACAACCCCCTCCCTCAGAGTAAATTGTTTAACCCTCTTTCCCACTTCCTTACTTTTGCCTTAATGCTAGCTCCTTCCTCAGTCTGTTTTTCTATTAGGATTTCGTTTTTATTTATCATTTACTAGACTGTACTCCCTAAAGAGAGATATTTTCCTTTAGACACTGAGTGATTTCACAAAGCACAACCTAAATAAATGTTTGTTGAATGAATAAATGAATGATGAGGAAGGCATTTTGAATACCTGTTGCCTTCTACACAAATAGATATAAACCCAAAACTGCAGAAATAATTTGTTAGTAAGGGGTTTTTAAAAACTAATTTTTCACAGAATGGATGGCACAAAGGAATTCTATGATTCATAAAAAGAAAACATGTTGTGACATGCTTTATATATCATGAAGCTATATTGCTATTTCTAAACATGACCTACATTTTACATTCAATTATGGCAAATTGTAATTGACCTTTCTGGATTTTCTTACCCTAATTATCTATAATAAAGGGAGGGAAAGACAAATTTAAACACCTACAATCTCATTAATATAAATAACTTTATAAAACATTATTATGAACCAATTTCAGGGTTGAGATTTATTCAACCCTGAGATTCATTCCCAAAATATTCAAGTGAGAAAAGAGGAATTCACTCATTCTTTCGGATGTTTCATATAAACAAACACATATTTAAATATTTGGAAACACCTGTGTAACTGCCTGGATATTCTTTCCTCCATTTGAGGAACAGTCAGATTATGTCTGCACTATTAGGTTAAAGGTGTTCTCACACCAAACCTAGACAATGTCTTTGCTTCTCCTCATTACTTATCACTTGTGACGTCACTCTTTCACTCCTTGAAAAAGTCCAGTATCAGCCCCAGCCCATATAAATCTGTTCTGCCCCTGTGCCTCTGTCTGCATGTACAGCATACTGTAAATAATCATAATGGAGTGGTTGTAAACAGTTCTGTGGTACATTGGAGACCCCTATTGGTGAAATTCAGGCAGTGACTGCCTAGCCCCGTGCCCCAACCAACAGAAACTGAGCCGGCTTCTATTCAGCTCCTTTGGGTTCCAGTAGAACTGAAAGCAATGCCATGGACAATTTTTGCATACTGATTAATCCGTTTGTGAAAACAAATGTGTGTGTGTTTACTGAACTTTGTGTTTGTATGAAGACATCATGAAATAAGAAAACAGTACAAATGACAAGAAAAACACTATGTGACCTCCTGCAATTTTCGGGCAATTCATTTTCAGTAGATAACAGACAACAGGGATAAATGCAGCATTGCTGTTATACAAGTACATATTGATCAAATATGGCAAAGCATCCGCAAAGTCCCAATCTCTTTGAGAGTTAGATAGTAACTTATACACTGCATATGCCCAACTTTAAAAACATTATATTGCCTTTAAATATTGCTGAGATGAGAATTTAAGAAATAACTAGGCTTTTGCAGAGCCCTTAAAAGGTACATTGCTTAATTAAAATTAAAAAGGTACTAGTTTAGAACCTCTGAATGCTTAAAGTAAAATTTTTATTTCAAATCATAAAGGACAAATTAATTTATAATGAAAAAATGATTACCTCTCAAACATCTAGACTCGTTCTTCAGTGTGTATATTGAAATTAGTTAGCTTAAAATGCGAAAAAGCTAGAGTTTCTATGATGCCAGATGCACCATAAATCTTCATTCATTTGGCATGGGGGATTGTCTGAGAATGTTAGTTCATAAATGTTGTCTGGTGGTTTCCCTCTTTATTTTTTACGTCTATATTTAAGATAAATTTTAAAAAGAATAATGGCAATATGAATATGATAGCTATTTATTTCAAATATCTGCTTTAAAAATATTAAAAACTTGTACCCTATCCACACTGCTCTAAAAAAGCAAAACCCATCACTTACCAGATGAAAAATGCCTTTGTGCTGAGACTTGAAATATCCATATCCCTTAACTGGCATATTAACATAATACATCATTTTAAGCAAAAATACTGCTACAGGGAAAAAAACTTCAAAAAAATTTAGACACATTCAGTTCTTGATTCACCTCTGTTATTGGTTTTGTTAACATTTTCATACTTGTTTTCTTCTCCATGATTTTTCTTTGTAAACTAAATTTCTCCCTCCTTTCCCCTCATCTTCTTCTCCCCATGCCCAACACACACACACACACACACACACACACACACACACACACACACACACACACACACACACACACACAGCCTTCTCTTCAGAACACAATCATTTCCTTGCCTTCAGCTGAAGCTGCAAGCATAGGAGAGAGCCTGGGTGTAGAGCATAAAAATCTGGTACCTGTGAGTTTCATATAAAATACAAATTCCTGTTCTCACACTGTGATCATTGATGATCATTTATTTCTTTGCCACGTGTACCAACCTGTCCCACATGTACATGCAATTTATTTGTGATGAGTTCCTAATCTTATTTGAAAGGGAAGAAAATATTTTAACTCTGCTACATGTAGCTGCCGCTAAACAGCTCCACACAGTTTATTGACAAGCTCAGACTCAGTCCTGCAGGCTAAAGGCTGAGAGTGGGTGTTTGAGAAAGGAGCTCTCCTTCAGGAAACATACTCATCTCCCTGCCTCCAAAGTTCCCAGGTGAATGCAGCCTAATAGAACCAGCACTGTGTGACTGGGATGGAGGTGGGATGTTGGAATTTTTGAAGGGCCAGAAAACTACAGGCCTAGTGATGTAGACATCAGAGAAGGGAAACCCTGAGTTCTAATCCCAGAACCATTGCCTGTCACCACCACCTTTCCTGAATTTTTTTAAAGGTGATTTTCTGGAAATGTATGCACTACCTGAACTATCTGGAATTAATAACTTGTGTTTTTAGATGTATAACTCTTATTCAAGTTTATTTGACATACAATATTATTCGTTTTTGTGTGTACAACAGAGTGACTTGACATTTGTATACATTGGGAAATGATCACCACTAGAAGTTTAGCTACTGTCACCATACACAGTTAGTACAATATTAGTAACTGTATTCTCCATGCTGTACATTACATCCTCATGACTTATTTATTTTATAACTGGAAGTTTGTACCTCTCGAACGATGATTTTTAGAAACAGAGTATGTGAGACTTCACTGTGGTACCTTCGTGGGCTATTAGGCAATGCCGCACAAAGTACAGTTCTAGAATGCACACTTGGAACTAGATAATGACCCCACAAAGAAGAGACCTATAGTAACACAATTTTACCCACTCTCTTGGCTCTTGACAGCTGTTTTCTCAAACTCCGAAATGCAAGAAGAATGCCCTGTACAGGCAGTATTTCTGCAACCTTTAATGACAAAAAGAAATATTATAAAGACTAGAACTGCTTTATTCCGAGGAAAGAACAGAGGGCAAAAGTCAGAAAGTTCAAAGAACAAAGTTTTCCCAGATCTGCCATAAGCTAATTCTATAAACTTTCCTTGTTTTGTTTTTCCTCATCTATTAAATGGGCATTATAATCCCTACCCTGCCTGTGTCATATATGAGGATCAAGGGGGATGATGCAGGTAAAAGCGCTTTGAAAAGCTGTAAGTCCTGTCTCTATGAGTGGGGTTATTATTATGCTTACTACTCTCAGAAAATGCCAATGCTGTTGTTCATTGCTATTAGCAAAATCCAATTCCTTTTGTTTGAGTTTTGCCTATAGAAAGCAATAAAGTGGAATAAATATCCATTAGTCAGTAGTCAACATATAGTGGAACAGCTGAAACACCAAATCTTTTTCCTCTAAAAGCAGAATGCTAAACTAATGTTATTGCAGGAGTCGGGAGGCGGGCAGGTGGGGGAGTCATGGCTGAGTCCAGGTGGGGGTAGGTTGGGGAGATGCAGCTGGGATGGAGCAAAAATAAAACGTTCTTTCCTCCTCCCAAGAAAACATCCCCACTAAATTCCACTCAATCTAATCACAGCTAAGATAAAAGTCAAAAAGAAGGGTCAGCTTGAACGGAGGCCTGTTATTGGTCAGCATTAAGACAATATTGGTAGAAAATGTAATGCAATACATTTTCCTCTGCCACACATTTCTGAATAATAGCAATTTGCCAACTAGCTAACCACCTCAGCATAAACAGTGGAACGCTCCTGCTGAGTCTTGGAAAGCCTGCTTGTCTGCGAGTGCACAATACACAAGGAAAATCACCATAAAGCTCCGTGCCACCATTCAATGCAAATAGTCCTCAGGTCCTGCTGTGACTTGGCGCACCCCGCTGGACAGCTGGAGACTGGAGAAGAGGGGCTGCTGCCAATAACACATTACAGGGGATTTTCGAGCAATTTTCCAGAAACCAGCAGTCCTGTGCTTTATTATTTCATGGGCAGATATTGCTATGAGCTACACATAGATATATTATGGTGCAGGGCACCTGATATACAATAAAATACTCCAACACTTTGCAATCCTATCTGTGAGCTCAAGCAAGGAAAAATAGGGAGACAATTTGTTACAGCCTTCTGTTATGCCTAATATAATTTTGGAAATTAGCTATTGCCCCAAACAACATTTTATTACATGCATCAAAAATACTTAACTTGCTAAGGGTCAGATTTAACTTGCTAAGGGTCACATAAATGTACTCAGAATATGCTTCAAAGACAAGAGACACTGAAGATAGATGGTGTATTGTACATCTCATTCCTTCTCCCACCCCCAAGATCACTTGCAATAAAGTGCTACCAGAGATCATTTAAAAAAAGATTGCTCATTTTATGTAGCTTGAATGTATAAAATGGTAGTTATCTACATTCCAGTGGCAAGAATGTTTAGAAGACAATGCTGAGAAATAAACAGAAGTGAGTTAAATCAAGAAGACAGGCTCTGTAGCAATTAGTCTAATGTAATATCATTTTTAATGTAAAGAAGCTACATATTCTAATTTTCACTAAAAGCCCTAGGTGCTGAATGGGTTATAATAAATGCATACAATAAAAAACAGGTACGCTTATCTTATAAAGCAGCCTATTAACAAGACTGCTAGTGCTGCAAAATCCAGTACACAGTAAACAATACTTTTTCTGTTAGAATAATGATGCATAGTTTACTCTTTTATACCAGGCAGCACTTGGGGACCACATCCATTTACCAAAATAATACCAAATTAGTACTGTAAATATTGAAATCAGACCTTTCAGGCTAACCAGTGGCCTAATTTTCTCTTCAATCTGCTCTTAATCTCAATTCATCAATAACACTACCTTATTATCAGACTTTGACAGCAAGCTAAGGCTTTTGATAAATTATACATCTCAAGCCAGATTTAAAATTTGAAGCTCAAGTGCTAATTATCTGTACAGGCCCAGTTAATAACGAGATTTCTTGTTAAGTATCTGATCACAGCATGGGCATCATTTGTCAAGATACTCAAGTCTACCTTAGAGACTAGCTCTTAGAATCCTCCCTTGCCTACCATATGTAAAATTGGGATCTTTGTTTCTATAATAACCTTTTATTAGGAAGCTGACATAATGATTAAGTTCGCTGTAGACACACACAATGAATTAGACAATTACCCTTGCTGCTTTAAACCACTCAGACTCCTAGCAAGACAAAATAATTAATATTGAATTTTAATTTGATGTGTTCCACATTTAAACCCCAATTTGCAAAGTACACCTGGAAAGCTGCCGCTGTTTCCTTGCAGTTTGTGCTGATGAAATAAAGGCCCCTGCAGTTTGAATGTAAAAGCACAGAAGGCACGATTCACCACGATCACTTCTCAGTGGAGCACAGAATTTTCTAGCATTAATGGGAAAGGTAATTACCTAGGTCTAACTTTATAGCCTTTTCTCTAATGAAACTATAATCTCCCAGGCCTATCCACTTTAAGCATTTGCATGATTTTAATGATTTCAGTGCCATAGCTGTTGGTATACCCAGTCATTTTGAAATGAAATGTCTAAAACACAAAGACGTTAATTATATTTCCAGGCTATTCTTATTGGCACAAAGTAAGGCTGAGTCAAAGAGAAGCACCATCATAAAAACAACCAAGGGTAGCATTTATCACATGGCTCCAGAAAAGATGAACCCCAAGTGTATAAATCCATTTCTTCTCATTAATCCTGCCCTCACACTTCTCCTGTGCTACATGGTAATAGGGCATAAAAGCTCAAGGCCTTTTCACGTCACTCCCATACCTAGTATTTTCCAGAAAGAGTTTAGAATGGGTGAAACATGATAAGATCATGAAATATTTTCACTCTCTAATCAAATTTTAGATTAGATAATGATTAACCTTCCTGGTTGGGGGGCATTCCAGCCTCATGGGAGGGGCTGGTATTCGTGCAATTTTTCTTTTCATGGAAATGCTGGAGTTTGGGAGAGGAGAGGTGATTTTCTCTTCTATGGCATCACACAGTGCCAGACAGAGATACCAGACTAAACTGATTTATCTGTTTTATGACCTATTAAGGCAACTCATGTTATTACAGGAAAGGAATAAAGATTCACAATACACTTATTGTGAACTCTAAAAGCCCTTATTCATCCAGATCGAGTAGCTTCCATACTCCTGAGTGGGGTGGGCCAAGTCCAGAAACAATGGCTTCTCTTCTGTCCTTTGGTTTCCCTTTTACCTGCCTCCTTTTCCATGGACTTGCTGCCACCATGGTCCCTCCCCAAGCTGGGGGGCAACCAGAGGATGATCTAATACTGCTGATGTAGAGAGGGACCAAGGAGAGGTTTTAAAAATTATAGCTGCCATTTGGTTTGCCAGGTCTCCCAGGGGCAGGGAAAGGCTGTTACAGTCTCTCGACAAGGCACAATATATCCAAAGATCCTCAGATTTTGTTCTATCAATAGTGCCAAATTGAAGGCACTGTTTTTCTGAGCACCCCCCTCCCACCAGATCTCTGCAATACCCAGATGACACAAAGTCGTGGGAAATAGTTTCTAAGCTTAAGTTTGACCCTTTGATAAGTTAAAGGTGAAGAGCAGCTTTACTGAAAACTTACCATATAGATGAAACAGTCACTTACACATGTCTCCTAAACTCTAGAGCTATTTTCCCAAACTATAATTGAGGTCTGTATAAGGAAAATGAAATGATAACCACTTTCTGAGCTAAATATCATGAAAAAAAGAGGCAAATGCCCAGGTCTCTCAAATCTGTTGATGAAATTAGCAACACTCCGCATCTTCTTAAACGTTTCTTCTTTTGATTATTCCCATTAAGCTGTTAAGCCAAAGTATTGAATAATACTTTCTCCCTAGATTGTCTCTTATTTTAAAACTGGGTATGAATCTAGGCTCTGCAAGTTACAACTCTGAAGGCTTGTGTAAGTTAGGTAACCTGAGTTTCAATTTTATCAGGAGTAAAATTTAGAATAACAAGAGTCTATTTCCTAGAGTTGTTAAGGGGATTAAATAAGATTTTATATATCATGCTCTCAGGACAGTTGTTGACACTAGTTAATGCTTAATCAACATTGGCTGCTACTAATACTGTTGTTAATTATTACTGTTGTTATTTAGAAAGACACTGCAGACCATTACTTAGTAGCTCTTAAATGGATCATTTGTTTTGGGGGGTTTGGCCACCACACAATTTAATGAGGATCACAAGAACCTCATTTTTAGGAATAACAAATTGAGGTTCAAAACTACTTCATTTCTTCAGGCAGGATTTGCAAGCAGAGCCACAAGTCCAAGTAAATATATATAATTGATGGCTATTAAAAGAAAGACTCTATGATTAAGAAAAAGACTAAAAGGAAATACATTACTTTTTATGTGGTAAAAAAACACAAAATATGGGCTTCCCTGGTGGCGCAGTGGTTGAGAATCCGCCTGCCAATGCAGGGGACATGGGTTCGTGCCCCGGTCCGGGAAGATCCCACATGCCGCGGAGTGGCTGGGCCCGTGAGACATGGCCACTGAGCCTGCGCGTCCGGAGCCTGTGCTCCGCAACGGGAGAGGCCACAACAGTGAGAGGCCCGCATACCACACACACACAAAAAAACCACAAAATATAAAATTTACTATCTTAACCATTTTTAAGTGTTCAGGGTGCTAACTAAATGCACATTGTTGTGGAACAGATCTCCAGAAATTTTTTATCTTAAAAAATTGAAACTCTGTAGCCATGGAACAACTCCCGCCAACCCCTGGCAACCACCATTCTATTTTCTGTTTCTTAGAGTTTGACTAATTTAGATACCTCATACAAGTAGAATTATACAATATTTGTCCTTTTGTGACTGGTTTATTTCACTTAACAAAATGTTCTCAAAGGTCATCCAGGTTGTAGTATATGACATGATTTCCTTCTTTTTTAAGGCTAAATAATATTTCATTGTGTGTGTGTGCATGTGTGTGTGTATACACATACCACATTTTCTTTATCCACTCATCTGTCAATGGACATTTAGGTTGCTTCCACCTCTTGGCTAATTATGAATAATTCTGCAATGAACATGGGTGTGCAAATATCTCTTTCAAATCCTGTTTTCAATTCCTTTTTTTTTTTTTTTTTTTGCGGTATGCGGGCCTCTCACTGCTGTGGCCTCCCCCGTTGCGGAGCACAGGCTCTGGACGCGCAGGCCCAGCGGCCATGGCTCACGGGCTTAGTTGCTCCGCGGCATGTGGGATCTTCCCGGACCAGGGCACGAACCCGTGTCTCCTACATCGGCAGGCGGACTCTCAACCACTGCGCCACCAGGGAAGCCCTTCAATTCCTTTTGATGTATACCCAGAAGTAGGATTGCTGGATCGTATGGTAATTCTATTTTTAATTTTTTGAGGAAATGCCATACTGTTTTCCTTAGTGGCTATACCAATTTACATTTCCACCAGCAGTGCACAGAAGTGTCAATTCCTCCACATCCTTAATAACACAAGTTATTTTCTGTTTTTTTTTTTAATAGTGGCCATCCTAATGGGTATGAGGTGATATTTTATTATGGTTTTGATTTGCATTTCCCTGATGATTAGTGATGTTAAGCATCTTTTCATATGCTTGTTGACCATCTGTATATCCTCTTTGGAGAAATGTCTATTGAAGTCCTTTGCTCATTTGTTTTCCTTCTTTTTACTAGTAAATTTGCCTTTTTTTTTACTATTTTTTTTAACATCTTTATTGGAGTATAGTTGCTTTACATTGTTGTGTTAGTTTCTGCTGCATAACAAAGTGAATCAGCTCTACGTATACATATATCCCCATATCCCATCCCTCTTGCGTCTCCCTCCCATCCTCCCTCTCCCACCCCTCTAGGTGGTCACAAACCTTTGCTCATTTTTAATTGGATTATTTGGGTTTTTTTGTTGTTGAGTTGTAGGAGTTCTTAACATATCTGGATATTAACCCCTAATCAAATACATGGTTTGCAACTATTTTCTCCCATTCTGATGGTTGCCTTTTCACTCTGATTGTTTCCTGTGCTACATAGACATTTTAAAGTTTGATGTAGTCCCATTTGTCTATTTTTGCTTTTGTTGCCTGTGCTTTTGATGTCATATCCAAGAAATCATTGCCAAGACCAATGTCATGAAGCTTTTTCTCTATGTTTTCTTCTCGGAGTGTTATAATAGTTTCAGGTCTTACATTTAGGTCTTTAATCCATTTTGTGTTAGTTTTTGTATATGTTGTAATATAAGGGTTCAAATTCATTCTTTTGCATATGGCTATCCAGTTTCCCCAGCACCATTTGTTGAAGAGATTATCCATTCCCCATTGTGTAGACTTGACACACAATTATTTGAAGATCATTTGACCACTTAGGTGAGGGTTTATTTCTGGGTTCCCTATTCCATTCCATTAGTCTATGTCTGTCTTTATGCCAGCACCATGCTGTTTTGATTACTGTAGCTTTTTTTTACTTATTTCTTGTGTGTGTGTGTGTGTGTGTGTGTGTGTGTGTGTGTGGTACGCGGGCCTCTCACTGTTGTGGCCTCTCCCATTGTGGAGCACAGGCTCTGGATGCACAGGCTCAGCGGCCATGGCTCATGGGCCCAGCCGCTCTGTGGCATGTGGGATCCTCCCAGACTGGGGCACAAACCTGTGTCCCCTGCATCAGCAGGTGGACGCTCAACCACTGCACCACCAGGGAAGCCCTACTGTAGCTTTTTAATGTTTTGTAATTAGGATGTGTGAAGCCTCCAACTGTTGTTGTTTTTTTTTCTCAAGATTGTTTTGGGGAAATATATTACATTTTAATGTTACTGTTATCCATGTAGTTACTTTTGGTTAATGGGACTGTGAGGGACCAATCTGAATTTTGAAAATTGTATTTAATAAGCAAACATTACAAAGTGATATAAGTTGGTATAATTGGGGAGGGTGTGAAACATTCTTTATTTCATACCTGTATAATCTGGACTCCAAGTCTCTATTTCTGCTAATGGTAGAAAATTTAACCCTTCTAACTTCAGATACAGTTGGTGCAATACAATGATTTTCCAGCCAAAAATCTCAGTTTCAGTACAGTGCTACGCCATCTCCAGTCAGTCTGTCCTTTGGACAACAGGTGATAGCAGTGAGGGTGGTGGTGGAGAGAGCTGGAAGATCTGATGTTGTCCCTGGACAGCCACTGAGGTCTGCCCCTGCACTGGCCCCTGGAAAATAATGCCTGATACTTGCTGTGGCTGGGCAATTGGCTGGTCCACTTCTGGCTTCCAGCCCTGCTTTTGTGGTGGATGATATCCCAGAGATATAGCTAATTTCCTTCCTGACTCTAGTAAAAGGTCCATATGTATATTTCCAATGCTATACTTTGGCTTTGCCAGGCAGCCTTAGGGACAGTCACATCAACACAGCCTCCTAACTACCAGCCTTAATGCACCCTGGGTTCACAATACCAAAAAGTCAGGATACCCTCCAAAAACTGGGAGAGGGGATTACTCTCTCTCCCTTGACCCAGTTGGCAACAGATATGTCTGCAAGGGCTGATACTCAAAAACAAATCCCTCTGGGGAAGAAAACACCGGACTTAGCCCACCACCACTCCCTGCTGCCTGTTGCAGATATTACCAGTGTCAAGAGGAATCTGATGGATTGAGGTGATAGGGGAGTCTTGCAAGGAAGAAAAATAGAACTTAAAACTTAATATATTGAGTTATTAATAGGCCGTAAGTTAAGAATCCATTTATCATCCTGATATAATTAAAAGAAAAAATAATAATTTTTAAGATTCTGGTGGACCTCTCTTCTGAGCAAAATCTAAAAGGAAAATGAGTAGGATGAACTGCAGCCCCACTATTGCAGCTGGTCTTGGGCCCACAACTTATCCTCATCATTTCCTTCCTTTACTACTTATTCTAGATTCACCTCACCCTCAGCTACCTCCTGTGCTAGTCTCAGTGGCTTATCTGATGATGTGACCTAGAATCTCATACCTGAAGCATCTGAGCAATGGTCACTAAGCCCTTTTCAGGCCAAAGTTGCTGTACTTGTCTAATTACTATCAAAACTGATAAAGGGAATACCAAGAGGCACTCAAATGGATCACCTGGAGGCCAACACATTACTTCCTGTTCCTTGTGTAACTGCAGCCTACAACCACCTCGTGGTTAGGGTCAATGACCCCTGCCAGAATGGTAACTCCTCTTCTGGCTTGCTTATTCCTGAACATCAGAAGCCCAAAGGGCCCAGATAGAAGCCTGGTAGTTCAATGGGACTCTTCCTAGATCCCCTGGTGGAAGTATTCCCCTTTGGGAATCAAAAAATCTCTGAGCCTGCAGAGCCCAAATTTGTAAAGATGAGACTCCCTAAGTAGGTCATTGAAAATTACAGAAAATGGGATCTGCTGCCGTCCTGTAGTTCTCAGACCAATGTATTCTTCCTATTGAGAACACAGCCACATATAAAGTTCTTTGATTCTAGGTGTACACTGTGTCCTGGAGGATGGCATCCACCTTCTAAACTACCTCCAAGCTGGCACTTAAGTGGTGACTTCAGCAGTCCACCCCAATGCTTTATCAGCCCACTGGCTTTGGGGTGGTGCAATGTGTAATATGACCAGTGAATTCCATGGTCATGGACCCTCTCCCACACCTCCTTCCTGGAAAGTGGGTCCCCTCATTTGATGGCATAGTATGTAGGATCCCACACCAATGGATCAAACTCTTTACAAGCCCTTAAATAGTGGTGCTAAAAGAGGTCCTGTAGGCAGGAAAAGAAGATCCATTCCCAGAACATGTGTCTGTTCCTGTATGAATGAGTCCCTATTCTCTTCTGTGTGGAAGGGATCCAATGTAGTTAAATTTCTACCAAATGGCTTATTGGTCTCCAACTGTACCATATTGGAGGCTCAGTTAGCCAAAGTTCCTATACAGGAGTAGTACCAAGTATATCTTTTCCAATTATACATTCAGGGACCAAGAAGATGACCACCAGATGGATCTGCAGATGCAATTTTCCCACTCTGAACCAGACCTAACCTACCACTGTGGCAAGGGCTCCATTAATGTATTACCTGGCTCCACTATACCCACACTCTAACAGGAGGCCCATGAGGCTGCTTGGGTCTCCAGGTGTTAATGCCAACTGCGATCGTTTGTCCAATAATTCTTGAAATGTTTGGGTCCTCAGTGCTCCGTTACCCAGGTAAATAGTGGTATACCCCTTTAAGGAAGGACTAGGAAGATCATTATTACGTCCACGTGCTGCAGGGTTGCAGGATCCTCCCACCAGGGAACTGAACCTCTCCTTCAGCCAATACATTCCAGACCCCAAAACTTACTCGGGTCTTAAAAATGGGAAAGGGATTATGCCTTTTTGTTAGGAAAACTTCCATCAGCCTTCTGACCATCTTTACTGGTTTGAATAGTGTGCCCCCAAATTCATGCCCACCTGGGACCACGGAAAGCGACCTTATTTGGAAATAGGTTCTTCATAGATGTAATCAAGTTAAGATGAGATCATACTGTACCAAGTGGACCCTAATCCAATGATGGCTGTCTTTATAAGAGGAGGGAAATTTGGACTCAGACACACAGAGAGGAGGATGCCATGTAACAACAGAGGTAAATGTTGGAGTGATGTATTAACAAACCAAGGACTCCTGGCAATCACCGGGAGCTAGGAGAAAGGCATGGAACAGATCCTCCCTCAGAGCCGGAAGAAAATAACAACCTTGCCAACACCCTGATTTCAGACTTCTAGCCTCTGGAACTTTAAGAGAATAAATTTCTGTTGTTTTAAGCCACCAGGTACTTTGGTGATACTTTGTTATAACAGCCCTGAGAAATTAAAATACCATCCATCCTTGATTTCCTTTCATGGTCCACATTGAGTAGTACCCTTGTCTCTGCTCATCTATTTTGTCCCTAGGACTGCTACCTTCAATTAATCATCCACAACTCTGCAGATTAGCAACTCTACTCCCCTCTGCACTTGCTACTCATTATGATAATTGTGTCCACCTGGCTGCTGAAGGTTAATCACTGCCACCTGTTCTCTATTGTTTCATGGTCTAGGACTTTGCTACCAGTGCCTGGCTCTCTGGCAGCATCTCCTACCATCAGCCCTGGCCTACAGAGGAGACACATCATGAGACTTCTTGTGTTGCTGACACCCCTCCCACCAGTGAATTCTGTGTATTGTTGGTAAGTAGTGTTCCCTTCGAGCCTTCCCATGGAACAACCATGGGGTGACTTTTTTGGCCTTTCACAGTATATCCACTCTAGTTTGCTGACTTCTCTGGGCCTTTGAATCCCTTCTTCCATCCTCTGTCATGGCAATCCCAACACTGCAACCTCACTTAGTGTAGGCCATCACTTTTTTCCAGGCTTCTAGGAGCCACCCTAGAAGGGAGTTTGCACCATCTCCTCGAGTCCTTGTCAAGGTGTTAAATTCTGTATTCCTGGAGAGTGCTCTCAAATTAGTAATGCTCCCTTTTTCAGCATTATGTTCTTGAATCACGCATTGGTGGTGACAGCAGGACTCCCCGGTCTCTGGATCATAACCAGAGTGCTGGGAACTGTCTTAGCTCCTTGAGTCTGCTCTCCAAACCTTTTGGTAATTCCCTATGTTAAAACCCCTTTCTCCTGAATTAGCTGAGTGCTTTCTGTTGTCTTTTCTGATAACATAATTTTTTTTTTTTTGCGGTACACGGGCCTCTCACTGTTGTGGCCTCTCCCATTGCGGAGCACAGGCTCCGGAAAGCGCAGGCCCAGTAGCCATGGCTCACGGGCCCAGCCGCTCCGCGGCATGTGGGATCTTCCCGGACTGGGGCACGAACCCGCGTCCCCTGCATCGGCAGGCGGACTCTCAACCACTGCGCCACCAGGGAAGCCCCTGATAACATATTTTTTATTTTGTTCTTTTTTTTTTGAGGGTTTTTTGCTCGTTGTCTCTCTTTTTTTTTTGACTGATACATTTTAAACAAAATTATATTTTAAAAAAGAAGAAGAGAAAGGAGATGATGGTTGGGGAAGGGCAATGTCAAGGAAGGAGGGAGAATAAAGATGTACTTGAAACACTTAACTAGTGTGGTAAGGGCCTCCAGCAAGTCAGAACAGAAGTGGTTAACTCTTTGATGCCAGGCCACAGGGAGAGCCATGCATCTCTGGAGGGTAGGGGGCACTCAGGGAGCTTGGAAATGGTGTTTCCCAACTGGTATTAAACTCATATTTTAACTGCTGGCGTTAGTGTACTAGAAACTCCCAGAAGGAAAAATACTTGAGAACCAATGTAGAATTGAGGGGGAAAAAAATCACCTGGTGGGGACTTGTTGAAGATGAAAATTTCTAGACCCCTCCCCAGAGATTCTGATCCAAAGATCTGGGGTGGGACTGAGGAGTCTCCTTTCACAAGCGTTCCAAGAGATTCTGATAGAGGAAGTCAACAGAACGTGATCTGAGAAAGACTATTCAGCAGACAGAGAGGAACAGAGGAAAGGAAAGATTGCTGATGGAGCAGAAGCAGGGGTGCTGAGGCTGGAGAGTGGAAGCCATGTGGTTCTGTGACTCTCCTTCCATGAAGACTCAGCAGACCAAGTGCAGAAGCCAAGCACGTCCACAGTCCCATGAGTCCAGGTTCAAGGGCTTTCTAGAATAGTGCCCTGGAGGCTGCAAGTAATCAGGTGAGAGAAAAGCTCAAGGTTTTCAGTCATCTGGAGTGTCTAGGCTAAGTAGGAAGGAAGAGAAGCGAGAAGGGGGTTGAAAGATTGGGAGAAAATTGAGGATTTAAGCAAGCAAAAGTCTCTGAGGTCAAAGTATAGTTGCACGGGAGGTAGGGGTGTGGCAGAGAAGCGCAGAGACTGTCGTCAGCTCTCTAACACAGAGCAGTTCTGGGGTATGACAGTCCTCAGAGTACGTTGTCCAGGAAGTAGGTGGCTGAACTGGAACAGTTCAGGAGAGGCATGGAGATGACGACATCCAAAAATTGCCACGTTAGTGTGGTAGGCTGAAAATTGGTCCCCAAAAGATATCTACATCCTAATCCCTGGAACCTATGAATGTCACCTTATGTGGCCCCAAAAAAGGTGGGGGGGGAGTAAGGTCCTTAAACATGTGATTAAATTAAGGATATTGAGATAAAGAGATTATCCTGGGCTATATGAGTGGGCCCTAAATGCTGTCACATGTATATTTATAAGAGGGAGGCAAAGGGGGATTTTTACACACTCAGAAGAGGAGGAGGCAATGTGACCAAAGGCAGGGTTTGGAATGATGTAACCACAAGCCAAGGAGTGCTGGCAGCTACTAAAAGCTGAAAGAGGAAAGAAACAGATTCTTCCCTAAAGCCTCCAGAGGAAGCATGGCCCTACCAATACCTTGATTTTAGCCCAGTGACACTGATTTCAGATTTCTGGCCTCAGAACTATGGCAGAATAAACTTCTGTTATTTTAAGCCACCAGGTGTGTGGTAATACATTACAGAAGCCACCTTAACAATATAGCTAGGTTGTTGAGTGTGTTATAATGGATGTTTGAAATATTCTAGGTTTACAGTAAGTTGGGCAAAGAGTCTTTGATGGTTGAGAGCATAAGTGGAGAGCTCAGTAATTTTCACTCATGGAGAGAAAGTGCTAGGCAGTAGGAACCTCCAAAGGGGAGAAGCTTTTACAAGAAGGTGAACAGGTAATTTTCTAGGAATGGCCATGAGAGAGCAAGATAAATGCCATCCTCCCTGGCTTCAGGGATGTGAAGAGTTTTTCCCCTGAAGGCAGCTTTAGGATCTAGAAATTTAACAAGTGAGTTCTGGAGTTAATTTCTTTTTTTTAAGATGTTAGGGATGTGGAGGTGTGGAAATAACTTTCTTTGATTCCATTCCAACTCTTTAGAATGTCAAATGCATTTAAAAAATTTTTTTAACCAATGATTAAGATACAGAACACTGTAAAGCCACATGTAACTATGGCCAGTATACATCTTCCCAGGTTGCAAACAGGGCCAAATCCAGGTTTTACAGGGCCTGAAGTTTATACAGGTTGAGGTACCTTCTTCAAGAAAGAAAAACAAAGTTATCTATACAAAATTAAGGATGGACAAGGATTTTTATTTGGAGTCAAAAAAATATTTGATGTTTAAAAGCTGACTAATACCACAAAAATCATAAAATCCAGAAAAATACATACATATTTATAATTAAATTTGTGAAACACCTCTACTTTTTCTGCATTTTTGGCTGCATATTCTAAAAATTATGCAATATTTACTTAAGGCATACACAATTAAAATGTATTTTTTAATTGCCACTACATTGTATTGAGGTATAATAATAGTGTAAGTCAAATTACTCATATGTAACACACATTGACTTGAACATGTAGAGTTTTGTTTCTTCATTTTTCTGGCTGTCTGTTGAATCAGTGACAACTTTGTGCGCCTTTTCATCTGGAACCACCAGATTTTAGTAGAGCTATCTGCACCAGTATTTTAAAGTACCAGTATTTTAAGTACCAGTATTTAAAGGTATATGCAACCTCACCTAGAGATGAATTCACTGGTGGTGGTACTGCTACAGATTCTGCCCTACCCTCGGGAATTCTAATACATTTGAATTCTCACAAAAAGAGAAATTGTATGGTGCATTTATAATTGTACACTGCATTATCAGG
Organism: Kogia breviceps; assembly: GCF_026419965.1. Taxonomy (NCBI): domain Eukaryota; kingdom Metazoa; phylum Chordata; class Mammalia; order Artiodactyla; family Physeteridae; genus Kogia; species Kogia breviceps. Next base: position 144,320,195 of record NC_081311.1, on the reverse strand, counting down.
AATATCCCTGACAGGGAGAACTTCTATTTTGACTAGGCTTTAATGAAAACCAACCCCTCCCTTCAAATATTTTCACATCTGGTTTTTTTAAGGCACTTCTAATGGTGCTCCTCCATCACCACCCACCTAGTATTGGTATCAGGCATTATAGTATGTTCATATCATGATCCAGCTTCTGGCCCTGCACGTTCATTTCAAAGTTGGGTGTGTCAGCCCAGTGGGCAGCAGAAGTAGTCCTAGAAGTCATTCCATCACCAGAATGACTTAAAAATAACTAAACACAGAAGTGACTGCAAACCACATAAAATTATCCCTCTAAACCTAAAATAAATGCATCCCCAATTCATCTTTCCTTTGCCAGAACCCCAAATCCCTATAGCCTTCTCAGTACCACCCAATTCAAGGACAGATGCAATGGGAAGAAAGTTAGAGGGGAGACAGACTGTTATTTATTTACGCACATTTTTCAAAAGCGCAACCGTGTGACCACATTGCTAAGTTTTACTTGGCTTCATGGTATATCTGCCTCTGGTCACAGGGCTCAACACGTGCTTAACGAAGCCACCTTCTCACCAGTGAAAGGTCGTTTGCAGAAACCTAAAGTCATTCAGATCTGAGGTCTGAGCTACTGTAACAACCCCTGAATATTTCTAGTTAGCCACGTCCCACCCCAAAAAACTTCACGGGACATCCACCTTCATTTGCTGTCCTGAAATTTGACGTTGTTGGATATTACTGATGTAAATAACTGGGTCCTTAAATGGAACTTAGAAATGTTTGTGATTGTCAAGGCCCTTTCACTGGAAATGTAATCTGATGTGCATTGTCCCTCCAAGCTCATTTTGCATCTTTATTTGAAGTCAGCAAGCCATGAACACAGAAAATGGATCCTGAACAGAGTGAGCGTCAGCTTTTTCTTTGCATAGGGTCCTTAAAACAGTCAGTGTTTGTCAACAGAAATGAAATGCATTATATGAGAATGCAACACACGCAAGCCAGGCAGAGTGCTAACAATTGGTGGGAAAAGACCATAAAGGCTTCAAAAATCATCCAGCTTTCATCCCTTTGGTTTCATTGTTTATCAAATGAGAAGTCGACAGGTCCTTATGAAATGGTTCTCCACTGCTGGGGGTGCAGAGGGACCCAGAAATGCTGCTTTGTAAGCCCACAGGAGCATTTGGGGGTGAGTGAAAATAGCAACCACATCATGTGAGACTAAAAGACAGGTTTCCAGTGTTTATAAGTTCATGTCTCCTGCTTCAAAGTAAACTAAGATACTCTGGGTTCAAAGCGAGAGAAATGGCAGGAGAGCCTGGCATAGCAACACATCACCTTCCTGACAGCAAGCTTACCAGCCTCCGTGCTCTCCATCCTTCTCCTGGAGGCAATCACCACTCTCCCCGTTTCTAACTATGGTTTGTCGCCCAGACCCATGCACCAACCAGAGTCTGGGTGGGGAGAATGCCTAGGGTGTGAACAGCCCTAAGGCCTCATGCCAGGTCAGAGTCCTGTTCAACTGATTTCAGATATAACCCCATAAAATAGCAGACTCCTGTTCCCACTCTTCAGGTAAGAAACTCGGTCAGCCTGGTAGCATTTGGTGCAGTAATTAATCTCCCAGAGGCTAAAAGACATGGCATTAAATCTGTGTTCGGGTTATAGAGCTACAATCATGTAGAAAAGTTTAGTGCCTTTATCTTAACACTTTTACTCTAAGAGCTATCCTAATACATCAAAAGATTTAATTAATTTTGATCTTTTACTAGCTAAAGGGGGAAAATGAAGACAAAACAGAGATATGGTAAAAAACGGAAAAAAGTCCCAATTCCACTACATTATCCAAATTATACATATCCCTTGAGAACAGTGGAAGGATTACCTCCATCAGGGTGAGAGCCATTTAAAGTGTTGTTATAAATTGTTCAAAGCTAAGAAGGCAGTCTGGGGGCTCTCAGGTAAAACATATTAATGTATATTCTCGGTAATCAGAGGTAGCCTTATATGTAAGAGGAATGGTGGCCACATTTGACATGTGATTTCAGGAAAGGGAATCAGTATTCACTGGGCACTTTATATATTTTATCTGACTCCTTATAAAACTTCACAAGGAAGCTGAAATTCTTAGCATTTTACATGGAAAGAAGGTGAGACCCAGAGAATTTAAGCACCTTGCCCAGGGTCTGGCTAGTAAGTTACTAGCCAGAATTCAAACTCACGTCCATCTGTCTACAGCAGGTTATTTTCCTGGAGCTCCCAGCAGCCCCCATCAGCCCTACTCAACCTAAAATACCAGCCCCCATCTGCTGGGGCCAATTCTTGAACTTCTTCATTGTGAATAAAGCCCTTTATCCTACAGGTAGAGCAAGGAATTTAAGTTTAAAAATCCTAGGAGACTATCTCTGTGTGTTAATTTACATGAAAGTACAAATGTCTAAGTTTATAAAGTTTTCTGTGGAGGGAAGTTTGGGTAGGAGGAAGAATTGTTCATGTCTACCCAGCACTCCCCAGAAGCCTTTCCCACCCCAGGAATGGCATGGCCTAGACTGGCTGCATCAATCAATATCCCATTCTCCTGCCACAGGAATTGGTCCATGAACTGGAACAATGTCAAACAGACTTTGAAGCCACACTGAACACGGCAGCCCGGGTCCCTTAATAAATGCATGAAACAGAACCTCCCACCCTCTGTGGCCCCCACCCATCGCTTGCCCCGCTGCAAGCCACCCCAGCACCTTGGAACACCCACACCAGACTGTGTGTGAGCAAGAACGAACTTTTGTTAGAACCATTGCATTTTGGAGTCTATTTGTTATAGAAGTTTAGCCTACACTGTGTAATAACAACCATCAATAAATGTTAGTTTCATTCTCCCACTCATGAATTCTCCCAAGCAGAACCATTCAAGGTTTCTAGCAATCTTAACAGAGCTTCTTTAAAAGCATTAGGAATCTACAGCTACGGTAGATATGTAAAGATGGCCACTTTAATAATTAATAACAGATACTAAAATATATTTAAAATATAAATAATAAAAATAATCCTTTGGCTTCCCTGGTGGCACAGTGGTTGAGAGTCTGCCTGCCGATGCAGGGGACACGGGTTCATGCCCGGTCTGGGAGGATCCCACATGCCGTGGAGCAGCTGAGCCCGTGAGCCATGGCCGCTGAGCCTGTGTGTCCAGAGCCTGTGCTCCGCAACGGGAGAGTCCACAACAGTGGGAGGGCCGCATACCATACACGCAAAAAAAATAATAATAATCCTCTTCTACCTTCCTCCGGATCCCTGACTCACCATTGGAGTAAGGTTAGATCTACTGAAGAGAAATTATATCTGGGGAAAAAAAGAGATTATTTTTCATTGGACTGCAACCCAACACCTGAGAATAGAGACAGAACACATTTCCCCTTCTACTAAATAAACCCATAGACAGTATCTCTCCTTCCATTTCTCTCTCTATCTACACTAGAGAAGTTTACTAGACTCTTCATTTTACTAGTTGAAAAACTGAGGCAGAGTTTGGATTCCTGGTGTATAAATATGAGCTTGAAAACTCTAATTTTACTTGTCTTCAGTATTTTGGCCATGTCTCACATTAACTGTATGTTTTCCTATGGTAAATGATCCAGGATAAGTGAACCCAGTTACAGCAACTAACACCTAGCAACATAAATTCTAAAAGACAACTTGTGCATGTCAGTAGCTTGAAACTTGGAATACACTATTACAAGATTGATCTCAAAAGCCCATTTAACCCATAATGCAATGATTCTCCAAATGCGGTTCCTGAACAGGAAGCATCAGCATCACCAGAGACTTGTTAGGAATGCAAATTCTCATTCCCCACCTATTAAATCAGGAACTCTGGAGTGTGGCCTAAGCTGAAATGCTAATGCATTATTATAATGCACCAAACCACCAAACCTTTGCAATCAAAAGTACATTGCAATATGTACGCATATGGCTGATTCACTTTGTTATACAACAGAAACTAACACAGTATTGTGAAGCAATTATACTCCAATGAAGATCTATTAAAAAAAAAAAAGTACAACAAGCGCACCTAGCACTGAGATCTTGGTTTCTAATACTATTCTCCAACAAAAGGAAACAGGGCTTCTTGGAGAAATGGGTGGTAGTAGGACTGGCACAGGAAATATGCAAGATGGGCCTGGAGCATCTTACAGTGTCAGAAAGTAAGGAGGTACAGGTAGGGAAAAACCCCGCAATGATGGGGATACGTCAAAGGAACAGAGGAGCCAACTGAAAGAGCTCCTGATGGCCAAAGCTGGAACAATTTGAGCTACAAAATAAAGAAATATTGGATTAAAACTCAAAGTATAAAATAAATATCCATGAACCCATACTGTTATAAATAAATGGGAGATGAAAGACAAATCTTCAGTATTACAAATAATTTATATAGATACTCAGCTCTCAAAGAGATGAAGCATAATTGCTCACTCCTTAGATGTGGGCTGTACATAATGACTTCCTTCCAAAGAGGACAGTATGGCAAGGGAGGATAAAAGTAACTTTATAGTGGAGGAACCTGACAAACACCACATCAGTCAACATGGACAGTGATAAGTCATACTGAAAGTATGTACCATTAATATTTTTCTGTATTTTAGTAACTGTTATTTTTATAATAGCAACCCCAAGGAGACATTATTTGAGGCATTTTACATATTTAACACATTTAATATCTCAAAAATCCTATGAAATAGAGGTATCAATATCCCTGCTCTGTAGAAGAGAAAACTGAGGAACAGTGTTGAAGTAAATGAAGTAAATGTCCCATCATCACAGAGCTATGAATAGTGGAGGGAATATTTGAACCCAGCAATCTGGCTGCAGGGCCCTTCCCATCATCACCCATTCTTTTCAGAAAACACTGCTGTTGGTCCAATTAAAATGATCACCCAGAACTGAACAAGAGTCTCCAGTGGAGAGAATGGTGAAATGATTACCTATCGTGACCTGGGCTCCAGCAATTAATTCAGGCTGACTTAGGAGCCTCTTCACACCTTGCACCATATGAGACGTCATCAAGCAAAATCCCTGGACTTTTTCATATAAATCTATGTGAAACTGGTATTTCCTAAGTCTGTACTCATACAATTAACTTTTTCCGACCTAAATATAGATTTTAACATTTATTCTGGTGAACAAAGAAGAACATGGTCCTGGTGTTTGGGTAAAAAAATCCAATCATGGGATTTGACAGTTAAACTTCTCAGAGTAGAACAAATGCTAAATCATTTGGTTTTAAACATTGCAGAAAAGACAGGGAGGTTGCACCATAACATTGCAGATACAGAGGTGTGGGGTGTGGGGTAGAGGGTATTTTCTGAAGACTGTATGGGAAGGTCCAGACAAATCTGCCTTTCCCTGGTAGGATAGTAGAAAAGACCCAAGTTTCTGCTGAGAGCCTCCTGAGCCCACTGAGGGCACTAGACTATCTCATATTCTGTGTGGGGTAACATTTACCCCAGGGCTGTGTACAAGCCATGGACAGGTGTTCATCCATGACGACAGTCCACTGATTCATGGCAAAATTAAGGGAAAGATAAGAACAATGTAATAACTTTTTCATAAAGTTAGATGTATTCAATTCAAAGGATTATTCTTGATTCTGAGATTCTATCCTTTCAATATGTTTGGGATTAAGTGTCTTTTTTTGTGTGAAATATATGGTTGAAACATTTTAACAAATGTATTTATTTAGCAAATTGAAAGGAAGGCAGAGCAGAGACAGAGGGAGAAACTGAAATCTTACTGACTGACATCAATGACTTGCTTTCAAGATCAGCCCTTGCCTGAACACCACACTAGAACCATGCATAACAGTTTTGTAAACCAATTAATTTCCTTATTATTGAAACCAATCTGAGTTGGATTGTTCCCATAACCTGGTACAAGACTCAGAGAAGGGGAACCCAAATATTGGTTAAATTAATGAATGATCTCAGTCAAGTTCTCCATGAGCCCTTTAAACACTGGGGCACCATTCTCTGGCTAGTTTGGTTGCCAAAGCCCTGCCCTAGCCATTTCCTGCTTCATTTTCTATGCCATCCTCTGCCACTGGAGTTCCGGCAGAAGTTCCTTGAGATGCAACAAATCTCCAGTCTCATATTGCTCTGTTGGATTGGCCTAGATTTAAGTTTAAAGCATTGATCGACCTTGTCCAGGATACTCTCTTTTGCCTCACCTGCCATCAACAGGATCCTTCTCTAACCACAGGCTTTGGGAGGGGACCCTCACATGATGTGGCAGAGACTGGCTAAACATAGCTGTCACATTCTTCTTTGTTTCTGGGAGCACAGATAAATGAGATTTCCTAGTTCCCTTTTAGTTAGGGGTGGGCATGTAATTGAGATCTCCTAGGTCATGACTGGAAAGCTAAGGCTTTCAAGAAGTGGGTGTGTCTCCTACATGCTTTTGGTCTCCTTCCACTTGTTGGATGCATTAGATGGTGAGGCCCCAGGGGATAACTGAGCCACAAGATGGAAGGAGACCGGGTCTTTAAATCACCTCTGGAAAAAGAGCCGCCATTAACCTGAAGCATCTGACTTGGTTTGTTGTCTGGATGAGAAAAACTATTATGTTTGAGCCACTATATGTTTTTGGTTTTAATTGTTACAGCAGCTAGTGACATACTAACTAATAAACCTGACTTTCTCACTATCTGTGTTCCTACCTGTAGCCTCAGTCTAAGCTGTTCTCTTTCTGTTCTATATTTTCTTGGAGAAGCAGCCTCATTTATGACCTGAGCCTCCAGTCTTTCTCTTCTTTCTCCTCAATTTTGGATGACACTGTCAACACAGTCACCTGAACTGTGTTGCATAAAGTATGCACAACCTGCAATAAAAACTTGTCCAGAGAAAGTCCCCAACTAGTCCGTCCTCTCCCTGTCCTATGTGACAGAGCTAAACCAAGGAGCTCAGCCTCATACTTCCTGGGCCTGTCTCTTTACTTAAGTTTGTTCTTTCTCAAAAGCAAATGAAGTTACATATGATACAGAGCTAGAAAAATTAAAAGCACCAGAGCAGTGGTTTACAGATGCCAGTTCATAGACCTGAACTGAGCTGTCTGTGTCAGAATTGCCTTGGAAGAATTTTGTAAAATAGAGATTCATTGGCCTCACACTCAGAGCTTTTGAACTGATATTTCTGAAGTGGGTGGCTAGGAATATGTACTTTCAAAGTATCTTTGTGACCCTGATGCATAACCCTTGTGCTAGACAATGGCATGTCATGGTCAGCAGCTGTATTGGCAGATGTTAATAACAAAGCATCCTGTCTGTGATGGGCAGTAGATGGGGAAGAGCTTAGGATTCGACTTGAATTTGAATTCAGGCTCTAAAACTAACAAGCTGTGTGACTTTGATAAACTTACTTAACATCTCTGAACCTCAGCTTCCCCAACTGTTAAATGGGTTTAATAATGCCACAATAATAAAACTTAAATAATGATTGTAAAGTCTCTGGCGTGGAGTTGAGAGCAAAATAAATAGTAGGTATATAGCGATGTGTGTGTGAGTGAGTGAGTGAGACACAAGTCCATCAATAGAGAGATGACAGATGTGACAACTTCCATACCTGGGAAGAACGGTATCTGGAAGAACTCTGCATGTTTAGGATCTTCTCCCTCGCAGGAATCTCTTTATCAAAAACTCTCTGGGGGGCCCATTTTGCAGCTGCTGCCACTACTAGAAATAGCCACAAGAGGGAGCTATTTTGCCCTGTCTGATATTTTGAATCCAACGACATTGGTTTTTTTTCCCTCACCCCTTCTTTAAAGGAGAAGAGAGTCAGATCTAGTGGTCTGATCCCCGTAAAGCTTCCAGATGCAGACTGGGCACAGGGCAGTCTCAACACGCCCTGAGAACAAAGCAGGCCCCATTAAGGGCAGGTGTCCTCCTGCGCTCTGCTACCCGCAGGGCTGGGCCCCCTGGCTTTCCTGCTTCTTCACACCACCCAGAACCTCAGACACCTCTCCCTCTGGTCCCGGTCCCCCCACCCCCCAGACCCTGCCTGACTGCAGGTGTAGGAGGCTGGCTTTGAGTCCCCTGCGCTCTGAACAGCCCTGGGCTAGTCACTTAACCTCTCACAGCCTCCGTCTCCTGATCTGCAGAGCATCAGTTTCACCGTGTATAATGAGGACTGATGAGATAATAAATGTGAAAGTGCCTGTAATGGAAAGCGCCGTGGGAGTAGCGCGTTAATGTTAACGTGGAGAGGGAGCCCTCAAACCCCTCGGCGGCATCACACAAGCGTGTACCCCTCTGTCCATGAACTCTTAACGCCTGCTTCCTGTGCCCCCAGCAAACAGAGAAGAAATCGAAAGGTTCTTCTGTTCACCTTAATTCACTTACCCAAGTTCAAGGGAGGGATGTTTGTAAACACGCTCAAAGCCCCGCTTCCTCACACCTGTCCCAACAGTCTGGCAATTGCTCACAAATCCATAGTGAATTGGGGCGCTGGATTTTACCACAAGAAGGTTCACACTTAAAGGGAGCGCTTGGGTTAGGAAGATGATCCCAGAAGACGCTACTAGGAATTTCCAAAAGGACTTTGAGATGGAAGGGAAAATATCATTTTGATTCTGGGCTAACGAAAAAAGACCTGAACCATCAGTCAGGAGCTCTTACTTCCTGAGCCGCCACAGCTGGGGATGGAATCAGACGTCACTGTACCTCAGTTTCCTTGTCTGGGAAATAGAGGTAATAACAACCTGACCTCCCTACTACTCCACAGGGTTTTCAGGAGGATGATATAAAATCATTACAATAAAAAAATAATGTTTAGCACTTACTATGTGTCAGACACTGTTTTCAGTGTTTTACACATATCCTCGGAACAATCCCATGTGTAGGTACTGTTATCCCCATTTTATAGATGATGAAACAAAGCATAAGGGAACAAGGGCTATAAAAGTGCTTAGCAATGATTGTCATGAGTGAATATAGATGTCCAAGGTCTTTATACTTCTGTGCTATTGATGCATCTTATGGAGAGTTGACTTCTACTAATCAGATGATAAATACAGTCAAGAGAGTTGGGGTTTCCTGGGCTCTCCTTAGAGTGGGGCCCTTCACAGGAGCACTTCTAAGTGACAGAGGGAACTCTCTGTGGTTCAAATGAATTGGGTACTTGGAGAATTCTGTTACAAGAAGAAACAAGATTTGTACATCAATAATACATTTCATGGTACTGATTCCCTGCCTTTCCTTATCTTGCCAATCCTTTTCCTGAATTTTCTTCCAGTTCTTCTCCAACCCACTTCCAACTCGAGACCCCAGAGTTGGTGGCTCTGTGATTCTTTGTCATTCTCCATTATTTGTGTCACAGTTATGCAGTCCTCATGCATCCATTGGACTGGGGTACTCTCTCTCTAGGGACCAGCAACAGATTCTGGAACAGAATCTAGATGCCCTGTGAGTGCTGGAACCTGGAGGGGGAGGGGGTTCATAGGTGCCAAGGGTGCCACCCCATAGATTTCCAGGCTTGAAGATTTCAGAAGTGAACCACTTACTTGTGACTTTGGGAATTCTCAGTAATTATCATGAGGGCAAACAGGTTTTGATTCATTATATGTCAGGTACTGTGCTACACACTAAATGTGCAATCTTTTTTTAAAAAACAATCCTTTGAGATTGCCATTTCACTTTTAAGCCTCAAACAGCATAAGACTCAAGAGTAGTGGTCAGCAAGCTATAGCCCACGTGCCAGGCACCTTTTTTTGTAACTAAAGTTTTATTGGAACACAGCCATGCCATTCATTTAAGTATTGCTAATGGCTGCTTTTGTGCTACAGTGGCAGAGTTGAGTAATTGTGACAGAGACCAGATAAAGTCTGGAAGCCTTATTATGAGGCCCTCTAAGACAGTTTGCCAATCTCTGCTTTGGAACCAAACTTCCTGCATTTCCATTCTATCTCTGCCTCTTATCAGCTGTGTGAACTTGAACAAGTTTTTTCACTTCTCTGGGCTCAGGCTTCCTCATCTGTAAATTGGGGATAATAATAGAATCTACATCATAAGAAGTAGCACACAATAACAACATCACCTGGGAAGTTGTTAGAAATGCAAGTTCTGCTTCATCCTAGACCTACTAAATCAGAAACTCTGGGAGGCAGGCCCAGGAAACTGCTTTAATAAGCTCCCATGTCATTCTGACACCACTGAAGTCTGAGAACCGCTGACACTGTATTTAAAACAGTTGCCCACAGTCAGTGCTAGATAAAGTTTCACTAAGGTTATTATTTCAGAATGATGGTTAATCAATCTCTATGTATTTTGTGGGTTTATCTTGAAATTAGTCATAAACTCATAAGCTCTTAGTAGGAAGAATAACATTTGACTTTCATTTTGTATCCACCTAGTACCAAGTACATGTTAGGTGCTTCTTCAGCACTATTTGATTGGTTGAACAATTTCTAAAAATGGGGTTGTTTTCCTGGGATCTGTGAAGCAGGGGTGGCTCGTAGTACGTGGGCGGACCACAGTGAATCCTTGAGTCCCTGAATTAGGTGCAAATGTTTGCATTTACAGTTATGCATGTTTCTCTGTAGACACTCTAATATTTTCATCACATTCTCAAAGACTCCCCAAATTTAGACACCACTGCTCCAGAGCACAGGCACCCATAAGTTATGGTGAAGGATAGCAAGTGCCATCACACTGGAGTGGGGCGAGATGGGTGGATCCTCACCCATTCCGTGGCGCGAGTAGGAGCCAGAACAAAAAGATGGCCTCCTCTGTTCTCTTCTTTATTTCCCCTCCTCTGCTCTGCCCCAGCCATCTCTGCCCTCCTCCTCCCTGATTCTCCTTCTCCCAGAAATACTGCTTCTCTTCTTCCAGCTGCTAAAGAAAGTGGGTTCAACAACTCTGCATCACATCATGGAGATGACTGTTTAATTTGAGATGAGTGTTACATTACTCATTGCTCAGTGCCCCCTTTGATCCACCAGCATTTGCTTCTTTTATCCCCATGTAGTGCATACATTAGTGCCCTGAATGCTCCGTGGTCTTGTCTTTTAGATGTTGTCAGAGATTATTTACTTGGGAAAGCAGATGGATATCTTGTTTAATGTCAAAATAATTACTATTTGGTTGGCCTGATAGTTTATTTATGCTTTCAATGTTTTTATGTTTACATCAAAAGAGCATTGCTGAAATTGTATTTTGTCTGTTAAAGTAAACAGGATATGACAAACTTTTTTTAACCTGATTTTTCTGTTTGAGGAGTTGGTTTATTAAAATGGTTAAAAGATAATGGAACCAAGTAGGAATGGTCACTTAAGTTGAAATGCAGATGCACATCTGCATGCTTTTTATTTGTATAAAAGCTGGGAAAAGGCAGTAAACAATGCTTTAAATGAGGGGCTGTATAATGCAGTGGTTGAGAACAGGCTTTAGCTCTGGTTTCAAATCCCAGGTCTGCTGCCGACTAGTTGTATGAACTTTAGTTTGTCAACTGATCTGTGCCTCAGTTTCCCCATCAGCAAAATAGACATAGTGACTGTTGTGAGAGTTAAAGGAGTTCATATACATAAATTTCCAGGCATATGCAAAATGCTGTTTAAATATTGGCTATAATTTAAATAAACATAAGTTTTAAAGTAGTTCTATGAGTGTGAGATGGAGAGAGGAAGCAAGCTTTCTAAGTTTATGAGAGACTTAAAAGACATAAAATGAGTCTCCGTGAGCCTCCACCTTCCAACTGCTCTGGACCAGTGGTCACCTTGTCTCCGCGTTCTAAAGCAGGGAGCCTTCTAAGTTCCAAAGCCTGTCCTGACCCTGAACAAACATTACTAGTTCTCAGCTGAGCTTATCTAGAAAGGTGTTAAAATGTGAGGCTACTTGGAGATAATGTGCCCTCTGTTTCTCTTTTCAACGAATCACCGAAAGATAGTTCATCTACCTCTAAGTTTCTCCAGCCCCACTCTTTTACTCATTTTCATTTAGCAACTTTTATTTCAGCTCGATAGTTTACCAGAGAAGTACAAGGAAGGAAGGAAAGCTTTCCTGGCAGGTTGCTCCCCCTAAATCACCTGGGAGGAGCCACAGGGAGTTGGGATTCCATAACTCAACCTCCTGTGGGAGCTCTTCTGGTTATTTTGACCTAACTCTTGTGTGCTTTGTTACTTCTTTATTTTTCATATGACTACAGTCTTCTATTACAATAAATATACATTACTAGATACTAATTCATTAAGTCTGTCAAACCAGATCTTTTCCAGTTGCAAAGCAGCAGTTTTGCTAGCTGTTCGATAAAATAATGTGTTGATTTAACCTCAGGTCTGCTTTCTCAAGTTCACAATCTTTCCTCAAGTTTACTGCGGCTCACGGAGACTTCTCTTTCTTCAAGACGTCACTTCTTAGAGCACTACTCTCTATCCTGGAAGGAATAAATAAAGAAATCGTTGCATTCGTGTGGTAGGTTGCCAGGTTTGCGGTCTGTTCCAAGTCTGTGAGGCCCTTGAAATTCCCTCTTTGCCATGGAGAGATGGGTAAGATGATTAGAATTAGGACGGGAAGAGAAGGCTGCCAGAGCCCATCATACTACCAGAAAGTAAAGAGCAGGGGGCTGGTTCCTTACCTTCCCCAAAGTCCCTTAGCAGCAGTCCAGGGGTCCCAAAAAGACATGTTTTGTCTTGCACAAACTAGATGGCATATGTATTTCTTGGCCCTTGTGGCAGGAGTTACACATATCTACTGTAGTATGAATTCCCTGAGTGTACCTGGCATTAAAATTTGGCAATAATAATTTCTTATTTTTGCAACACCAGAAATTTCAGGAACGTCAGCATTCAAAAGTCTGAGATGGGCACAATACCAGGCTACAATTTAAGTCAATCACTAGTAAAACAGCAATTTCACTAAGAAACACAGTGAGATATAATTTCTGTGTGTTGGGAATAGATTCTTAGACCTAAAAGGAGCTTGAGAGGCCGCTCAGGCCTCCTCTGATATTGAAAATCTTACAGAACTATATCAATTGACAAAAAAGTTTAAAAGCGGAAGATGTGGCAAAATGACAATATGCCGCTGTTCGGAGTAAAAGGCAGCTGAAACATTTTGGAGAGCAATTTGGCAATATCTCGAAAACTCAAATATTTACATACTTATGATCCACATATTCCACTACTAACAGATATAACTTAGGAAAGAAGCTCACATAAACGCCCAAGGAGACATGCAGAAATATGTTCACTGCAGATTGGTTTTAACAGCCAAATACTGGAAACAACCTAATTCATCAATAGGGAGACAGACAAATAAATTGTGATATATTCACATAATATACCATACGGCAGTTTAAATAAACTGAGCTGTATGTATCAACACGAATAAATGTTGGCAACAATGCTGAATGTAAAAAGCAAGTTGCTGAAGGGTGTGTGTACAGTGTGATGTTATTTATGTGGAAGCTAAGACTCTATCCAGGTACGTGCACACCCAGTAAGAGGATAAAAATGCAGAAGGGAAGGATAGACACTGATTTCACAAGAACGGTATCTCTCAAGAGGGGAACCTAATCAGAAAAGAACAAAAAGAGGTTTTAACTGCATCTGTTAAAACATATGACTTAAAAAAATAGATCTGAAACAAATACAGAAAATATTACCATGATAGGCACATGAATATGGGTTTTTTTAATTACCTGAACATTTTGCATGTTTGGATTTTTTTAAATTCCCTGAACTTTTGGCACACATGCCCTCTTTTATGGTGCTCATAACTTAGCCAGCAGGTCAGCTTGCCTTTTCCTCAAATTACGTTGCCCTATAGACTTCTTTATGACCATTGACAGCTTTCATCATCCAATCCTGGAGTAGCCTGGATTTCAGGAAAAGCATTTTTTTTCCTAATAAATTCTTTCTAACTTCAAGTCCACTTGTTCATAGAACTGAAAGTTATTTCTAAGCTAAATTAAATCATCAATGTCTAGACAGAATCACTCCTCTGCCAATAGATCTCATTCCTCCCAGATATTTCCTCTCCCCAGGTATGTCCCCATCTAATTTCATTAGCAAATTCACTAAGGGACTGTTTATTCCTCCACCCAGACCATTAATAACTGTATCATGCCTTTCCATCTCTTGGTTCCTGCTTAAGCTCACGAAAGAATTCCCTCTCTGTAGAGACACTAAAGTTGCCCAAATCGTTCTGTAGGACTGTCCACTTTCTCACTCTCCTGTGTGCTCTCTCAAGGTTAAAATGAAAACTTGAAGAATATATTGCGTAATGAAAACCCAGTGTATTACCTTGACTCACCCCAGCTACACACTCACATCTTCTCTGTAGGCAACCCCAAATGCAAAATATTTACCCCTAATTCAAAATATCATATCAAGGTTAGCTGGATAGGAAAACCAGCATTCAAATTTTCTTTATAAAATGTTCAAGGACACTAAATGGAAAATAAAGGAAATAGATAAATTGCTACAGGGCTGCTCAATAGACAGAAATGAGAAAATTTAGTGCTTGAGATGTTTACAAGTCTCTGTCCTCTTCTATTTTCCAGTCCCTCCAAGAAGAATTAATGAGAACATTGAAAGGTGTAGGTGGGAGAAATCTGGAATATAATGAATAATCTTAAAGATAAAAGCATAGGTCAGTTAATAGGGAGTAAGGTCTTGCTTCTCCTTCCCACCCCTCTAGGTGGTCACAAAGCACCGAGCTGATCTCCCCATACAATGCAGCTGCTTGCCACTAGCTAGCTGTTTTACATTTGGTAGTGTATATATGTCAATGCTACTCTCTCACTTCGTCCTAGCTTACCCTCCCCCCTCCCATATGTATACATATAGCTGATTCACTGTTATACAGCAGAAGCTAACACAACATTGTAAAGCAATTATAATCCAATAAAGATGTTAAAAAAGGCAGGGGGGGGTAAGGTCAACATTTTTGAATTAGGAAGAAGAAGCCAATTTCTGTCATATGCCTCCATAATTTTATAAATATGTTCTCTGCTCTCATTCATGATAAATTATTATTATTGTAGAGCAGATGAATGAATCTCAATCATTATACAATCATGGAAGATTAAACATTTTCTTAACTTCTATTCATCAAATTAAGTCTTTATACTCACAAGGAAGGACAATGCATCAATGTTATCATTAGGGCTTTTTTCAAAATATAACTTTAGCATGAAACATAGTAAGACATGATTAATGTACTGACAGAAGTAAATACTAAACAACCCACATTAGTCTAGATTGGAATCACTTTTTTAGTTCTCTTATTCTGTGGCTTCTCAGTCCCCTGTGAATTTTGTTAAAGAGAAACAACCATCAGAATCATTCCATCTTTTAGCTAGATGTTCCTTTTCAGCTACATCTTTACATGTAAAAGGTTACCTACTCCCTAAAGCTGTGTAGTTTCTTTTCTGGGACCAAAGGGAAGACAGTATCTGTTCAGCCTCCAGTGAGGAAACAAATTTCTTACTGGGTTGAGTTTTGTGTCACATTTAACAGATTGTAAGATTTAGAAGGGACGGAGAGAAATCTCGTGATCCACAGCCCCTGTTTTCTGCCACAACCCAACATGTAAGACTGCCCTAAACAACTCCAGCTCCAAAAAAACATATCCAGTCTTTACAACATGTGGAAGGCAGTTTTACAATCGCCCTCAAAAACATATTTCAACACTTTTCATCATTACCAAGCACTCATTTGTAGCCATAGACTTAAAGAACTAACAGCAGCAAAACACTACACAGTGGGGCAAAGAGCCCTGACCCTGGAGTCGGAGGACCCAAGGTCAAGTTCCTGATCTTCCACTTTATGGACCGAAGGACCTCGCACATGCAGTTTACTCTCTCTTCCTTTTACTTACAACATTTATTGCCTTCTCTGGCCAGATGCACATATAACGTCTCAGTTTACTCATTAGGAAACTCCCCAATACTTAGGCCTAATTATCCCTTCTTGTCCCCATTGTTATTATCTTTGTTAATTTGTAAAGAATTGGAATGCAATAAAATAGGAAAACTTAAAGAAAAAATTGCAAGACTAGTCAACAGGCTTCATATTCAATACATAGTTCAATAAAATGTCGATAGTTAAGTATTGAAAACATAATAAAGAGCATCAACTATCAGTCACATGTTTCCATTTTCTTATTTTTATTTGTTTCCTAATTGTCTTCAATATACAAACACTGATTTTGTAATAAAGGTTATGCTCAAGTGATTATTTACTTTAAATGGACTACCTTCTCTACACATTTCATAGTATTGTTTCCCTGCTCCATCTTCTGTCTTTTCATCATAATCTCAACTGCCGAGTAAAACTAACATTTTCCCTTCTGTTGGAAAAAGATCATTATTGAAAACTGTGCTGGGGGGGGCTATGATTGCTCTGTCTCTTTCCTGCCCCCTACCAACACACACACACACACACACACACACACACACACACACTTCCAACTCAGACCTGTGAGTGACTCTGTTTCACTGTTTATTAGCTCTATGGCCGAGACAAATGAATTAACTTCTCTTAGCCTCAGATTCTTCAACTGTTAAATATGGCTAATAATACTTACCCTAAGGTGTACTGAGTGAATTAAGTGAGAAAATACAAGTGAAAACATGGCAGACACTTATAAATGAAGCTCTCAGTACTCTGTTGCTTATGTAATTCCATTTTTAGCAGACACTTTTCACTATATTATTTAAGCAGTTATGTGGCAATTATGTGGGGAAGCTATTTCCTGTGGCTGCTGACAGGTTGAACTGTGAGTCTCCAGGACTATTGGAGCTGAAGCATCGATATGATTTCTTACCTACAAAAACCACTGAAGTAGTATACAACAAAAAGGCAATTGCAGTTATCCACTTTCTTATTGTCAAGAGACAGGAAATTGTTACCTGATAATCTGAAAACAATGGAGATCAGAGAGAAGATGAGACCAAAATGCTATTATCTCAGTTTACAACTGGAGAGAAAAACTCACACAGGTCTTGGTATGACCCTGTAAATCTACTTACATATATTAAAGAAGAGTTAGAAGAGATGATTGGAGAGCTCATCCTAATCTGATGTCAGGAACTACTGCTGTCATAGCTGCTCCAACCCTCCTCTGTCCACCTCCAAAATTGTCTACCAGTACCTACGACAGACTTGCCAAGACTATAACTTGCATCTAGTAAGTGAGAGAGAAGCCAATTTTATGCCTACTGGCCAAATGAAAGACCTGGGAAAAGAGAAGTCTAAAGGGATTTTTTTTCTAGTGAAATGCTCTAGTATATGCAGTGTAAATCACATCTTCAGTCTCTCCTGTTAAAACATCAGTAAAACCTTCATTGTTCACAAATGCTTTAGTGCAAATAAATTCTTTATGATGATTTTAAGGCAATGCTGAGTCCTGCTTCAGTTTGATGTAGTTTAATTATGGAGGCTGCCCTTGGGGCCAGCCAGCATATGGATCATTTTACTCTGGGTGAGTTTAAGGTCCTTGAATGTCTCAGTCAAACCAGCCTTAGCAAGTCCACACTGTTAGCAAAGCGAGGCAAACACTTTCATCACATGACCTTTATCATTGATTCAGGCGGGCAAGGAAGCGTGTTCAGTGAGTTTACATAGAATCTATACAACTTAGCAACTCTCACTACTGTCCACACAGTCCAATGTGCTCCAGACCACATTCCTTGAGCCTGAGCCTTCTGGGTTCCATTCTTGCCCTTCTGCAACTGATCCATTCTTACCTCCAGAACATACCTTTCCTGAGGGGCCCTGTAAGCATTTTATTAATACGGTCTAGTCATTTGGAAATTAATTCTCCTATCACCTTTTTTTTTTTTAATTTCAAGATCAAACAATGCTTCTTGGGTTTCAACAAACCTTCGTCTCTTTTCACATAAATTCTAAGAGTTCGCATCCTTCCTCAGAACTGAATTAAGTTCCATAAGTGAACTGACCTAGTATAAGGGTCTGGATTTGGTGCAACAAACAGAAACTGCTGCAAGTTTTTCAATCAGTGAGAGATTTAATACAGGGAATTGGGTTGTTTTAAACCGTGGAATGGTTCAAAGGGTAAAAGTCAGGAGGCTGTCACTAGACTGAGATATAAGGTCCTAACACCATCACTGTGATACAGAGATGTTTCAGCTACCATTGCTGCCATTGCTACCAGCTCCTTGCACCCAGGAAGATGGTGTCACCACAGTGGAATATGCAATCTAACAACTGTCAACACTTGCATCTGGCAGAGCTTGTTTCCTCCACCATAGTAAGGAGATAGTTGCTGCCTAACGCCTGCCTTCCAAACTGCATGGAAGTGCAATTTAAAGGCAGAGCATAATTCACATCCAGAATCCTACCTGCAAAGCAACCTAAGAAGTATAGCTTTTAGCTTTCCAACTTCTTCAAATAGAAAGAGGATAACTAGTGTAGAACATGACTTTCAATAAGATTCAGTGCAACAAGCAGAAACTGCTCTGTTTTTCAAGCCGTAAGAGATTTAATGTAGGGAATTGGATTCTTTTGAACAATGCAGTATAAAGTATACAGGCAGACCTTGTAGATATTGAGGGTTCAGTTCCAGACCACCGCAATAAAGCAAATACTGCAATAAAGTGAGTCACACGACGTTTTTGGTTTCCCGGTGCATATAAAAATTATGTTTACACTAGACTGTAGTCTAAGTGTGCAATAACATTATGTCTAAAACCACAATGTACATACCTTAATTTAAAAATACTTTATCACTAAAAATGCTAACCTTATTGTTTAAGAAATACATAACCATCTGAGCCTTCAGCGAGTCATAATCTTTTTGCTGGCGGAGGGTTTTGCCTCCATATTGATGGCTGCTGGCTGATCAGGGTGGTGGTTGCTGAAGGTTGGGGTGACTCTGTTAATTTCTTAAAATGAGACAACAGTGACGTTTGTGCACCGATTAATTCTTCTTTTCACAAACTATTTCTCTATAGCATACAATGCTGTTTGATATCATTTTACCCATAGTAGAACTTCTTTCAAAATCGGAGCCAATCCTCTCAAACCCTGCTGCTGCTTTATCAACTAAGTTTATGTCATATTCGAAATCCTTTGCTATCATTTCAACAGTCTTCCCAGCTTCTTCACCAGGAGTTGACTGTATCTCAAGAAACCACTTTCTTTGCTCATCCATAAGAAGCAACTCCTCATCCATTAAAGTTTTATCATGAGATTGCAGCAATTCAGTCAGATCTTCAGGCTTCACTTCTAATTCTAATAGTTCTTTTGCTATTTCTGCTACATCTACAGTTACTTATTCCACTGAAGTCTTGAACCCCTCAAAGTCATCCATGAGGATTGTAACCAACTTCTTCCAACTCCCTGTTAATGTTGATATTTTGGCCTCTTCCCGTGAATCATGGTTGTTATTAATGGCATCTAGAATGGTGAATATTTTCCATAAGGTTTTCAACTGACTTTGCCCAGATCTATCAAAGGAATTACTATGGCAGCTGTAGCCTTACAAAATGTATTTCTTAAATAATAACACTGGAAAGTCAAAATTACTCTGTGATCCATAGGCTTCAGAATGGCTGTTGTGTTAGCAGGCATGAAAACATTAATCTCATTGTACATCTCCATCAGGGATCTTTGGTGAACAGATAGGTACATTGTCAATGAGAAGCAATATTTTGAAATGAATCTTTTTATCTGGGCAATAGGTCTCAACAGTGGGCTTAAAATATTCAGTAAGCCATGTTGTAAACTGATGTGCTGTCATCCAGGTTTTGTTGTTCCTTTTATAGAGCACAAGCAGAGTAGATTTAGCATAGTTCTTAAGGGCCCTAAGATTTTCAGAATGGTAAATGAGCATTGGCTTCGACTTAAAATTACCATCTGCATTAACCCCTAATAAGAGAGCCAGCCTGTCCTTTGAAGCTTTGAAGACAGGCATTGACTTCTTCTCTCTAGCTATGAAAGTCCTAGATGGCATCTTCTTCCAACAGAAGGCTGTTTTGTCTACATCGAAAATCTGTTGTTCAGTGTAGCCACCTTTGTTAATTACCTTAGCTAGATCTTCTGGATAACTTGCTGTAGTTTCTACATCAGCACTTGCTGCTTCACCTTGCACTTTTATGTTATGGAGACGGCTTCTTTCCTTAAACCTCATGAATCTCTGCTAGCTTCAAACTTTTCTTCTGCAGCTTCCTCACCTCTCTCAGCCTTCATAGAATTGAAGAGATTAGGGCCTTGCTCTGGATCAGGCTTTGTCTTAAGGGGACGTTGTGGCTGGTTTTATCTTTTATCCAGACCACTCAAACTTTCTCCAGATTCGCAATAAGGCTGTTTTGCTTTCTTATCATTCATGTGTTCACTGAAGTAACACTTTAATTTCCTTCCAGACCTTTTTTTTGCGTTCGAAATTTGGCTGTTTGGCACAAGAGGTCTAGCTTTGGGCTTATCTCGGCTTTTGACGTGCCTTCCTCACTAAGCCTAATCATTCCTACCTTCTGCTTTAAAGTGAGAGATGTGCAACTCTTCCTTTCACTTGAACACTTAGAAACCACTGCAGGATTGTTAATTGGCCTGATTTCAATACTGTTGTGTCTCAGGGAATAAGGAGGCCAGAGGAGAGAGAGAGAGCCTAGGGAACAGCTGGTTGGTGGAGCAGTCAGAACACACACACGATTCATCTTACATGGGTGTGGTTCTTGGTACGCCAAAACAATTACAATTCTAACATCGAAGGTCACTGATCACAGATCACCATAAAAAATGTGATAATAATGGAAAAGTTTGTGAGGATTACCAAAATGTGACACAGAAACAGGAAGTGAGCAAATGCTGTTGGAAAAATGGTGCCAATAGACTTGCTTAACACAGGGTTGCCACAAACCTTCAATTTGTAGAAAATGCAGTATTCACGAAGCGCAGTAAAGCAAAATACAATAAAACAAGTGTGCCTGTATTCCATTCCACCAAATATAAAATACTAACAATTATTAAATCTGGGCTATGAGTAGATTGGGAGTTGTTTTCTATATTTTCACATGCATTTGGAAGTTGTTTTTCCTCTTTGTGTGTCATTCTTCATTTACCCCCCCTTCTCAAATCCCCTCTCTCCCCTTCTCACCCACTTCTGTGGGAAGCTGGCTTCCCTGAACTGCATCACTCTGGTTCCCTGGCTAGTTGTCTTCTGGTTGAATGGGACCAATCTGCAGTTCCTGCAGGAGGTTAGAGGGTGTAAGAAGGGGGACCTGTATATTTCTTCTCATCTTCCTCCCTCCTCTGAGTCACTGTAGTTGACAGTGGCTGTGCCCTCCACTATCATAGCTCCCGCCCAGTGGTCTCTCTCTCTCGTGTCTCTGACTTTCAGTGGGCTCCTGTAACACTGCGTCCTCCCTGGGATAACAGGTGACAGTGACTTCCTGCTGTTGCTGGTGTCTGGGTGCCTCAACATCCTTTATTGCTTCCCTTTTCCGCATCCCCATCTCTGTAAGTAGTCATTTCATTAAGAGCCTTTTGAACCATGTAACTGAAGTTCCATTTCCTTCTGGGTCCCCCAGCTCGCCTTTGTGATCCTCTTCTCTTCTCAGGTGCAGCTCACTACACTCACCAACCTTGGCACAGGCCGTAGGGCCCCTACACCCTCCTGCTCTTAACTTTTCCCTCCTCGGCCTATACTCACACTACCAAGCCTTTGTGCCTTCCACGCATGATCTTGCATCATGCAAAATAATTTATAAATTAATTGGTAGCTTGAATGATTTTTCTCAGATAAGCTTTCTTAATTTTAAGGGCAGATGTATGGTACAATAATGTAGAAATATCAGTATTCTGATAAACATTTCAGGCAGAAGTAGGGAGCATATTTGGAGGAGCTAGGCCTATAGAGCCTGGAATCTGTGAAGAGGAATGTCTGTGTATCTGAAGACCTGGTTCTGAATACGTGATGAAATTTGACTCAATGTTAGAAAAACAGGGAGCAAGCCTTTTGAGGCCTGAGATTTTGTCTTGTTCTCAGTTCTTTCCCCAGCACCTGGCACAGCGTCTGACACAGTAAGAATTCCGTACATCTTTAAGTGATGGAAAAGGGCTTCCCTGGTGGTGCAGTGGTTGAGAGTCTGCCTGCCGATGCAGGGGATGCGGGTTCGTGCCCCGGTCTGGGAAGATCCCACATGCCGTGCAGCAGCTGGGCCCGTGAGCCATGGCCGCTGAGCCTGCGCGTCCGGAGCCTGTGCTCCGCAAATGGGAGAGGCCACAACAGTGAGAGGCCCGCGTATCGCAAAAAAATAATAAATAAATAAATAAGTGATGGAATGAGTGAGTAGACATGGCAGGAGGCTGCTTGGTCCTTTGTCTCTCCGCCTTCTCATCCCTTCCACACCTGTGATTTTGTGAGGTACCACATTTTCAGAGTTGGTCAACACAAAACTCACATTTGGCCCTTAGAATTCTCACTGTGATGTTGGTTGAGTCTCTCCCTCTCTGGGTCTGAGCGCCCTCATTGGCAGGGAGGACAGGGTCAGAGACTGTCAACATTTATGACTGAAACTATACTAAAAATGCTTTCACCGCATTTTTTATTTGGCGGGTGTTCTTGCTCTGTTTGATTTTATCTGGTTGATTGCTTTGGTAAACTGTGTGTTTGTTTTCGGCGTGAATATGGCATTTTGAGATAACATATGTTTCTAAGCTATTTCTCACTTGTGTTGACATTAACCACTTTATAGGAATGCCTGAGGCGCCCTGCCCGTACACAAGTTTATCTTTCATAAAAGTTTACAAAATATGTGCATAAGGGAAGGACAGCCTAAATTAAAAGCCATCTATTTAAAAAGTGAGGGATAAAGGCCCTCACTGACAAAATACTCTGACTAGCATCATGGACCAGAAATAGCAATTATCAAAAACGGAGAGGCAAGGTTCATTCCATAACCATAAACACACTGCTGATACAGAGCAAAAATTAAAAACCTGAGCTTTTCAGGGTAAACTTCAGTTTCTGAAAAGATAGACCAAATTTGTGAAACTATTAAAACCTAGATTAGAATATCTCTCTTCTACCATCAATTTTGTCAGAAGGAATAAAAATCCTCAAGCATCTTTAACTAGAGGTAAATAATCTATTCTCAAATAGTGGAAATATTGACATGCAAGCCAATGCTTTTAAAGATGGGGCTAAGAAAGTCCTAGCTGAAAAGGTACAGGCATAGTAAAACTAAAGGAATAAAGGCCATTACTTTCTAAGCCAGAAATAATGTGTGACTCCCAGCTAGTCTAATGGATTGCATTTTGATAGCTGTGGCTTCATCTAAACTTTTCAAACAGTGCCCATTACGTTGGGCAACCAACATAAATATAACTTCAGTCATGCAGAGCTCTTACCTTCCTGATTTAAGGATCTATCTCAGAAGTTATTGCTGAAGTATGGCAAAATTAAGTTGAAAATAGGAATGTAAATTGAAGAAGGAAGTATTCTTTTAGTAAGTGGTATGAGACTTCCCTTTGAGGAGAGAGCCATAATTGTTGGGAAAATTTCTACTTTGAATAGGAGGCAGAAACAGTAGTGCTCACTAACTATTCTAGGGTTCCTTGTACTTCCCAGACCCTTAAAGTTAGTGGAGCCATGTGGGACATTTTCTGGCCAGTGAACTATGAGAAGTAACACTGTGTGTTGCTTTGAGGTAGAAGCTTACAGGAGTGCTTGATGTGTTGAAATGGTTGAGCTGTCAGCCTAGGTGCCTGCGTGGCATTATGGAGTAGAGCTCCTTGATAACCCATACTGGACATCCACCGAATGAATAGGAAATAAACTTTTGTTGTGATAGCCTCTAAGATTTTATAATAAGATTTATTATGGAAGCTTTATCTTGCCTATCCTGACTTATACAGATCTTAAAAAGCCTAAGTGTGCACAGAACTGATCTGCATGAAGAATTTGGTCCTTGTTCTAAGAAAGGAAAAGAAAGAGAGAGAGTAATATATAAGTAGGAAGTGAAGGGAGGCTGTGAATTATGCAAGGGGATCCCCACCGTATAATTTCCAAATCTTGCGTAAATGCTACAAAAACTCACTAAATACTTGTTGTGAGTAGATTATCAGTAAAGCAACTAAACTTTGCACCAGGATGATGCAGGAATAAAACAGAGGCAATACACTTGCTTTCAGAAGCAAGATCAAAATAGTACTGGGAAGCATCAGAAATCTTGGGCAGGCTTGTAAGATCTTCAACCGATGAAACGGGGGGGCTGAGGCCCTCCTGTATCTAATTCAAGGGTCAAGAAAGCCTGAGCTTTCTTGTTTTGTTTGGGCAATTAAACCATTTCTTACAGTCACAGGAAAAGGTTTTTTGACTATAAAAATATTACTTTCATTTGATTCAGTAAAATCCAGGCAGTCTTGTTACATGATCATAGAATCTCAAGATCTCAGGGTTACAAAGAAAATTAATGGTCACCTACTCTAATCCTACGTTTTCCCTCTTTCTAGGATAATCCCAGCAGGTGGCTTCTGATCTCTGCTTGGACATCTCCAGTGGCAGAGAATTCACTCTCCCAAAGCAGTCCATTCCATCTCTGCATGGCTCTGATAGTCTCTAAGTTCTCCCTTACACTGAGCTGAAGTATTTCTCCCTGTCACTTTTACCCAGCGACCCAAGTGCAACCTCTTGAGGCAAACAAAACATGTCTGATCTCTCTTCCACAACATAGGTCTTCAACTACTTGAAGGCGGCAACAGTTATGTCCTCTTCCCTCTGACAGTTATTTTTGGAAAAGCATTACCCATATTCCCTTCACCAAGCCTGGGTAAGGTCTGTCCCTTTTCTTCTGCTAATTACTCTGCCCTTCAGAAATGGGTTAGATGGCAGGAAGGGGGAATGAAAGAGAAAAAAGATCACATTAATATCATGTTAATATCAACCAAAGACCTAATTAAGCAAGATTTCTTGTCTGCTCATTACCTCCTCATGAATCTCACCTCAAAGGACCCATTAAATGGGTGAGAACCAGAGTTGCCTTTTGAGTAGATCAAATTAGGACTTCCCTCATGGTATAGTTTGAGACAATGCCAGAGCCTTCTGCCTTAAAATCCCAAGCCCAACACAAAACATTCAGCCACAATTTCTTCTTTGGATAACTAGGTCTTCCCTGATGTTCCACCACAACAATGATCATGAAACATTTCTGTGGCTGCAGCCCATTTGCCAAGATAAGACCATTCACTCTTCTTTGTTCATAACACTCCAAAGAGCCCAAGTCAAAACTGATATGACTGACACTGAAATGAGGAAACATTTCTCCTTTCTGACCTTGTTTATTACATTAGCCCCCAATATATGATGCTCCCTATGTCTTACTGAATTTTCAAACAACTCTCAGATTTATTTACAGTCCTTGATTTCTACCACCGAGACTGGGCTGGAGGAAACCTAAGAGACAGACTTCTTGCTGACCCTTCCCCTCCACCTTCTAGGCCTGTCTTTGTCCAAATTTGAACTCCTCCTCCTCATGCAAATGGCCCCTTAAAGATTAGCCCATCACATCCTCTAGAGATGTCCACACAAGTCTGAATTCTAGGGTAAATGTGGCTTAGGTTCAAGTTGAGAGTAAAGACTGCGTATTTCCGGTTCTTAAAGGTTCTTAATTTGAAGATGAAATGCATGAACCATACTAAGGCAAATAGGTGTGTTTTGGTGACAGAGCACTAGTTCTACATAGCCCAAGGGTAAATGCCAATATGTTTTAAAATGGGGTGGGGATATTAGAAATAAATTTGAATAACCCCTAATGAAAAGCTTCTGTTTCATATCCTGGCTCTTACCAGCCGAGTGACCTTGGGCAAGTCTTTGAGCCTTCATTTTCTCACCCCTAAAATGGAGACATTATTAATCTCATCCCCATCACCAAAACCCCCTCACTTTTTCTAAGAATGACATGAAAGAATATATGTAACTAATATAGTGCCTGGTACAAAATAAGGAGGCAATAAGGAGCTCTCTCTGTCCCCCACTGGCTCATCTCCCTTCCTTTTCCTTATGTAGGAAATATAGAGGCAAGGAGATTAGCCGGAAAGGCTAGACCTACAACCGCAGGTGCAGGGGATGGACTAGCCCACTCTCACCCTGTAACAATGGGAGATGGACCAGGTGATCTCCTGCAGGTTGACTGAGAGTATGAGTAACAGAATAAAATGTAAGAACACCAGGCTCTGGGAGGAGTGGCTGGAGCCACAAACCATGGGTCAGTGTTCACAGGTGCTTGGTAGGGAAGAGAGGGTGGCTTTTTTTTTTTTTTTTTCACCTAGATGCAAAAGAACACCAATAAAACTTTATTTCCACCCCCAAAACTAAGAACTTTATGCTTGTACCTGTTGTATGTCTATTGCCTTTTTATCCAAAGAAAGCCAGGATCTTTTTACAAAGTGAAAGCAAATAATAAGAATATCCAACAGTGGGAGAAAGAAGCAGCATTTTCTCAGCAAGGTATCACACGAAACAATACAACCTTAAATAAAAAACACTTTATTTGGGCTTCCCTGGTGGCGCGGTGGTTGAGAGTCCACCCGCGGATGCAGGGGACGCAGGTTCGTGCCCCGGTCCGGGAAGATCCCACGTGCTGCGGAGCGGCTGGGCCCGTGAGCCATGGCCGCTGAGCCTGCGCGTCCGGAGCGTGTGCTCCGCAACAGGAGAAGCCACAGCAGTGAGAGGCCCGCGTACCGCAAACAACAACAACAACAAAAAAAAAACCAAAACACTTTATCTGAATGTGTGTGGAAGCCAGCATGTAATTGTCCAATATGAATAGGAGAGGAAAAAAAGTTTTAATGCCATATATTCCTTACTTGCCATTTTCCCCAGTGTACCTCAAAAAAAGGGAAGATATTTTGAATAAGAAAATAAAGCCAGAATCTTCCCCTATCCCATCCATCCCCAAGCCTCTCTCAAGGCACTAACTCAGAGGGGAGGCTGCCACCTACTGGGCCACCAATAACATCCCTCAACATTTTTTGTCAGGCTTTAGAGGTCTCCTTAAAACCTGATTTGGTCTGAAGCAGCTTTGTTAGTGACAGTGACAAAATCACAACCCAAGGTACCGATGTACAGAAACTTAAAAGCTGCAGCATGAATTCATGATAGGACAACCTCTTGCAAATTTTACAGCAACATTTTTGCTTTGGCATCAGAGAGCCTGCGTATTCAAAGGCAAAAAGAAGCCTTTCTCTCTGAATTTCTGTTGTTTTTCTAAGGACAAAGTGCTTTAATAGTTTGTAAGTGCTGCTGATTGCTCCCTGGACAGCCCTAATCTAGCCATTTCCTCCCTGCCTTTTACTCCATAAATCCTTCAGAAGACTAATATATTTGTTTAGTATTCCTCTAAAAGTATCCCTTTGATTTGATTGGTTTACATGTTTACAAATAGTTTCTCTACACCCACCATTTGAAAGAGCCTATTTTTAGAAAATCTGCTATTTCTGATGCTCTGAATAACTCCATACTTGTCATGGTATGGCCAAGATCAACCACTCAACCCTCTTCTTCTTTCCTCTCTCTCTCTCTCTCTCTCTCTCTCTCTCTCTCCCTCCCTCCCTCCCCCTTCCCCCCCCCCCCTTTAAGAACACACCACCTTGTACTCAATAACAAGCAGAAAATCTGACTTCTCCGCCTACAGCCAGTTATATGTCCTTGGACAAATTACTGTGCCTCAGATTCTTCATTTAGGAAGCAGGGAAAAGAAAGCTGCTCTACACAGATCTATAATAATAATGGCTATGCTTCCTAGGTGCACAGCTCACAGCTCTGTCATGATGAAGAACTTTCTCCTACTCTTTGAATCTGCCCATGAAGTGAGAATTATCACCCTAAAAAGGAGAATGAATGATTAACCACGGAGTCAACCACGGGGTAAGTAGAGGAGATGGAATTCACACTGAGACCTTCCAGCCATTGCCGGGGGTGGGGATGGACGGACTATGTCTTTTCTCTTGCTACTGCTCTTGAGTGTGAGATGGAATCATTTGTGTGAATGAACTTGATAAGGATAAAGCAAGATGCAAATTCACATTCCATAAAGAACAACTACTCTCCTTTGAACTGATAGCTTAGGAAAACTGGCCTCCAACAAATACTTAGTACTCTAAGAGACAGAAATATTTGCTTATGAGACCAAGTAAGCAATATGGATGGATGGATGGAGAGAGAGAGAGACAAGAAAGAGCTCTTCTTTTTATGACTCCTCCTTAAGAAAGCTGCCAGTTGTGCTTCCCTGGTGGCGCAGTGGTTGAGAGTCCACCCGCGGATGCAGGGGACGCAGGTTCGTGCCCCAGTCTGGGAAGATCCCACATGCCGTGGAGTGGCTGGGCCCGTGAGCCATGGCCGCTGAGCCTGCGCATCCGGAGCCTGTGCTCTGCAGCGGGAGAGGCCACAGCAGTAAGAGGCCCGCGTACCGCAAAAAAAAAAAAGAAAGCTGCCAGTTATTCAAAAGGAACATTATTCTGGTTCTTTTCCATTTCAGGCTTTTTCTGCCTGCATGTTTGCAGATTGCTTAATTACTTCATTGGGCTTTGGAACTTGTACATTACGGATACATGATCATCCAAGTCATTACCTGCATATTTTCCCATTAAGAATAATTATAGCTCTTACCACCACTGCCCATGTACTTATGTCCTGCAGGCCTGGGCACACTGAAGTAATCATCTTTTGAAAATGATCTTGATGGGCAAGTGTTGTATGCACAATCAGCAATAAGCAAGATGAGGTGGGAAGATTTCCATCTCCTCCATTACTGAGGGGCTCAAAAATCACATTCCCATGATTTCTTCATAGTGCCACGCAGGACACTGGTGGTTTATGTTCTCTGAGAAGTGAGTTAGCGCTAAATGTAGAGACAAGACCCAGGGGATGCTGGATTGTGTCTTCCTCTTCTTGGATTACCTTTCCAAGCACGTACACATCACCCATTTCCTGGCTTAATTTCATTGTCTACAAAATGGGATTTATAAATGCTTTAAAAACCTCCTATCATCAAATCTGAGATGAGACCGTCTTATAGATGGCAGCAGAGCTTCTTACACTGATTAAGAGCCCAAGTTCTGGAATCCTGGCTCCTCCACTTTTTCAACTCTATAAACTTGGGCATGTTACTTAACCTTTTGGAGTCTCAGTTCCCATATCTGTAAAGAGAAGATAGTACTGGTCCACACGCTTAGGGATTCAGTGAGATCCCACTTGCAAAGCACTTCCCCCAGTGCCTAGTGTGGCTGAAAATTCAATCAATGTTAGCTATTATCATTATTATCATAAAATCTAAACTGAAAGGGTCTGGGGACTGTTCAACAGAGCTCAAGCAACACATCTAAATTAAAAACTATAATTGCCTTCCAGATAATAATCCAAAGACATTGTGAAGGGGTCACATGTTATTTTAATCAGTGGATCATGAGAGGGTTCAGTTTCAAAGGTAGGAGGGAGACAAGCTAGCAGATGTTTGAAAAAAAAAAATTAGATTGTACCCAAGAAAAAGCCATTTAAATAACTGGTTAGTGAATACTCTGCAACTGGCTGCTTCAGGAGATAATCGATTATTCTTCAGTTTAAAAAAAAAGTTTTTGTTTTATTTTCAATACAGATAAAAAGTTTTCACTGTTAAATTTTTTAGATTTTAAATAAGCAGTGAAAAGCTTCTATTAAAATTGCCTATTACCACCTAGAAAGAGTTAATATTTATTGTAAATCGTTTCACTACCTCTCATCCATGGTATCTCTAATTACAGTCTCCATATACAATAAATAATATTTTTCTGTACACGTTCTTCTATATATTGCTCTTTTTACTTAGCCATGTATTATAAATAGCTTTCTATATCATTTAATAGTCTTTGTCATCTTTTTAATGGCTAGGTGATTTTATATTCAATTAATGTAATTGATTTAACCCATCCTCTATTGTTGGTTATTTAGGTTTGTTCCCAAATGATTGTCGTACACATCTGTGTAGTTAAGTCTTTGGATAAATTTCTAGAAGTGGGCTTGCTGGATCAATGAGAATACGCTTTTTTTAACAAACAGTTGATTTTAAATTCCCATATTTTCAGCTTGTACACATAGACACATCTTAACTAGACTTTGGTGTCCCCACTGGAATAATGTGTGTGTTTCTTCTGGGACAGGCTGTCTTTGACGCAGGTTCTGTTGGCACTACTCCGTGGTGCTGTGAACAGCAAATGGCCAAGGTTTCTGAGCGCAGTGTCTGCCTGGGCCCCAGTAGACTAAACATGTCACCTTTACAACCTTCTCAGCTGTGCTTCCCATAAACTGGGGACAGCGTGAGCTGGAGTGTCCTAGCCAATATGCCCAACTGAATATGATTGTCTGAAGTGTCTGGGCATCTTGGTTTTCCAGGACACATTTGGTGTCACTGATCTGAGTGGGCTGCTGTTCAAAACTGTTCAGAAAGTTCACCCATTTTTAAAAAATGACTTGAAAGATTAGCTTGTATGTGCACAGAATAGCTCTAGGTGGAGACACAAGCACTTGGGGACCAGGCTTGCCTCTGGCTAGAGAAAGTGAAAGCAGTAGAAGGGGGTGACTTACTTTTCACTGTATTCTTTTGCACGGTTTTAATTTTTCACCATGTGCATGTATTCAAAAGCGAAAGTTTTAAGCAAGGAAGATTAAGCCCCGAAGAAACAATGTATGTATGTAGATGTTTTCGCATTGTCATCTACTGGATTAGTAAAACATAAGCAAAGTGATGCACTTGGATGAGTTTACAAAAGGAGAATAGTTGACTATTTAAGAATGAGAAGTCTGGAGTCAGACTACCTAGGATTTGTAGATTTTGAAAATCAAAAGGTTTTTACCGCGAGTGTCTAACCGATTTTCTGATGTTGTTTACAACTATGCAGACAGTCAGTGGGAGGGACAGAGAGTTGCAGAGCTCCCCTTTAGATAGTAGTGATTCCACATTTGAGAACTGCCTCAAGCCTTGCAAGAGCATGTGACCCAAACCATCTGGGGAGTTTGGTTTTGTTTTCTTTGTTTTGTATGTCAATGTGATTTTGTTTCTTTTTTTCTTCTCTCTTTTTTTTTTTTTTCTTTTGAGCATGGGTGGGGGAGTGGGAGAGGGACAGGCAGTGTTTAAACAAATGACAAAATTCAAGTTCCTTACCCGTGTAATCTGATTACCCCCTTAAACAACTATGTATTTAAGAAGCATGTGTTTTGAAATCAGTATTTGCCAAAGGAAACCATTCACAAGATAGAAGAACATTAAAAATTCCTGAAAACATTCTAATTCCACCTACTGTGCATAATGTGCTCAGTCATTGGAAATGATCGCTGGCAAAGCAGGTGATATGGTGACGGGGACAAGTAGACTCTGCTGTCACACAAGCCTAGATACATTCTTTTGCCCAACATTTCACTAAACATGATAAACAGAGTGCTGGTATGCCTGTTTTATGGATGACCCCTGCTGCCTTATTTCAGAGTGGCTATTCCCAAGCTGCCAGCATCATCGGAACGGGATCTCCCCTCCAGGATTTTAGGTTCAGGCCATTCTCATCTCAATTAATGAGAGTACAGCAGACTATTTATAAGGACTCTATTCTCTATTAGCAGTTTCAGCACTGTGCCTCTCACACAATAGCTGTTCAATAAGCATTTGTTGAATGAATCCCCAAATTCATCATGGGGATATAACATAGTATTTCCCCCATAAACACAGATAATCTCAAGTGCTCTGGATAACAAGGCTTTTTGGTTTGGTCCAGAGTCCCTTCCCGGCTGCTTCTTTGACTGCCAAAGGTGATTCAAACAGAGCAAAGGGTAATCGCTGGGTCCAAACAATAAAGTCTAGTTAGAAAACATTTTCAATGTATAAACACAGGTTGTGTTAAGCTTAGAATTCTCATTCCCAGCACTGCCTATGGTAACATCTTTAAGAAAAAACTAAAGATTGGCTTATTTCATTTTACTAAATTGTTCAAAATCCAAGAAGTTTGAAAAAGTGAACCCCATGATGAATGATCTGATGGACAGTCTAAAAACAGAGACAAATGTGTATTCTGCTCTCCTTTGATAACACGGGCAGCAACCAGCTTGCCTGGTCGTTATAGAAGGAAGCCAGGAGCATGGATGTATGTACCACTGTGCTCAATGTCTAATCCTGTAATGTGGATTAGGCATTTTCTTTGAACAGTGATACAGCGACACAACACAATTTTGAAGAAAGAACATTCATGTTTTAAACTTATTGAGTGAAAATTGAGGGAACTATATTTAAACCGCCTAAATGAAGACACCAAATCCTGATATTTTAAGAGTAGTATGGTAGTGAAACACAAAGACACAAATAGGTACAGATTAACTGATGGGATAATGTGTTTGTCAGTGACCACAAACTCTACGTGGCATTACCGTTGTTACATCTCCCCCATATACAGGGAACAGCTGCATTTCTGGGATACAGACTGTCTCAGTACTATTAAGGCTGAGGTGGCCCTTTGGGGGTTTCAGGTATTTCAATTATGGTACATTTGCTTTGTAATTTTAACTGGGGTTATTGTATAAATATTTTTTATGCATCATCATTAATAGGCTAAGGAAAGAAATCTATTTCTGCCAACAGTAGGAAATAAATCTTCACTAACTCTTTGGTCCACTAGTTTACATTTAGAACACCACACCTTTTCTGAAAAGCTGTTGGAGACATATGCTCTCATTATTGTCCTGCAGTGATTTATCACTTAACTCTGAAACACACAATATATCCAACTTACCCACTAACTGGTGTTAAAAAAAAAATTCAACTGAATACATTTTAAAGATCTTATTGGCTTTATTCAATGATTCATGAATCGGGCAGCACCCCATCTAGCAGATAGAAAGGAGCTCTGAGGGGCTGTACAAAAGGGAAGGCTTTTGTAGGCAGAAGAGGCAGGGCAAGGATGTTATACTAGCAAAGAGCAGATTGTTTGTGGCAAGGTCACCTTCCTCTAGGGGCCAGCAGGGGTCTTTGAGGCAGATTGGCTTACTAGTGCTGACCAGGTAAGTCCAGACTGGCTGGTTTAAGATTCCATTCCTGGCAGAGGTTGGAACTGTAATTAGGTATTAAGTCTCAGTTTGGTGACATGGAGCTTAGCACAAGTGACTCCATTTTGGGCCTGTTGTCTCTTTTTTTTCCAACAATCCTCCCGTTTTGATCAGACTCTCAGCCTAACTGAGAGAGTGATCACAGTCTACAGCATTAGAGCTACTCCCAGCTACCACTCTGAAGTTCTCACAGTATTTGCTGATCCTGTGTGGGAGTCACAGGTCATGACTTCACGTTCACATTTTTTTAACTCAGTCATTCTCTTTGTTCCTTTTCTGACATTCCAGTCCTAACCAGGGAAGTAGGGACCTTCGAAAAGAAGCGAATCCTGAGTCATTAATGCCTCGTGGTAGGTCCTTTCTAACTCAGCAGTGTAACTTCAGGGGAGTTGACCAGTGAGGTGTCTCAGTTTGTGGACGGTTAAGAGCAGAGTTAGATAACCTAAGAAGCATTGCTCAGTTATGCGCCAGCCATCTAAGGCATCCTCAGGGCCAAGGAGAATGATAACTACCACAGACAAAGATAAATCCTGACAGAGCACAAACCACTTCCACTAAGATGGCACTGTTAATAAATTTATTTTCAGGAAATGTTCCATTTGCCTATTCCAGCCAGGGGTCAGTTATGTTTTCAGTGCATTCAGGAAGTAAATCTCCTAGCCTGAAATAAAAAGTTGTTCTAAATTCCTTGTGAATATGGACGCTGCTGGTGAGAGCTTCTCATATTTGGGGGCATATCTGATTTAGATAACCATAAGAATGTAGGGGTACAAATGTGCTATGATTTGCATAGGTGTTTGTGTCCAATTGGACAACTACAGTTATAATCAAAGAAAGGTAAACACAAGGCACTGAATGTTCTAGCTGTAAAAGTAGGACTCTGTGACTTACAAGGGGGGTTGATTATAGTTTATAGTGATGTTGGGAATAGAAGAAAAATTGGCCAAAGGGAGAACCAGGGGTTCTCTAGCATCATGGACAGATTTAAGTTTTTGATGACAAATCTAGAAGTCTGAAAAGTCACCTGTTTTTAGCAATGGCCTGGGAGATATGGATGATAGTATATTTCCAGGACAATGCCAGAGTAATGGAAAGAAAGAGAAGAAGGGGTTTCATGTTTAGTAAAGTATAAAGTCTTGATCTGGAATCTTGGGTGGAAGCAGTAAAAACCTTGATGCCAACTACTTTTCTTCCTAGTCAAGTTGATTTGGAGGTCTCTGGCGTTTGCACAGGACCAGATGTCAGGTGGAGCCTTCCTCAGCTGTGAGATATGTACCCAAAGTTCCATGCCTTCTAGTTTCACAGCAATGTCAGTGGTCAGGAGCACTTGGCAAGATCCTTTCCATGAGTCTCACTTTTGCAAAAATATCAGAGTAAGACAATAACTTTTGGTGAATGACAAAAGACTTTAAAATGCTTATGGTTAAAGATTTGATGAGAGTTCATTAGGGTTGAATTGACAAAGAAATTTGGTTATTTCTGTGATATACAGAATTTTAAGATAATAACTGGAATTACCAACTGATAACACTATACCAGAACATGGCAGATTTCCAAGATTTTCATACAATGTCTGGAACACTTAAAACATATACCCATATAAATACAACAAAAAGAGGGCTTAGTACTACTTATTTAACAATACGTCCCATTAATCTACCATAGTAAATAAGCCTAATTAGTTTAACATATCTCTATTTATAAGGAAGGAGAACAAAATTTTAGACATGTTCCAGGCGCCCTCTGGAAAGTCGCAAAGTTAGTTCAAGATCAAAAACATTTCATTTAGAATTTGATTTGGGCAAGTTATCAAAACATCAAAATGTTTGAACATTTAACTAAATAGGATCACAGATTATTATGAAATAATACTTAATTATCTAACCAAGGTGACAATGGAAGATGTTAAAGGCAAATATAGAAAGTAACCTAGTTGTGAGCAAACTTTAGCTCTTTTAATATTAAGAAGACTGGGTTTTCTTAAGTAATCAAAGACTTCTGATAAAAAATAGTATGAAGCACAGTGAATTATTTTGGTGAGACACCAAAATTTTTGCGTTCAGGCTGATTACCTTAAAGGTAAAGAAACTTTTGCAATCTGTTATCAAAACCAAGCCAAAAGTCCAAGAAAACTTTGTCCTTTTAACAGAGAGAAAACCAATTCTAATTTTGTACCAGTATTCTTTTGATATTAAAATATTTTTTTTTTTAATTTTTTATTTTATTTATTTATTTTGGCTATGTTGGGTCTTCATTTCTGTGAGAGGGCTTTCTCTAGTTGTGGAGAGCGGGGGCCACTCTTCATCGCGGTGCACGGGCCTCTCACTATCGCGGCCTCTCTTGTTGCAGAGCACAGGCTCCAGACGCGCATGCTCAGTAGTTGTGGCTCACGGGCCCAGTTGCTCTGTGGCATGTGGGATCTTCCCAGACCAGGGCTCGAACCCATGTCCCCTGCATTGTCAGGCAGATTCTCAACCACTGTGCCACCAGGGAAGCCCTAAAATATTTTTTTAACTTAAATAAATGTATTGCAATCTTAGCCAGCTTGACCATGCATAAAATTCCTTTCCCAAGATTCCTTTTCCACAAACCTTCTGTAATTTTTTCTTATTTTTTTTTTCTTTCTTATCCTGGAACAATCAATCATTTTACTTTCTTTACCTACCTTTCATACACAGTTGTTTCCTTTCACCCTTATTATTACTAAGCAGGTTTAATTACATATATTGATTAGAATTCTTAACCTTTTAAATCTTTAATTCCTAGTGAAAACTAAGAAGTAAGCAATTGTGGACTTTTTGTTACACTAGCATTCTGTGGATTGTGGATTAGCAAACTCATAAATACATTTCATACTTTCTTGAAGTATATTCTTCCTCATAGTAAACTTTCCATGTGGCACAAAACATGTTTACTAATAAACCCATATGTCATTAGTTCTTTTTTAAAAGGGAACCAGAAGTGGATAAACCTATGTTCAGTGATTAATGTAGCAGCATTTTATTTTATTTGAAAATGATCTAGATATTCAATGAATATTCATCATTTACCTTGTCTCAGTGTAACTTCTAGGTTTCAAGTAACTGAGAAGATTTTAGAAACTGTTTAAGTAGACATACCATAAAACATAATTATTGCTAAATATTTCATCTGCAAACTTTTATCCCACTTACATCTATTTAACTCACTTGTTCTTAACAATTACGTTTAGACTACTGATGAAGATTTCATCATACTAAGTTATTTTACTTGCTGACAAATTTTGTAACAGAGGTAACATGAACTTATTTGACTAGTAAACCCAGGTAAAATAAAAGTTGTATACCTGCATTATTTTTAATGCTGACAACAGTGAAGACATACCTATTTCATAATGAAATTAACAATCTTAAACTAGTTTTTATTTACCAAAGAGTATCTCAGATCATATGAACTTGAAAAGTATTTAAGTTAGTTTCCATTATATTTCTGAGAGTCTTAGGAATACTTAATTCATATTAAGTGCTTAATTTTCTTTAAGTCAATTAAATAGAGCTCTTTCACTAATTTTGGCAATACCATTTGGAGGTAGAAAATGCCACACATCTACAACACACATATATATAGACACACATAAACAGACACAGACACCTTATAGCTTCCATTCTAAAATTTTAGCCATGAATCAGGTACAGTAATACAAAACTCACTAGTTGTAAAAGAATTGGATCCAAATTGTGTTTCAGGCAAATGGAATAAGTTAAGGTTACCTGTTATGGCAGCTAAAACTTTTTATTAATATTTGTGGAGGAGACACTTGTGATTTTTCATTCACCTAAGTTCCAAGTAATTTTTTCTCCTTTTGTTTTCTTTCTGATAAGAATTATCTCCCTGAAGTTTGTATTTTAAAGTGATGGCCTAGATAAGAATTTCTGGAGATGATCAGGTAGAACATTTACATCTCAAGGCACAGGGAAAGAATGCAAGTTCCTCCAAGAAGCACTCTTGTTCCCTAGAGTCAGAATTTTTACAATACCTACAAGCCTTTTGAGATGAATAAGGAAGGTTTGGGGATTGGTAAGAAGGATAGGTGGACTTTAAATTGTTTCTAGAGCTGCATTTCTGGTCTTGCAAAGATTTGTAAGATAGGGAGAGTTGCTTTTAATTTCTCAAAGAATTGGGTTGCAGCCTAAATGATATCAAAAGGCTAATGTGCCCATCCAACCATGTTATTTATCTTCACTTTGCTTTTTTATATCAGGGAGAATATTTCCACTAAGATGGAAATCAAAACATTTCTATGTTCTGGATGTAGAGCTTTGGAATGTTTTGGTAAATCTTTTTTTAGTAAATCTTTTTCTTTGGAATGTTTTAGTAAATCTTTCCACAAAGTCTTCTGAAGACTTTGTGGAAGGATACATTTAGTTTGGCAGAGGAGGTCTAAAAATATTTCCTATCAGGCTCTGAATATCAACTTCCTATTTGGCCAATTTCTGACCACAGAGCTACTTAAAAAAAATCCTTTCAAATATCTTGTCAGCTTTCAGCCAGGACAAAAAGTAAATATCTCTGGCAGTACTGAACAACCCATGGACAAAAGAGGTGTCCCCAAATAGGGTCCAAAAGATATTACTCTCCCAATATTCAGAGACTCTCCCAAAGATGGCCAAAAGAAAAAAAGACTTAGATAATTTCCCTGAGGGCTGGCAGCAATTTGGTAAGGCCGTAGCAGCGAGTAGACTTCAACCCATATTTCTGTCCAGCCATATTTTAGGACCCCCCCCCCCAAACTGATGGTTACCAAGCCAAGTTCTCAGGACACAAAATAAGACAGACAAGAAAATAACAACTGTCCCTGGGAGAGAAAGAATCAATTATCAATGGGTCTGCATTTGGAAAGGAAGGGACAACATGAAGTTTTATCTTCCCCTCTACTGGGTACTACAAACAGAGATTTTTGAGAGCTGACTCTAGTAAAAATTCTCATCCTTCGATGGTTTCTGCCAGTTTTC
Organism: Kogia breviceps; assembly: GCF_026419965.1. Classification (NCBI taxonomy): domain Eukaryota; kingdom Metazoa; phylum Chordata; class Mammalia; order Artiodactyla; family Physeteridae; genus Kogia; species Kogia breviceps. The sequence continues at coordinate 144,282,149 of NC_081311.1, read as the reverse complement.
TGCAGATCCCATCTGCAGGCTCTTGTATTACCAAAATTTGGTAAGGTTTTCCATTAATTTTGATTTTAGTTTCCCTTGGCTGTTTATGAGAATAACATAGCAGTTAACCAGAAAATCCCTCAGAGTCCCATCAACCCTGGGAAGGGTCCATAGAGGACTCCTCATTCAAGAGTGGATATGGGGTGGGGACATCTGTAAAGCCATTAACTTGGCAAACTTTTGTTTATGCTCTTGTAGCCTCTTCAGAGTGGCTTTAGGTGCACACCACTAAAAGTTCCCAAAATGGAACAGCAGTATGAACCATCAGACCCCAACAAATGGGGACTGCAGACTAACCAAGGGCTAGGGACTTGGGTTCTGGCTGCAACCATCTGCCATGTCAAGCTGATCCTCTAAGCCCTAGACTGGGCATCAGGGTCCTAGCCCGGGGCCAAGATCCCTTGTCTTGGCTGGAGAGGTTCTTTTTCCGCTCAGATTCTCACAGCCAATAGTGAAACCAATGCTGAGACTGCAACAGAACAGGCTTTATTCAAAGGCCAAAGAATGGAGAAGCAGGAACTTAGTTTGCAAATCAACTTCTCAACCCGATTTGGGTGGAGACACTATATATATATATGAGGGTCGAGGTAAAAGGGAGGGAATTGGAAAGAGAGGGAATATTCATGACTTACCCTAGAACAGGGGTGTAGTTTGGACCCAGAACTGAGGCAACACACCTTTTCAGTCCTTGTATGGTCTTTTTCAGTTGTTGTCATGGCAATTATCAACTGTCATGGCACTGGTAGGTGTGTCATTTAGCATGCTAATGTATTATAATGAGCGTATAATAAGACTCAAGGTCTACTAGAAGTCAAATCTTCCGCCATCTTGGGCCTAGCTGGTCCTAACCAGTTCGTTTTTCTCTTTGCAGCTTCTTCCTGAGACATATAAGAGCAACTGGTTTCCATTCAAGGGAGAGGCAGGGGTATGATTCTGGGGCAATAGCCTTGGTAACAATGTCAGTCTAGACTGACTCATTAACCCTGGACTAGAAAGCCATTTAGATCGGGAACTCAATCGAAAGAGAGCAAAGCTCAGAGCTAAAGGAACTTACAGCCCTCAGAAACAGAAAGACAGAGAACTCAAAGGGTTTGTGGATACAGCACATATCTATCATGTCCCAAAGCCATCAGAAGTTTCCTTTGGATCCCACCACTGGCACCAACAATGTTTCGAAAACAAATTCAGCTAAGTAAATTTTTTAAGATCTTATTGAATTTATTCAATGATTCATGAATCAAGCAGCATCCCATCTAGCAGATAGAAAGGAGCGCCAAGGCACTGTACAAAATGAAAGACTTTCATAGGCTGAAGGGGGCCAGACAAGGCAGTTATACTAGCAAAGAACAGATTGTGGCAATGTCATCCTCCTTCAGGGGACAGCAGGGGACTATGAGGCAGATTATCTCACTAGTACTGACCAGGTGATTCCAGACTGACTGGTTTAAGATTCCATTCCTGGGAGAGGTTGAACCTGTAATTAAGTTAGGTATTAAGTCTCCCTTTGGTGACATGGGGCTTAGCACAAGTAACTCCATTTTGAGCCTGCTGTCTCTTTTTTTAACACTGGTGTCCTATTCCAATTTCCATTAATTAACTCAAAATATGTTACTTTTACAGAAACAAAGCACGTTTTTCAAATCTTTTGCTTTAAACCTCTAATATTTACATATTTCTTTAGTTAATGTTTATTGAAAACCTATTATATGCCCAACACTGTTACTCAATTGTATTTTTTAGCTTCCCAAATATATCTGAAACTTCTAATATGACAATTTATTCTCCAGAATAAGTATTCCGAGAAAAGCTTCAGAGTGTAAAAACAAGATTTTGAGTTTTCATACAAGGTATGCTAATAATCCACGTGTGATCCAGAGGTCAGGTATATGTGCCTCTGATTCTTTATCTGCCACAGAGTAGTAAGTAATTTTCCTTGACCTGATTCAGCTGTTAAGAGAAACAGCTAATAAAAATTGTTGCAAAGTACCATGAATATTGAAAAGTACATCATCATCATGATTAATAATAATGTATAAAGCTCAAATATTGAAATGACTCTCTGGCATCATTCCAAATCAAGAAATATAATCTCTGGCCTTGCATAGTAATGAAGAGAAACAGTGTGAGATACTTTTATTGCACCAGTTTGAATGAACATAGTGATGAATATCTTTAATTACACTGTATTCTGTAACAGTGTGTGTGTGTGTGTGTGTGTGTGTGCGCCTGTGCGCACGTGTATGTAGGCTCTTGCATGTGCACATGTGTGTGGGTTTTTTTTGTTTTGTTTTGTTTTGTTTTTTTGCGGTACGCGGGCCTCTCACTGTTGTGGCCTCTCCCGTTGCGGAGCACAGGCTCCGCACGCGCAGGCTCAGCGGCCATGGCTCACGGGCCCAGCCGCTCCGCGGCATGTGGGATCTTCCCGGATCGGGGCACGAACCCGTGTCCCCTGCATCGGCAGGCGGACTTTCAACCACTACGCCACCAGGAAGCCCCATGTGTGTGTTTTAAACTAAATGTATTGTAGTTCTCTCAACAATATATCTAGGGTTCAAATAGAACCATTCCCAAACCAGGCAGGCATTTACACGTCTGTACCTAACCTTGGAATGAATGCTCATTTTGATAGAGAAGGTAAGCAGCTAGTGGTCCTCTGTTAAAGTAAGCTGGCTCTGATTTCATAGATCTCAAAATCTGTCATCTTCACATTAGGCGACTGTCTGGCACCTAATGAGACAAACAAATTGCTTTTACCTTCCACATAAGACATTTGCATTTAGAATTTTTTTTGGTTTTTGCTCATAAAAGTTTTATTAAAGCATCCACTCAAACCGTTCTACCTGCATTTTTCACCTAAAAGGGTCTTTATGAAATCTTACAGTAAATTTAATAACTCTCTTCAATAAACATGAGCTTTTATGAGCGTGACATGTCTAAATAGACTCAGTGGTCTGGGAATAAAATCTGCATCAGTAATATTTTCGGTACTGTAATATCCCACATATTTTTTTAAAAAGCCATGTGCAGAGCAGACCACTGCATAAGAAAAAAAATTAGTCTACAAGTTTAAGAAAGCAACTGGTCAATGAACACCTGGGTGACTCATTAAGTTCAATGTGAAATGTCCTGGTGTGTACAACATGGAGCTTCATAATATTCAAACATTAGCATCTTTCATTTTCTTCCATTTTCAGCAAATTCACATTATAGAAATGACTTTAGAAATGGCCTTCAGTAATCGTTCACATTGGGTTTTTCAGGAAAGGGACCTTCACATGAAACATTTCCCCATTTCAATCACCTCTGCAGGGGACTTGTGCTTGGGCAAACCTGCTGACATGAGCCCTATTGCTTGGGGCACCTCATAGTTCTTTCACCAGTTAAGCTACCAAATTAGGCATGAGACTAGGACCCTCATTTCTTCTATTGCTGGTGTGTATCAGTAAAGAAGACGGGAAAATGCGAGTGACTTTTTTATAGCTGCTATATAACAAGAGAATGAAATGTCAAAGCCCTGGAAACTTCATCTTTCTTCATCCCATCAAGGCTTATCTAGCTACTGCTGATACTGAGACTTGCCTCTCACCTTCACCTTCATTTGCTAGCAAGTAGCAACCTAAAATTGAGCAATGCAGAGTCAAAATACCCTGACTGGGGATTCAGTGGTTACTGAACATCTACCTGTGCTAAGGGCTTGGGCAGACATTCAGAGCAGCCACACTCACTGTCTTGAGGTAGCTTACTTCCCACAATTAGACACGCTCTTGAGAAGTTGTATGTAAGTTGTTTCCTTCATAGTTAATGCATATTTATAACACACCAAGGGATATTTTCTGAAATATGAATGTTTTTACACAGTCTTCTTTTAAAATCCTTAAAACCATGTCTTTCTAAACTCAAGATTTGCATATTTAAATCAAGGTTTGCTTAAAGTAAATATATAGGGATACAGAGATCAGTTAAATGCAAATAAAACCATAGATTCTCATTTTAGTACTTATTTCTATCTCCTCTTGCCCTCTCATATTTTTTTTACCAGAATTTCTGGATGTCCAGCAGTCAAAAGAGCTCTGTTTCCTCTGTCTTTGAGTTCAAATTTCCTTTGTCAAATCATTAGATGATAAAGGCCAAGAAGCAGAAAGATTGTGAGTTGAAGAGCTAGAGATAGACACAACACCTCAGGAGGAAATGATTCGACTGGGCTTTGGGCTTTCTACCACCCTTATCCTCATCTTCTCACCACCCCGGACTCCCTATAACTTGGGACACAAAAGCATATGGGAAGCAAAGAGGAGCGGCCTTCTTCCGTACTCACTTCTTCCATCAAAAACCTCAGGCTAGAGCCAGCAGAACGGCTTGGCCAGCCTGCGCCCCCTGCACAATCTCCCTGTTCTCACCTGAATCTCCTCCTCTGCTCTTGTTTCCCATCTTGGTCACCTGAGGGCTCTTAGGCAGGAAAGCCATCTGCATTTTGTAGGATGCTCAGACAAAGCAGAATTAGGCTCAGCCAGAGAGTCCAGACCTCACCTTTAAATCTTCCCCCAGTCAGCCCTTGGACAACAACACAATGAAGCAACAAACGGTTCAAAGGCTGATAAGGAAAACAGAAATAGATGAAAAAGGACTCTAGTTAATCAACAAAATAGATCATTATCCCTAAATAGCCAGGAAATAGCAAGGCAGTACTTAACACTTGGGTTTAAAGCATGTTTGTAGGGCCTTTAGACATGCCTGCTGCCCACAGAGCAATGGGAGGGAGGGTATCTGTTGGGATCCTTGCCAGTCTGGACCAGGAACCCAGTCTTGGTGCCAGAAAGCCCCCAATGACCATAAAAAAGTTTCCTAAGGCCCACGTAGCTGTGCCTACTAAATGCTCTATTCCCAAGAATCAATGAAGCCCACTGCTCCAAATTAGTGCATTTAAAAACTACCAAGTAAAATGAATGAGGTGATGATACAGAGAAAAGAAAACATTTAAGGATAATGAGCATAGAGAACAGAGCTTCATTCTATACAGGGAGGAAAGAAGGTCAGTAAATTTAGCACACACATAATAGCCCTCACAAATCAGCTCCTAATTAATCCTCATCCAGCCAAAGTGTACTAGTTTCACCTTTTCATTCTGGGCTTCTCACAATATTTACAAATCACTGCCTCGCAACAGGAAGGGGAAACGCATGCAATCTGGAAGCCTCAGGATGGAGTATGCTCCCATAGGACAGGATAAGAGGGTGCTTTTCATGCTGGGAGAAACGTGGAGTCTGATCATACAATCAGAAACCATAATCCGATCATTTAGGGCTGTTGTCTGTGTTTTAAGTGCCAGAGTTACACGTGCTTGGCAGCCAAGGGTTTGGGGGATTTGTTTTACTTGCAAATAACAGTAATGTAATGGATCCTCCTAAAACAATGAAACTGACCTCAATACAAAACAGGTCTCACTTGGATCCTCTGTGAGAGTATAATTGGTGATTTATTGGAAAACCTTGTCAAAAGGCAATTTAATCCATAAGTTGAGTCAATAAAGAACCTTCCAGAAGGCTCTAGGGGATAACCTCCAAAACAATATTTCCAAATACATAATTTCTTAGGATAGGTATATTAATAACATAGGTATATTAATAACATGACCTAAGGCTTGAAAACCTTGATTTGGAAACACTGTGGGGAAGTGCAACACATATCACCTACCTAATACTGTCATTTTGAATCCCTGTGGTACGGAACTGGCCCCTCTGTGAACGAAAAATGCAGAAAATGAAGTCGTAGCCTGAGCTTTTGCATCACGCCTTCCCTAATTCCAGGTCCACTCAGTTAGCCAACACGCAGACTTCTACCCAGTGTCCATCACTTTCATCACTGTCACATAAAGAGCCAGAGAACCATGGAAAATCAGAGCTGGGGGAGAAGTGCTAGACAGCAGCCAGATTATATTAACTGTGGTATCAGCCTAAGTAATTATAATAGATAACATTTATTAAATGCTTTCTGTGTGCCAGGCACACTTTTAAGTACATTATACTTTTAATCTGCTTAGCTTCCGTGACAACCCCATGAGACAGGTACCATTACTAAACCAGTATTCTAGATGAGGAAACTGAGGCACAGAGAGATTAAGTAATTTGCCTAAGGTCACACAGATAGGAAAAGGGGGAGCCAATAGACTGTGAATTCCTCAAGGGCAGAGTTTATATTTTACTCAACTCTGTATTCCATCAACACCTAATCCACAGTTTACAAGTGTGTAGTTTGTAAAAATATGAATTTGTTGAAAAGAATCAGGCTGAATTGAATAATTTGAGGAAGGTAGAAAAGATTGCCTGAGGCTGTAGACGGGTAAGGAGATGGTTGCAAAATATTCTTTGAGCATGAAGTGTGGTTTCCTAATCCTGGTCAGTGTTGAGGGTTTGCACACTCATTAGACAGCCTCCTCTGGATGTACAGCACACTGGGAGTTCACAGAAGCCTTCATCTGCCCTTGATATTGCCCTTTCTTGAACAGCAGGTGATGAATACAAGTATTCAGCCGTGTGTCCTGCTGCGGATTTATTAAAGTTAATTCAACAAATATTTATTAAGCATGTGGGCAAAGTGCTATCCTAGGGGCCACAGGTGACAGAACGACTTGTTCCTGGCCAACCTGAGTTTAAAACAGAGAGGGGGAATAGGGGGCAGCCCCCACATCCCAGATACTCGCCCAGGTGGGACCCTGAACTGGATCCCTGAACAGCGGACTGGGTTCTAACTGCACTTCCCATACCTGTTCCTCTGAAGAGGGAGGAAAGTTTACACGTGGCAGACCTCAGCAGTGGGGAGCCATGCAGATTAACAGAGAGCCAGCAGGAACCCTGGGATAGGAATTAAAAGTGGTCACAACCACCCATGTGCCTGTTGCCAGAGCTGAAATTTGCCAACGTGGACTCGGCTTTCTATAGTGGAAAAGTTCTGGGACTTGAATGTCAACTTTCTGATCATGCAATGATGGAAAAGAGGGGGGGAAAACCCCTCTCTACTGAAAGCAGTTTACAACAGCACAAGGCTGCAGTCACGGTTTGGAGAATTAGACCCTGTTACAGCAAATTGCTGTGAGAGTGATACTTCGAACTACTGCTGCTGCAGTAACCCCAAAGGGCACTGAATTCTCACTTGCAGGGAAGCTAATTTGGGAGGAGGAGGAGAAGCAAGGTGGTCAGCTGTCCTTGGGGAACACATCGGAACATCAAAGCTAGAAGTGGAGGAGCAGGTTCTGATATGCCTCCTCTTGTCATATTCTCAAAAGGCAGAGCCCCAGGAGAAAGAAAGAAGTAGCTTACTCATTTCTACTTAAGACTACACGCTGGAACAAACCAGGGCCAGATGAGAGACAAAACCCACAAGTTTGCTTCAGTGTAGGGGCAGGTCACACACAGGACAGATGGGATGCCGTGGCCCCCAGCGGAATCCAGACATACAACGCACAACCAGAAGCACACAAGACTCCCTGGAACTGTAGGATGCAAAAACCTGAATCTGTTTTGATGGGGAAGGATGTATGGTAGAAGTCCCAGCCCCTAATACCACTGTGCTGAAACCAAAGATGCTGCCCCCCTGAGGACTTCTTCAGATGAAGGCAGAAGCATGTCTGCACACGGGGATGGAGAGGCCCAGGATGTGGCACTAGGATAGTGGAAGGAAAGTGACACTTTCTCCCAATACCTGAGGTGACAAGGCGGAGCCAGGAAAGAATACCCCAAAAGAGGTCTCCAAGTTTTCAAGAATCTTGCAGTCCCTTGGAATAATGATATATGAATGAAATATGGATGCCAGAAATAAATCTTCGATTTTGTAGTACCATGGGAAATCGATATTTGGTCTTTGTCCCTGGTTCCTGGCATACAGGTCCTAAAACCTTTGGGGTCTCTGGTTAATAAGTGTCTTTTGTATGCTGATGTGATGACTAGTCCCCCTAGATAGCTTCAGGCTGGTGATCAGAAACACCCAGGCATGATTGGAGAGTTGGAACTTTTAGACCCACCCCCGGAGCTCCAGAGAGGGGAGAGGGGCTGGAGGTGGACTTTATCAACGATCAGTGACTTAATCAATCATGCCTACCTAATGAAACCTCCATAAAAACCCCTAAACCATGGGGTTGGGAGACCTTCTGTGTTGGTGAACACACAGAGGTACTGAGAGGGTGGTCCACCCAGAGAGGACACGGGGGCTCCCAGCTCCTTCCCACGTACCACACCCTATGCACCTCTTCCATGTGGCTGTTCCTGAGTTCTATCCTTTGTAATAAACTGCTCATAGTAAGTAAAGCACTTTCCTGAGTTCTGTTCTAGCAGATTATTAAGCCTTAAGAGGGAGTTGTGAGAACCCCTGACTTATGGTCAATCAGTCAGAAGTACAGGTGGCCACCTGGGACACAGTAACTGGCTAAAGCAGGGGGCAGTCTTGTGGCACTGAGCCCTTAACCCATGGGTCTGCACTGACTCCAGATAGATAGTCAGAATTGAATCAAATTGTGGGACACCCAGTTGGTGTCCACAGAGAATTGGAGAAATGCTTGGTGTGGAAAAGAACCCGTATATTTGGTGTCAAAAGTGTTGTGAGTAAAAACAGCTCAGGATGTTTCTTACTTATTCCTCAGAAAATTTGTATAGTAAATTAGCAAGAACAGAAATCTTTTTCTCATGGGAGAATGTAAAAAGATGGTGAAAATGTTACCATCGGAGCAACTATAATAAGAATTCCTCTTCAGAGAGAAAGGTACCTATGTTACACATTTCATGATAAGATTGTTTGGGACAGAAGCTGCTGGGCCATTTTCCTCCGGACCCTCAGACCTGTTCTGGAAACAGAGGAAGTGTGTACTGCTCAAGAGAGGTGGAAGAAAGATGAGAGAGAAGAAGGGCGGAGGCAGGGAGGGTAGTAGGTGGTAAATTTACCAAAGTTACCTGAATGCTCTGGTTGATTTGGGAGGAGATTAACATCAAAACTGGGCTTCCTGTTTCGGTTAACATGGCAGAAAAACGGAAGCAGTAAATGCACTCAAATGCAAGAGCCGGGGTAAAAAAAAAGATAGAGCTAAAAAGAGATGTTCCTGGGGAAGAGCTTTTCCTGAAACTCATAGAAATCCAGGGAGGAGAAGGGAAGGTGGCTGAGCTGAGGATTTATGACACTCCCTGCCAGGGAGGCCTCAGGCTTTCTGGGTGACTCGGGCCTTTTCCCCTCCCTGCTCACAGGGATGCTTCTTGTCCTCATGCTTCCTCTCCCCCTGCCCCTGTACTTCCCTTCCTCACTTTCTCCTTCCTATTGCCCGTCCGTCTCTCCCTGCCCCATCCAAGCTAGTCCACAGACCTCTCATTCCCAAACATCCCCCCTTATGTGAAAGCATTCATGGATCATCCGGATTTCCTGGTCTTGTTAGAGAATTTCTTCATAGGCATTCAAATGGCACATGAATAAAAGTCACTTTTTTCTAGTACAGCCGACTGACAAGATCTCACAGCACACAAATAACCTGGTCTGCGATTCAGCCCACCCACACATGGAGAGGTTCTGGCTCTACAGTTAGTACACATACTGAGCAGAGTAATTTAAGATAAAGAATCGGATGACTGCATATTATAATTTGTCATTGTTAAAGAATGAAGGTGATTGGATAAGTAGACAGGACAAATGCACGCAAGATGATATCGACAGCATGTTGACTAATCAAACACCCAATCATCTTACCTGCCACAAGCGAGAATTTGGTTAAACATTTTGATGATGTTACAGAATAGCTTGAGGAGGGATTTGTTCCCAGGTAATTGGCAGGAACCTCAGCTCATTAAATTAGCTCTCATCTGACATGCCAAATGATACAGTTGATCTGTTAGATCATCAGCAAGCAATTGTTTATCTCTTCCATAAGCCAGGATGACAAATAAGCAATTTTAGCCAAAAGGGTTAAGGCCAGTGCCAGTCATTATTCACAGTGCAATTTAACTGATTCTCTGGCAATCAATACCATGCGTTCAAAATGCAGTACAGCAGTTTCTTCCACATTGTGGGACCCTTTATGTGAATATTCTGCCAGAATATAAACAAACAAAATGCTAAATAAAGACAGGTCTCAAATGTAGTATTTGTCGTCTGATTTTAAGGGAAGGAGAAAATCAGTAAGCCTAGAGACATCTGCATTGTGCAGCTGCATAACAGAGCAGGTTCATTAAGGGAGCTCCTACCCAGATTACTGGGCTAAACCAGTAAGAAATCATGAAAGGTGGCAGGAGAGAAATGACAGAGGCTAGTGTAATGCCTACACAGAGCTTATCAGCTTCATCAGGAAATCTGAGATAATGATGGATAAAGCAGCTCTAAAAGGCCACGTTGTGCCCTCCATTTCCATGCACTTGAAACAAGGTCTTCACATGAGCTTAGCTAAATGGAGGGCTTCTGTACCATCGCAATGTCTTATTCAGTTTGCCCACTGACGTGGCTGGTCCTTGTCTAATAGATGCTATTTCCTTTTCTGACTGACCTATTCTCATCCTGCCTGGGGCTCCTCACATTATGGCAAGAGTAAGCTGTTGGGACAGCATTTCCCCTCATTGTACCAATGACCAAAATACAAGCAGTAACAGGGAAAGCCACTACCAGTGAGGAATTTAAATCTGAGAAGCTTAGCCCAAAACCTCAGTCATCACTATGCCACTTAGTGAGATAAGCACTAAGTGAGATAAAGGCGATAAGATGGCTCAGTCTTTTGATTTCCCGTTCACTGGAACATGCAGATTCTTATCTTGTTTGTGGATTTGGAGGGTTTCTTTCTTCCTCTTCTTACCTTGCCTGGGAATTGTGGTCCCCTGGCTACTTCACTGCTTATCTGGAATGGGGCATTCAAGAGGCAGAAATTCAAGCCAGAAAGAGCCTCCTCATATGTTGTCTGTGCTGATAAAATATTCAGAGGAAAAGAAGATTGAAGCTGTTGCCTAACATGAGGCTTTAGGGTCCTTTCACTCTTCCCATCCCTTGTGTTTTCCTTGGCCTCCCAACCAAGATAATCAAAACTTGGTCATAAATCTCCTTAGTTAAGAGGCCTCCTTATGATATGTTCCAGTAATCACTGTGCTAATCAAAAGCCCTTTGGAAAAACTGGTACTTTAGGTCTTTAAAGCAATGTATGTAATTAATGTGGTCATAATATTTATAATCTATATCCACAATTAAAATAATAAGTACTATGCACAAAACTCTTTCTCTGGGATCTTGTCAGACACTCAACAAAAAAGGCCTGAACTAGGTTGGTAGTAACAGAGCTATAGAAAAAAGCATGGGGACAGCTCAGATTCTGATTGAAGGGAGGACTTAGAAAGGGTGAGAGAGGAAGAAGTCAACAATCATTCCCAAGTTTCCAACCTAAATAACTGAATAGATGCAGCATCAAGGTGGTTTGAGACAGGTGAGGGAGATAAGTCTAGAGTATATTAAGTTTAAGATGCCAGTGGGACTTTTAGGTGAAAGGATTTAGTAATCAGTTAAATATTTGGGCCTAGAGTTCAGGAGAGAGTTGGGAGCTGGAGATGCAGACTCAGGAGCTGACAGCACGTAGTTAATGATGGAGCCGTTAAGAGTGAATGAGACATTTCTAGGGCAGGTAAAGAGAGAAGGGCAAAAAGCAAAACTCCAGGGTCACCACATTTCAGGAGCCCACCAGGAAAAAGCAGTTATCCAAGGAGGCTGAAATGGGACCAGAGAGAGTGGTATCGGGGAAACCTCCAAAGTCATCCAGAGTGGGTTCATGACCCTCTGGAAAAACAATTTTCAGGCCCCTTACCCTTAATGAATATGCAATGATATGCAAGGTAATCAGGTCTCAGCTCCACGCCCCACCGACAGCCCTCTTCCTCCTGTAGAAACCAGTTTCAGAAATGGATGATCATAGGTTTGTATGTTTCCGTAAGTCAAATAAGAAGAATAGAAGAAAAGATTCCACTGACTTTGGAAAAGGGGAAGTTATTGGAAACATTAAAGAATTAATTTCTGGGAAATAAATAAAAGCAAAAGCCAATTGCAATGGGCTGGGAAGTTAGAAACAGAAGATGATTGTAGTAGCTGCTCTTTCTAGAACTCAGTTGTGATAGAACTAAAAAAAAAATTGGCAGAAGCAAGTGGGAGAAAGCAAAGTAGAGGGAGATTTTGCTATTTGTTTTTCTTTTTCGGGTTAAAGATAGACACACTGATTGATTGATTGATTTAAAAGGAAACAGTGGTTGAGGAGCAGAAGCAAGTGATTGTCTTAAAAAGGAAAAGGGCTCCCTCTTCATGACAGGCTCCAGGCAAATAAGTAAGACTGATAGAAACATAGAGCTATAGGAGAGGGGTCCTCCATGCTGTGGGGACTGAGAAAGAGAGAGTGGATCTGGGAGGATAAAAACATTGCTCCATGTTTCAGAGATGCCTAGTCAAGTGGGAAATCCTACATTTATAGTAATGCCAGTTCTCACAGCTACGCAAACACCTCAGCAGTTTGGGATGCAGGAGCAGAGATGATGGACAGCGTGAGCTACACTGGGGGTTCTCAAAGCATGTTTGTAAAAGGACATGGAGGCATGAACATTGAGAATATTATTAGCAAGAGAGACGTGAACTATCAGATATGCAGTACTGCTATCGTTCTTGCCACTGCTGTTTCTACTTTGCCCTGGATCATCCATGCAAGCTGGAACTTAAGCAGATTCCCTTTCTCCATATGCTGCTGCCAAAGAAGCTTGTTGCCTCTCATCCAAAAGTGGTTCCCTTCTCTCTGCATTCCCTGTCAGCATGCCATCAACTCTCCTCTGCGTTCTAGGGGTGAGGGAGGTTATAGAGACCACTCTGTTTTTTTGACAGGCTACCAGGCTGTGTACAACCAGAAAAAAGTCTCCCCCTCTGTGCAGGAGTCATTGAGCAGAACACTTCCTGTGTCACACAATCAAGTGTCCCTCCAGCTGGGTTTTACTATTGAACTGTTTCATGCCCACTCTGTGAGGGCTAGATGTACAAACAGGAGCAAGCCATCTATTGAGGCCTTAACAAACGTCTAATCTCTGCTCTGCCTTGTGTTAATGGTGGAATTAGCAAGGGAGCCTACAGAGACAGATTATTTCCTCCTAGGGTTGGCCATAGTCTGGCCTTTACCTGAATCTCCACTCACCCAGCATACTTTGAATACAAAATTAGTTTCTCAAGTATCTTAGTAATAGAAAAAGGGTATACTGGATAAGGGACACAGAAATGAACCACTTGAAGGGCAGTTCCCATTGTAAAATAATAAATTGGCATTCTGGTTTATACATAATTTTTTAAGAGTAACCAAGACAGCTACTAAGTGACTAATGGGCAGGATACAATGGACAAAGAGATGATTCACATCCTGGGAGTGACAGAGTGGGACAGCATGAGATTTCACCACTCAGAACTGTGCAATTTAAAACTTACGAATTGTTTATTTCTGGAATTTTCCATTTGTTATTTTTGGACCACTGTTGACCACAGGTCACTGAAACTGTGGAAAACAAAACCGCAAATAAGAGGGGACTACTGGACAGTCAAAATCCAGTTTGTAAACCTGAAAATCTTAGGAGCACACTCTGGATTGCTGTGAGCCCACCCAGAAACTCTCTCCCTATGAGGAACAGTCACATGGTTACACTGGACATCTCTTTGCCATCAAGCAAACCCCAGGGCTTTCCTAGGTAAATCATCATGTTTTCACTGATTACCATAAAGTGCAGAAGTCCCAGGCTAGGACAATATATAAACGATGTCAAAGCTAGAAGTTTAATCTCATTAAAACCATTAACTTTAATTTGATCCATAGCATAGGCTGCATCCCTAATTCTTACCTCTTGTATATGTGACCAATAAAGTATGAATTAATCAATATTACTCCACCCCTAATACTGGAAAATAAATTAAAAGAAATGCCAAAATAGCAGTGGGTAGATATAATCATCTTTCTTTATAGTTCTAACACATTAGGGTAGAAAGAAATAATCAGAGCTCATTGAAAAGTAGACCAGCAAAGAACAAAAACAAAACTTTTGTCTATCCCTGGTATTAACTAACTAACAACTATTTTTGGTGAGGATCCTGGCTTCTAAATGAGAAAAAAAAAATTGGTTTGTTAGAAAGTTATTCTAATTTTTGAAAAGTATGAAGTTTAGAAATAATTCTTCAATTTCTTTTTAAAAGAAGATGTTGAGAGTAGGAGTTAATTAATTAATTTATTTATATTTGCTGTGTTGGGTCTTTGTTTCTGTGTGAGGGCTTTCTCTAGTTGTGGCAAGTGGGGGCCACTCTTCATCGTGGTGCACGGGCCTCTCACTATTGCGGCCTCTCTTGTTGCGGAGCACAGGCTCCAGACACGCAGGCTCAGTAGTTGTGGCTCATGGGCCCAGTTGCCCCACGGCATGTGGGATCTTCCCAGACCAGGGCTTGAACCCGTGTCCCCTGCATTGGCAGGCTGATTCTCAATCACTGCACCACCAGGGAAGCCCAATTCTTCAATCTTAAACCAATAGTCAATGTTATATGTAACTATAATGCATTTGAACATTTTTAATGATAGCCAGTGGGGAACCATTTAAGATTTTTAAGAAGTATAAAGTAGAGACCAAAATTTATGCCTTAAGAATTTGAATATTGCAGTAGCATAAAGTGGAGAAAGGAATGGAGGCAAGGATACAAATTATGAATGTAAGTGCAGAGATTTTGGTCAAGAGGGTGGAATAATTCACACAAACACCCCTCAGCCACACCTTACAACCACTACCACTATGATCTTGAAACATTTAGCAATGACAGATAAAATAAGAAGAGAAAATATTTAAAAGATATTGTTATACTCAAAATCAAGGTAAATATCTCAGTGGATGAGAAGCAGGAGGGGAATCAAACTCTTGAAGTGGAATGAAGACTGAACATTTCCCACATGTGGAAAGGACCAGTGCTTGGATGGGGCTGCCCATCTCAGGAATGGAGACTTGAGGCTCTGGGACTATATGTGCAATATCTACTCAGGGAAGGAGCTCTGATTTGCTCATATAAAACAAGACCTGGTTCTAGATGATAGTCTCCAGGAGACAGCTACAAAATCACTAAACAAGAAAGGATGCTAAGTGTCCATCAACAGATGAATGGGTAAAGAAGATGTGGTACATATATATAATGGAATACTACTCAGCCATAAAGAAGAATGACATTCTGCCATTTGCAACAACATGGATGGACTTGAAGGGCATTATGCTAAGTGAGATAAGTCAGACAGAGACAGACATATACTTTATGATATCACTTATATGTAGAATCTAAAAAATATAACAAACTAGTGAATATAACAAAAAAGAAGCAGACTCACAGATATAGAGAATAAACTAGTGGTTACTAGGGGGAAGAGAGAAGTAGGGAGGGGCAAGATAGGGGTAGGGGATTAGAAGGTACCAATTATTATGTATAAAATAAGCTACAAGGATATATTGTACAATACTGGGAATATAGCCAATATTTTATAATAACTATAAATGAAGTATAATCTTTAAAAATTGTGAATTACTATATTGTACACCTGTAACATATAATATTGCACATCAACTATACCTCAATTTAAAAAATTAAAAATTAAAAAAATTTTTAAATATACCTAGAATTTATTGCAGCTGCATGCAATGAGTAGTTATTGATTGGATCTTTGTTTGAACAAACCAACTGTAAGACATTTTTATGGGGATAATTGGGGGGAATTTAAATGTGTTCTGGGTATTAGGTGATATTAGGAAATTTTTGTTGATTTTCTTAGGTGTGATGGTGGCTTTGTGTCTATGTAGGTAGATGTCATTTTTTAGAAGATTCACATTGAAATGTCACAATATCTACAATTTACTTTAAAATAGTTTCACCAAAAAAAGTAAATATAAAAAAAATATAGTCTAGGCCATTACCTAGATTAAATCTAGGTAATTGCCACATAGAGTTTAGTTATACCATTCTCTTTACTTGAGATTTTTCATAATAAAAAAAATTTAAAAAAAGAAAGGATGAGCTCAGGAAGAGAACAAACACAAACAAAATCCAAACTTTTTCACTTAAAGTGAGTTTGAGTGAAAATGAAAATTTGAATGAAAATTTCAAAGCACTTAAGGAAAATTCACCACATGAAAAACAGTCCACAAACTCAAAACACAAAATAATTCACTTTTATTTTGGAAATGGAAGCACTAAAGCAATTTAAAAGAACATTTGTTAAGGTCTTCCGAAAGGTTTTATCTTAAAACAGTAGGGCATTATAAAATAAAAACAAGCAGCTATGACTCAAGTACAAGGACATTTTAAAAAGATATAGAAATCTGAGAAATGAATACAATTGTTGCAATTTTATAAAAACCCTGAACAGATGGGTAGATTTTAACTAGTCATCGTCAAAAAGAAAATTGGTGAATTTGAAGATAAAACCATGGTAATAATTGAAGCTAGAGGTAACAAATGCATGGTGATGGTGACAGAAATGTGAAAATCACAAAAAAATTTAAAAACTGAAATTACTAGGCTACATTGCTGTTGGGTAGTATTTTTTTGTTTTTGTTTTCTGCTCTGCTATAATAAATTAGCACAGACAGGGACTTAAAATACAAATGTATTATCTTATAGTTATGTAGCTCAGAAGTTCAGTACAGATGCTACTGGGCTACGATCAAGGTGTTGGCAGGGCTGGGTTCTCTTCTGGAGGCTCCAGGAGATAATTCATTCCCTTGCCTTTTCCAGCTTTTAGAGGCTAGTTGCTGGGTAGTATTCATTAAGATTTAATTCTGGCTAACCACTGAAATAGCCTTGGCTCTGATGATGACCATTTGAACTCCCTGTTTGTGTTTTGTTAATGCCACTGGAATGCAGGAGAGGGATGAAAGCTGAGAATTAGGCCCCTGATTCTGTCCACCACCCACCCACAAAAATAAAAGGAGCTTACAATGAAAATTCTTCATCATTCATGTCAATAACAATAAGAAACCTTTATTTAAGAATCTAGTAAGTTAGAACTCTCCTGATTATTTGACTGTTTTCTGCTTAAGTCAGATTCAATAAATCTGAAAAAGTTCATCATAAGATATTTATTATACATTTATACATTCATTATACATTATATATTTATTATATATTACTATGTAATTCCCTCATAAAAATTTTTAAATATCCTCAGTTGTGTCAATAAAATGATTAGAGAATAATGAATGTTGAGATTGTAAGAATTCTTTTAAAAAACAGCAGAATTACAATTTAGTTGGAAGGTGAAGATTTTAAGTAAGGATGTGATAGAGAAAAAGTATTTATATTAAAACAAAAATTTTAAGTAAGTTTGAATTACTTTGGAAAAATAATACAACACTGATCTTAAAAAGAAACATTTTCCAGCTCTATCACGCAAGAGAAAATCAGCACTTTGCCTGCTACCAACTCTCAAGCTCGCGCACACCTGGAATACTCAGACTTCAGTCTCTAATATTGTTCTTTCTGGAAAGAGCCAGAGCTCCTATGTTCTGAGGCAGGAGAAAATCAGGGCAGCCTTGGAGCATCCTGTTGTTGCCTATCAGTAACTAGGGATGTTCTCAAGGACATCAGAGACTGTGCTGAGAGGACAGAGGAAACAGCCTTAAAAGGCTCCCTAACTGGTTCCATCTCTGCAGGCCATCCACTGGGTAGACAATCTGAAATGAGGGCTGAGGGAGAAAGCAAGAGGCCAAGACTCAGAGGGCTCTCAGATTCTTACGGGGGACTTTTCTGATGCAGGTGTCTGTCCAGCCCTTGGAAGAACTCATCAAGGAACCTCATGGCACGTGCACAAGAGAGCCAGCATTAGGATGGCTAATCAGTCACAGCAAAGGGAGCAAAACACAATGGAAAGGAAGGAGTCAGACATGAGGTGTGCATGGATGGGAACAGCCATTACAACCCACAAAGACTCAGCACTGGAGTTACAGGGAAATGGTTTTGTTTTCTTGTTCCTCCTTGCCTCTACACCAGAGCAGTAAGAACGAGGATGAGAAAGAGGTATGTGACAGAGCACACCGCGCAACACACATACACACACACACACACACACACACAAACACACACACACACGCACACTCCTAAGCGCTGGAGTCCCAAGGCTGGTCTGTACTGAGGAAAGAGGAATGCTTTAGATCAAATAGGGGTAACATTTTTAAATAAAAGGGACTAAATTATAGTAAGCAAAATGAGACTTTTAATAATTAAAAGTGACTGAGATGGTTGAGAACAGAGGGGGCTGTTATCAAGGCAGCTCCCAGTGTAAGAGGTGGAAAGATAAAGCCCAGGATCATCATGACTGGAGCACAGAGTGCACTGGTGGCAGTTTATATCCAGTGAGTTGAAATTCTCCAATCCCACTGAACACTAGGAAAGTATAAATAGTGGAGAGATTCCCCTCTAGACACAAAAAAACCTTTGGGCAACATATAAAATATAACCCTTTAATAAATAGTCCTTTATGTTTAATAGACATTTTTAAACAGGTCTGTGTTTTTTTTAAGAGGTTAATTGTATCTGCTTTTCTGTACTATTTGAGATAGGTTGTTCATTGTGGAGATTTCGACTCCAATTTATTTTTAAAACATACACAGAGTATCTTCATCTACATTTAAGATAATAGGCAGAAATTAAAATGTATGCATACATACTTAGCTTGTAGAATCTACCCCTAAAACTACCAGACATTTTCCTGTATACATGTGTCAACACATTCTCTGTGCTCCCACCCCTGACCTCAAAATTGTCAGGGCCAATAGGTTATCTTAGGATAATGTCTTAGACACATCCAGTTTTACCCAGTGTTGTGCTGGTTCATTTTTCTCTTAGAAACAACACATTGAACAGTCTGATCACCCTCCTTCACATGTGCTCCTAAACAGTAGAACAGGAACAACAGCACCTCAGCTCTACTTTAACATTAGCTGTAATATTATAGGTTTTGATTAATTGCTTCCCTCCAAAATATTTGATAATATGATAATATAATAGACAATAAATCATAATTGTAAATTAACCTCATATAATTAATGCAGATTTGCTGTCAAAGTTAAATGCATAATTAGAATTTCTCTACTGAAAGCAAATCACTTTGCAAGCGCTTTTGAAATATATTTTGAAATCTACTTTGACAGAAGGGTAGATTTTTTAACTTTACAAATATTAGTGCAGGACTTCCCTGGTGGAACAGTGGTTAAGAATCCACCTGCCACTGGCTTCCCCGGTGGCGCAGTGGTTGAGAGTCCGCCTGCCGATGCAGGGGACACGGGTTCGTGCCCTGGTCCGGGAAGATCCCACATGCCGCGGAGCGGCTAGGCCCGTGAGCCATGGCCGCTGAGCCTGCGCGTCTGGAGCCTGTGCTCCGCAACGGGAGAGGCCACAACAGTGAGAGGCCCGCATACCGCAAAAAAAAAAAAAAAAAAGAATCCACCTGCCAATGCAGAGGAAACGGGTTCGAGCCCTGGTCCTAGAAGATCCCACATGCCTCGGAGCAACTAAGCCCGATCTGAGCCCACGTGCCACAACTACTGAAGCCCAAGCGACTAGAGCCTCCGCAACAAGAGAAGGCACCGCAATGAGAAGCCGGTGCACCACAACGAAGAATAGCCCCCCGTCACCACAACTAGAGAAAGCCTGCGCAGCAACGAAGACCCAATGCAGCCAAGAATACATAAATAATAAATAAATAATTTTTAAATTTACACATATTAGTGCATCTTTAAATTATGGGAAATTACCAAAGATTTTATATATTGAATATATAATTAATAGATACACT
Source organism: Kogia breviceps (assembly GCF_026419965.1). NCBI lineage: Eukaryota > Metazoa > Chordata > Mammalia > Artiodactyla > Physeteridae > Kogia > Kogia breviceps. The sequence goes on along the minus strand of NC_081311.1, from coordinate 144,262,285 downwards.
TAAGATATTCTATTTTTTTCAAGTTTAATGCCTTAAGGGGAAAGGAGATAAATGATTGAGCTGTGAGTTAGTAGGGAAACAAAAAAGAATGAAGTCTCCTGATTCATCTTTCTCCCTCTACTCTAATAGAACTGCTAGCCCTGGAGTGCTGGGCTGGGAGAGTCTGGTTTGATTTTAAGTCCCTCATTTACAACATGTAAGCCTGAGCAAGGCACACACCTACCCCAAGTTTCATCATCAGTAAAGCAGCCTACTTCATAGCTTTCCTGTAAGGATCAAAGGAATAACTGTAGCCAGAATTATAAGAAGGTATTATTATCATAATTACTGTATGTAACATATCCCCCCAATTTCTTAGCTACTGGACAGTCTCTCAAGATATAGAAACTTAAATCTAGAAAACGATAGCCACCATTTATTAAATATTATGCATCATGTATTGCTCTAAATGCTTCACATGTGCCATTTTATTTTTTCCTTACAAGAACACTACTATTATCCCCATTTTACAGTTGAGGAAACCAAGATTCAGAAAGGATAGTGATTCATCCACAGTCACACAGCTGATAATTGATGGGGCTGGGACTGCACTGGTATCTATCTATCTGGCTCCAGAGTTGATGCTCTAAACCACTGAGGTAGACTCCCTCCTACTAACATTGGTAAAATTTTACCAGCCCCACTCATGACATGCAAACTCCCTATTCATTATTAGGAACAAAATACCCAGGGAATTCTAAACCTAGAGATAATACAATCTATTCAGTGCATAGTCAATCCCCTTGCTCTGCTGCCACCCCCAGCAATAAGCATGGTGGGCTGGAAGGAGTTACTATCCCACCATCTAGACTCTAAGCTTCAGGAGGGTGGGACCTCACCCTCTTGTTCACCACAGAATCCCCCAGGAGATGGCAATGCTTATTTGGTAAATATTTCATGTCTTTGCTGAATTCCTGAAAAACATGTGCCACTGAAGAAAAGTGCTTGCCTGGCTAGTCTTCACATCACTAATAGAGGAAGTAAAATTTGGAAGATGAGACAGAACAGCATTTGCCGGGTTGCCTGCTGCCCCAGGTGCCTTGGAATGCAGGCATTCCTGCAGCTCCTTCGTCCTGGCAGCCTGAGTTTTACATATGAAGACACTGGGGGAGAGAAATCAATGAAGGGCCTCTTCCTCTGGGAGGCGAGGACCTGAGCAAGAGAGGCAGGAATCAGAGAAACCATTTCTCTTCCTGGTCCTAAGCGACCAGCACAGTAACAGACCCCGGGCCATGGGGCGCACTGGGGGAAAATGTTCCTTGCAGAACCCAGATACCAAAGTGAGGAAGAAGTAGAGCACTACCAGCGGCCGCATCTGGCTTTTTGGCAAGTTTTCCACACTGTGGTACTGGTTCTCTCTGCATCGTTTGACTAGTTACCTGTGAACCAAGTTTTACCCACTTGGTGCACTGCTTGGAACTTGGATAAATGTGCCACTCTTCTGTCTCTTTTCCAGCTGCTGTGACCCTTTCCAAAGAAATCAATATTTTAAAACTTTCAGCTCTAAGGGTAAAAAAAAGAAAAAAGAAATTCTCTCTTCTGGACCACAGGCAGCCAAGTACCCTGATCACATGTACATGTAATGATATTGAAACTGAAGCGAGAACTTAACCTTTTCCTAGAGTAAGAACTCTCCTCCTGCAAATGAGTACAAGGTTCACAGGGTGAGTCCAGTGGCTGGACAGTTTGGTAGGCCCTTAGGAAATTTAATCTACAAGGAGGCTCCCTTAAAACGCTCACCTTTAGCAGAGCTTTTTTGCGTATCAGAAAAGTGAGATACATTTCAGTTCTTTTCCTCCACGCATTTTTACGCTACACCATTCAGCAAAAGCTTTTACAATGATATTAAACATTAACTCTGTATGGGTTAATCCCAAGACACAGCAGCAGCCTTAAGGTTAATAGTCCTTTTAATTAAAGGATAAGTCAGTTATTGAACACAGAAGCTAATCACAAAAGGATTACCATGGAAAATGAACATAGTCTGTGCAATTAGTCTGATAATTAAGACTTAAGTACTGGACAGAGATCAAAGTGCTTGTAATATGCAATAAAGTTAGTCAAGTTGTAAGGATATTCAAAATGTTAGCTTGTGCTTTATTGCACCTTCCATTTATCGTGTACCCATGATAGCAGCAAACACATTTCCCCAATGGATGTCGGCATGGATAACTGCAACAGCTGTTACTACATAAGCCTGGTGTTTCTCACAATATGATTACTCTGTCAACGGCGGCTGTAAAAGGTGGCATCTGCATTCATCAAACAGAGTTATCAATAAATGTAAAACCATACAACAATTAGAGATCTCAAAGGAAGAACAAATCCAACTAGAAAAAAAAATGTCAACCACTTTCTTTAATTACTAAGATTGTTAATCAATAAAATGCTTTCATAACTTTTAATTAAAATTTTATTTGAACTGGATGTTTGGAGAATCTGATTCTTTGTTTTCATTGCATGTAACAGTTGCACTACAAAAATCCTGGTGGCATCTGTGAGCGGCCATCCCCTGAGGGACAGTTTATATCTGTAATTGCATACAGTCACCTACAGAGGGTGTTAAGAATCCTTGTTAAAAATAAAGGCAATAGTTACGAGATAGCTCACAGTAGCCATTATTATGGAGCAAATTACTAGATAGAGCAATCCAGAAGCTGTCAAGAAATGTTAGCAAAAAGGAGTGTGAGGAAATCAACCACTCAGCAATTCATCATGGACCAAAACTAGGTCTAAAATAAAACGGAGGCAAAAAAAAGGATTGGTTTTATGAAGTCAAAGCATTGCCTTTGTTTATGGAAATGAATAAAGGTAAAGAGGCTACTGATGGAGGATAAAAAGATGAAATGATAAAAGGAAAATCAATTGCTCTAATCACACTGATGCTCAGGCAATATGTAATCAGGGCAGCAAGTTAAAACTCCAAAGAGCTCTGTGCTCTATACATTATCTTTCCTTTATCTTTAATTTGCATTCATAACGGTCTACATAATTTATGCATCACCAGCCCCCAGAAGTTGACTGGTGAATTCCCATACCGTCATCTCAGTCTCCTCAAGCTGAATACAGGCATCACTGTTACCTTTTTAAAGGGTCTCTTTTTGATTTATAGAGAAAGAAATTTGATCTTGAATTTTTTTCTCATCCGAGTTTCCACTAGGATTTCATTTGACTCTCAGTTCCAGCCTATATAAATAAATGAGGTTGACTCTTATTTGACTGCTGAAATAATGAGCAGCCTCTCCTTTCACAGTTTTCAGTACTACTGATAGGATGTAGAATTCAGTGCTCAGAGCCTCACTCTTAGGGCTTTCCTTTCCTTAATCTCATCTTGGTTTCCTGGATATCCCAAATAAATAAGAGTGCTTATGAACTATAGCCAACCAATCTGCCCAGTGTCCTAGTGAGGGCTGCCATCTCTCCAACTCATGACTCATAGCAGATAGAATGTACCCTCCATGTTTTCCTTCACTTAAGAAAAGTTAAAGTGCAATCATGGGAGCATTGCTTGGAAGATTGGCCAAGGAAGGCTGTTTCTCACCAACAGGTCCCAGCCCAACTTTGGTTCTAGTCACTGAGAACCAAAGATTATACTCATGGGACTTCCCTGGTGGCACAGTGGTTAAGAATCCACCTGCCAATTCAGGGGACACGGGTTCAAGCCCTGGTCCAGGAAGAACCCAGATGCCGCGGAGCAACTAAGCCCGTGTACCACAACTACTGAGCCCGCGTGCCACAACTACTGAAGCTCGCTTGCTTAGAGCCCGTGCTCCACAACAAGAGAAGCCACCACAATGAGAAGCCCGCGCACCACAACAAAGAGTAGCCGCGCTCGCTGCAACTAGAGAAAGCCCGTGTGCAGCAATGAAGACTCAACGCAGCCAAAAAAAAAAAAAAAAAAAAAAAGATTACACTCATGAGATCAGGGTTATACCTTGGAGAAAGGAGAGAAAAATAATAATACCTCTTACTTAAATAATGCTTACCAGATACCAGGCACGATTCCAGATATTAGCTCATTTAATTCTCACCAAAAACCCTAGGAAGTAAGTTACTATTACCATAACAAGAGATTAGGTGCCTTGCCCAGGTTACACAGCATTAAGTGGTAAAACTGGCACTATGAACCCTGGCTGTCTGGCTTCAGAGTTTATGCTTTTAACCTCTATCCTATACTGCTTCTAAGAAAATAGAACTTACTGGGCACCTATTTTGTGTCAAGCCTGTGCTAAATGTTTTATTTCTGTTTGCATAGCTCTACAAAGTGGGGTTTACAAATGAGGAAACTTGAGGCTCAAAAAGGAGAAATGAACCTCCCCAAAGTCACACAGTAAGTAGTAATAACCAGAGTCAAACCTCGTCCTATCACACCCGAAAAACCCTTATTACTTCAGAGTCAGAGTAAGAAATGACCATTGGATTTTAATTCTGCTAATATTCAATGATGAATGAGAAAGGAAAAAAATGAAAAAGGCAAGAGAGGAAGAGACTACAGTTCTGTGCTACATTTGTTCTCTCCCAGCAGGGTGAGGAGTAAATTGGCTCTGAGACAGAGAAGATCAGGCAAAGTTTGGGAATTTTCCAAAACAGTAAGAGTGTTTATTAAATAGGATTCAAGTATGGTAGGGTGGGTTTTCTAAGTGGGGGAGAGTACACCTAAGAATGAGAACTTTTGTTTCTGAAGGAATCTGAGATCTAGGAGGGCAGAAGGCAGGTAAATGACATACAATTTTACTTTGAGATGTTCCCAAGAGCCTGAAGGATTGCCTTCCAACTCGGACAGAAGGTTGTGTTTTCACCCTTCTACCCAAGGATAGATATTAGAGTTGTGACGTTCATGGGGAAATTTTACCAGATTAGTAACACAAGTTAAAATAAACACCAAGGAAGAAACATGGATTTTCAAATAAACAGTTAAGCAGTCCAGGATGGGGGTGGGGGGTAGAGGGGGCTGATAAAGTGGGAAAATTCAGGGTCTAGTTCATCTCTGTGAAACCAGAATCCCTTGCATAATAGGAAGCTCTAATAAATGTGTCTGCACTGAATGACGGACCTCTTGCCTCTCTCTTTAGCTACTACCTGGATTAGGAAACGGTGACTCCAACCTCTCCTGAAACACAGGCTCCATAGTTATTGTCAATGGTAACAATGACAGCACTTTCCCATCTTTTTTACCTTTGGCATTTAGTTTTTTCCACTTTTCAGTCCTGTTATTCTTATAAGTTGTTAGGTATTTTCCCCTAATACAGTCAGCAGCTCAGGAGAGGCAACAGTTCCATCTAAGTTCATCAAAATGTAAATTTCAAATATACAGTAGAACCCTTGTTTTCTTCCCCAGTGCTCAGTATGGCCCAGCATATCACAGACAGCAGTCAAAAACATCAACAGAAATGGTGCACGTTGGTGAAAAATGCTTTGGCATACTTAGTATTTTGTTCATACCTATAAACAAAGCAGGGAGATACCCAGCACAAGTAATTTTAACCATGTAATCTCATCCATTGCATATAAATAGAGATCATTTTTGAACGTTAAAGACTAGTTTCAAATCTTAAATGATATGTAAAAAGCATTACAGGCCCCCGAGTGTTATTTAATTTCTACATTTTGAGCTGATGGAAAATGAACATGATTGAAATCTGAAAGTCTTATTTTTAAAAACTTTCATTTTTCAAAGGTTAATTGACCAGCAGTTTGAGCAGGGGGAATGAGCTGCAAGTAAGTTTCCAATTACTAGAACTGGGACATGGGAGAATGTATGAAATATATAGATCTTGAAATGCTGACAGAACTTCCGTTTACTAGGTTGAGGGATGAGCAACATAGATTTGAAGACATTATGGCTCACTTTATATAGCTATAACTATCTATATAAAGATAAAATAAAATAAATATCTTGATTTTAATCTCAAGGAAAAATTATTTAAAATTTTTCCGCAGGAAGCATCAATGACTAATAAAAATGAGACATTTTTTCTGTTAATGAAAACACGTGGGTACTGTGGTATGACTGTGTGAATCTCTGTATATTCATATAGAGACACAGATATGTAAATTCACTGCCAAATAGATTAGCAAAATGCTAGTAGTATGGCAGTCTTGGGGAGAGTCTATCTTGTTGCAATTTTTAAATTTCTCAATCCATCAGTTAAATGTAGATTCAAGGCACAGACTCATATCTCCTTGTCAAATAAATTATGTCTTACATCAAAGACCACACAGATTCCTACTTAACAAAACAGGAGAATGTCTGAATAGACCATAAATGTGAAATATGAAAGAGAACAAAATGAGACAGCCAATAAAATAAAAGATTTGTTAGTCAGCTAAAAACTATCTACAAAATGGTCCTACTGACAATCAGAACTGGTGATTAAAGAAATGTTCCTTTAAACAGATGCTAATTTTTTTCCATGAGAAATGAGCTCTAGTGATAATGCAAAATAGTAAAATTGCTATGCATAAAAAGTTTTTAATTAGACAACAAAGACTGAGATGGTGCATGTATCTATTCTGCTTAACTATCAAAATGTTACATACATAGAATAGAATGAAAGAAAAGAGCAAGAAATGTTTCAGTCTTTAAGAAATAAACCAGGTACTAAATTATGATATAGTTGTAAATCCATGGGTCAATAATATTTGTTTTATTAACTTGATATTCTTCCCTTTCCAAGTACTTTATAGCAATTAGTTCTTGTTTATAGATACGTTTTCTTCTCTGGTTTTTCCCAAAGATAGTATTAAAAGCACTGTCCCCATCTAGAAGCCACTACCAAAGACGTTAGTTGGTTTAATGATTTTGGTAAATTAAATTGTTTGAAGTCCTTAGATTGGAACTGTCTTGAAATGTAATAGAATATAACAAATTATAAGATAAAGAAATTACTTACAACTTTTCTTTAAAACAGCTTCACTATAAATTAAGTTTCTTAGAGAAGTCTGACCTCCAGAGGGTTTCAGAGGATTTAGCTTAACAGTTAAATGAGATGATACAGGTAAAGTGCTTGGCACAGTATCTATCACATGGTAAGCACTCTTGGGAGCTCTATATAATTAGATGGACTCAATTAATACTCCAGAGAATTAAGAGCATTTTGTCTTCCAGGGCTCCATCATGTAGTATTAGTTTGCTAGGGCTGCCATAACAAAATACCACAGACTAGGCGACTTAAAGAACAGAAATTCATTCTCTCACAGTTCTGGAGGCTTGGAAGTCAAAGACTAAGATGTCATCAGAGCTGGTTTCTCCTGAGGCCTCTTTCCTTGGCTTGAAGATGGCCACCTTCCCCCTGTGTCCTCACGTGGTCTTTCCTCTGTGCACTAGCATCCCTGAGGTCTCTTTGTGCGTCCAAACTTTCTCTTCTTATAAGAACACCAGCCAGATTGGATTAGGACTCATCCTAAAGACCTCATTTAAATTTAATCACCACTTTAAAGGTCCTATCTCCAAATACAGTTACATTCTGAGGCACTGGGGGTTAAGGCTTCAACATATGAATTTGGAGAGGAAGCAATTCAGCCCATAACAATGAAATAAGATCATAAGGTAGCCACCTCCCAATCCTGGGCGAGGATGTTGGGAACCAAAGTGCACAGAAAAGTGGGATTTAGGGCAAGCGTAGAGAAAAAGGGCTGATGTGGTGGAGTTCCAGCAACCTCTCTTATGCTTTTTTCGTCTCCTGGACATGCTCACCTTCTCTTCTGCTGCAGCATCTTTGCATTTTTTCTATACCAGCATCAAAGCATCTTCACCCCAAGTCAGGTGCTGATTTGCTTAAATCAATACTATATGAAAGTGAATAAAAAGCTTAGCACTCTGAAGAGGTGCTCTGTATCCCCACAGAGGACCTGTTGATACCAAACGAAGCTCCAGTTAATTGACTGGGGGAGGGAGAGGAGTGAGTAAGGAAGGCTCCCTGCCATCCTTAAACTGCCTGCTCAGGATGCTTTCATCCTGCTTCCTGACTTTTTTTTTTTTTTTTTGCAAGTGGTTCTGTGCTTCTGTGGAGTGAAGGAAAACCAAGTCGTGGAGTGGGGAGGAAAGGGAGTATTCCAAATAAGGATGGGAGCAGTGGAGTTGGGGTGGGGAAGTGAAATAGGGAAGGGGAGGGCAGGGAGTACCGTATATTTAAAGGGACCTGAAGAAACTTGAGCAACAGATGCTTGTCTCAGTGTAAGCAAAGTGTTATTTTACCCTTGTCATTTCATCCTGTGTGATAACTGCAGTTGATGAAACTATATTAATGTGCTAATCAGGAAAGAGTCCTCTTTCCTTAACAGAATGTCAGTGTTAAGAAAGAACGTCCTAGTGTGAAATCATTTCACTAGAATATGGAACTAGCTACAGTATGAACTTGAAGGGGAGGGAGGAGATAAACATCTCTTCCCTCTTTCCCTTCCCTCCAAGTTACAGGAAGGAGGGCGTGTGAATCTGAGAGTGTCTGCAGTTTAAGCCCTGGCATAATGTCTAGTACAGTGCTCTACGCTGTGTTCAATAAACAGATGTTGTCAATTGACAACCCCATTGTAGAGTAACATTTGTTTCTTCATCCAAATTCACTGTATCTGCATAGTTCCATTGTTCTTTGGGGCTCTCTCCTCCTTAAAATGATGGATTGCCAAGTAATAAAAATGCTTTCACCTTTATCTCCACCTATCTCACCAACTTTACCTCTTCTTTTATTGCCAGCCTCCGTGTCACGTGATCCATCCCCCCATCTCTCATTGGCTTCCTGGTCTCAGCAGCGCAGAGCCCTTCTGGTTTTAAAATATCAGCAAACCTTGCATTATAATTATTGAGGTTTGCCGATTAGAGGAGATGTGGATTGCGTTTGAATTGTTCAGAAATAATAGCATCCTGACGGGCATGAGTCAGGAAAGTCTCCCTGAGCGAAGGTGACCCAGCTGGGAAAAATTAAGAGTCAAACTTAGCAATAAAATCAGGAAGACTAGCAGGGGGTTTATCATCGTCTTTGCCTAACCCTGAGATTAATCTCCAAAAACAGAGTCCTAAGATTGAAAGGGGTCATTTATTCTTTAAAAATACCTAGAAAATTAATGGTTTTGGCAAATAACATTTTTTTTTTTTTTTTGTGGTACGCGGGCCTCTCACTGTTGTGGCCTCTCCCGTCGCGGAGCACAGGCTCTGGACGCGCAGGCTCAGCGGCCATGGCTCACGGGCCCAGCCGCTCCGCAGCATGTGGGATCTTCCCAGACCGGGGCACGAACCCACGTCCCCTGCATCGGCAGGCAGATTCTCAACCACTGCGCCACTAGGGAAGCCCGGCAAATAACATTTTTATCAAAAAAGGAGGAGATGCATGGTTTCTCTTGTCTCTCCATGTACCATCTATTATCATGGTGCTTTCTGTGACCCACATTTCCCTCTGCCTGCAAATCAGAACCTGAAAACACGCAGCACCTGGAGGAAAGGGCACTCAAAGAATAACAAGTAATGTTTGTCTTCTCTGCATAATTGCAAAGTAGTATGAATGTTCTCCATGATAGAACCAGAAAGATATTACACATAAAATTCATTGAAGAACTTTGCAGCTCAGGATCAAGTTTAATCAACGAGATGTACGAATGTCCTGTATGAATTCCATTTCCAAAAGGGTGCCCAGGAAGGTTAGGACTGTTAAATTAGATATCTGAGTCCATGATTTTGTAATTTTCACCTGCATTTTATAACCGTTACAATTTATGTATCATTTGTGTTTAAGGTTAGTTAATATTAATTTTGTTCTTCTGACTTTGTGGCTAAATTCTAACTCAATAGAGTTACTAGCAGACATTGTGAGTCAGCACAGTTACCGTCACTATCGTTTTTGAACCATAAAGATCTAAATTGAGTCCACTTGGACCTGTCCCCTGCCCCCTCAAAAATAGTCACAAGTCCCTACAAGGTGGTGTAGTAGAAAGAGCCCTAGAACAAAACCTAAGAGATCAGGATTCTAGAGCCTGACTGCTCTTTGGATATTGTTACTTCACAAGTATGAGCGTAGGGACACCATGGATTGGCTCAACAGTGCCCTGGTGGGGACTTCAGAAACCCTTAAACAAAATCATTTATAAGGAAGCATGAATTAAGCCCACTGCCTCCCCATTTCCTTCTCTTCCTTTCCTACAGATCTACCTCTTTAAATTTAAACCGAATGTGATTAAACTGCCATTCCTCTGTGATTACAATAATCATACTCCTTTTTTTAGCTGTGATTTTTACATTAAATAAATAAATGATAATTTGGTTACCTTATTCATCCAAGTATTGAAGCCTGTACTTGGAAAGTCTTAGAATGTAAAATGCTCTAAAAATCAATAGGTTGTGAATATTTTGGCAGCAATATTTAGAAATGCAATATGCAAATTTTTATTTCCTGTACCAATAAGAAGGATTTACAATTTTATTTCGGTGAAAAGCAAGGTTATAGATGATCTCCTTGTAGAATGCAGCAGTACATGAATAAAACAAAGTAAACAAGTTACAGAAATTTCTTTAGCAATGTGCCGCTGAATTTACTTCAACAAAATAAGGTTTGAACTTTTTCCTTTTTACCAATATTTTACTAAGAAATATGAAATGTGAGGTTTTTATTTCCAACAATTTATCTGAAGACTTTCCAGCAATACTTACAAAGAAAACTCACAAATATCCATTCTGTATGGGGTTAGTTTCAACCTGCAATATCTTGCCCTTTTTTTTCAATGGAACGAAAGGAAATGATGGAATCCTTCATTTTGCAAAGCCCAAATCAATTCTTTATTTATAACAAGCCAACTCAAAAACATACTCAAGGCTTTTATTCCACCGTGAAAGAAGCAGCCAACTGGCTAACATTACATTGTCATTGCAATTTTTTCCAACGAAGTGTTTAAGTGAGCTAAGCTACTATTGGCGTGACTTTATTTTGAGAGCTTCAGTGAACACGTATTTTCCACCTTGAAGTGAACTACATTTGAAGGGACCAGTCGTTTTGGAGTCCTGAGTTTCAGAGCTGGGATGGCTGAAGGAGGCGTGGCGCGTTCCTCGTGCTCCATCAGCTCGGTGCTCGCCCCTCTGTCAAAGCACACAGCGCGCTGAAGCCCAGCCGTCTTTGTTCTATGATTAGGGGAGCTCCTTGAGGAGAGGAATATCTTATGTCTTTTGTTATCCTGATATCTAACTTGTCTTTTCAAACGTGATCAATAAATTGTAAGTGAATAAATAACTCCTGGCCCAATCCCCTCTTGTCACAGACGATAAAAAAGAAACCAATAAAAGAACAATGATATGTGTTAGGTCGCACAGTTGATTTGAATCGAGACGGGACCAAAACTCAGATCTTCTGATTTTCACGCTGTGGAAAGCTCAGCCAGCAAGTCGAACGCAGGTACCAAAGTATAGAAAATGGATTGAATGTAGTTTGCGGCTTGTGATGACTGACTTCTATATCTTTTTATGAAGATGTTGCCCTAAGTCTTATGAAAGTAATGAATTATTATTGTCCTAGTCCATGGAGATGTCTAGCATGAAAGTCCAGTGCTTCAGAGCACAGTAGATTCAAATTCCAGGTCAGACACCAGCTATGTGGCCTTGCTAAATTCCTTAGCCTAATCCTCGGATCCTCCTCTGTGATGTGGACAGAATAGTAGCTATCTCTTAGAAGTTATAAGGACCAGACAAAATAATACATGTAGAGCACAGAGCTCAGGGCCTGCCACATCGTTATCAACGTGGCAATAATTTACTTTGTTGGGATTTGTTAAGCCATCACTTGAATGGATGAGAAAAACAGATCCCACCAAAATATATATTTAAAATATGTACATGTATAAATGTATACCTTTAAACATATCATTTAATATGCACATACTTTTATATTTTAAAATACTTACATATGTACAGTATATATATATATATATATATATACACACACACACACACATATATATATATATACACACACACACAGAGGGGAAAATTCTGGAAAATGTACAAAATATTAAGATGATTGTGTCTGAGTATTGGAATATTTTTTATCTGTATTTGCATACACTTTCTACAATAAGCATGAGTAATAATTGTGTAAATTAAATTTAATATATTTTTAAACAGAAATATTGGCTTTTATCAATCTGGTTTAAAATCTCATTTACTGGGATAAATTCTAAAATCACTTTCCAATGTGAGCAACAGCTAAAGCCAAAGTTATTGGAATTTTCCCCAAAAATATTGCTGGGGTTTTTAATTTTGGGTTAATTTTTGCAGTTATTTATTTTACTTAACATATACCATGTGCCAGGTCCTGTTCCAAGTGCTTTATAAATATCAACTCAGTTAAGAAAGAGCAATAACACCTTATCTGAGGAGAGAAGTAGCTGAGTGTGGAGGTAAAAAAAATAGCTGCAATACAAATTTTTTTTAAAGATGGTCTAACTTCTGTCTTTTAAGATCAGAGGAATGAAAAATACAGGAAAAATACAAAATTCCTATAACTTGCTTTACTCATATATACATAATAGCCACCAAAATGATCTAGCTTAAGTATATTCTGCTAAGAAATTAGTAATTATTTTCTAAATAATTTGGACATGGTTTTATAAGACATAATTTTACAAAGAAATCATCAAAAACTACATAAACCATGTAACAGTCCCCTAATGTATATTATTTTCTCTCTAACCAAATCTACCAATTGCTGTTCTCTAAGTGAAATTCAAGTACAAAATTACAAAGATGAAAATAAGACGAAGAACTAGTTCTCATTATCTCCCCATCATCCTCTTCTCTGCGCACACAAGGTCCCCAGGAAGCCAGCAGGCAGGACTTAGTAACTGCGGAGGTCACAGAGGGGGCACAGCATTGGTAAGACTCGAGCTGGTAGTCAATATGATATACCTCTAGAATCAGTATCATCACCCTGAATAACGCGGGAACATCATGGTAATATACGGTGGGCTATCATTTATCCTTGCTGTTCCTTATGTAGCTGTGATGACCATAACTCAGCAACAAATTTGTCACAGAACCATCAAAAGGGGCAGGGGGCCCGGGGCCCGGGACGGGAATCAGCTTGCATACGTCTGTTCTGGGAACATGAGATTTTTTTTTTAATATAAATCCAAATATATTCATAACCATATTTGTTTCTCGTGTTGAAATGGCTACTCTTAAATAGTGGTGCTCCAAAGGCACCAAACTTGCTGACTCGGACACCTGAATGCGGAGCAACAGAAAGGAGGCTGAAGCCCCTTAGGAACAGGAAGAATCATTATTCGTCTTCCTTAGCTGGGTGCCACCGAAAAGCCACAGCGAAAGTCAGCGGCCAGAGCCCAACCTGGAGAGGGTAATTGTTTCCCAACCTGCCCTAATGTTCATTTATCGCCAGAAGATGTGCCTGTGTTCAAAGCTTTAAACTATAAGCATTTTGATTAATGAAACGGCAGAGCCAGCCTTAGTTTTCCCAATGCTCACTTTCTGTGTGTGTGTGTGTGTGTGTGTGTGTGTGTGTGTGTGTGTGTGTGTGTGTGTGTAGGAACGAATGGCTGCACTGGTGATAATTTTCACATTGAGAAAGAAGAGAGCAGAGAATTATTAAGCCATCTCTTTCTAGGGGTAAGACAAAGGAGCTTTTGCAACTCCATAGAAAAAAACAGAAATTCTTAGGAAGTTTTTCTTAAATTTCTTTCAAAATCTGTATACATGCCAGAAAATATGCCATAGTTCAAAGACCCCTGAGTCTGCAGAGGGGTAGGGCTCTTAAAACAGAATAATAATGAAACAGAAAATAGGAGCTAGTGTTTAGAATTCACCACACCAAACCCCCAACCTTCTAACCCATTACTGACAAGGAAACAAAGATCCAGAAAACTATCCCAAGTCTGACAGTGAGTTTCAGGCACAGCCAGGATGAGAAACCTACTCCATTTCCATGGTAGTCCGTGCTGTTCCAGGACCCAGCCTGCAGACTCTCTGGTCCAGTTTTTCTTCTGCTACAAAGGGCTGTGTCATAGTAGGGAATGGGGAGCCACTGAAGGTTTTTGAGCAAAGGAATGACATGATTGTCTCTGTCTGGGGAAGATTAATCTGGCAGTCCCTTATGTAAACTGGGTTAAAAGATCAGCATTAGCACAACATAGCATTAGTGCAGGGCCATGGGAACAGGAGCTAAGGGAGTAGAATGGAAGCGGCAAGAAGCAAGAGATATTCCAAACCTGTTTGTCTGCTGCACAAGAGCAGGGCCAGTTGTATCCCCAGTTCCTAATACAGCCCTGGTGCATGAAAGGGACATAGCAGCTACTGTTAAATGAAGAGATGAATTAAAGAAGTAGAAGCAGTCAAAAATTACCTCGAGTTTCCGGGCTACGTGGCTGAGAGAATGTTGCAGAAATTGGAAGAGAAATTGGTGGCTGAGCAGTGGGGAGAAAATGGAATGTTGGGGATCATCCAGGGTGGACCTAGAGAGGGCTTTCTAGAACCACTGACAGAAGGTATCGATGAAGCCCTAGAATTAACGAGAATGTCATCGAATCACAGAAATGGAAGAAGGGCTGGAGACATTCTTGGAGTTAATCTGTGAAGCTATAGTGTGTACCTGGGTCTGCTGTTTTAGACTCATGGTTCTCCACAGATGGCTGACCGATAGAACCATTGAGTTGGTGTTTCACAGAAACAAGAAGCAGCGCTTCAGACCCAAACTCAGTGTCAGTGTGAGATTTTCGAACAGGAAGACTCAAGCGTATGCTTGCAATAGCAGTGAGAGAATTTCAACTTGAACTTTGAACTTATCCGGAATTTTACAATGAGGAAACCTTAAGAAAAAAAAAGAACACAATTTTCATTTTAGAATGTATAAATTTTGAGTTTCATGGGGAGGAAGTATTTTAATTTTGAAGTACATACAAAGATGGGGGTGGGGAAAGGATCATAATCTTTGCGGTGATTGAGCCAGATGGCAGACAAGCCCTGATGTGCCCCTCCACCCCACACACCTCCAGAAGTGGCAGTGTCTATATATGCATCCTTTCTATAGGAGCCCTGGGGGGACAGTCACCTACATACCTGCTGTTGGCCACAGCAACCTCCTCAGTGTAGCTTTTCTGCTCCTTTCATCCACTTGACCCATCAAATATAGGCCAGACCTTTGAAATGGGCCTTTCATGTTCTGTGGTTACTACTCCTTTTTTTTTTTTTTTTTTTTTCGGTATGCGGGCCTCTCACTGTTGTGGCCTCTCCCGTTGCAGAGCACAGGCTCTGGACGCGCAGGCCTGGCGGCCATGGCTCATGGGCTTAGTTGCTCCGCGGCATGTGGGATCTTCCCAGACCAGGGCACGAACCCGTGTCTCCTGCATCGGCAGGCGGATTCTCAACCACTGCGCCACCAGGGAAGCCCTGGTTACTACTTCTTAAGGTTATATACTCCTAGAACCATAAAAATCAAAATTCATCCACTCTTAGATCTGAGCATGACCTTGGAGGTGAACTAGTTAAATCTCCTTGAGGGAACTGGGAACCAAGTCTGACCTCCCCTCCAAAGATAGAATGGCCAGCTTTTTGGCCGAAGCTGGCCTTCCAGGATCTGAGGTTGAAAGTGGGACTGAGTGTGGATCCTGCTGTAGAGCGTTCAATCAGGAGGACAGCGTAGGGCAAGGAGCTCGAGAACCACATCCTCACAGTTGTCAGACACAAGTGCAAACAGGTTTCAAGTAGGAAGTAGGACCTGGAGAAGCGTGATAAGGTGACTGGACAATCTCTGGGGTGTGTGGGGGTGGGGGTTCCTTACAGACCCTTGAGGGTGAAGGCTTCCCTGCCCCCCAGTAACTTGGTTCTGCTGTGAGCTAGGGGCACCCACTTCCCCCAGAGAGAGATTTCTCCAGCACTCTTAGGATACTAGAGTTAACTCCCATCACTAGTGGACATAAGGGTTTTGGAATAAAGGGGAAAAATACAAAAAGACCACAAGTATTAGCTAAACATGATGGAACTATGCACTTATTATAAAGTAATATTAATTTTCCAAAAAGGAAAATTGAATCCATCAACTTGTGTTGGATATGTATAAAGGTATCTAGCTAGCTTTCAATTATTTTTTCTATTTGCTTACTGACTTCTCTACCCACCTCCATTTCAAAAAATTATGTATTCATTTGTTCATTGTTTACTCAGCAAATTGGTATTATTTGCCTAATATGTGTTAGACCCTGGATATACAATAGTTCAGTTTTCAAAAGATGATTTTAGTCTACTACTGATATGAATACAGCTCATTTCATCATTTATTCTTTCTTTTCCTAAGAACAACTCTACTTTCATAGGAGAAGAGTCATTTCCCTTAAGCTGAAGTATTTCTTTTTGGGAAGAGTATCACTGACATTTCATGTACATTCATCCTCAGAGTAAGCAGGAATTTATAATCTGTCCCTTACAAATCATCAAAAATAATTTGAGGGCTTCCCTGGTGGCGCAGTGGTTGGGAGTCCGCCTGCCGATGCAGGGGACGCGGGTTCGTGCCCCGGTCCGGGAAGATCCCACATGCCGCGGAGCGCCTGGGCCCGTGAGCCATGGCCGCTGAGCCTGCGCGTCCGGAGCCTGTGCTCCGCAACGGGAGAGGCCACAACAGTGAGAGGCCCGCGTACCGCAAAAGAAAAAAAAAATAATAATAATAATAATTTGAAAATTACCCTAGCTTATCTTCACTTCTGACAGGAGTTTGTTTGTAATATATTTATTTTCACTTTTCAGTTTGCCTTGGGTTTCAACATTATTTACACTCGATGTCTTCCCAGCCTCCATTCCATACCACCTTCTTTCAACACTTAGCCGAACGGTGGATGGTGATGTTACGTTGACTTATTCTCAGTGTGATCTTCAGTAGGGTCAGCAGGCAGTATTTTCTGCAAAAGGCATTTTCTCCTAACTGAAAGGAGAAGAAAGCTAACTCTAGTTTCCTGTGGGCCAAGTCCCTTGTGAATTCCGAGAGGGAGAAAAAGGTTAATTGTTAACAGGTCTGTGCATGTGTCGCTTACAACTCGCCACTGCATCCCTTCAGTCTCACACCCTTTCAGCAGTAGCGTTTAGCACAATGAGACCAGATGGAGTTTTTTATTGCTTTCTTCAGTAAGATACAGGGTGAGTTTAAAGAAGGCGATCTTTAAGATTTATCTCTGTGTTCTGGCATAAGAGTTCAATAATTCCTTTAATCCGTGTTGTCATCTCCCTTGGCCTTTTGCTTTACTTTAGTCTTTTAACATCTCACCTTACTTTAATAGCAATTATCAGAATCCATATACTAATTCAACCTAACAAGAACTCTAGTAGTATGAACCTAGTCAAAGAAAGGCACTGAACCTGGCATTCACATTAGACTTCATAATGATACTATATTTCACAGACAAATGATCTGTTTTCAATAACTACAATTTAGCTGTAATTTATCTTTAGAAGATCTCTGACAATAAATCAAAAGAGTTAATTGGATTAATTTTCCTTAAGAGAGAATTAGAGTCTTATAACATCCCTTAGTACTAGTTGAAGCAGTGGGAATAAACTTGTAAATGTACCATAGAAATAATTTAAATTTAGTGAACAGGATCAGCAGAAGTAAAAGCCAGGCTTTAAATGGAATTCATGTATTCTAAATTTCTTCTAGAATCTTTAAAACGATATATTTATCTAGCCATCAGTCTGTCTCTTATCTATCTCTATATATCTGTAGATATATATTTAAATACACTTAGTTCTTAGAATTGTCCTTGATTTTCTGTTTCAAGAGGCACTACACACAGGCTGTATTTCTAGGATGTTTTGGGTTAGGGCAACAGCATAGCATTTCTTGAAATTTCACAAAATCTCTACCTATCATAACTCTACATAAACAGCAAAAGAGATGTGAACATTTCAATACTTGTATCTTCACCATCCTGGAAATAAATCAGCAGAATCATTTGTCTTCATTTCATAGGTTTATTCTGTGAAATGGGATAGGACCTCCATACATCATGTGGTTCGTCCTATATCTGAAATCATAACCATCTTTAGAATCATATACTTGGTATAATTTTCACTTCAAAAGCTTCTTAGAAATCCATTTGTCCATTCTTTCTGAACCATCTTCCAAAGAATATTCACATACTTCAACATGCTAATAGGTGTTTGGGGAAACAGCTTCTGTGTGGAAATAGTTGGAAATGTCCCCTCTGAAGGCTCACAGTGGACATTAGCATATTAAAGGCTCAGCAGACCTGAAGTTAAAAAAAAAAAACAAACTGCTGGTTGGGGACAGCGGGGACTTTTATATTTTATTCTCTAAATATATTTTCACTTTTTCCTGTTTTATACAAAAATATATGGTGTGCTATCTGAGAAAGAAAGGAATAAATAGATGGCAGAGAAAGTGGAGAAAAAGAAGAGAGATAGGGAGAGATTTGATCAGTCCCAGTGAGGAATGGAACTTTAAGGATTAAGAGACGTGTCTGAAGAGCATTTTTGTAAAGTTTTATAATGTGAGGTACTGTATATCTCTTCCTCAAGAGTCACATTACTTGTCAGGGCAAGAGAAGGAAGAAAGGGAAAAAGGAGGGAAGAAAGGAAAGAGGGCAGGAGAAAAAGAAGAAGGGAAAGAGGGGCACAGAGAGAAGAAAGGAGAGACAGATGGAGAAACCTTGTGTTTACAAAACCTATTTGACTGTAGAACTCTTGATTCAAAGAGTATCTACAAAGGCTAGCGGAGTGCTGGTAAATGTTTAACAACCAGCTCTTGGGAAAAGGTGGGGCCCTGATTTGGAGCATTTCCATGGTGTGAATACTTCCTCCACGGCCAATGTCAGGCACAACGTGCACTGCCTCACAAGCTTCTGGCTCCAGCACACCCCTGCCAGTGAGCCTCGAAACAGGGTTTTGGAAGCACTGAGCTGGCAAAACTTCTTCCAATCTCCCTCCTGTACATAAACATTTTCAAGAGGAGCAAACTTGGGCTTCCCTGGTGGCGCACTGGTTGAGAATCTGTCTGCTAGTGCAGGGGACACGGGTTCGAGCCCTGGTCTGGGAGGATCCCACATGCCGAGGAGCAACTAGGCCCGTGAGCCACAACTACTGAGCCTGCGCATCTGGAGCCTGTGCTCCGCAACGAAAGAGGCCGTGATAACTGAGAGGCCTGCGCACCGCGATGAAGAGTGGCCCCCGCTTGCCGCAACTAGAGAAAGCCCTCGCACAGAAACGAAGACCCAACACAGCAAAAATTAATTAATTAATTAATAAACTCCTACCCCCAACATCTTCTTTAAAAAAAAAGAGGAGCAAACTAGGCCTAGAGAGGTTATTTGACTGTCGAAATTATATGGATACTCATCTTTAGTGGTATCTAAACTCTAATTTCTAAATTTGATGATGATTTCATACTATCTAATGTAAAAATCTAGCTATGTGGAAGGAAGTATAGTATCAAAGCCCAGTAATAAGGAAGACCCTTCCCTTAGAAATACAAATAATATCTTTTAACCGCTCAGCTCCTCTTTCTGCAGATGGCATAATTTGGATACTATGTGTCTATTACCCATACCTTTTAAGAGTAATAATACATGTGGGTTCATTCATTCATAAATACTTTAAAATCCTTAGTCAAAAGCAGCTGTATGACAATTTAAAATGTTATTCTGAAGTCATTCAAGTGTCATTCAAATTGTGAAATCTCTCAGATCTTGGTCTTGAACTGAGGTCAGAGGAAGGACGCTACTTTAGAAACAAAGGAAAGTTAACTGTAACTTATTTCAGTGCTTTTGTTGTTCAGCTTTTCCTCTCAAACCATAATTCATCTTATATATTTTACTTGCCTCATCATATTTTCAAAAGACAAAGATTTGTTGAGATACAGGCTTTTAAAACATAGAATTGTTTTGATACATATTTACACACATATATATAAATAAACTTGATTTTGTCTGTGGAAGATGATGCTTCCTCTGGGTTCAAAGATGAGAATATACATTTGCTTGTACTGAGAGTCATTATCCTTTGTGGTAGAGACATCCCTGTGAGCTCTTCTATAAAAGGATTTGTTATATAAATCCCAGGTTCTTCCCTGACTGGCCTCCACTGATCTTAGACAAGTCCCTTAATCTCTTATAACTTTGATTTCCTTATTCATGAAAAGAATGGGATAATAGTAATCTATACTTTATGGGGTAGTTGGTTTCAACTGCACAGATTTAAGAACTGGTTATTAAGTTTGTGAACTTTTGGCCATTTTACAACATTCTGACTCTTTTCGCCAAAAGCTTGGTGAGAAAAAAAAAAAACTAGAGCTAAAATTTGTTTTCTTTAAATTGTCTGCAGATTGAAATCAGGCTCTGGCTGAACCACATTTTACACCTCAAGAAACGATATGTTTAACATTTTTCTATGGTCCCTTTTCCATAATGATGCATTTCTGATTTTTCAGAGACTCTAATGAAATTCTGCAAATTTTCAGAGGTTTTTAACTTGAAATTTTCCTTTCTCTCCAAGTTTCTCCATAGTTGCAAAGTGATTGGTCCTTTGACAATGCATATGCATCGTTCAGGAAGACAATTTCCTGAGAGTTACCTAGCTTTGCTGGAAAATTCTGAACAAAATAGGTAACTGTAGGTACAATGAGCCACCCTAGGATTGATATTCTGTGATCATAGTCATTGCTCCATTCAGGTGTACTCAAGTAAGTTTATTAAGCAGCTTGTGAGTGCATATATTTTAGAAGAGAGAATTTTGGTGAAAATCCTGTAAATGATGTTACACATTAAGAAGAAGAAAAACTGTAATTAGTATTTAAGTAGGACTTTACGGTTTACCCAGTATTTCCCCATGTTGTCTCATTAAATCCTCACAACAACCTCCATAAGGTATATCATCCCCATTTTATGGATAAGGAAGTTGAGGTTTCAAGAAGTTGCCTTATTCGGGTCAGTGGAAGCCTGTCAGGGAAGTTTGGGACTCAGATGCTATGAGGACTAAATGGGGTTAAATGCAAAAAGCAGTTAGTACATTGGAAGCACTCAGTAAATTCTAGCTTTAAAAAAATAGATTTGTGTGGCTATATGGTCCCCTTTGTTGACTAAAGGAATTAATCAGACTTAAAACTCTGCTCATGCAGCAGAGGTAACAAATTAAACATATATGAAAATTCCACAGCCACTACCATCTCTGACACCAAAAACACTATTGTCAAACAGTGTTAGAGTATTGGAAAGTATAGAGATTATATAGAAATAAAAATATGTATAAATATGTATAAAATTCATGATACTTGAATTTAAACATTAATCCCTAAGACTCCAGTCCAAAAATTCTATGACTCTGTAATAATTTGGTACTAGATATTTGATATAATGAGTTTACCAAAGACAATTACTCAGTTTAGTTATCTCAGTTTTTTCCTTTTAATCTCAACATAAACCTAGTCTAAAATTAAAATTTCTACATTAACTCCAGGCACACACAGAATGTCCACATAAGGCCCATCTCTTGGGGCTTAACCGTTCACTCCTGTCTGCAGAAATCTAAAGGCCACCCCAGGCCACCAACTTAATTATAACCAGGATGCGCACCAGAGGTGAAAAGCCTCCTCGAGCAGTTTTTCAATCATCATCTCTCCAACTGACCTGGACTAGTGACACGAAAACCAGCAATTAAAAGCCTCAAGTTTAGAAATACATTCAGTTTCCCAAGTCCCCAAATGGCAAAGGTTAAGTGAATTATGTGGAGATAATTCGCCAAGATCCCAAGAGAGGGTCCTGCTGACTTCAGATTGCTGGCTGTTTCAGTTTCATTTTTTCCTTCCCAACTGATATGCTTCTTGCAGTAGTGCTGCCAATGTAAATATCAGAAAAATGAGAAAAGTTGCAGACAGGGAAAATAAAAACCCTACAATATGTTTTCTAGGAGGGGCCATGTGATTAGCACACTGTGTTTCAGTTAACACTGAGGCTTTTTCCTCTAGCTGTTTTCAAGAATAATAGTGAGTAAATTTACACTCGCCTCCATTAAAAATATTTAAGATCTTTATGGTGTTGCTTTGCTACTTAAATTGGAGAGCGTCGCCAGGCATCTTACTGTGTGAGACCATAATGGGAGCCGCAACTCTCCTTCAGGCTGAATTAGAACCACCCATTACACCTCGAGTTGTGTGGTAACACCTCCACAGTGTTTCCAATTAACTTTGTAAGTTTTTAATCAGTGACAAATGCATCTTTGTAAATTCAATTTATCTTTTATTGCAGTGCTATAAACTGTCTTGCTGCATTCCGGTACTTTGTGAACATTTTACTTGCTACTGACATAAGACAGCTGTTGGACCTACAACAAAGGCTAAGCTTTATGAGTTACCTGAATTAGGATGTAGGTGAAGTAATTAAACCCCAAAGAGAAAGAAGGAGGAAACAGATAGCCCTCCACCATCCACACACACCAATACACAGACAGGAACTCCTGAAGCAACTGTGAAGCTGAAACATTCAAGATTAAATTCCCAGAAACTCCCTTCTTTGATTGTGAGTTGAAACTCACATTATGTTGAAAGAGGTAGGTAAGTGAAAAGGTCAGGCACATTTTATTAATAAATCCATACTGATATTTGTTTTTCTTTTTAATCAGATTCAAATGCATCCTGTTAAAGGGCCATGAGTGATTAGGTCATAAATCTGAACAACCTTGAAGATGATGAAGGAAATGCTTCTCTGTAAAGCGATCATCATGCTGCCTGTTTCATCATTTACACATTTTTACAGGTGCAAGGAAAATGTTTAATTTCAAATTGCTTGCAAGACTCAGAATAAAATATTACTTTATAGGATCTTCAGATAATAAAGTAAATGAGCTAATAGCACACCTGAAAATACAGGGTGTTTTGTTTGTTTCTATCTTTGCTCCTAAAATAATAAAACGGCAAAAAATTAGGGGAAGGATTAGTGTGTTTGACCTCAACTATACTGACTTCAGGATTCTAGCTTAGGTTTTGTTTTGTTTGAATATTATTAATGACACTTTCACTCACTGCCCCTTGATGAAATTATGTCATTGTGAGTAATACGGTCATGAGACATATCTTTTGTTTCATATTTAATCAAAAGTCTGCATTTTTATAAAGGCAGGAAATTTATAGATGACATTTACCATTTTTTTCCTTAAATACTGAAGAATTCTTTTGTCTTATTTTTAGATTCATCACTCAACCATGAGACATTTACATCTGTGCCTTTCTATTATCCCATTGAAAATATTGTAAATGTTGTAATTTGTCAGGAGTTTTTGGACCCTGGCATTATTCTAATTTATTCATTCATTCATTCATCAATTCACTTATTCATCAAGTATGTAATCTCTGCCTAGGATAAACAGTGACTGAAGATGTGGCCCCTCTCCTCAAGATCAAGGATTATAAATGAAAGAAAATTTTCAGACCTATATATATTTATGTGTTGTTTATTTCAGATGTTGATTTAGACTTTATATGTTTTTTAAATGTTTTTAAAAATCAGCCACGACCTAAAACTTTTCATTGAATCCATACATTATTACCATTTCTAAACTGTAGGCTTGTCTTTCTTTGACCTTTTCTGAAGGGCATACTCTTTGAATACTGTGTTTATTCTTCTGTATGTATCATAGACACTTGATAGCATATGAATTCTTTCTAATACATATACAAACTAGGCAGAACACAGTTTTGATTTCATTACCCTATTTTTTCCCGTTCTTTATTACAGGTATTAAAGAAAGAAGAAAATTCTTGACAGGTTACTGTATAGCTACTTTAGAATGTAGGAACTAGACATGAAAAGGGCCCTTTCAAATTGCTATCAACTGATCATTAGTTTCTCACTGTTTCTTGTGGGTGCTCAGAAAAATATGGCCTGGTGTAGGAGGGGAGTTTTAGCAGACAGTATTGAGTTTATGTTCTTTATCCCACAATATGATTTTCACCCAGTTGCAGGAGCACTCCAGTGATAGTCCCGGGACTTGGAGGACAAGAAGATTTATGCCCTAGCACAGCACAGTCCTTAGATAGGGAGGCCCTCAAGGGAGTTACTAAGCGTGGTTCCCCACCCTCAGTTCTCAGCCCAACCCTAACAAAACCAACCCAGGGATGTTCCCAAAGAGGTGGAGAGACAGGTGGCCTCCCAGAACTCAGGCTTTCATGATCATCTCCCAGGATGTCATCTGACACCCCAACGCGACACCAGAACATGCCTTAAAGTTGGGACAGGGCTTCCCTGGTGGCGCAGGGGTTGACAGTCCACCTGCCGATGCAGGGGACGCGAGTTCGTGCCCCGGTCCGGGAAGATCCCACATGCCGAGGAGCGGCTGGGCCCGTGAGCCATGGCCGCTGAGCCTGCGCGTCCGGAGCCTGTGCTCCGCAACGGGAGAGGCCACAACAGCGAGAGGCCTGCGTACCGCAAAAAAAAAAAAAAAAAAAAAAAAAGTTGGGACAAATCAAAGACGAGATTCAAAGGTTTTGCACAGGTGCCCTGGTGCAGTGAGCAAACTGTAAAAAGCTGCCGCTTGCCGATAGCTTGAAATACACAAGCAGGCATGGCGCTGTCACAACAGCCCTACGTGGTTGATAAGGAAGCAGAGGCGCAGTGACTCACCTGGAGATAACAAAATTCTGGAGCTGGAATTCATACCCATGTTGGCTATGAATTCCACAGTTATGGACAGTATTGCAGACAGTATAACAGTCCATGCTCTTAACCACTATGGTAACTTGCCCATCAGATGCCAAAATGTCACACTATCTCTGAAGCCTAAATACTTATTCTTTAAAATAAAATTTTAAATCTATGATATCTCTTGAGTAACAAAGTTTACACCCCAGAAACCCATCCTTATGTGAAAACTAAATAATTGTTGCTATAGTTCAATGCCATTTCTTTTTACTTTATGCTGCCAAGCTATGTTCGATAAACATTATTACCGCTGTAGTAAGTATGCATTAGAATTAAAGACGCTCTGTAAAATAGCAATGAGTCTGCCCTGTTTCGTTGCAAACCATGCCTTTATTTTAGAAAAGTAGGTTAATTTTCCCCCCACTAGATTGTTTCCGTTTAAACCATCTTACAACCAAAGCTACCTTACCGTAATTTATGTTTAGCTTTTTTTTGTTGTTGTTTGTTTTTTTGCGGTATGCGGGCATCTCACTGTTGTGGCCTCTCCCGTTGCGGAGCACAGGCTCCGGACGCGCAGGCTCAGCGGCCATGGCTCACGGGCCCAGCCGCTCCGCGGCATGTGGGATCCTCCCGGACCGGAGCACGAACCCACGTCCCCTGCATTGGCAGGCGGACTCTCAACCACTGCGCCACCAGGGAAGCCCTGTTTAAATAAAATCCTTCTAATAATGTCTCTTGCGTATGAAGGACTTAATATTATTGTATGTGATATGCAAATTGTTTCCACCAAAACAAACTAAAAGCAGGTTTGTACATATTCTGTATTATTTAGTGATGTAAAACTCTAGCTCTTGAACTAATTAATTAGGGATCATTAGGAATTATCATTTTGGATCAGGGTCAGGGAACATTTTAAAAATCAATGAACATTGAAGGCTTCACTCTCTCCACACCCCAAAAAACAAAAATGATTAAGAACAAATTCCTTGGGTATTGTCAGGCACCCTCGGAACACTCACGTCTGGTATCTTCTGCAACAGCTCAATCAATAGGGAAGAGTAATGTAATAATTGCTGCAACATTTTCTGTAATTCCTCATTGTGATAGCAACACCGTTTCAGTGACATTCAGAGAGACTATTTATGGTGCTTAAGGTAAGAAGTTTCTGCCATGTGCAGAATAACAAATAAATTAGCGTGGATATTTAACCCTTAATGTGAAAAACTCAGTGAAAGTAAAGAAGCAGGTGAGCACTTATCGTAAACTTAAGTTATCAGATTCTCTCTATGCCAGACAATAGTCACAGGACATTGAGCCACAGGGCATTTGAACAGGAAGAATAGTATTTGATGACCATTAATTAAGAGAGGACCAGTTGAATAAAATATGGTATATCCACACAACAGAAGATTATGCAATTGTTAAATAAATTGTTAAAAGATGAGGAAGCTTGCTGTGTACTGATACGAAAAATTCTCCAAGATATTTTATTGAGTGGACAAAGCAAACTGCAGGATATTTTGTATATACTAGTCTACCTTTTACATATAATCGGAAGAAAATTAAGCACATACATTTGTATTTACATCTATATCAATAAGGAAACTCTGAAAGCTATATCTAAAACTAATAACGTTTTTACCTAGGTGTATGTGTCGTGAGTGGGGGTACTGGGGTGGATGAAAGACATTAATGAGTGCAAGCTATTTACATAAATATCTTTATATAAATATCATTATATATTATATATATATTATTTATATACATATAATGAACATGTGAATGTATTACTTATTCAATAAATTTTAAGTTGCTTAAGTGATGTATGTACCATCAACAGGAAACTAGTTAAGTAAATATGGCAGATTCATAGAGTGGAATATTATGTGGCCATAAAACAGAATAAGGAAAGTCTTTATGTGTTGAGAGAGAAAGATCTCTCAGATGTGTTACTGTGTTTAAAAGGATATTCACATGCAGAATAATGTCCTTCACATGCTACCATTTTTGTGGAAGGAGGAGGAATATAAACTTGTACTTGCTTGTGTATGATTAATTAGCTCTAAAGGGACATACAGAGAATGAATATCTGTGGTTGGTTCTATTGAGGGAAACAACTTTGTGGTGTAGCCTGAGGGTAGAAGGGAGACTTTTCATTGACTAGCTTGTTATGCTTTTTTTAAAAAAAACATTTGACTGTATTATCTTTTTATAAATGTAAAATTCAAGCATTTAATTTTTAAAACAGTATTTAATTATAATTACTTCTTTTTCCTAAAGAAAGAAAAGAATGAATCAATAAATTGATCTCAAAAGCACAGAAAAGAAGAAAACCAAGCTCTAATTTATCAAATTACTAATCCAACTACTATCAAACTACTAATATCTCTCCTAATTTTTTTCTATACTAGTTTGACTGTAGTGTACTACTTTGATTCAAACTTAGCTTAATAAACTTAACTGGATTCATGTTTTCTAGACATGTAAATACATGTCGTATTTGTCTCTCATCCACCCCACCTCCCACTCCAGGAAGGGAAGACTAAATGGACTGAGATTGCATAAATTAAATTTTACCTGGTTCATTATCACTTTCAAATAATTTATGCATTTTAAGCAGCTGCTTTTCTTCCCCTATGTGTCAATCATGCAAATTAGCAAGACCTCAAAGAAACTAGCCCGTAATAAATCAGTTGTTAAGCTAAGTCTTTCACAGGGTTATCTTTCCCTGTGCAGATGTTAACAGCTGTAAAGCACCCACACTTCCACATTGGAAAGTAGTGGAATGATCGAGTTTATAGTTAAACACATGTAAGGTTTAATCTTGCCCTGCCATTTATAATCTACATGTCCTTGGACAAATCATTTAATGCCTTTATGCCTCGGTTTTCCTTATCTGTAGAACTGGAATGAGAAAGCCTATTCACAGGGCTGTCATTTATATAAGGTAGTAGACTAAAGTGTTCGGTAGAACTTTTGTTACTGGGATGACCGATTGTCCCAGTTTCCCTGAGACATTTTTCTTCATCCCTGAAAGTCCCACGTCCTGGGAAACTCCTTAGTCCCAGGCAGATCAGGACAGCTAGTCACCCTATTTGCTTCAAAAGGAATATTCAGTGTGAATTAAAATTTTGAGTGCCCAAACCAGGGAGGGCAGTAGTGTCCACAATAGATTATTTTTATGCCTTCTTGAGAGGCTTCAGTGAGGACACAAAAAGTCAGTTCTGAAATTTTTAGGCAATTAAAGTACACAATTGGAAAAAAGAAGAAAAAGAAATTAAGATTTCACTACTTGTAAAAGCAATATGTGGTTCTATGATAAATAGAAATACTGTAGGACATTTGATGAGCGCTAATATGTGTATGTGTATGTATATATGTGCGTGTGAATGCATATGCCAGACACTGTTCTAAGCACTTCACATCCTTTTATCATTTAATGCTTAGAACAGTCCTATAAGGAAGTTCTAATGCTTAGAACACTACCTATAAGGAAGGTACTGTTACTCTCATTTTACAAATGAAGACACTAAGGCACAGAGATGTTGAGAAATTTGCCCATAGTAACCAAAGAGGAGACGATCAAGGTGGGATTCAAAAACAGTAGAATGGGGCTTCCCTGGTGGCGCAGTGGTTGAGAGTCCGCCTGCCGATGCAGGGGACACAGGTTCGTGCCCTGGTCCAGGAGGGTCCCACATGCCATGGAGCGGCTGGGCCTGTGAGCCATGGCCGCTGGGCCTGCGGGTCCGGAGCCTGTGCTCCGCAATGGGAGAGGCCACAACAGCGAGAGGCCCGCGTACTGCAAAAACAAACAAACAAACAAAACAGTAGAATGGTTCTGGAGCCCATTCTTTATTGAACATGCCTATAAAGGACCCTCAATATCGAGAACTTCATCGTTCATTTCTATTGTAAATGCTATAAACAGAAGTTCATCAGAGAACATTGAGGTAGGAACTCCACAAGGAGTTCTCAACTGAGCAGGAGAGAGATGCAGCTGCTGCCTCTGGGAACTTTAGGAAACTCTGAAGAAGAAGGTGGAGCAGCCTCAGCTATTCATCATGGACACACTGACACTTTTGAGTATTGGAGGGCGACAAGGGGGAGTCAGACTCCTAGTTATTCCCTTTTTCCCCTGCTTCCCTCAACTTCTAGGAGACCTTGGCGGTTAGCTGAAGCAGTTCACAGAAAAATCCACCTATGTCTTTGACCACGGCAACACTATGAAGATTAAAGGGAGAAGTGTGTCCGTTACAAAATGAAGACCCACCTTCCCAAAGCCTACTTCTTTGTTACCTCCTGCCACTAAGCATGGACTCTGCTGAATCCCCTTTCCCCAGTATGGAATGGACTGGGAAGAGCACTGACCTGGAGAGATTTTTAAACAACTTGTCCAAAAGCACTACCTCTTAGCCATTCTGTGCCTCAGTTTCCTTGTCTGTAAAATGGGTCCTATAACATTATTCCTGTCTACATCACTCACATTATTGTGAGGATCATGAAATCTTGGTCTGTATGGCAAATATTTGTGGAATGCCTAATACGTACAAGGTCATAAATGAGCGAAGACAACAATAGCAACAAAAAGAAAGTACAAGGTAAGCAGGGAAAGATGAGTACTGATTTGACTTGGGAGCCAGATGGCCTGCATTTTAGTTCTGGTTCTGTTGGAGACCAACTATGTGTCTGGCCTCAATGCCACTGGGCATTGGGTTCATCATCTATAAGTGAGAAATTTAGATCAGCTCTTTCTTAGCTCTAAAATTCTATTTTAGGGATAGTCAGAAATCCCCAACTGCTGTGAAAAATCTCTGCACACAACTGAGAGGAGATTCAAAAGCTCAGCATCCCTTGTCTTTTCAGCCCCTCCAGCGCTGTGAGCATGTATCAAGCACTATCTACTGTGTGGAAAACTTTCTGCTGAGTAGGAACAAGGTGAATGAGACCCAGCACGTGCCCTCCACTCACATAGGACTGAGTGAGAATTATTTTTGCCTGCCAAAATCTGAGAAATCTCTGGCAGGAAGTGGGTTACCAGCTGGGGCTGAAGGTTGGGTAAATCTTTAATGGGCAGTAGATGACAAGGCACTGAGGGCAGAGGCAGCAACCTGAGTGGGGCAGGGGAGTGCTAGTTGTCTAGAATCCTACTGCAGACTGCAAAGAGAGGTCACAGGGCTCGGTGAGAGCAGATAATAAATATTACAGAGAGCTCTTTTACTAGGGTCACAGCTACCCAGGCTGCTAAGTGGGAAAGAAATACCACCCAGACTGCTAAGTGGGAAAGAAAATGGAGGTCGTGGGTAATAAGGGGGAGGAGAGAGAGGAGAGCCTGAAGTGGAAGCCTAAATGCAAGGCCCAGGAAAGGCTTCTTTAGAAAAGGCGGGGGGCGGGATTTGAACATGTTTGTGAATATATGACAAATTAGCAGCCGAAAGAGAGCAACATAGAAAAGTTCACTTTGGGAAGGAGCAAGGAATTTTATTCTTTCCAGACTTCAGCTATGGGAAGAAAAGAAAACTTCAAGAAAATGAAAATAGTTGATAAAGGGTGGGGAGAGGTGGAATTGGAGGAAGGTGGTCAAAATTCCAGTCATAAGATAAATAAGTGCTACAGATGTAATGTACAACATGATGACTACAGTTAACACTGTTGTAACCATATATAGGAAATTTGTTAAGAGACTAGTTCCGGACAGCTCTCATCACAAGGAAAAAACATTTCTTTTGTTTATTTAAATCTATATGAGATGATGGATGTCAACTAAACTTATTGTAATAATCATTTCACAATATATAAGTCAAATCATTATGCTGTACACCTTAACCTTATACAGTGCTATATGTCAACTACATCTCAATAAAAGTAAAATATAAGTGCATGTAATAATAATACTACCAAAAAAAAGAAAATAGTTGGTGGAATTTGTGTTACATGGTCTCAATCAACAGAGTAGTCTTCGTGTTTCTATAATAAGGACAGTGGTACTTAATTACTGGGATAATTAATGTTTTGGTTAACTGAAGGCTTATTGAAGATTTCAAACAGAAATTCTACCTTTGTTCCAACTTCAGTTTTTAAAGTCTATTATGCTACCCTCCTTTCTTGGAAATTAAAATGTACAAATGGGCTTAAAATTAGGATTTCTTGGGTTTTTTAATAAAATAGTCTCAATTTTAAAATTGATGATTATAGAAAATATGGAAAATAAGAAAAGTGTGAGGAGGAATAATTTTCACAGCCCAAACATTACTAATATTTTGGGGCTAGTATTTCCCTCTAGTTTTTTTTTTCTAGGCATTTTTAACTGTTATGGTCTGATGCAAATAATATATATTGGGGTATTTTTCCATTTAATCTTAGAAAACAGGAATTTTCTCATATTATTACAAACTCTGTCAAGAGTTTGCCTACACTCTTCATTTTAATATCTGAATTCTGTGATGAAACTATGCCATTAATTATTTAGTCACTCCTCTATTTGGACATTTTGGGTGGTTTTTAATTTTTCACCATGACATATAATGCAGCAGTATGCAAATTAGGAAGGAGTTTTCTAATTTATTTAGGATAATTTTCTTAACTTTGATTCACATACCATACAATTCATCCATTCAGAAGTGTTTTGAATTAAGTTTTAATTCCATAATTAAGGATCTGGCTGTTATTAATGGTCAGTTGTTTTACTGGGAACAATGATGTCCCAAAGTAAAAGCCCAGGACAGTGTTGTCCAATAGAGATATAATGCAAGTTATATAGGTAATTTTAAATCTTCTAGTAACCACATTTTTAAAAAGTAACAAGAAAAAGGTGAAATTTATTTTAATAATACAATTTTATTGAACTTATATCTAAAATATTTTCAGCCATTTTTTTTTTTTTGGCTGCAAAAAGCTTTACTGTTCCCATTTGGCCCAAGGCTTGGGAGAGGGCTCCAGGGTGGTTACAAAGCTGCCTAGTGGCTGCAGGGACGGGCTTCAGGCAGAAGCTCTGACACCAGAGGGCTCCTCAGAGGCCGCTGTGGGACAGGCTGGGACCTGAGACCCTTTACTGGAGTGCCTCCACCTGGACAAATGTCTCCTGCAGCAACAGAATACAAAGAAACTCTAAGGGACTAAAACTAACTGCCTGCATGCACAGTTGGGGCAAATTATGAACAAAGAGATAAAAAAAGGCCAAAACCTAAATGACACTTCTGAGGTGTGGGGAGCAAAAGCAGGATACTAGGCATGATCCCTACTCACAGCAGCACCAAGGGACGGGCAGACCACCTAGGCCGCCCCTCCAGCCCCACCCACCGATCTACCCCTACCCTCACCCCATTTAAGGGACCAACCAGTGCAACACACCCTCGCCATTCCCAGGAACGAGCGAGGGCACCTGTTACTTGCTTTTGCTCCCTCATGCTGCAGCATGAGTCTCAATAAAGCCTTGCCTAAATTCCCCCTCTGGCCTCTTATCAATTTCTATTGATTAAAGAGTCCAAGAACCCAGGTTGGTAACAGCTGGGCTCCAGAAGGCCCTAGCCATGCTTGAGGGTGAGCGTTTGGAAGAGAGCTCGCCCACCCCAGCCTGGGGACCAACCAGCTTGCAGAGGTGAGTCACGTGGTCCTCATCTTCTCAGGGAGTTTCACCTGCTCAGTCAGGTCGCGGCTCTCCTGGAAATCACAGAGCGGGGAGTCTGGCGGGCGGCTTCCACAGAGTCCTGGGTTTTACTCCACTCATCTTGGGGCGGCTTCTGCATGTCCAGGAAGAGGGCACAGCCGCCCCTCTGGCTTTGTATTTTCAAGAGACGGCTGGGCACCCTCGCGCTTCTCCTTGGCCAATTCGTGGAAAAAGTGGCCCACGCTCGCCAGAGCCACGTCGTCTCCGTGGAAATAGGAGCCCAGAGAGAGGTAGGTGTTGAAGGCCTGCAGATGCAGGTTGACCAGGCCGTGGACGGTGACCTCCACCTCGGTGGAATAATTCTGACGAATCTGGGAGCTCATGGTTGATTGGTAATAAAGCGCTAAGCTCAAAAAGTGGTGTTGGCTGGTCCCGGTGGCCGAGGATATCTCAGTGGTTGGTTCTGAAGGCTGCGACTGGAAAAAGGTTGGAGGGTGGTCGGAGGCTGGAGCATAGGGCGTCCCTGGGCCTGTTCTGTCCAAATACTGTTGAAGCAAGAGACAGATCCACGGACCGCCAAGCCCACTGCCTCAGACTTTAATCAATATAAAAAATGATTACTGAGATACCGTCTTTTTCATCCACGCTCAGTTTCCAAAAATCTAGTATGTATTTCAAACTTTAGCAGGTCTCAGTTTGAACTAGTCATATCTCAAGTACTTGACAGCCTCATGTGGCTAGAGGCTACTATGTTGGATAGTGCTTGCAAGTCTAGGAGTTTGGCTGACCAAATCTTTGGAAGGTAGCAGAAAGTTGCTTTAAATATATCTTCTGATTTATTTCCCTTTATCTTCCTTTTTTTAAATTAAAAAAAAAAATGAAGCAGGAACAAAATTTAGATAACTGAAAAATCCTCCTAGAGAATGCTTAACTAAGTACTTACTGCTTTCACATACTACTTATTATTGAATATTTCTACCTCATGAGTAACAATTTATAATGTGTGAAAAAGATGGTTTTAAAATATCTACTCTGTTATTCCAGTTGGACTCTGGAGCTATTTCTGTTTATGGAATCTATGTGATTATGCTGAATGCTAAACATCAGTGCTGACATTCTCCCCAAGTGGTAAATACTTTCCTTTATTGGGTCTTTAATGATGAAATATACAGGAAAGAAAAAAAAACATAAATGGATTTCACTATTCTATGCAGGTGAAAACCATGTTTTTCAATGTATTCTTTTCACAATAAAAAGTATTTGATCTGAGGGCCTCTATAATCCCAGGACACACAATCATTCTCTGTTGTATGACAACTTCCTGCCATGAATAATTATTTTCCAAAAGCGTATCAGGCCAGAGATGAAGCAGAGAGTGGGGGAAAGAGGCCATGGTGACCTTAGGCAGATTTTTTTACTAGTAGGAATCAGTTGGCTAGTTATTACCACCTGGCGCTGCTAATGAGTCTAGCTGGGAAAATAAAGCTGGAAAGCATTCCACAGCAGGCTGTGCTGTGGTCCAGGTCTGGGGAGTCCTTTGGGGTCTGGTGAGCATGTGAAGATACATTTTAAGGTGTTTTGATTATTACAGAAATCGAACTCTTAGTTCTTCAGTTTTAAAAGAAACTTGTTGGGAATTCCCTGGATGTCTAGTGGTTAGAACTCTGTGCTTTCACTGCAGAGGGCTGGAGTTCTATGCATGGTTGGGGAACTAAGATACTACAAGCCGTAAAGTGCAACCAAAAAAGAAAAATGTTGCTGAGAAAACATTATCAGTTATTGATTCATTTATGCTTCTGTAACATACGTATTTTACTGTATTTACAATATAATTTTAAAAACTTAAATATATCTGATACATTAAAACCCATTTCGTTGTAGTATTCTCAGAGGAAGTATACTAGCTCTTCCAAGAAAGTATTTCCACTACTAATTCAAATTGCCTCTGAGCAATCTAAATAAAGAGACAATATAGTGCAGTTATTCAGAGCAGGAAGGCTATTGTCAGAGAGTCCTAGATTCAAATCTGACCTCCACCAGTTACCAGCCCTGTGACCTGAAAAACGTTATTTTTCTGTGCATAAGATCTTTTCTAAAAATAGGAATAGTGGGCTTCCCTGGTGGCGCAGTGGTTGAGAGTCCGCCTGCCGATGCAGGGGACGCGGGTTCGTGCCCTGGTCCGGGAGGATCCCACATGCCGCGGAGCGGCTGGGCCCGTGAGCCGTGGCCGCTGAGCCTGCGCGTCCGGAGCCTGTGCTCCGTCCGCAACGCGAGAGGCCACAACAGTGAGAGGCCCGCGTAATGGAGAAAAAATAAAAAATAAAATAAAATAAAATAAAAATAGGAATAGTGAGAGTTATTTGAAGGCTCAAGTGAGATAATGCATATGTGGTACTTAGCCAAATGCCCGGCACTGCTGTCATTGTTGTAGGGATTTTGGGGGGGAAAGGGGTTATTATTATCACATACATCTCACGTATTCCAAGGTATCACGGGGTAGAGAATAGCAAATAAAAAGCCAGGGGAATAGCAAATAATCAAGCATCAATTATGTGACCCAACTGCTGTGCTACATGAGAGGAAAGCATGGCTATCCCATAAGTTGTGAGAATGAGGGGAAAAACGACTGCAGTGATGGGAAGAGGAAGTAGTAGGAAATATTAAAGTAACTTATTTACCAAAAAGATGCTTTACTAAAACACTTCACATGTTGTTAATTAATGAATTCAATATGTATTTGTTGAACGGTAACCATATGCAAAACACTGTGCTTGGTATTGGGGTTACAAAGATTTAGATAAGTTCCCTGCCTTCAATAATTTCAAAGCCCAGCAGTGTGTTGCCTTTATTATTGTACTGCAGTATGTACCACCTTGCCTTGTTCATCAGTGTTGGCCTGTTGATTGCTGTCTTATTCACATTTGTACCTCTGCACTCAGTACCGTGCCTGGTTCATAATGGGTACTCAGTAAGTGTTTGCTAATGTGAATTCCTTAGCGTGAAAAAGGGATTCAATCATTATTGGATTTCCGGCTGTAATAAATAAGCTCTTGAAGGCAAAGACCCATGCTTGTAAATGTCTTGATGCAGAGAAACTTCTTGATATTAGGTTAGCAGTTATGCCAATATTAAAATACCGTTATTAAAATGAGTTGCTGTGTAATTGTTTGTTTGTTTGTTTTTTGCGGTATGCGGCCTCTCACTGTTGTGGCCTCTCCCGTTGCGGAGCACAGGCTCCGGACGCGCAGGCCTGGAGGCCATGGCTCATGGGCTTAGTTGCTCCGCGGCATGTGGGATCTTCCCGGACCAGGGCACGAACCCGTGTCTCCTGCATCGGCAGGCGGATTCTCAACCACTGCGCCACCAGGGAAGCCCGAGTTGCTGTGTAATTTTAAAATGCAGTTACTGTGATCTCAATTTTCAGCAGGTTCGTTTACTCACAGGTGCATAAAATATACAATTGCATTGCACTCTTATCTAATTAAGGGCAATAAAGCAATGCAAATATGCCCTCTGATAAATAGGTTATACTTGAAGTTTGGAAAAACTTTTTTTTCAGTGAGATGCTGTAAATAAGCTTTTCGTTGAATCATAAATGCTGGGACTTCATCATTTGCTTTCCATTCAGATTACTTTGGTCTATTTCCTATTTTTTAAAAGTAATTGGGCTTCCTTGGTGGCGCAGTGGTTGAGAGTCCGCCTGCCGATGCAGGGGACAAGGGTTCGTGTCCCAGTCCGGGAAGATCCCACATGCCGCGGAGCGGCTGGGCCCGTGAGCCATGGCCGCTGAGCCTGCGCGCCATGGCCGCTGAGCCTGCGCGTCCGGAACCTGTGCTCCACAACGGGAGAGGCCACAGCAGTGAGAGGCCCACGTACCGCAAAAAAAAAGAAAAAAAGAAAAAAAAGTAATAAAATGTAAGTAATAAATATGTTTAAATGAGGAAAAACTGATTACATCCTATGTGTGTTTTCCAATTCTCATGTGGACGTTATGTAGTCAATGAGAGCAATTCATAATACTGTTGCAGTGTATTTGATAAAATTATGTTTTGAGAGTGCATCCTT
This sequence comes from Kogia breviceps, assembly GCF_026419965.1. Classification (NCBI taxonomy): domain Eukaryota; kingdom Metazoa; phylum Chordata; class Mammalia; order Artiodactyla; family Physeteridae; genus Kogia; species Kogia breviceps. The sequence goes on along the minus strand of NC_081311.1, from coordinate 144,225,960 downwards.
TCTGATGTCCTGTGAAGTTGCACATTGTGATGTCATTACTGAATTTTGATAGATTGTGGAAGTTTGTAACTGATGCCTTAATAGGATGAGCAGAGGCATGCTATAGATATTCCTAGTCTATTAGAGCTCATTATAATCAGTAGTCAAATCAAATTCTAATCTACAGCCTAATCCAAGAATGATGACTTTCCATTAATCTGTGATGGATTTTTATTTCTTTATTATGAGCTAAATGTGTAAGCACAGAAGAGTCAAAGCCATCTTGGCACAACCTAATTCCCAGGGCTCCCTCTACTGGTAGTGGAAGACAACAAATTTACAGAGAGTTTAAGAATAAGGGTATTATCATTACTACAATTTTGCCATTTATATTAAAGCTAAATTTAATGTTGGACCCTTATGCAATAAAACCAAATGTTTTGGTTTACAGCTAGCTAATTTTCCCACTAAAGATTAAGTGATATTTTTGTGGTTGAATTAATTAGTCTTTTCATCATAAAAAATTGAACTATTTTGTATCTAAAATAAATATTTGCCAGAGTTACAAAGTATAATTTATAACATAACTTACACAAATGATTACCAGAAGCTTACATAAACAGGATCAGAACACTTAAGAGAGACATAGTGAAGATTTATTTAGTAGCTACCCAAAGTACTTCATCCTCCCCTCTATAATTTCTATAAAACGTAAATACATACCCCACATACCAGCTGATAAAACAGTTACATTCTGGGCCATAATATCTCAGCATAATACATAAAAATACAGTTTAAGTGGAAAAATATATTTAACTTGCAATTCTCTGAGACCGAGCAGTTGTATATACAGTGCCCTTTTTACTTTGAAAAGTACATTCATTATCATCACGTTTTAGCCTAATATCCCTGAGATGGAGCAGTTTCTGTCATCCCCATTGAACAAGCATAGTAACCAAGGTCAGAGAGGTTAAACAGTTGGCCCCAAATTATACACTAGTTAGTGGAAAAGAGCCTTGGGCTCTTTCAATAAGGCCTCAAGGCCTCTCTCTCTTGAGGACTATTTAATTAAAAACATCAAGAAAATTATGTAAATTATTTCATTATTTATTAACTGTGTTGTCTTGAATTGCCTGTCCATATTTATGCTTCACGGTATCCTATTCAGACCACCTCTTAATAAACCCATATCTGAGGGCTGTAGACAATTTTCAACTAAGCTTACTGGTGATGAATTAGAGAGAAGAGAACTGGCGAGGAGAGATCATTTCAGCGTTATCCGCTGTGTTGGTGATAAAGGGTGAGCTGTGTTCTCCTGGCTCTGAGTTCCCAGATCATTTGGGAAGTGGTGAGAGTTCTGCCATTTTATGGGATCATAATCTGGGTTCTATTTGGGTCAACCTCAAGATAAAAGAAATATTCAAGTTCCCAGGAGTCACCCAGGCCTATAAGCAGAGGATCTTTTGAGACCAAATCACAAACTTAGCTTTTTTTCCATGCATAAGTGAACAACCTTTCAGCAAAATTTAATGACAGAATTGAGACCAAAGATTATGGTCTAACTTACAGTCCTCAATGAAATAGGTTTGATGGTTTCAGTTCAGTGCATATCATGAAAGCACTCTGGCACAATTGATAGGATGTTCATGAGGAGGTAATATACAGATCCACAGATTAAATTACTTTTCACCCCAAGAGATATTTATAGGGGTGATCTATCAAGGTTACAGGGAAGAACAGTGACATGCCAGTAAGAATGCTCAAACTAAGCTTATATGCTGGAACATAAAGACACCTGCAGTTGTGTCCTTGTTAACTACTGCAATGTGTCCTTGTAAACTACAATTGACAACTTTTCATTAAAAAGTGTTTTGGTGTTGGAATCGGTTCTAAAGATTTATACTTGTTTTTCAAGTTGAATAAAAATGCAAAAATATATCTTTTTTATTATAGAAGAGAAACTACCTACCACTTAAGATATATGGAATTACTTTTTCCATAGCAAAAAAAAGTTCGTTTTATCATAGAACAGATGCTACTTATATCTTAAAATAAGGAGTAAAGACCAGAAATGTAAAATTAATGTTTTCACAGCCATAAGTCCATTCAATTGCAAAAATTTATTTTTCTGAATAGAAACTTTAGGAAACATTTTGCCTTCAGAAAGCCTACCATGAGATCAGCTCTATTTCAACTACATTTCAGTGTTAGATGGTACAGATAGATGAAACTGTCATCTTCTACCCCACAAACTTTACTCCAATAACTCTTAATTGCGATGAAATGTGGTCCACCTGACCTTAGACTTCACACACACGTTGTATTATTTCCTTGACCTTGTCAACAATTGAGAAAATAGTCCTAACTATGCTTTCAAAAGTATAGTAACACTTAAACTATACCTCATGTATCTGATCACTTCTTTCTTCAGAATACAACCACCAAGGAACTAGAAGAAAACCGAAAAGACATCTAAGACATAAAAATAAATCAGGTCAAAGTTCATCCCCTTTCTTCCTGAGAAAATTCCTTGACCCCTCTTTTAGATCTATTTACTCTTTTATATATATTCCAATAAGCTTGGTTACCCTGGAAGAAAAGTATTTCTAGAGGTGGGCAAACTGACATTAAGAACAGCATTATGTATAGGCACTTATATATATACCAGATACAAATCAAATTACCACTCAGGTCCGGAGAAAGGGAGAATTGTGAAATGCACGCCCACACATCCATCTCTAGTCTAGTCATAATATCAGAGAGCAAGATTGAAATGTATATTTTATAATCTCTAATGAATGATAAGCTGAAGAATCTATATTGCCTGCTAACTCAAATAAGGAGTATTTGCTCCACCACTTGGCTGAGACTAGGCTGTCACAAACCCAGGAAGAGACCCCTGAGAAGATTTACACTGGGGAGGGAAGGACAGGCCTCTTCCTCCATGCCTGAGTGGAAGCCCAGACCAGGGCCAGCCAGGAAGGGGAGCAGCCAGAGTTGGCAGCCCATATAATAGGTATTCACGTGTCTAGGTAGGGCCACTTCTACAGGGTCTCCACGGTAGGTTCTTCTGCTCTATTTGTATTTCAGCACAGAAAAGCTGTGTCCCCTACCGATCCTGGGCAGCATCCAACGGGGGTGGGAGTGAGAGAAGATTTCTTCCTTCTGATATTGAGGTATTCTGACAAGAGCAAGAAATGGAGACTCCGGGTCACATACTTGGCGACCAGTTGGTCTCCCAAAGCGATAAATCATGGTTAAAACAGGAAGTCATGTCAAGTACATTTTGCCAATCAACCTTTCAATACTGAATTGAAGCCCCATTTTTCTCTGCATAAATATAACCTTGATTTGAGGAAGTCATAGGTCCTGTATTTCTTTGGTTCTCTCCCGAAATGTTGAGCCCAACAAAAATAGAGATATTCTACAAAGACTAAAAAATTTGTAATTTTCAGTGGATATCTTGAGTCTCTTTAAGTGAACATTTGAAAGTCTCTAGTGATTATTTATTTATCTCAAAGCCATCATTTGAAACTCGGTTTTTAACCTTCTTAAGTATGAGAATCCCTTGTTGAAAGTCCTTTAACTTTTAGTATCTGCTAATTAGGAAGCTACATAGTGATGACAGGCTACTGCCAGGTTAATGATTAATTTAATTTTAAATTAACTTGCATTTACTCAATCACAACATATACATATATTTGGAAAGTAGCAATGCCTATATGTGGGAGACACAAATTCAGAATCCATTCATACACCTTTTACCGTAACTCCAAGGGCTCCTAGAAACTAAGATCCATAGGTAGGAAACTATTTCTTTAGAAAAACTAAACTTATGAAAATAAGTAACTGAAGGAACATCTGACCATTTTGAATGTGGGCATATTTTAATTTGGCAGGAATCTTAAAACAGATCAAATTGAGCACACTTCCCTTTTCCTAGATCAAGTGCATTTTGAATATGAACAGGATAAACTGAAACAATGAATATTTGGCACTGAGACAAAAGAGACTTTATATTTTAATACAGGGATGGATGACAGTAAAAACCAATCCTTGTGTGAAAAAAGAGTTTAGGGATTTGGGGTTTTTTTTCCTTTTTCTCTTTTAATCCAGAGGGGGAAAGGAAAAGGCAGAAACATGTAGTGGCTAAGCGCTCTTTTTTTTAATGACAATTTTATTAACATTTGCAGGAGCAACTTTCACCTCGCGTGAATGTAGAGGCTAAAATTTTAACACCATCCTAAATTTCACGTCTTGCAAATCCCCATTTCCATAGCCTGAATTCTGATTTTAAGGAAGGATCAAAAACTGGGTTTCACCCTTTTCTGCTCAAGAAAGAAGTCTCTGAACTGATTAAAATAGCTCTTAATGAGCCTCTTGCACAGCTAACAGTTTATTTTGTGATCTTTGATGTAATTATTCACTTAACTTTGTAACCCAAGCCAGTTACTCATTACCAAATCAAAACCTTTTAGTTGGGTTAACTTTACTGATGCATGGAAAAGGGGTTAGTTAACTTGATTCAGATTATTGATACTTTCTTTTAGAAACGTTTGTGCAATTATGAAAATTATTCTTAGACTTCTGAGATGTTTTCTTTTGGCCCTTTTTGCAGTACGCGGGCCTCTCACTGTTGTGGCCTCTCCCGTTGCAGGGCACAGGCTCCAGATGCGCAGGCTCAGCGGCCATGGCTCACGGGCCCAGCCGCTCCGCGGCATGTGGGATCCGCCCGGACCGGGGCACGAACCCGTGTCCCCTGCATCGGCAGGCGGACCCTCAACCACTGCGCCACCAGGGAAGCCCCTTCTTTTGGCTTTTAGACGAGGAGCTGTCATGAGAGCTGGGCCTAGATTGTTGGAGACCTGGTTTCCATTATTACTTTACTTCTCCTTTCTACCAGAGCCTGTGCTGGCTTCCTCTCAGCCGGGAAGGTGGGTGACTGCTCCTCACCTTCCTTCTAGGCTTGAGGCTTCGTGGTCCCACTGAACTGCAGCAGTGGTGGTGCAGGCAATGGTAGTCCCAGACTGACAAGAGAGACACTTTTCCCATGATACTTCTCCCACATGTCTTCAGAGGATTTTTTCCTGGCTGTTTTTTTTTTAACATCTTTATTGGAGTATAATTCCTTTACAACGGTGTGTTAGTTTCTGCTTTATAACAAAGTGAATCAGTTATACATATACACATGTTCCCATATCTCTTCCCTCTTGCGTCTCCCTCCCACCCTCCCTATCCCACCCCTCTAGGTGGTCACAAAGCACCAAGCTGATCTCCCCGTGCCATACGGCTTAAGCGCTCTTTTTTTTTTTTTTTTTTTTTTTTTTTGCGGTATGCGGGCCTCTCACTGTTGTGGCCTCTCCCGTTGCGGAGCACAGGCTCCGGACGCACAGGCTCAGCGGCCATGGCTCACGGGCTTAGTCGCTCCGCGGCATGTGGGATCTTCCCGGACCAGGGCACGAACCCGTGTCTCCTGCATCGGCAGGCAGATTCTCAACCACTGCGCCACCAGGGAAGCCCTAAGCGCTCATTTTTAAGAGCCAGATAAAGCAATGTGAAACCAGGCCTCAACCCTAACCAACTGTGGAATCTTGAGTCTCTTCACACCTATTTTTCATGTGTAAAATGGGAATAGTACCTACATTAGAGAATGTGATGAGTTGAATGAAGTAAATGTCAAGTGCTTGGTCCATAGTAAGAGCTCTAACAGTGGTGGCCATTGGTATTATTAGTGAATTTTGCACAGAAATGAATGTTCTAGTGAGATTTAGCTTTAGAAATCTAATATTTTCTAGTACACCCAGAAAGGACAAATTGCAGACAGATCTGAAAGCTAGATCTCCAAAATGCAAAGAGAGGGCACTTAGGTAGGTATCATCACTCTTCTTAAGTCAACACTAGGAGATGAGAAAACAAGAGAAGGAATTTTTATCACTGTTTATTCTGTGCTTGGGCTCTTTGCTGAGGCCACAAGTACTAAATGGTCTCTGTTCTCTTGGTATTATGGGTACCACTTGCAGAAGAATTAAAACCATTTTCTTGCTAAAAACAAAAAAGCCCTGTAGATTTAACAGAATATCTGAGACAAGTGTGGATTATGACAGAGACATAGCTTTCAGACATTCTTATTGTTTGAGTGAAATTTATAATCTTCACTTGTGAGAGGAAGCCAGGTTTCCATGTTTAGATAGGCATAGTGTATCCCACTGCTAGGTTTAGACATTGCTTATTGTCAAAAAGGATCTTAGGGGCTTCCCTGGTGGCGCAGTGGTTGAGAGTCCACCTGCTGATGCAGGGGACACGGGTTCGTGCCCCGGTCCGGGAAGATCCCACATGCCGCGGAGCGCCTGAGCACATGGGCCATGGCCACTGAGCCTGCGCATCTGGAGCCTGTGCTCCGCAACGGGAGAGGCCACAACAGTGAGAGGCCCGCATACCGAAAAAAAAAAAAAAAAAAAAAAAAGGATCTTAGATGGGCTCATATGCTGACACTGCATTTTTTCCTTAATAAAACGTTAATTCCATGCCACCACCCCTTCAGAAGAACAGTTGAAAAAACCTACAGATCACAGTGGCTTTAAGTTGGAAAACCAAACTTCCACTTCTCATTCTTGTATGACTCTGAATATTATGAATTTCTTTTACCTTGACAATAAATAAAGATCGATTTCTTTGTATTTGGTGGTAAGGGAGCAAGGACTCTCAACTTAGAATGCTCTTTTTTCTTGAAACTTATTAAAATACTCAGGAGCCAAACATTTAGCTTCAGTTGAAATAAGGATTGTAACACCAAGAAAGTGTCTTTGGCCCTTCAGGGATTTTCTTGAAGTCTGCAAAAAATCATCCTGATAGCACCTGAAGGATCAGGAGGAGATAGTTCAATTACAGTCGGAAAGTGCTGCAAAGAACTGCACATAATTCGCACATTGCTCATTACCTCTGACTTTCTGCCTTAGCAACTGCCATGTACTACATCAAGCGTGTAAATATTCTATGCAGAACTCTTTTCTGTCACAGCCTGTGGGCCCCTGGGGCACAGACGGAGCTAAGAGAAGGTTAGTATAAGACATTCAGGACCCAGTTCCCTAACTCTTCCAAATATTGAGATGTTAATCATAAAACCTATGATGAATAAAAATATCTAGATATACTAAGCAACAATTAGTTGGCTAAATCGTACAACAATTTTGTGAAGGTTATAAATACTGTTACCATCTTAATCTGGGTTTGTTTGGTGGGTTGCTTTCCCATATAAGATCTAAGAATTCATTCAGGGCTTCCCTGGTGGCGCAGTGGTTGAGAGTCTGCCTGCCGATGCAGGGAACACGGGTTCGTACCCCGGTCCGGGAAGATCCCACATGCCGCGGAGCGACTGGGCCCGTGGGCCATGGCCGCTGAGCCTGTGCATCTGGAGCCTGTGCTCCGCAACAGGAGAGGCCACAACAATGAGAGGCCCATGGACCACCAAAAAAAAAAAAAAAATTCAGTGTCGCCCATGAAATTAGGCCCACATGTCCTAATCCATGTAATCTGTTCCTGAAGTCATATAAGGTCCGGGCATCAGAATTCTATCACCCAGAATCCTATCAACTTCTCAGTTTCCTGTTCGGTCCCTATTCATAAACCCATTCATCCATTCCGCAAGTATTTCTTTTTATGCTAGGCACTAAGTATACATAGGTTTGTACTCCCTGCCCTTGGGTAGGTTACAATCTGTGGGAGAGACCAATGATACACAAATAGATACACAGCTACATGCTGTGAAGGAAACAAGTAGGGAGCGGTGATAGTCAAACAGTGAGGGCCTCTCTGGGGTGACACTTAAGCCATAATCTTTAAGAAGTGCCCAGAGCTCTCCAGGGAGGAGGAACAGTGTTCCAGGATTCCTGGGTGTTCCCAGAACCATGGAAGACCCGTGTGGCTGAGGCAGAGCAAGGGAGGAGCAGTGTGGGAGCAATCGCATAGGAGAGGGGTTGGGGCCCGGTCATGTAGGGCTTATTAATTTGGGTTTTCTGAAGTGTGATGAGAAGCCTGTGAAAGGTGTTAAGCAAGGGAGTGACGTGTTTGAAAGCCCTTTCTCTAACTGTGTGTGTAAGGAGGCATTTGCAATCAGCCATGCGATTGTGGTAGCTCTCTTCATTTTGATTTCCAGAGAAGGTATAACAGCAGGTGGAAGGTAAACTCCAAGGCACGTTTGGTTAGTCCTGCTAACCAAACTTTGTATAACATTTATAAACTATGTCTTAATTACTTTATTTCCCTGAGCACTGGTTTTTCTGGAGCAACTTGCCAACCTTGAAGAATTAGACTGAGGATTCAAAGACAGAATTCATGAATGTGAAGCCTCTAATACCATGCCTGGCACAGAGCAGGTACTCAGTAAGTTATATTGTTATTTCCATAAAGTAGTACCTTCTTATGATGCATAAAATATCCATTTTCTAAAATCATCAATATCTTCATTTCTAAACTTAAGACATAGAAATTACCTCATTTACATGGTTTTCTCTCTTCTTTCTTTTCCTTTTACATCTTGGAGTAGAGGCTGATTTTGAAAATGGATAGTCTACTAAATGTATGAACACCCATCAATTCCTTAAGAATGCAAAGTATGGGGCTTCCCTGGTGGCGCAGTGTTTGACAGTCCCCTGCCGATGCAGGAGACACGGGTTCGGGCCCCGGTCTGGGAGGATCCCACGTGCTGAGGAGCGGCTGGGCCCGTGAGCCATGGCCGCTGAGCCTGCGCGTCCAGAGCCTGTGCTCCACAAGGGGAGAAGCCACAGCGGTGGGAGTCCCGCATACCACAAAAAAAAAAAAGAATGCAAAGTATGTTCGATGCCATCCTAGTAGTGGTTTTCTTTTAATTTCTGGTTAACTTGTAGGACACATTTTATATTCCCATCTCTGTTCATATACAAATGGAGAAAAAGTATTTCAAAGATGAATTCATATCCTATTTAAAATTCTGCTTCCTATTTTAAACAGTTCACTAAATCTGAATTGTATTTTGAGTCAGTATTTGTCATTTAATAACAGTGCATTTGAATTTTATGTCATGAATCATAAATATGAGGAGTCAAATTCAATTAATAATTTAACTCACTAATATTTATAATTAAGATATTGATGTGTCCTTGTCAGCAAACGATTACCCTTTACAATAAAGAAATATAAACAGTATTCTAACATTCTCCATATTCTTTCTTAGTGCTTTAATCTGTGTTGTTTTTAGCTATATAAACAGAAAGATACTTGACCTGATTTCAGAAAAAAAAGTAAAATTCTGAATTTGGGAATGTTGGATCAGGAATAGCTTGAAGAGTATCTGGAAAGCACTCCAAAAGGATTTGTGGCCCAGTCATAAGAGAGAGAGTCAGAGAAGCCTGTAGCCACACAGGGCCCTAACCTGGCGACATCCAATCTTTAGATTTTCTCTGCATCTTTTCCCCCTCAACTGAGCCACACGCAAAGAGAAAGGCCAGTTCGTGGTTGGGCAGATGTTTGAATCTAGTGCCAATTAGAGAGTCTTCTATAAAGGAATGTGTTATTAGGTTGATAGAATGTAAGTCAGATCAAAAGAGGCTCCCACAAATATCTCCAGAAAAAAATTGGATTAAATTATTGTTGGTGAATAGCAGATTCTATTTCTATTCCCCAGCACTATTATCCCTTTTTAATGAAGAGGCTTGCTTCTAATGTTGACTCATGAATCAGGTCAATCACAGAATTCCCGTTAACATCGAATGCAGGTGAAATGCGGAATCAACAAGCACTACGGAGAATAACCACAGCTTGGCTCAATCTTTCTTGGAAAACGACTTCAGAAAATGAAGCAGAAATACTAATGATGCATTTCCTCTGGCTGCAACCCTGCAAGGGAACAGGGACTTTGTCTTTCCCCTTCTCCCTCCCTGACAGATAGAAGTTGGGTCTTCCAAGCTCCAAAATACAAGCTGTAAGCACCTCCAAGGTGTGAATGGTGAGAGGTGATGGAACTCTGAACCACAAGAAGGAGCTAGAAGCATAAGAAGTAGGGATGGGAAAATGGAGGCAAGAGAGGGGTTTATTTATTTATTTATTTATTTTTGGGGGGGCGGTATGTGGGCCTCTCACTGTTGTGGCCTCTTCCGTTGCAGAGCACAGGCTCCGGACACTCAGGCTCAGAGGCCATGGCTCACGGGCCCACCCGCTACGCGGCATGTGGGATCTTCCCGGACCGGGGCACGAACCCGTGTCCCCTGCATCGGCAGGCGGACTCTCAACCACTGCGCCACCAGGGAAGCCCAAGAGAGGGGTTTATAAAGAGGGAAATGCGGGGAGGTTTCCACATTAACTCTTAAAAGCTCTTACCCCAGCCCCTGGGAAAGCTGGCGAATGATGGCAAGTGACCTAGTTATGTCCTAGGTAGAGGCAAGAGTAAGATGAGGGGAGAAGTAAGATTGATCACAAAGAGAGGGGAAGGGAAGGGGAAAAGAGTAAATGCTTATGGCCAATCACCCAGTGAGATGTGTCCCCAGGTCCACATGACAGTAATGAATGCAACATAAGCTAAAGTAAGAAAAACTGGTGGCTTATCATATTTTTCATGTTGGTTTTAGATGAGATGTTCACTGCTCAGTCTCTATGCTTCTCAGAGGTTGGCAGCAACACGGATTGATTCTCACTGCTAAATGTGATTTTCTAGACTATGGTACCCTCATGAAGAAACTAAGGAAAAGCTTATATTTCTACCAGATTTATGTAATTATCTTTGAGGATTTTTAAGGGTTGTTTGTTTTTTTTTTTACAAATTTAAGATGCAAACTATATCTCAGAGTTCCAATAGTGAAGGTTGGGAATTATCCAGTGCTCTTTTCCTGTCTTGACCATATGTCTCAGCCTCTGGTAGATCTGGCATGTGGATAGCTCTCAAAAAATACCTGCTGAGAAGATGATGATAATTCTTGCAATTAGCACCTCTAGACTTCACAAATATAATAATCTTACCATGACTATAATGGGCACCAGCACATTCAGAGAAGAAGAAACTGGAAGATTAGATTGGCCACACCCATGATCGCAGGACGACTAATCCAGATCATGAAAGAAAACAGATCACAGAAAATATTTTGTTGAGAGAAAGGTTTTTTTTAAAGTTTTTAATAAACTTTATTTTTTAGAGCAGTTTTATGCTCACAGCAAAATTGAACAGATTCATTGCTAATTCATTACTGGTAGGAATTCAAAATGGTACAGCCACTTTGGAAGACAGTTTGGCAGATTCATACAAAGCTAAACATACCCTTACCATACAGTCCAGCAATTTCACTCCTCAGTATTTACCCAACTGAAGTGAAAACTTATGTCCATACAGATACCTACACACAGATGTTTATAGCAGCTTTATTCATAATTGCCAAAACATGGAAGCAACCAACATGTCCTTCTGCAGGTGAATGGATAAACAAACTGTGGTACAGCCAGACAATGGAGTAGTATTCAGCAGTAAAAAGAAATGAGCTATCAAGCCATGCAAAGACACGGAGAAAACTTAAACGTGTATCACTAAGTGAAAGAAGCCAATCCGAAAAGGCTACCTTCTGTATGATTCCAACTATATGACATTCTGGAAAAGGAAAAACTACAAAGACAGTAGAAAAGATCAGTGGTTGCCACGGTTAGGTGGGGAGGAATAAATAGGCAGAACACAGAAGATTTTCAGGGCGGTGAAACTACTCTGTATGGTACTGTAATGGTGGATACATGTCGTTATACATTTGTCCAAAGCCATGGAATGTACAACACGAAGAGTAAGCCCTAAGGCACACTATAGTCTTTGAGTCATAGTGATGTGTCAGTGTAGGTTCATCAGTTGTAACAAGTGTCCCTCTGGTGGGGGACATTTATAATGGGGGAGGCTGTGCAGGGGTCATGTGGGAAATCTGCTCAATTTTGCTGAGGGCTTTTTATAAGTAGCTTGCTCACAGTGTCTTACTATTTGATAATTGCTAACTACTGAGTTCTTGCTATGTGTCAGGTACAGTTATACACCTGGTCACATTTAATCCTGAACACCACTCTGTAAAGTAGGTACAATTCTTATCACCCCCACTTCATAGAGGAGGGAATGAAGCCTGGAGAGGTTGAGTAACTTGCCAGAGGTCACAGTGTCACAATGGACAGAGCCACGCTTGTCATTAGGCCAGGCTGTCTCAGTCCACAGACACTAACTGAAGTCAGTGCTTTGTCACAGGGACATTGTGACATGAGGCACGACTCATAACTGCGATGGGATAGGAAAGACCGTGGACCGAAATTTCGCACAAAGCTATTTATAAATAAGTTGTAAAGATCACATAGATTGCCACCATGTGAGTGATCCAGGGAGGATCTTTGCACGATCCCCTTAGCATCCGCAGCCTTAGCGCCAGGAAACACGCACATGCACGCATTTGTGTGTGTGTGTGTGTGTGTGTGTGTTGAGGTAAGGTTTGCGATGGTTTATCTGTCAAAGAAAAGCAAAGCAGTTAAAAGTCTTCTGGTGGCAAAAATTGAAATAGATTCTAATGATTTATGCTCTGACCAAGAAAAAATGTTCTGCTCCTTCATTATGCCTAGAATAAAGTAAAAGATGACTTTCTCACTTTTTAGTGATTTATAGGCCATACCCCACACTGTGCCCTCACAGGGCATGTACAAAGGGAAGACTGAAATCATTAATAATGTAAAGGACCTCCACATCTGGTTGATCCTCCCAGGTGAGTGAAGCCGAAGCCTGATTTAACAGATGGACATTACACTCTTTCCTGATGGTAAAATCACCAGATGTTTAGAGATTCTAGAAGTACAAAGGCAGAAGGAAGTGCACTAATGATGAGGTTTCTAGCATACCTTTGAATTTTCTTACTTTTAACACCATACTTTCTTGCACATCAGGTATATGTGCATGTCATGCTATTATTCAAATTTTAATTAAAATAGAATTTTACTCCAGAATATTATATTCTAAAAATAAGGAACAAGGGAAATATTCTTACATACCACCACTAGACAATACTAAGAATTATTCACAGCTTGGAAAACTCAGTTGTTTTATTTCCCGTTGATTTTTTTCTTTTTCTTTCTTTCTTTTTTTTTTTTTTTTTTGCAGAAGCTCTTGAAGGGGCCTGGGCCCTTGTGGCAATGGCTTGCCCGGTCCTCCCTGGCTCTACCTCCCTGGCTGTGCAGGGGGACCATAGCAGATTCGGTTAGGTTGTGTCCATTATTTTTAATCCTCTGATCCCAAAGGGAAGTTGAGCCCACCCTCACTCAAGAAGGGGAAATCATGGAGGCCATAATCATAGGGAACTGAGATGAAGCCCTTGGTGCCAGTAGCACTGCAGAGGGAGATTATTCCACTGTAGGGGGGAGCATAAGAGCAATAGCTGTGCAGAGAATGAGACCTGGGTTCGAGTCCTGGCACCCACATTTCCCAGTCATATGGCCTTATCCTTGGACCAGTTCTTAACCTCCCTCTGTCTTGCTTCTCAGTTTTCTCCTCTGTACAATGGGGATTATAATGCGTACCTCATAGGATTGTATTAATGATCAAAGAAGATAGGGAATGGAAATGGTCTTTGCACACTACCTGGTATAGAGTCAAGTCCTTAAATAAGAAGAAATCAAAGAGAGAGAGAGAGAAGCTGTGCGTCATGAATTTCCAGGTACACTGCCTCTGGGAACACATCCTTCCAGTAATCAAAATTCTGGGTCCTATGCATGGTGTAGTTTATATGGACCAGAATATTGTATTATAATCATCAAACTTGCTAGGAGACTAGATCTTAATTATTCTTACCCAATTATTCCCACAAAAAAGAAATTATGCCACAATAGAAGGGACTAACCATCACGACAGTAGCAATCATTATTACAATATATGTATGTATCAAATCAATGTGTTGTACACTTTAAATTGACACAGTGTTATATGTCAAATATATTCCATTAATAAATGAATTAATAAAGAAAAGCTCAGGGCCCTGGACTTTCCACAGATGGAGCTCCTTATTTCAGAACTGAGAGCAGGCGAAGGGGCCCACCCAGCACCATTCACTGGTCATGGTTCCTCTTTCAGATGCTCAGAAGTTTGGCCTTCTGAGTCCATCTGAATACAAACTACAAAAATAAAAAACAAGGCAAAACAAGTAGCTTTCTCTAAGAATCTTTTCTGTGTGTTTTCAATGGGATGAAGCTGCCCTAGGGTCAAGTACTGTGCTAGCAACTGACCAAAGACCTGAAAGAGTAAGGCCCAGCTTCTCTTTTTCAAATTCTCAAACTGTCTGCTGGTTGATTGTTTAATTAGTGGGCAAACAGCAATTCCCAAAAATGATGGGGTCTTTTAGTGTTCACAAGGATACAGTTCCTAATGCTTTTTCCCAGCAGCATATACAACCGTTTCCTACTATGAAATAGTAGACTAATCTGAATATTAGCTATCTGCCGATTTCAACACACCTCTCCTATAAACATTCCCTTCCTGGGCAGGGAGGAAGCCCAACTGATGTGGTCCTGTGTAGTTCTTTAACTTTCTGTTTTAAGATTTGTGCAGAGCATCTGATTATTTCCAGGTGTTTCAGATTTTCTCCTGGTCTCCTTGTTATTTCTTCACTCTTTGAGCTCCTTTGGCAATGAATGTGACCATGAGGTCCAAAGCCATAAGGGATGTGTTCACCACTTCCCTCTTATGTCTGTCTCTTTATTTAACCACAAGTTCACTGTCTTTATCCATGTTAATTCCCTGAGGTATTCACACAGCATTTGTGTTGACTGCCTTAATTTTGATCTTCTCTAATCATTCCCTGCCAGATGGTAGTTAAAGTTTAATGGCCCCTGTAAAAATAGTTCCCTTTCTTCTTTCATCAGTCATGTGTGTTTACTTAGCTAACTGCTAGATGTTCAGAATGAACACAAAGTGACCACCAACAAAATGAAGTCAGCAAACACGTTGGCTTAATACTTTTCATGGTAGCAAAAGATGTTGCCTGCCATTATCCACTCAGCCATTATCCTTACCTTTTATTGTCTTTCCTTTTCTGTTTTGTTAGTTTTCTTTCCTTTTTGCCTCCCTTCCTAGGTTGTTGGATGGAAAGCCACAAGACCATGAGGCCTGGCAGTCATTCGTTGGCGACAATTAAAGTGTGTGGATAGGTCCAGCGGCGAGTAGCGTTAAGTGCTAGAGAGATGGCATTTGGCAGAGCCGGCGAGCTTTCCTTGTCACACCCATGCAAGGTGGGTGTAAGCACCCTTCCTTGCGTTCAGATAAAGAAGCTGCAATGACTCTCTGTGGGCCACACAAGAGGCTGCTGTAGAAACTTGGCATTCTTGAGAAACAAAATAGAGAAGCAGATAGATAGAACAGATTCATCTCGAGATAAATGATATGCCCTTTGTGTCTTTTGTGCATCCAACTATCATTCCTGAGCCAGTTGGTTCAGAAAAAGCAACTAAAGAAGGATGATACAATCAGCCATTTTACAGATGAGGTAACTGAGCTGAGTCATATTACACAACTCTTGCCAGGACACTCACATCTCTAGAAGTATCCTGTCACTTAGATTTACATTCGACATATTAAAATATGTAGGAGCTATTTTTAAAATAAATAAAACTAACCAAACAAAAGATTAGCATTTTTAGAGCAAGCATTCTGAGTGACTTTATATACACACACCACTTAAAGCCTATAAAACATAGGACTCTAGGGCAGGGGTCTGCAGACTACAGCCTGAAGGCCAAATTCAGCATACTGCCTGGTTTTGTAAATAATGTTTTATTGGAACATAGTCCCACTCATTCCTTTGCATATTGTTTATGGCTGCTTTCACACTGCAACGGCATTGTTGACTAGTTTTAACAGAGACTATATGACCTGCAAAGCCTAAAATATTTACTATCTGGCCTTTTACAGAAAACGGTTGCCAAGCCCTGCTCTAGACCTTTGCATTATGGCATTGCATGTTATTTCTACTTAAATAATTAATTTCTTCTTGTGATTTAGGAATGCTACTTGGTATTGTTGCTGAACATGGCTTAAAATGACGTTGCTTTTAAATAACATTTCAAATGCAGAAGGATTCTAAAATCATCTAACAGGGGCTTCCCTGGTGGCGCAGTGGTTGAGAATCCGCCTGCCGATGCAGGAGACACGGGTTCGTGCCCTGGTCCGGGAAGATCCCACATGCCGTGGAGCAACTAAGCCCGTGAGCCATGGCCGCTGAGCCTGTGCGTCCGGAGCCTGTGCTCCGCAACGGGAGAGGCCACAACAGTGAGAGGCCCGCATACCGCAAAAAAAAAAAAAAAAAAAAAAAAAAAAATCTATAAAATCATCTAACAAAATGTCTATCTCAAATGTACTAACCACCTTGGAGAGTTAGCAAACTATAAGTGTTCCACAACTTCTTGGTAATTTGGGAAGCATCCGATGACCACTATGCATTCTATAGCTGGTAGTATTTTAGAATGTGGGCAAAAGATATCCCAACTAACTATCAATCAAGGAAAAAGTCAATGTTAATATTTGGCCAGCTTTGTAATTTGAGGCAAGAACCATAATCTCTCTGGACTTCTGTTTTTTTATCCATGAATTGATGCTGCGTGTTAAATCATCTCTAGCATCCCTTTAACACTTCTGTTCTGTTGTTCATATTCTCCCCAAAGTGTAAGTGACTTCCTCCTCCCCCAGTCCCCTCCAAAACTAAGTTTCTAGGCTCTCATGGGAATCTAGTTAGTCCCAGATTTGAAACATCCCCTGCAGGAAGATTTTAATTCTAAGCAACTTTAACCTGAATATCAGGGGAATGAAGGAGAAGTGATGTTCTGAAATGAAGAGTATTAAGTTACTCTCATGCCAAATATCTTAACTATGAGTATAAAAATGGGAAACTTGGGGACTTCCCTGGCGATCCAGTGGTTAAGACTGTGCTTCCACTGCAGGGAGCACGGGTTCGATCCCTGGTAGGGGAACTAAGATCCCACACAGCGTGAGGCCAAAAAAAAAAAAATGGGAAACTTGTACCCTTGTGCACCTGAGGGAGTGTATCCAGACACAGGACAAATAAGGCATCAACTTTCCACAAAGATTTTGAATGGAGACTTAAGAAATTTAACTGATGACTTAAAAGATTCTTTTTATGTTAAAACAAGTAAAGCCATGTTGTAGAGTAGCATGCAAAAATCAGCAAGAATTTTCAAAGTAAAATACAACCCTTCAAAGATATTTTGCTCATGAGGAAGGAGCTTTAGATTTTACACCCAGAACCCTTCTCTCACCTTGTCCCCTCACACAGAGAGCTTGGTCACTGGGGAACTGCAAAGGAGAAGTTGGAGAGGCATTGTCTTATGGAAAGTAAATGCTCATCTTCCAGCGTGAAGAAGAGCACTCATGCCTTTGAGTCACTGTACCAGAATTTATAATCAGACTTATTACTGTGTCTCAAAACTTCTAACTAGCTCCGAGAAGTTTATTCCAACAATAATGTGCGTAAGTGAACATTCAGAGTGGCCCATAATTATAAATTCCCAGGAGCGTGTGTATCTTTTCCTGATGTTTCAATGAATTACTGTGGGCAGAAATCAAGCATCATATACATCAACCAAATTATCTCTAAGCTCCCTTCCAAGCGAGGGAGGCAGTGGTAGGAGGTGAGGAATGAAGTAGGAATAAACCAGGAAGCTGGCTCTGCCACTAATTCACAGTGTAAACTTAGCCAAGTACAATAACTTTGGGCTGTGGTTTCTTTCTCTTTTTTTAATTGAAGTATAGTTGATTTACAATGTTGTGTTAGTTTCTGGTGTGCAACAAAGTGATTAAATATACTATATATATATATATATATATATATATATATTCTTTTTCAAATTCTCCTCCATTATAGGTTATTACAAGATACTGAACAAGATCTTATTACAAGATACTGTTCCCTGTGCTATACAGTAAGTCCTTGTTGTTTATCTACTTTGTATGTAGTAGTGTGTATCTGTTAAGCCCAAACTCCTAATTTATCCCTCCCCCTCCTTTCCCCTTTGTTAACCATAAGTTTTCTATGTCTGTAAGTCTGTTTCTGTTTTGTAAATAAATTCATTTGTATCATCTTTAGATTCCACATAAAACTGATATCATGATATTTATCTTTCTCTGTCTGACTTACTTTGTTTAGTATGATAATCTCTAGGTCCATCCATGTTGCTGCAAGCGGCATTATTTCATTCCTTTTTATGTGGGCCGTGGTTTCTTTATCTGGGAATGAGAGGTTGGAACCAGAGGCAGGCCCACATGGGCCACATATGAAATTCTTAGTAAATTATAACTGCTATGAAAATGTTGCTTGTATGATCTTCAATTCACTCTCCTCTATCTGGCAGTTACAAAAACTTACAGTATCTTCTTTATTTCCTAAATAGGAGTGAAAATTACTATTATTTTGTACTTACTCCTAATCCCTTAATTAATAAATATAGTAATAAACACCATGCACAATGCAGGTACCAGAAAATTAATTTGGAACATAAGAAGTGAAAAAAAGAGAGATGATTACAGATCTAAAGGAGCTGCCATAATGAAACTCAACAACAAAAAGGCTTAAGAAATAAGGAAGTTGATTTCTCTCTCAGTGGGTGCACGGCTCTGTTTAGAGACTGTGGCTGATGACAGCTCTCCCTCTGCTACATGTGGCTGCCAAGGCCCTATTGGTGGTTGCCATTCCAGCCACCAGGGAGTCCAGAGCCAGGGATTTGTGAGAGGCAAGCTGCTCACCTCACTTCTGTCCACCTTCCATTGGCAAGAGTTTAGCCGCACACCCAGTGGCTGCACGGGGGACTGGGAAATGGGAAGTCTCACCCTAGCCACAGCTCCATTATTATGGAAGAAGAGGAGGACAGAGAATCCCTTCGGATCTTTGGAATGAAAGGAGGCTGAAGAGGCAGGCTAGTCAGTTACTCAACGTATAAAAGGTATATATTTATAGAATTTTAAAATATCTTAATATTTCATATTTGATATATGAAATACCTAGATATGGATAAACATTCTAACAATAAAACAAATTAGTGATACTCACCCAAGCTTTAACAGCTCTTAGAATGCGTATAGTGGAAGACCTCCAAGTCTCTCTCCTCTCTTACCAGGAGGAACACATTCCTGAATTTAGTGTGAAGTCTTCCCTTCTGTGTTTTTAAAAATTTTACTACATTTTTAAATCAGTAAAGAATATAAAGAACATTTCTGTGTTTCTTTAACTTTACATAGAGTGTGCTATCACACTGTATCTAACATAATACAGCTTGCTTTTTCCCTCCAAATTGTGTTCTTTAGATTTATCCATGTTGATAATATAAACTCAATTCCTTCATTCTGACTGCTTTATGGTATTGTTTGCGTGACTACAACTTGTTTCTGAATTTCTATTATTGCAAATACTGCTGTAATGTGTATCTTTGTGCACAAAGGGCAGGCATTATGCTAGAGTTTTGCTGTTCAATAAAGAGCCACTAACCACTGTGTAGTCATATGGATACTTAAATTTAAATTAATTAGAATTAATCACATACAATTTGATTTTAATTCCATAGTCACACTAGCCACATTTCAAGTGCTGAGTAGCTACAAGTGGCTAGTGGCTACCATAGTGGAGGGCACAGTCATCATCATAGAAATTTCTACTGGACAATGTTGCTCTAAAATATATATGCAGCAGTGGAGTTGCTGAGTTGTAGGGTATACATAGCCTCAGTTTTAATAGACATTGCCGAATTGCTTTCCACATCAGTCAAGAGCTTTAGCTATAAGCAACAGAAAGCCATTATGGGTCATTTAAACAAGAAAATAATTTTTAAAAGAATGTCAGATAGCTTACAGAATCTCAGGAAGGGCTTGAGAACCAACCTGAAGATAAACTACCTAACATCACACCATGGAATTGATCTAATAAGGACAATGCTACTCTGCTTAAAGGCACAGATACTGCCCCTTTTATTTCCAAATGAAACCTGCTCGATGCTTGTGCTATTTCTAGGACTGTACTCATTGCCGACTCCAGAAATTGTACAGAGGTGCTGTCTCTGCTGCCACCTTCACGACAGGGGTTCTGCTTGGTCCCTACTTTTTTTATTTTTTATTTTTTAAAAAAGCTTTATTGAAATATAATTCACATACCATATAATTCATTTTTTTAACATCCTTATTGGAGTATAATTGCTTTACAATGGTGTGTTAGTTTCTGCTTTATAACAAAGTGAATCAGTTATTCATACATATATATCCCCATATCTCTTCCCTCTTGCGTCTCCCTCCCTCCCACCCTCCCTATCCCACCCCTCTAGGTGGTCACAAAGCACCGAGCTGATCTCCCTGTGCTATAGGGCTGCTTCCCACTAGCTATTTTACATTTGGTAGTGTATATATGCCACTCTCTCACTTTGTCCCAGCTTACCCTTCCCCCTCCCCGTATCCTCAAGTCCATTCTCTAGTAGGTCTGCATCTTTATTCCCATCTTGCCCCTAGGTTCTTCATGACCATTTTTTTTGTTGGTTTTTAGATTCCATATATATGTGTTAGCACATGGTATTTGTTTTTCTCTTTCTGACTTACTTCACTCTGTATGACAGACTCTAGGTCCATCCACCTCACTACAAATAACTCAATTTCGTTTCTTTTTATGGCTGAGTAATATTCCACTGTATATATGTGCCACATCTTCTTTATCCATTCATCTGTTGATGGACACTTAGATTGCTTCCATGTCCTGGGCTCTCGTAAATAGAGCTGCAACGAACATTGTGGTACATGACTCTTTTTGAATTATGGTTTTCTCAGGGTATATGCCCAGTAGTGGGATTGCTGGGTCGTATGGTAGTTCTATTTGTAGTTTTTTAAGGAACCTCCATACTGTTCTCCATAGTGGCTGTATCCATTTACATTCCCACCAGCAGTGCAAGAGGGTTCCCTTTTCTCCACGCCCTCTCCAGCATTTGTTGTTAGTAGATTTTTTGATGATGGCCATTCTGTTGGTCCCTACTTTTTAACATCATTTTCAGATTCAAAATTTGGAGCTGATTTATCTGTTTGGCAGACTGGGTCAAACACCTGCATCCCATCTTTACAGAAGGCGACGAAGGCAAGTGTCTTGCAATTTTTCATTTCTGGGAGATGTGCAAATTTTCAGACTTACTATTACCTAGTTGGTCTCCAAAGTGGATATAAAAATTTTAATTCCTACCAAGGCAAGGGACTGTTCCCATTTCTCCACAAAGTTTCTGGCATGTGGTATCATCTAGCATTTTAATGTTTGCCAAACTAATAGTTGTGCAAAGATATCTCAATGTGATTTTAATTTGCATTCTCTTGATTAGTGGTAAAGCTGAGCATCTCTTAATGTGTTTCATAATCATTAGAGTTTGTTCTATAAACTGCCTATTCATATCTTTTGCCCAATTTTTAAGTTGGAATTTTGGCCTTTTTCTTACTGATATTAATAACTTATTTTTATATATTTGTTTTTTAAGTTCTAGGCATTAAATATCTCTTCCCAGGTGGTAGATTGTCTTTTCAATTAAAAACAAAGTCTTACTATGGAAATCTTCAAGCCTATACAAAATAGAGAGAATGATATAATGAACCCCAATGTACCCATCACTGAGCTCATCAATTTTGTTTCAGCTACATCACCACCCTGCACTCCCCACAGGTTATTCTCAGATATCATATTACTTCCTGCATAGAATCTCTGAAGGAAAGAACTCTTTGTAAAACCAGATCCATAATACCCTCATCAACCTAACAATATGTAAAAGACAATGTCCTAGTATCAAAATTCTCCAGTCAGTGTTCAAATTTCCCCAGTTGCTTTATAAATGTTTCCAGTTTGTTTGGGTCAATTTCCAAATAACCAATTACAATCAATATCCAATAGTCAATAGTCAATAACTGTTAAAATTGGTTGATATGTCTCAAGTACATTTTAATCTGTAGGTTACTCCTCCTTTCCATACTTCTCTTTTTCTCTTTCTCTCTCTCCCTCTCTCTCCATCTCTTTCTCTCTCTCTCTCTCTTTCTCTCTCTCCCCCCCCTCTCTCCCCTCCCCCCCACCTTTTGGAAATGTTTTTGTTGCTGTCCAAGAAGTCAGGTTTTGGTCATATAGGCTTCCTAAGGTTAGATTTTTGCTGTTTGAATGTCTGTGGTACAGAGTAACATATTCCTCTGTCCCTTATATTTTCTATAAATTAGTAGTTATAGTGAGACACTTGAATAGACTCAACTGTTTTGTGGCAAGATTACTTCACTGTTAGTGTAGTCTAATTCCATCAGGAAGTGCATAACATCTAGCTGTCTCTCTTTTTGAGATGCTAACAGCCATTGATGATCATTGCCCAGGTCCATTAATTCAAAATGGAATGGAAAATTGTGATATTCTAATGATACCAGTCCATCTTCTTTTGTTAGCTGAAATACTTCTGTTGAAAAACAAAACACAGAACAGAAAAACTTCCCCTTATGAACTGTTGATATATTGAGGTACAGTTCAAATGGAAAAGGCAATATAAATGCTATTTTCCCTGTAACAGTTTTCAATATCATAAGTTAGTTCCCTAGAATCCTACAAAGAGGAAGAGGTTGTGGACTCCAAATATTGTTTTCCACTGAACAAACCAAAGATCCTTGGAGAAATAGCAATCTCCTGATTGGAACAGGAAATGTACAGGATGAGTCTACACATCACAACTGAAAGTGAGGAAGCTATAGAGTTGGAGTTGCATCAACAGTTCTCAGGAGCCAGCTTGAAAGGTTTCCACTGACCAAAGATAGGATAATTTGAGCATTCAGAAGAATAATCATTAAATGTTTAAAGCACAATTTATATGTTAAAATTCACAAGCTCACAATGACACCAAACAAAACACTCTTTTTATATTTCTATGGCATTCTTTTTTGACCAGAGTTTTTTTAACCTGAATCTAGTCAGAATCATTTACATTTTTCTAATTATAACTTCCAGACTCCTGCCTGTTTAACTCCACCACTAGAGATGAATGAGGCTTCTCTTTCTAGATCCTGTTTGAAATATCCCAGCCAAAGGCTCTGATTAGCCATACTGAAGTATTATTCCCACTCTTCAAGCCAATCACAGTGGCCAAAGAGATGAAGAAATTATGATTGGTCAAGTTTTGGCAGGTGGAGTAAGGTAAGGGAAAGGCTGTTACCAGAAGGGAAAGTAGAGAACAAAAAATAATAACAAAGAGGAAGAGGAGGAGGAGGAGGAGAAGAGGAGGTCTGTTCTGAACGCACAGTTTACCTATAGCTCCATCCTTAAATAATGTGTTTAACTCACAGCCAAGAATCTTATTCAAAGGTTCCTAAGCAAAAACACTTGACCCTGAGTGATGATAGACTAGGCTCTGGTTCACAAGTCAACATACAGGTGCCCATCTTTAAATGAGTCTGGCCAGCTATCTCTTAACACAAACCTATTATAACTCTTGTGTTCCAGTGGGGACTATTCCTGTTGGGTAGTACCAGATGCAGAAAGGTTACACAATTGCATGATTTTGTCTGACTTTATCGTGACATTTATATGATTGCTTCTTGACAATGACCAGGGCCAGAATCCCTCCAATAAATTAATTTCCCTTTATAGAATCCTTAATCATTCTCTTCAGAGGCTCATGTACTTCAGAATTTACTTGTATTAATTCACCTCCATAAATTTTTTTTTCTTTAGCTTCACATTCATTGTGCTTCTTCAAGTCAATTTTCTCATCAGAACTTCTGCAGTTGCCAAAGTACAGAGATGAATGTCAGAATGTCAAGGGTTTTTTAATGAATTCTGACAAGACAGAAAAGGTCAAGGCAGATTTCTTCAACATGTTCAAATGTGGTCCTGATTATAAAGGTTTTTATGAGTATTTAGGCTATTCCTTAAAATGACTGCAGTGTTCTGCTATACTTGATGGGTTAAATTTTGCCTGGAACGGTCTTCTCTCTATGGCCCCCACCTTCTGCCCTGATCACCTCCTCATCCTTCCGCTCTTGGATGAGATAGTCTCTTGCAAGAAGTCTTTCCAGGACCCCCAAGATATAGCCAATTGCCACTTCTAATACCCTCTTCATGCTCAGAGTTTACCTCTATTATAGCACTGTACTGTAATTACACTATATTGTAATTACCTGTTAATTTGTACATCTCTGCTCCTCTTCACTGTAAGACCAGCTTCCTGGGGGCAAAGACTGAGCCTAGACTGAAGCACCCCAGAGACTAGCCCAGCTCCTACAGAAAGTATCTACTATGCATTTGTAAGATTAAGGGACATTCTTCAAAACAATTGCCCTGTACTCTGTAAAAGTGTCGAGGTCATGAAAGACTGAGAAACTGTCCCAGATTGGAAGAGATTGAAAAGGCATGACTCTGGTCCTGTATCGGAGCCTGGACCAGAAAAAGAACATTAATGGGACAATTAGCAAAATTTGAATAAGGCCAGTAGGTTAGTGAATAGTATTTGATAAATACTGATCTCCTGGTTTTGATCACTGTACAGTGGTTTTGTAAGATAACATTGGAGAAGCTGGATGAAGGGCATGTGAAAGTTCTTTGACGTTTGCAATCTTTTTGGTAAGCCTGAAATTATTTCAAAATGGAGAGTTTTTTACATTTTTAATAGGAAAAAACAAGCATATGTTGACTCGGATAAAATGGAAGGCAAGAAGGGAGGGAGGGAGGGAAGGAAAGAGAGTAAGAGAAAAGAAAGAATGAAAGCTTAAAAGCTAGCTGGCTTTTGGAAGTATAGCTAGGTTAATAAAAGGATACATTTGAGAGCTTTTATAACCATAGGCACCTCAAACACCAAATTATTACCAAATTCTTAGCAGTTTAATTAGGAAATGCTGTTCATGACCAGAACCTTATGTAAACCTTTCTTTGCTGTTTACTCTTGAGCTTTGTTCCATATGCTTTCGGATTATTCCGTTAGATTTAGCAAGCACTCCCTGAGTGCCTGCTATGTGCCAGGCACAGTGATGAGCACTGAGGGTAGATGCAAACGTGATAAGATATGTTCCTCGTCCTCAGAGAGGAGCATAATCCACAGGCGAAACCGAAGCAAAAGGCAAACAAAGAATGGCAATACAGGGAGAAATGTGCAACTGTTCCCCAAATACCAAATTGAGGCAAGACTTTGAGGGCATCATGCTAAGTGAAATAAGTCAGATAAATACAGTATGAGCTCACTTATATGTGGAATTAAAAAAAAAACAAAAACAAAAAACAGGGCTTCCCTGGTGGCGCAGTGGTTGAGAATCCGCCTGCCGATGCAGGGGACACGGGTTCGTGCCCCGGTCCGGGAGGATCCCACATGCCGCGGAGCGGCTGGGCCCGTGAGCCATGGCCGCTGAGCCTGTGCATCTGGAGCCTGTGCTCCGCAACGGGAGAGGCCACAACGGTGAGAGGCCCGCGTACCACAATAAAAGGAAAAACAAAAAACAACTTATAGGTACTACAGAGAATAGATTGGTGGTTGCCAGAGTGCCAGAGGCAGGGGTGGGGGGTGGCGAAATCAGTGAATGGGGTCAAAAAGTACAAACTTCCAGTTATAAGATCAATAAGTCCTGGGGATGCAATGTACAGCATGGTAACTATAGCTAATAATACTGTACTGTTTATTTGAAAGTTACTAAGAAAGTAGATCTAAAAAGTTCTCATTTTCTCATCTATGTGTGGTGACAGATGTAACTAGAGGTATTGTGAGCACTTGACGACATATACAAATATCAAAACATTATGTTGTACACTTGAAACTCATATAAAGTTATATGTCAATTATATCTCAATTAAAAAAAGAGGCAGCCCGGAAAAGTGCTTACTTTCCTGCGAGGACTGAGGCTTCCCAGAAGAGAGGATGTGCAAACTGGGTTTTGAGAATAAAGCAGGATTTACCGGTAGCAAAACTGGGGAGAACATTCCAGGCACACTATGTATAAGATCTCAGAGGTGGAAAACAGCAAAGGGAGTTCAGCACAGCTAAAATATAAAGAATTCACAGAAGAATGGATTTCTTTTTAGCAGCTTTATTGGGATATAATTCACATCTCATAAAATTCACCCATTTAAAGGGTACACTTCAGTGGTTTTTAGTATAGTCACAAAGTTGTACAACCATCATCACTGTCTAATTTTAGGATATTTCATCAGCCCCCAAATGAAATACCATGTCCATTAGCAGTCACTCCCCATGCCGCACCCCCAGCCCTAAGCAACCACTAATCTATTTTCTGCCTCCACAGATTTGCCTATTCTGGACATTTCATATTAAGGAATCATACAGTATATGATCTTTTGTGATTCTTTCATTTAGCATAATGTGTTCAAGGTTCACCCATTTTGTAGCATGGGTCAGTACTTTATTCCTTTTCATTGCCAAATAATATTCCAGTGTGTGGATACATCTCATTTTGTTTATGGACATCTGGGTTGTTCCCACTTTTTGGCATTATTAAGAATGCCACTGTAAGCACTAATATTTTTATCTAGGCATAAGTTTTCATTTCTCTTGGATATATATTTAGAAGTTGAATTGCTGGGTTTCATGGTAACTCTGTTTACCTTTTGAGGAATTGTCAAACTGTCTTCCAAAGTGGCTGCACCATTTTACATTCCCACCAGCAATATATGAGGATTCCAATTTCTCCACAGTTCCACACTTCTTACTATCTTTTTTATCATAACCATCCTAGTAGGAGTGAAGTGGTGTATTAGCTTATTAGGACTGCTATAACAAATTAGCACAAACTGGGTTCAGTAAGTCTCCTACGTATGGATGAGTTCCATTCCAAGAGCACATTCGTTAGTCCATTATTTGTTAAGTCCAACAAAGTTAGCTTAGATGCCCAACAAACACAATCGGCTGTAATAGGTTTATAATACTTTTCATACAAATAATACATAAAAAACAAACAAAAAATAAAACATTTTTAATCTTACAGTACAGCACATTGAAAAGTGCAGTAGTACAGTACAATGGCTGGCACACAAGGGCTGGCATCCAGTGAACAGGCAAGAAGACCTACTGATTGCAGGAGGGAGAGGACATGGGAGATGGTAGAGCTGAAGGGTCGTCAGCAACAGGAGACGGAGGGCGAGCTGCAGTTTCACTCATGCCTGACATTCATGACACAGGTTCTGATTCCTTGCTGGAACCAGGTGCACGTTCACATCTTTGAAAGTTCCCAACTTGAAGGTTCATATGTAGGGGATTTACTATAATTTAAAACAGGAGAAATTTATTCTTTCACAGTTCTGAGGTTGTGATAAGGAAAAGAGTGAACAAACCAAAATTATATTCAGGAAGGAGTATCACTAAAGATGAGAATAATTAGCTAGAAGGAGGAAGTCTAAAATGGCTCTTTGGATTCTTAGGGCAGTGAAACTGCTCTGTATGATACTATAATGGTGGATACATGCCATTATACATTTGTCCAAACCCAGGGAATGTACACCACCAAGAATGAGCCCTGACGTAAACTATGGACTTTAGATGATAATGCAATGTAGTGTCAATGTAACAAATTTCTACTTTGGTGCAGGATACTGATAGTGAAGGAGGCTATGAGTGTGGAGGCGGGGAGAAGGGGAATGGGTAATATTGGAACTCTTAATTTTGCTATGAACACAAAACTGCTCCAAAAAATAAAGTTTATTTAGAATGAAAAAACTCTTTAAATAATAATAATAAAATGACTCGTATTTGAGACTGGAGTGACTAGATACATGCTGTGACCCAATTCGGGCCAATCAGGGTCCTACCTCCTGGAATTTGAACCTTGAAAAAGCAGTGAGCAAAGCAGTGAGGTCTGACCTGCACTTTGGCCATGCCTCAAAGAAACTGGCCTCCTACTTAGAACCCAGAGCTGCCCCAGTTCTTCATCCAGACAGAGCATGGGCCAGGATTAGGGTGAGGGGGTGAGGTAAGCGAGGCACTGACCTGGAACACAAAATTTAAGAGGTGCTCCAAAAAACTCAGTAGTTAATATAAATAATAATTTAATGCAATATTTTTAAAAATCAAAATTCATGCAAATTTCCATGACGAACAAAATATCAAAATCTTAAAGATAAGATCAGTGTTACTGATTTTTTCTTTTGCCTCAGGCTCCAATATGGCTTGAAATGGCACTACAGGGTCCTGGTTGTTCACATTTTCCTTTTTTTCCATAAGCCAATCCCTATTTCTCCAGTGATTCCTCCTTTTTGTAAGTTAACCAGAAAATGTCTCCTTTACTCACAACCTAAAATCCAACTGAGATGGACTCTGACATTATAAGTAAATGTGACTGCCTGCTAATTCCTTGGCTACACGGATTCCAACTTACAATTCCAATTGATTGGCCTTCTATTGGACAGATCCTATGCCATCCTAATGCAAAGCTAAATCTCACTTTACCTAAAGACTATTTGAAATCAGGGATAAAAAGCCACCAACTGAGAAAGAATCTCAGAATAATTATGCTGAGTGAAAAAATTCAGACAAAAATGAGTACACACTGTTTGGTTCCATTTATATAAAACTCCAGAAAATACAAACGAATCAGTAGTGACAGAAAGCAGATCAGTGGTTGCTTGAGGGGAGGGGGTCAGGGTGGGCAGGGAGGGATTACAAAGGACATCAAGGGAACTTTGGAGCATGATGGATGTGTTCACTGTATTGAAGGTGGTGTTGCATTCAGGTGTATACATATGTCAAAACCTACCAGAGTATACACTTTAAATATCTGCAGTTTATTGTACGTCAATTATACCTCAGTAAAGATGTTTTCAAAAAGCCACCAATTGGCCTTTAGACTTTGCACCTTTACTATAAAATAATTTTTACCTTTTGAAATTTAAAAAGCTTTATACTTGAATACTACATAAAATGTTTTAAATGGATGTTTCAGATGTTTGATATATTTGGCTTTTTCCATTTCTTCCTTTCTCTATACAGAAGTGGATTTATTCAGATAATTAGAAATTGTTCCAAGGGAATGTTTCCCTAAGGTTGCAATGAAATAGTAATTTAGTCTATGAAGAGCATAACATCCCAACTGAGAGTGTGTGAAAAGTATACCGAATGTGTTGATTTCCTATTCAAAAACTCCTGTGTGCAGATGATTCTCAACTTCTTTTTTTTTTATTTTTTATTTTTTTCTGCGGTACGCAGGCCTCTCACTGCTGTGGGCTCTCCCATTGTGGAGCACAGGCTCTGGACGCACAGGCTCAGCGGCCATGGCTCACGGGCCCAGCTGCTCCGCGGCATGTGGGATCCTCCCGGACTGGGGCACGAACCTGCGTCCCCTGCATCGGCAGGCGGACTCTCAACCACTGCGCCACCAGGGAAGCCCGATTCTCAACTTTTGAACAGATTGTCTGCCCAAGATTTTAGCTCATTTCTAAGGTGTGTACTCCTCTCTTGGATCATACTTTCTCAAAGGAAAGATGTTGTACAAGCTAGATGCATCCGTAGGCGCATTCCCCAAATCCTATTTGAGTTTAGCCACAAATCCAACCTTGAAAATACAAACGAATAAAAAATTTTTCTTGAAAAGTAATTACTAGTGAAGAAGATAGCACTTAATTATAATAAGGCTTTTTTTCCTTAATTTATCTTCAAAACTTGCCCTTGAAAGAAAGTACTTGTATACAGACATTGGAGGGATGGTCAATGGAGACTTCAGTGGAAATTCTGAAGGAAACGTCTAGACCCTTCCAAGGGCTTTAGAGGCTAATAGGGGGCTATCATTTCTAAATCCACTTTCCTCATTCAGTCAAGTAGGAACAGTTGATAAAAATGATTTTCCATAGTCACAATTCATTATTCTGCTTTGCTTTAGGTCTCATGGCCAGAGGTTCCTTTCCCTGGAATTTGGGGTACATAATGCTTCAGATTCTGACTGCTCTTTCTAGCCCACTTAATCAAATATAAAATCCAAACCATAGTAAGGAAAGAGGGCTGTCTCTTCTCATTTTTCCTTGCCCCTTCATTCTCCCAGCCCTAGTTTCCCTTGTACAATCCCAGCATAATCTGTATGATTTCTTAAAAGATTTTGCAGAAATTAATGGGTTTCTTTCTTAAAAATCAATGAATCTTTTTTCATTGTTTCACTTTGTATTTATTTTAAAGTGCTCAAGGAATTCTTAATCTGAAAACTAATGTTTTAATCTAAAAATGTTCAAAGATCTCCTCAAAGCCCAGGTTTGATTATGGGACAAATGAAATAATAAATACACTTTGATTTATAATCAATGTAATCGATTTATAATGTAATTGGAATTCGGAATTCTGTAGCAGAAACTCCCCCACTCCCAGTCTAACTTTTTAATAAGACACTTCCATATTTTAAAAGTCAAATCAGAGACTTCAGAAAACTGGTGATAAAAGGGAAAAAAGCCTAGCTCAGAAACAGAGTGAAAACCTTTATTTAAAAACAAAGAAGGGCTTCCCTGGTGGTGCAGTGGTTGAGAGTCCGGTTGCCGATGCAGGGGACACAGGTTCGTGCCCTGGTCCGGGAGGATCCCACATGCCGCGGAGCGGCTGGGCCCGTGAGCCATGGCCACTGAGCCTGCGCGTCCCGAGCCTGTGCTCTGCAACGGGAGAGGCCACAACAGTGAAAGGCCTGCGTACCGCAAAAAAAAAAAGGAGAAAGAGAAATAAATTTTAAAATTAAGATAAAGAAAATTTTAAATAAATAAATATAAAGAAAGCAAAAAACTAATACCGAGGATGACATTTACAAATACATGCAGTTCATCCAAATCTTGCCGTTTTCAAGCATTACATATGTAAATTCCTTAGGAATGGCTTCCAGCTCACCGAAGAGAGAGTGCTTCTCTACATGCCAAATTACAATGCTAAGGCAGATTGAGGGAGAAATATAATCAACCATTTGTTGATTATTTTTTAATCATGTCCTCAAGCACCTACAGATGTAAGGAAGCATGTAGCCCCAGACTGGAGCTGTTTGCAAACAGCAGGATTGTCTGGCCCAAAAAACGGCACTCGCTGTGTGATGAAAACCATCCCTACACAACCGTGTTTGGTTAGCACCTATACCCTGCTGAAATTGGCATAGCACATTCTCTGTGGGCATGCTGCCAGCCTAACAGATGGGCATGAATGTAGCCCTGCCAAAGAACCAGTGTGTGCAGTGAGCTCACAACTGTGGTTAGATTCCTTTCCAAGGATGTTGCATCTACTTAAGCTGCCCAGCAAAAAAATTTATGACTTAAATGTCTTCAGATGGCATTAATGAATATGTAAATAATTCTCCAAATCAGTGGTTCTCAAAATGTGGTTCCCTGGACCAGCAGCACTGGCACCATTTGGAAGATGGCTAGATCTACAAATTCTCAGGCCCCACCCCAGACCTACTGAATCAGATACTCTGGGGGTGAGAACCAGCGAGCTGTGGTTTAACAGGCTCTCTAGGTGATCCTAATGCAGCTCAGGTTTGAAAACCACTGCTCTAAACAATGTTCTCAAGTTCAGATTACTTGAGAAATTTTTTGAAAGACTGATGCCTATGTCTCGGGCCCAGAGATTCTGATTTAATTGGTATAGGGTACAGCCTGTGCTGCAAGAGTGTTAAGAATCTCCTCACTTGATTCTAATGGACAGCAAGTTTGAGAAGCCCTGTTCTAACTACCTGGAATACATGGAGCAGGCTTTGAGGAGAAATACTTCAGACCTTCTCAAATGCAGATAAGTCTTTATTGAAAGAACATTTGTATAGATCTTTGCATAAATAATTCTTTGGTTGATTGCTTTCAGTTCTTGGATAAGATAAAGTTTATGTAATCTGTGGAGTTTTGCAAATTCCTTTGTGCTCTGTGAGTCACTTACCTTCAAGATCACCCTCTCTTGCAGCATTATATTGAAGTTTACTTCCAGTTTCGGTGTGCTTTTTTTTTTTTTTGACATTTTAACCATTTTTTAAAATTGAAGTATAGTTAAATTACAATGTTGTGTTAGTTTCAGGTGTACAGCAAAGTGATTCAGTTATACATATATTTAGTTATATATATTTTCAGATTCTTTTTCATTATAGGTTATTACAAGATGTTGAATATGGTTCTCTGTGCTTCCAGTAGGCCCTTGTTGTTTATCTGTTTTACATGTAGTAGTGTGTATATGTTAATCCTAAACTCCTAATTTATCTCTCCCCCCACCTGTGTGCTCTTTTCATCTCAATGAACTCAACACCTTCTAATGTAATATCCTAAAACTCTATTCTACTGGTAGCTCACTCCTCTGTGTCTCTAAAATACTGAAACCTTGCCTTCTTCCAAGCCAGGAAAAAATCTAATTTCAGAAAATTAAAACTTCAAATGGTCTAAATTGAGATAATAAAAAGAGGGAAAAAAGCCCCCTTAAGCCACAAACTTACCCAGCACATTTAGTATTAAAGTATTCAACAAAGAAGGCAAGAGCAAGAAAACTTGAAATACCCATTAATTTGCTGTGCTTTCACTACCAGTGTCACATCAAGGCACCCATAGGCATGATAATATTTGCACATTCCACTAGAGTGAATGGGAGAGGTTACTGCCAACTGGCCAGTCTGAGGACAAGACATCAGGATCTCACACAGACCAACTTCACTCCTGGGAATCTCTGAATCAATGAAAACTCAGATTCAAGGATGAAATCAACATAATTCTTCGGAAAATGAGACATCCAACAAATATTTGGTTTCCCTTCCATTTTTCAGCAACTAATCTGTTGTAAGATGATAGTGATGGCCCTTTGTACCACTCTGGACTCTGTTGAAGTCCATTTAGCACTGAAAAGACACAATGTTAAGGGCAGAAGTTAAGTGACGGGACTTTGTTTCCTGTGGTGGAATCTCAGTTAGACTGCCTCCTAGCGGGGTGACCTTGGGCCAGTAACTTAATTGTGTTTTACCTCAATTTCCCTACCTATAAAATGGAGGAACGATAGCATCTGTCTCATAGGGTTGTTATGAAAATTAAGTGAGCTAATTAATGTATGGAAGCACATAGTAAGTCGTGATTAAGTGGTCACTATTCTTATTAACAACAGTTACATCTAACTATGCTGTTGTGTGCACCTATTCTTAGCCCTGGGCCTCATTTCCCTTGTCTCGGTCTCCCCTGGCCCCAACAGATGGACCTACTGAATGAGTGGCCATTCAGCGATCCTAGCAGATGAACAGAACAGGGCACAGCAACAAACAGGGAATTGGTGAGGCATGCTCTGCCCTCGGACAACGAGGTTCCGCCCTGCATTCAGCGCAAAGTCCGGCACCCGAGGAAGGTGTGCAGACAGGGTGGTTTTCAATTAGGGTGGCACAACAAGCTTGGGGGATTGGAAATATTTGGAAACATTTCTGGCTGCACACAGCTGAGGAATGCTCCTGGCGTTTAGCCAGTGTTGCTCAGTGGCCTCAAGTTAATGCAAAGCAAATGGCAACAGCAACCGCATAGAGAACAGATCAGAACGGGACCAGCCCCCAGTGTGATGACTGGGGCATAAGACAAGTCACCAGTACAGGGTCTTGAGAACAAGGACTAAGAATGAGCAGCAACCTATAAACTGAGGCCCATGGCAAAGAGGTTTACAAAGGAATTCCTTCGAGATGAGCACCTGTGGAAGGAAGGGGGCTACCTTAGCCTGTTCGGGCTGCTGTAATAAAACACCACCAGATGGGTAGCTTACAAACAGAAGAAATGTATTTCTCACAGTTCTGGAGACTGGAATTCCAAGATCTAGGCACCAGCATGGTTACGTTTTCTGGTGAGGAGCCTCTTCCGGGTTCATAGCCGGAGCCTTCTTGCTGTGCCCTCACATGACAGAAGGGGCTAGGGAGCCCTGTGGAATCTCTCTATAAGAGCACCAGTCCCTTTCATGAGGGCTCCATCTTCATGATCTAGTCAACCTCTCCAAGGCCCCACCTACAAATACTATCACCTTTGTGGTTAAGATTTCAACATATGAACTCTGGGGAGACACAAACATTCCGACCAGAGCAGGGACAGAAGTAAAACTGGGCAAAGGGAGAAATCAAGCTGCCTCAGGTGACTCTGTGGGAAGTGCTGGAGCTAGAACAGCCCTTCAGAGTTGCCTCAAGTTGGGCCAAGATGTCAGTGTCTTTATATTCCCCATTGGTCAATCATTGGATATGGGCTGCCCCGGAAAAGGGTGACCTCAGGCACGGCTGTTTCTCCTTTGTTAGGTAATTCATGAAGGGGCTGGCAACTGAAGGCTATCTGCTGACAAGGTTCTTAACAGCTCGCTTAACAAGATCCACTAAAGGAGGATCTGAGCGCCACGTAACAGGGATGGACAAAGTATGCAGAATAACATGGAATCCCAGTGGCCAGTGCCACAACACCATCTTCCAGGTCAGCTTTCAGCATGAATGCCTTGATCAAACACATTCGTTCTATGTCCAAAGTTTGGTTGATGGTCTATGAAGCAGGGACTTTGCACGTTCTCAGGACAATGCCTGCTTAGCCTTACTTGGATGGTCTGAAAGAGGGAATCAATCAATAAAGCCATGGAACTCCTCTGGACTCCCCAGCAAGACACTGATTGTCACATTCTGTTTTGTGCGCTCAAGCCCAGATAGGGGCAGTTGACCTGTTCAACCTTCCAGCTCAGTCCCACCCTGTTGTTACGCTAAAGAGAACCAAACATAGCTATAATTAGGTTCTGCTTCTCTCTCCTTTCATCAGTGTTGCCTGGAAGGGATGAACAGCAGCCTTCTGCACGAATCCCTGTCATAGATATTCAGTTGGAAGGAAGGGGCTTTTGACACCAGTTCTGGTTTATTCACTGGTCCAGCACTGCCTTGAATGTGTTTGTCTGGCTGGGACTCTATGAGTCTACCTAGTTCTGGTCAATCTAATTTTCCCAAGATTTGGACCATGTCCTGATCCCCCCCCCCCATGCTGTCTGGGATCCTGTTTTCATCAGAACCAAAATTACATCAGCCATTGAGTATCACCAGCATAGCTACTGCTCAGAGAATCTAGCTGCAGGATCCCAGCTCCCCTTACTTGATACCTTAATTTGCATTCTGTGATTTGGACTTCTGGGCCAGCTTCCTCAGAAACTGGTCAGGTCAGTCCCCCCAAACCCTTGTTCCCTAAAAGCTTAAGCTTACTCTCATCTCCTCATAGACCCACACTGTTGAGGGTCCAGGACAACCACTGGCAAAATATGTAGTCTATGACACCTTGAAGCCTCTTAGAAGGATGTCTCCAAAGTAGTCTTCAGGAATCAAATTGGTATAATTATTCTAGCCATATAGAGATGGCAGACATTAGCCCACAATTTCCTTGGCCTCCTTTCTTCCCAGATCTCAGTCTTTCCCTCCCAAAGAGGGTCATTTTACTTCATACATCAAGGAGTGTTCCTTGAAACATACCAACCCCTTTGCTAGAACATGGCTAAAGACATTGCTTAACATCCCAGACACTTTCCTGTGTGATTTGTATTCCTTATGCAGTTAATTGACTGCACACAATCAATAGTCTAAACTTTCCAGGCTATTTGGGATAACTCCAGCTCCCCCAAAACTCTGGACAGTGGTTTTGTCCGGATAAATAATAATATCTTAGCCATTTAAATAAAATAAATATCTTAACCATAAATAAAACATATGTGTGTATTATTATAAGAAATATATTAAATATGTATATCTTAAGCATTTAATACCAATAATGTAAGTAATATCTTAACAATCTGATACCAATATTTTAAATAAATCCTAACTAATATAAATGTAATTTATATAAATTATAAGTAATCATTTAATACCAGTATTATTCATTCAAAAGGGACTGCACAAATTCATACACACAGAGGTAGAATGGTAGTTGCCAGGGGCTGCATGAGGGGACAGGGGGAGTTACTGTTTAATGGGTACAGAGCTCAGGATGATGAACAAGTTTTGGAGATGGACAGTGTTTATGGTTGCACAACAATGTGAATGTGCTTAATGCTTCTGAACCGTGTACTTAAAAATGATTAAAGGGGTAAATTTTATGTATATTTTACCACACTTTTTCAAAAAGGACTCTGGAAGCAGTAATATTTTCTCTCACATTACTCCTATTCTGGTTAGTTTGGTTAGAGAGAGACAGATATTCACTCAAGTTTGCACAATTAATGGCTGTTTATTATAAGACTCAGGATGGAACCAGGATCTCATGGCAGTCAAGGAGCAGGGACCAGACTAGACCAGAAACTGCACTGTTCCCAAGGACCCTCGGGAACAGAGCCATGACTCTCCTCTAACGTGCTCCATTTCCACATGGCTCAGCCTCTCCCTGTCTCTGCTTCTCAAACTTCTTGCTACTCCTCCCACAAAAGACTGGATTTCTCTATCTTCTCCTTCTCACAGCTTCCACTTAATTATTCTCACCTTTTTCACAGCTTAGTTTCCTCATACTTGGCTTTGCTCTTGGCCTCTATTCTATACTGTGCCCCCCTCTATACTCCTTCCACATCAGTTCCTACTGTTACCCACTTCGTGTTCAGTTTCACAAATCAGATTCCCTCAAGCGAGCACATGATTGGCCCAATTTGTCCCTCTTTGAGTAGTGCTTTTTGAGCCAGATCACCCTGCAAGCTGCTCTCCAGTCGATATTTTGGCCCCCTCTAGTACAAGGCAGATTTATATGGTACAAAACATAGCCACCTTCATCTGCCTCTTTAGCAGAGGCGGTGGGTATAAAAGACACTGTGATAGTCACGTCCAGCAGAATCTCATTTTCCATATCTTCTCTCCTTATGTTCTAGAATAATAACCCCTTTCTAGGCAGTCACGGCAACTACATCTGGGTCAGTGACACCGCTGACAGTATATTTCAGGAGCATCTCTACTATCTGATACAGCTAAAGACCAAATGACTAACCTAGAGATTATATTAGCCGTAACACCTGTAGAAGCCCTCCACGCTCTAGGGATCACCAGAGAGCATGCCTCAGGTGAACACACATGCAAAATCAGTTTGAAACATTTAGCTTGATTTTAGGACACATTTTTACCCCTGCTGTTTACCTCTGTTGATTATTGTATGCCTAATGTTGGCATAGCATAAATCCAAAAACCCCTTTGGACAAATATATCATTTTTAATCAGCAAATTATTTTTAGGTCTTGGTCGTTAAATCCTAATAAGGTATCTAGTACATTTGGCCTGTAGCAAATGCACTAATTATTAATGTTTTAAATAACACATAATTTATTGTTCAGGCAACAGGCTAAGGAAGATATTCTCCCCACTTGGAGGTACAGGAGGTGCTTCCTTGAGACATTAGATCCTGCTGTCTGAGTCCTGTAGAGCAGCCTGAGCTCATCAGCTGGCTCAACTCCAGCTCTGCAGGGCTTAAAGCTTCTGGGCAGGAGAACAGGCAGAAAAGCTGCACTGTGGGTGCCCCCAAGTGGGTACATTTTGATGTGCACGCCGAGGATTTTCTGGCCAGTAACTCTAGCATTAGGTCATGTCTGTGAAGCATTTTTAAAGATGGAAAAAAGCTATACAAAAGTGTGAATGTTTTTCAGCATGTACCTCTTATTATGTAATATCTACTGAAACAATATTTAATATTTCAGGTTATCACAGATCATTTATTTTCTAGAAAATATCTTACGGGAAAATGTTCAAGTAATGCTGCCATATAAAACTGTGGAACTGAAGAGGGATGGACTTTAGTGTCAGACACAACTTGACTTTGAACGCCCAGCCCCGTATTAGTTGTGTGACCTTGGGCAAGCCACTTAACCTCCCTAATCCACAATCGTCTCATTTTCAAAATGGGACTCAGGAGTATTTGAAAGAGTATCTTACAGGGTCATGTTTTGGATAAGACAATACTTATAGTGTAATAGGGACAGTGTCTGGCACATTAGAAGTGCTCAATAAATATCACTTTTGTGTGTGTGTAAACAATATGGTTTGATATATATGTATGCAAAATAAAATGTATTTATTGAGATATGTCAAGGAGCTCCCCAATACCTTTTTAATATATTCCTTTCCTGCTCAGTCAGCCATAGGCAATTTCTGTTATTTATGATGAGAACTGGGTAATGTATATGGTTATGGCAGGGAAAAAAGAATGAAATTGACCTGGATTCCTCAAAAATGTCAGTGTCATGACAGACCAAGAAAGGCTAGGGAAGTGTTCTAGATGATAACAGATTAAGAGGCACAGTGACTAACTTCAGTAAGTGACTTTGGACTGGATCCTGTATTAGAGTGGAAAAAATTCTCTAAAGGACCTAATTGGGACAACTGATGAAATTGAAATGTGGGCTATAGATTGAATAAAAATATTTTATTAATGATAGATTTTCTGAATTGATAACTGAACTGTGATTATGTAAGAGAATCTTCTTGTTCTTAGGAAATATGCACAGAAATATTAAGGGACATGAGGCATGAAACCTACCCTCAAATGGTTTAGGAAAAATAAATAATATATATAACACCTGTGTCCATATGTGGATAGAGAGATATAGACATATCTATGTATAAAGACAACACCATACATACACATACACCATACATGTGCGTGTGTGTGTGTGTATACAAACAGAGGGAATAAGAGAGAATATGAAAAAGTGTAGAAAATGATAGAATTGATGAGTCAGGGTAAAGGGCAAACAGTAGTTCTCTGCACTCTCCTTGCAATTTTTCTTTGTTTAATATTTAAAGTTTAAAAATATAGCTTAAATTTTTACATAAAAAATTTTAAAGATAATGAAGTAGTCCCCCTAAAAATATTAGCTAACTCTCCAGTACTTTGAGATAAACCCGCAAAATTATTGCCAATTATTTGGCAAATAAATTATGCTATATGTTAAAGGAATGTCTTACACTCTAAAGAACATTAGAATATATTAACTAATTCTTTCCAAAATTAAGAAATAAAGCATAAATGTTTTTCACGAATAAGAAAAATTTTGAGCTCAAACGGACCTTACAGGTCACCTAGAACAGGCTTCTTTCAAAGACAGAAATCATCCAAATTTCCTTAAAGATATATCCCCCACTCTAAATCCATGGGCTAAATCACTCTCGTACTCATTTCCTGATGGTTTAAAATTACCTATGACTCATTATTCTGTAATAAAGGGAAAGAATCAACAATTTCTTCTGCCTTTTCTGTCCTAACTAACACAAGATAATAAAAACAGTTGATATGGGAAAGTTTTTCTTTGTAGAATAATTCCAGCTAAGTGAAGAAGAAATAATAGAAAAAGAATATCACCATATTTCAATCCTAATGAAATAATGGACATATGAAATAATCATCAGTGACCACTAAACTTGTTAAGTAGGAATCTGATGGGGAGCTTTATAATGGATAAATCAAGCTGAACTCATTGATCAATTTTAATATCAGAAAAAAGACAACCAGACATCGTGTGTCTCCAAAATGGTGCACATAGGAAGTACACAACACAACCTACAAAAGCTATTTTAAGAAGGAAAAAAAACCTGACCAAGCCTCTAGGTCTATCTACCCATTTTCAGGAAATACAGAGTTCAAATGAACATGTTCAGTGACACCATGAGGA
The DNA here is from genome assembly GCF_026419965.1 of Kogia breviceps. Taxonomy (NCBI): domain Eukaryota; kingdom Metazoa; phylum Chordata; class Mammalia; order Artiodactyla; family Physeteridae; genus Kogia; species Kogia breviceps. The sequence goes on along the minus strand of NC_081311.1, from coordinate 144,186,390 downwards.
TAAAATTAGCAAAATCCAGATTATGGGAAACACTACATAACAAACAACTGAATTTCTTCAACTAATAAAGGTGAAAGAAGAGTGATGGAGAATTTATAGATGAAAAGCGACTTAAAAGACATATAACTAATTACAATGTGTAGAACGTGTACAGATTCTTAATTTCAACAAACCAACTAAAAAAATATAAGACAATCAGGCATATCTGAACACTGGCTGCATATTTGTTGATATTAAGGAATTATTAAATATTTTAGGTGTGATAATGGTATTGTGGTTATGTTTTTCAGTAAAGAGTCCTTATACAGATTCATACTTAAACATTCATAATTTAAATATTATGACGTCTGGAATTTGTTTCAAAATAACATGAGGTAGAGCAGATAGAGGGGAAAAGGAGTAGATGAGAGGGAGAACAGAAGAAACAAGAGTAACCACGCGTTGATAACCATTGAAGCTGGGTGATGGGTGGAAATTTAGTATACTATTCCCTTTGCTTTTTAATATGTTTGAATTTTCCATTATAAATTTTTTAAAATAAATTTATTTACATATTTATTTTTGGCTGCGTTGGGTCTTTGTTGCTGCACGTGGGCTTTCTCTAGTTGTGGTGAGCGGGGGCTACTCTTCGTTGCAGTGCGCGGGCTTCTCATTGTGGCAGCTTCTCTTGTTGCGGAGCACGGGCTCTAGGCGTGCGGGCTTCAGTAGCTGTGGCACGTGGGCTCAGTGGTTGTGGCACTCGGGCTCAAGAGCATAGCCTCAGTAGTTGTGGCGCACGGGCTTAGTTGCCCCGCTGCATGTGGGGTCTTCCCAGACCAGGGCTCAAACCCATATCCCCTGCATTGGCAGGCGGATTCTTAACCACTGCACCACCAGGGAAGTCCCTCCATTATAACATTTTAAACACTATTTTTAAAAGATTGAGGTAGCTGTGTGTTTACTGAAATTGAAATAATACTAACAGGTATTTGTTGAAAAAGCAAGGTATAATTTGGGGGGTTGTTTTATTATATTTATCATTATATAGTATACTTATTTATTTAGTTAAAATGTACATATTATTAAAATGTATATACAAATTTATATTAAAAATTATTTCATTTTAAAGCATACAGTTCAATGGCATTAAGTACATTTACATTTTGTACAACAATCACCACTATCCATTTCCAGAACTTTTTCAGCATCCTAAAGAGAAACTCTGTACCCATTAAACAATAACTCTCTATTTCCCTTCCCTTCAGTCCTGGTATCCTCTATCCTACTTTCTGTCTCTATGAATTTGCCTATTCTATGTATATCATATGAGAGGAATCATATGATATTCATACTTTTGCATCTGGCTTATTTTAATGTTTTCAAATTTTATCCATGTTGTAGCATGTATCAAAAAATTATTTTGCTGAGATACAATATTTTTGTCATAATTTTTGTTTTATTAAAAGCTCACTTTTCCAAAGACTGTTTCTTTTTTTTTCGTAATTGAGTATAGTTGATTTACAGTGTTTCAGGTGTACCTCAAAGTGATTCAGTTTTATTTATATACATATACATATATTCTTTTTCAGATTCTTTTCCATTATAGGTTATTACAAGATAGTGAATATAGTTTCTATGCGATACAATAGGTCCTTATTGTTTATCCATTTTATATATAGTAGTGTGTATCTGTTAATCCCAAATTCCCAATTTATCCCTCCCTCCCCCTTTCCCCTTTGGTAATCATAAGTTTGTTTCCTATGTCTAAGAGTCTGCTTCTGTTTTGGGGGGGGGGTTTCTAATTTATTTATTTTTGGCTCTGTTGGGTCTTCATTACTGCGCGCGGGCTTTCTCTAGTTAAGGTGAGCGGGGAGCTACTCTTTGCGGTGCGCAGGCTTCTCATTGCGTTGGCTTCTCGTTGCAGAGCACGGATTCTAGGTGCGCGGACTTCAGTAGTTGTGGCACGTGGGTTCAGTAGTTGTGGTTTTCAGGCTCTAGAGCGCAGGCTCAGTAGTTGTGGTGCTCAGGCTTAGTTGCTCCGTGGCATTTGGGATCTTCCCAGACAAGGGCTTGAACCCGTATCCCCTGCATTGACAGGCAGATTCTTAACCACTGCGCCACCAGAAAAGCCCCCTGCTTCTGTTTTGTAAATAAGTTCATTTGTATCGTTTTTTTGGATTCCACATATAAGTGATATATGATATTTGCCTTTGTCTGACTTAATTCCACATATAAGTGGTATCATATGATATTTGCTTTTCTGTGTCTGACTTAGTTCACTAGTATGATAATCACTAGGTCCATCCATGTTACTGCAAATGGCACTAATTTCATTCTTTTTTATGACTAATATTCTTGTGTGTGTGTGTGTGTGTGTGTGTGTACCACATCTTCTTTATCCATTCATCTGTTGATGGACAATTAGGTTGCTTCCATGTCTTGGATTTTGTAAATAGTGATGCTATGAATATTTGGGTGCATGTATATTTTCGAATTAGAGTTTTCTCCAGATGTCTGCCCAGGAGTGGGATTGCTGGATCATATGGTAACGCTAGTGTTAGTTTTTTAAGGAACCTCCATACTGTTCTCCATAGTGGCTGCACCAATTTACATTCCCATCAACAATGTAGGAGGGTTCCCTTTTCTCCACACTCTCTCCAGCATTTATTATTTATAGACTTTTTGATTATGGCCATTTTGACCAGTGTGAGGTTATACTTCATTGCAGTTTTGATCTACATTTCTTTAATAATTAAGCGATTTTGAGCATCTTTTCATGTGCCTGTTGGCCATCTGTATGTCTTCTTTAGAGAAATATCTATTCAGGTGTTCTGCCCATTTTTTTATTGTTTTTTTTTTATATTGAGCTATATAAGTTGTTTGTGTATTTTGGAAATTAATCCCTTGTCAGTTGCATCATTTGCAGATATTTTCTCTCATTCTGTGGGTTGTCTTTTCATTTTGTTTATGGTTTCCTTTGCTGTGCAAGAGCTTTTAAGTTTAATTAGGTCCCATTTGTTTATTTTTGCTTTTGTTCCCATTATCTAGGAAACGGAACCAAAAAACTATTGAAGCAATTTATGTCAAAGAGTGTTCTGCCTATGTCTTCCTTTAGGAGTTTTATAGTATCTGATCTTACATTTAGGTCTTTAATCCGTTTTGAGTTTACTTCTGTATATGGTATCAGAGAAGTTCTAATTTCATTGTAGTGTGTATTTTGTTGTAGCATGTATTAAAATAACAATATTCATTATTTTTAAGGCTGAATAATATTCCATTGTATGTATATATACCACACTTTGCTTATCCATTCATTTGTTTATGGACACATGTGTTGGTTCCATCTTTTGGCTATTGTGAATAATGCTGCTATGAACACTGGTGTGAAAGTACCTTTGAGTACTCAAAGTACCTTTGAGTCCCCGCTTTCAATTGTTTTGAGTATATATACCTAGAAGTGGAATTGTTGGATCATAGGGTAATTCTGTATTTAACTTTTTGAAGAGCTATCACATTGTTTTCAACAGCAGCTATACCATTTTACATTCCAACTATCAGTGCACCAGGATTCCAATTTCCTTACATCCTCACCAACAATTTTTTCCATTTTTTGGATAATAGTCATTCTAATAGGTATAAAGTGGTATCTTGTGGGTTTTTGTGTTTTGGGGGGGTTTTTTGTGGTATGCGGGCCTCTCACTGTTGTGGCCTCTCCCGTTGCGGAGCACAGGTTCCGGACGCGCAGGCTCAGCGGCCATGGCTCACGGGCCCAGCCGCTCCGCGGCACGTGGGATCTTCCCGGACCAGGGCACGAACCCGTGTCCCCTGCATCGGCAGGCATACTCTCAACCACTGCGCCACCAGGGAAGCCCTATCTTGTGGTTTTGATTTCCATTTACCTAATGACTAGTGATGTTGTACATGTTTTTATGTGCTTATTGCCCATTTGTATATCTTGTTTGGAGAAATGTCTATTGAATTCCTTTTCTCATTTTTGGATTGGGTTGTTTGGGGGGTTGTTGTTTAGTTGTAGAAGTTCTTTACGTATTCTGAATATTAATCCCTTATCAGATGTATGATTTGTAATATTTTCTCCCATTCTGTGGGTTGTCTTTCACTCTCTTGATGGTGTCCTTTGATGCATACAATTTTTAATGCTGATGAAGTCTCTAGTTAATCTATTTCTTGTTTGGTTGCCTGTGCTTTTGGTGTCATATCTAAGAAATAATCATCAAATCCTTTGTCATGAAGATTTTCTCTTATGTTTTCTCCTAAGAGTTTTATAGTTTTAGATCTTACACTTAGGTGTTTGATCCATTTTGAATTAATTTTTGTATATGGCATAAGGTAAGGGTCCCACTATTTTGCACATATATATCCAGTTTTCCCAGCACTATTCATTGACAAGAAGATATAAATTTTTATTTAAGAAAATTTAAAACTATATTCATAAATTTGTATACTTCTATGTAAAAATACAGTGAAAGATTTAGAAAGGTACACACTATGCGGTTAATAATGGTTACTTCTGAGAAGGAAACGATATTGGGGAGGAGGATATATAAGAGCTATAGTTCTTATTGTCTATAATTTTTTACTGTTCAGATTTTTACAAGCCTGTAGTCATATATTACTTATATAATTTTAGAAGGATAGTTTTGGTGGGGGGTTTTTTCCTTTTTGTTTTTAAGAGAAAATTGGTTGGATGTCAAAGCATGGGATGAGTAAGCCAAGGGTCTATATTCTGGCACGCTAGAGGTCCAAATTAAATAAGAACTCCAAGGCAGGAGAACTATAGTGTGGCAAGGAATTAGCACATCTCAAGGGAAATGCTGTTTGTTCAGATAATCTTGGAGCAACAATAGCAAATAGAGACAGTTAAGAAAACTTGGTCCTAATTCTTAACATTCCACCTAGCCTGCGCCTTATTTATTTTGTTTTTAACCTTCACTTATATTTGCATAGCATATGTTTTGTTGATATATGCAAGAGGTAACTGAAGAGGTCCCTGTGAGCTTTGCCAAAGCAAAGCAGCCAGAGCTACAAAGAGGCTCTTATGCAATGGCTGTTTGGAGGATGGTTGTTTGGCCAGACCAGAGGATTTTAATAGCGGACTGACTAGCAGGGTTCCAGTTTTAAATTTTACATTAATTACTATATATATTATTCTAGAATTCTCAGCAAAGAAAATATCTATGGAAAGGAGTCTCACAGTTATACATAATAAATAAATAAAATGCTTGTTGAACGAATGAATGAATAACACATGAATCCTAAGGACCAAAAATGAAGACAAGTAGACTAAGTAAGAGTAATATGGGAGTTCCCTGGTGGTCTAGTGGTTAGGATTCGGCGCTTTCACTGCTGTGGCCTGGGTTCAATCCCTGGTTGGGGAACTGAGATCCCGCAAGCCGTGCCGCCAAAAAAAAAAAAAAAAAAAAGTAGAGTAGTACTAGTGAGATATTGGCCTAAGTAGCATAGTCTCAGTGGGGGAAGAAAAGAAAGGAATGTGTCTAGACTTAGTTTGTAGTACCACCTAGATCAGACCTCTGAATAGTCAAAAAGTATGAATTAGGAAGCCTGTGACTTTTACTGTGCAATAAGCTATCAATGACACTGACTCATCATTGAATTGACACTGGCCCACGTTTCCTGACCCTCCCTCTATTCCCTTTCTGGCCAACAGCCTATCATTAGTGATTATACTCTAGCTGCCCTCTTCCTGCAGGTTTTCTACCCTAAGAGCAACTTGGAGGCCAACCTGGAAAGATATTTCTAGTTCTTCTAGAAGTCCCTGTGGTTCAGAAAGTATACTTTGTTGCTTTATGTTCAAGAGCATTTCAGCAGCACTGTTACATACCAGCTTCCTATATCTGCCTGCCTAGAGATATCAGTCTTCTCTTTTGATATACTTCTGTCCAGTTTCTTGGGTACCTGGCTTTTTTTCTGTCCTCCAAATTTTGGGTGCCCAGGATAGCCAGTAAGCTGGCTAGTATACCTACTATGCTCTTGGAGATCATGTCCTCTTCTGTCAGAGCACACCCCTGCTACTCATCTCCCAGGCCTTGTACTAAACTAAGATCCATAATGAATGGCCCATGCCACGTAACACTGGGCACCTTGGCTGCCTGGATTCCAAAGTCAAGGCCCCATCCCATCTCCTTGATTTGACCCATGCCTGGAATCACCAAAATTTGACCTCTGTACTAGTTTTCTACTGCTGCTATAACAAATTACCACAAACTGGGTACCTGAAAAAAAAAACCCACAAATTTATTATTTTACAGTTTTGGAGGACAGAATTTTGAAATGGGTCTCACTGGCCTAAAATCAAGGTATTGGCAGGGCTGCATTCCTTCTGGAAGCTCTGGGAGAGAATCCATTACCTTGCCTTTCCAGATTCTGGAGGCTGCCTGAATTCCTTGGCTGGTGGCCTTCTCCCATTTCCTCAAAGCCAGTAACAGCCAGAGTCTTTCTCATGCTGTATCACTCTGACTCTGATTCTAGGGTCATATCTCCTTCTCTGACTATCCAGCCTCCCTGTTTCACTTATAAGGACCCTTGTGATTACATTGTGCCTACCCAGATAATCCAGGATAATCTCTTCATCTCAAAACCCTTAACTTAATCACATCTGCAAAGTCCCTTTCACCATCTAAGGTAACATATTCACAGATTCTGGGGATTAGGACATGGACATCTTTGGGGAAGGGCATTCTGCCTACCAAAAGCACCCTCCAAATTTATCTGAAAAAGTCACAGCCTTTGTATGGGGGAAGACCCTGAGTTTAACCTGAACTCCTTATACCTGGGCCCTCCCTTCCAGTTCATTCCCCAGAGCTCTCAACATGCTGTTGATCAGATGAGGTTAACTGCTCCTGATCAGACGTAGGATGTAATGTAAAAAACACTAAGATATTTTGGCAAGAGGTTGAAAGATAGTGAGGAAACGGTGTAGTGGAAGGGTTTGATTAAAGTTAACTCTTGAGAAATTAAAATTGCTAGGATCTTAATAAAAGGATTAGATACAATTTGCCAGTTTAGTAAGTTTTCAGAAAGGGAGACTGTCTACCTGGTATATAATACATGCCATATTGTTGTGTATTAATGTACCCTCTATTAATGTACCCATGGCCACAGGCCATGGGTTGAGCAGACCAGAAAGAGGAAGGTCTGACAGTAAATCCTTCCTCCTAAAGCTGAGGTCCTTGCAATCTTGAAGTAGGCACTGGTGGGGTAAGAAGTGAGCAAAACCATACTTTCCTAGAAGGACCTATCTCCTGGTACATCAGTTTCACTGAAGAATAATAAAGGGGAGAATTAAGTAATTTAATTGGTAATTTAAAGCATTTTAAATTATCTCAATTTCTACAATAGAGTATCATATAAACATTGCATTTTTTTTTAAGATAAAATAGAACAGGGCCTTTTGAAAAGTTTCCCTGATCCTTTAAGGCTGTACTCCTATAGGGGGTCTGCTGGTATTCCTCAGCTGGTAGGAGTTCTCTGGTAGAACAAGCTGAGAGAACTCCCTTAAATGGTCAAGAAAGGCAGATGGAATGTCACCAAAGAACAACCTGGAGCAACTGATAGAACCTGCAGTTCAATAACATGTTTCTACCATGACTATATGGCCATTCTCCTGAATGATTGACCAGCCCCATAATACTGTATAAGACTGAGCAAAAATATGACCAGATAAAAGAAGTGCTTTTCCACATGTGACTTTCCAAACTGAAATGTTCTTATCACAATGAGGGAATAGGAACCTCTAAATTAAAGATTTATCTACTATGAAATTTGCTTTTCCTATAGTTATTGACCACTGGTGTTTTTCTGACCATGTTTTCCACTTCAAGTTCAAATACAAGTTGCTATATTTAAAACTTACACATTTTGCTTATGCTCTCCTCTAGTTCAGATCAAGAAAGGCAATGTCAGCAAGCACTCTAACTTAATCCTTGAGGCTTAAATGAACCTTAAGGTTTATAAACCCCATTTTGTGAAATGTGTCTCCTTGATATTTTGCCTCTGAAAACCATACTTCCATTAAAATTAATACAGAGCCATCACTACTTTAAGCCAAGTTTCCTGGCTTGGGGACATGACATAGGAAACTAACCTTGGTAGTAAAGCCCATAGATCAGAAATTCTTAGATAGGTGAGATTGGTAAGGAAAAGTCTGAGACTATTTGTCTGAACAAACTGGAATAATTGACTAAATTAATGGAAGAACTGACTAAAATCAGTGATGTAAGAGGTGGCCAAGGAGAGTGACTCGTGCCTTGTAACCATATTATTCTTACACAGAGCCACGATAATCTAAAAGTGGAAAGAAAACAAAGCATTACTCAGCATGGGGCACTTGTACCATATGGAAACCCTGTAATTCCCTAAACTGATGTAAGACCTTCATTTATCACATAGCACTAGGACTAGAAATATGACCCTTAAAGACCTCACTGAGGTTAGAGTAGCAAAAAAATTGGTAAGCAAAAGTCCTCTCAAACATTTTGTTAGTGTTGTGAAATCTCTTAACAGTAAGTTCAATATCTGGGTCCATTGATTATGAACGGATTTAATTTCTCGAAGGAGAATAAGGACTTACACTTGCAATTGGTTTTCTTAAAATATAGCCGAGGGAATTCCCTGGCAGTCCAATGGGTAGGACTCAGTGCTTCCACTGCTGTGGGCCCGGCTTCAATCCCTGATCAGGTAACTAAGATCCCACATGCTGCACAGCACAGCCAGAAAAAAAAAAATTTACACACACACACACACAGCTGAAGCTGACAATATACTTTCCTATCACATACAAGAAACTCCAGCCAATATATAGATGAGAAGGTATACACACCCACATCCACACCCACACCCACGTGATGCTTTAAAACAGGAATAGCCTTACCATGGAGAGGTTAGAGTTTGAATATAAAAGTACACCGAAGCCCATCACCAAAAACTGAAATTCAACATTTAATAATGCTTCCCTTTGGTTTCATTAATACAAGTCCATAGGAGGGATAATATAATACATTTATCAATTATTATGAAGTATTAAAAATTTCCTAACATTTTGGGTTTTTATATTTTAAAGTAATTCATGCTTATGGTAACATCAAATAATACAGAGGTATGTGAAGAAAATTTAATAGTTCCTTCCAACTTCATTGCTCAAAAATGTACTGAGTACCTATTGGTGGGCCAAGGAAGTTCTAGGCTATGTGGATACAGCAATAAACAAAACAAAGTCCCTGTCGTCATACACTTAGAGTATAATGTGAGCTACAAACAAACAAGCAGTAAATAATGCCAGGTAGCAATAACTGCTATGGAGAAATAAAGGTTAGGTAAGGGATCCAGGAAGACCTCTCTTAAGAAGTGACTTGAGCAAAGACTTGAAGGAAGTGGAGGTTAAGCCAAGTAAACATAAGGTGTTCCAAACTAAAGGAATGAAAAGTGCAGTTCTATCAGGGGAGTATGGTTGGCATGATGCAGGAATAACAAAGAGGCTGGCGTGCATAAAGCAGATGATCTAGGAGTTGCTTGTCTTTTTATCCATTTGTAGACTCTTTGTACTTACAAAAAGTAAATGTGTGGTTATGTTACTGACTAGATACAGTTAAATTCATTTGTTTCATTTACTTTCAATTTGTAGGGATTAAAAATTTTTTTTACTTCTATAAATGGTTTGCATGGTTCCAAATTCAAATCCAGAAAGCAAAGCATATTCAAAGAGGTTTAGCTTCTATTCTTGTTCTCTCTAATCTATTCATTCCACCATAGGTAACCATCGATGGACCTTCTATTTTTTAAACACAGGAAATGCATTTGTAATCCTCTCCCTTTTTTAGATGCATTCACATCCCTCCCCACCTGTGAGGGAAATGGTAGCAAATTATTAAAACATGGAATACGTGATAAATTTGAGTGTCATCCTTGCACAGGTGCCACGTTAGTCTTCTCTGTGTCATTATAATTTTGGTATATGCACTGCTGAAGCAAGCAATTAGTTAGAGTTTACATGGATAAGAGTTCAGAAGCTGGACACTGCCTGGAAAGAGATGGCTTCAGTAGGTGCCACCATGGAGAGCCTAACATAGCCAGGAGACACCAAGAAGGTACGAGGTGCCGGCAGAGAGAGTAAGTTGCCAAAGGATGGGCCAAAGGCATTGAGAAAAGAAGTGAAAGGTTAACCACAGACAGACCTTGCCTACCTCACAACCCCCAGGGCCTATTCTGCTTCAGCTGATGTCCCATTCCTGCCAATATTCTATTGTATCATAGAACAGGTCAATAAAAGGCTTTATTGTTTTGTTTTCTTAATGAATTCTTTAGGCACATGAGAATATAAACACAGAATCCTTCTTAGGCACAGAAAAAAATGTTTGTTTGAACAAATTCATGCCACAAAGCAAAAAAATATTCCTCAAGTTCTCTAAGTTTGAATTTTGCAATATGAGCAAGAAAAAGAAATTCTAGAGGTCATTCTAATTTGTCCCAGCGCCTAAAATTTTAGTTAAAAGAGAAGAATAATAAAGTTTCTGCAAATTACTTCGAACATACTAAGTACCGTATTCATTACTGAGCAAACTTTATTGAGTGACTACTATGTTTAATACTCTACATTAGCTGCTGTGGAAGACATAAATACAGATTAGACTTAATCACTGCACTTGAGAATCTTACCATCTGTGCTAGTTAGTAATTTATGACTTCTCCACTAGAAATCCATCCTTCTATGCCTTGTTTCTATTCTACAACTGGACCCAATAGGCATTTCTGCTATGACAACTGGCAAAATGTTAGGCTTGGCCAATAGAGGGCACTGGAAAGACACTGTGAGGCCAGACGAGGAGGAAGGACTTTCCTTTCTTCTTCAGGTGGATTGGCTCGCAGCAGAGGCCTGGTTGTGTTCACCTCGGCAATCCTCATGGTTCACTTGTGGCCTGTGCCTTCAGCAAGTTTCTTCACCACAAGTGAACTTCAAGTTCCTGTGACAGCCATGTCCTCTCCTCTAAATTTCTAAGTTTTTTCGTTACTATTCACTCTTCCTCAGCCAAAGGTAGTAGCTGTTCCTATAGTTCCTATGGTTTATCTCTAGGCTTTCTATCCTGTGCCATTGATCTATATTTCTGTTTTTGTGCCAATACCATACTGTCTTGACTACTGTAGCTTTGTAGTATAGTCTGAAGTCTGGGAGCCTGATTCCTCCAGCTCTGTTTTTCTTTCTCAAGATTGCTTTGGCTATTCACAGTCTTTTGTGTTTCCATACAAATTGTGAATTTTTTTGTTCTAGTTCTGTGAAAAATGCCAGTGGTAGTTTGATAGGGATTGCATTGAATCTGTAGATTGCTTTGGGTAGTAGAGTCATTTTCACAATGTTGATTCTTCCAATCCAAGAACATGGTATATCTCTCCATCTATTTGTATCATCTTTAATTTCTTTCATCAGTGTCTTACAGTTTTCTGCATACAGGTCTTTTGTCTCCTTAGGTAGGTTTATTCCTAGATATTTTATTTTTGTTGCAGTGGTAAATGGAGTATTTCCTTAATTTCTCCTTCAGATCTTTCATCATTAGTGTATAGGAATGCGAGAGATTTCTGTGCATTAATTTTGTATCCTGCTACTTTACCAAATTCATTGACTAGCTCTAGTAGTTTTCTGGTAGCAACTTTAGGATTCTCTATGTGTAGTATCATGTTATCTGCAAACAGTGACAACTTTACTTCTTCTTTTCCAATTTGTATTCCTTTTATTTCTTTTACTTCTCTGATTGCTGTGGCTAGGACTTCCAAAACTATGTTGAATAATAGTGGTGAGAGTGGACATCCTTGTCTTGTTCCTGATCTTAGAGGAAATGCTTTCAGTTTTTCACCATTGAGGATGATGTTTGCTGTGGGTTTGTTGTACATCGCCTTTATTATGTTGAGGTAGGTTCTCTCTGTGCCCACTTTCTGGAAAGTTTTTATCATAAATGGGTGTTGAATTTTGTCAAAAGCTTTTTCTGCATCTATTGAGATGATCATATGGTTTTTATTCTTCAATTTGTTAATATGGTGTATCACATTGATTGACTTGCGTATATTGAAGAATCCTTGCATTCCTGGGAAAAACCCCACTTGATCATGGTGTATGATCCTTTTAAGGTGCTGTTGGATTCTGTTTGCTAGTATTTTGTTGAGGATTTTTGTATCTATGTTCATCAGTGATATTGGCCTGTAGTTTTCTTTATTTGTGACATCTTTGTCCGGCTTTGGTATGGGACATTCCATCTTATCTTCTCAGACTGGGATTTATATCATTGGCCTCCTTGGTTCTCAGGCCTTCAGATTCCAATTGAATTATACCACCAGCTTTCCTGAGTCTCCAGCTTGGAGACATCAGCTCATGGGACTTCTCAGTTTCTGTAACCACATAAGACCATTCCTCATGGTCATCCTGTCTGTCTGTCTGTCTCTCTATATAAAAACAATAGTGCTCTGTACTACTCAGGGTTCTCCACAGAAGCAGGACCCGAAGGATCCTACTGATGGAGGTCAGTTTTTCTTCCAGCTGCTTCTGCTTCTCTGGAGAACTCTAATACAGAGCATTATTGTTTATTCTACTTTAAGCATCACAGGACATCTTACCACATACTTCAGGCAAGAACTGAGTACTTGAGAAAATATACTAATACTTTCTCTTTGAACTGCATGTATGAATTATCTCTATTTTATGGGCTAAAGATTGAAACTGGGGACTTCCCTTGTGGTCCAGTGATTAAGAATCTGCTTTCCAATGCAGGGGATATGGGTTTAATCCCTGGTCCGGGAAGATCCCACATGCCATGGGGCAACTAAGCCCACGTGCCTCAACTAGAGACCCAGCACGCTGCAACTGGAGAGAAGCCTGCTTGCTGCAACTAAGACCCGACACAGCCAAAAATAAAAATTTAATTAATTTTTAAAAAGAGATTGAAACTAAAATGATTAGCTCACGTGTGATTTTGAAGCATTTGCCTGTGAAGTTAGATCAGTGACAAAGTCTTATTCATTCTTCAAATTTTAGTTCTGAGGTCTTCTCCCCAGGATTACTGCTAGATGATATTTCACCTTTGTGCCAACTAGAAAAAGAAGTGATCCTCTGGGTCCATGTTGTACCAGGGCTCTAGGCCAAGTGGCTGGGATTTCAGTCCCCAGCCATCCCATCAGCTGGGCATATTAGATATTTAATCTTTTACGTTGACTTGTATCACCTCCGATAGCCACTTGTTAGAACTATTAAGTCAGATTTACAGAATTCAATGACTTAACAGAAGTCCAGAAAGAGCCATTTTTCTGAGACATTTCTGTATTCATCTGAAGTCCAAAGTTACCAAAAACAAGTGTTAAAGTTGGGTCAGTTTTGAAAATACTCAGACTTTCTTTAGTCCCTGGCCCTACGTGAAAAAACATTTACAATCCCTTAATTCTCCCAACCATGGGGCTGGAAGAAAAACCGACCTGCCTCACTTTACCAAGAGGCAATTTTGTGCCCAAGTCACGAAGCTCTTAGATCTATTCATTTGCTTATTCCATTTCGCAGTAGGTCAGGCCCACTTTCACCCAAAAGATTATTCCAGAGTCTGGAACCCTTTTCCGGATTCCTTTAAAGAAATGTATTTTCACTTTGCTGGGAACCCTAATTGCTTCTGCCAAGCAGAGAATGAACCGTTTCCCCACACAGAGTTCCATTTCACAGAAGAGAATGACCAGGAAGGAAGCTCCTCTATGAAAGAGACCTAGCAACTGATAAAAGGCCAAATCTCATTAAGTATCAACTGAAAGACAAAGTCCCACTATCCTCCGACCAGCCTAGATCAAAGGCGAAACAACTTGTTCGGTTCTCTCTGCCTAGGCTGGTCTTTATTTCTTCTTTTTGTCTTTCCGCCACCCTCTGCTCCTCAGTCCGTCTCCAGGCGGCTGTCGCTGCCTTTCCTGACTGGTTACCAATAAAGTTGTTACACAGTGACCTTGAGCGTCTTCCCAGCTGTACCCGATTCCCCGCCTTCTGCATCCGGGTGCCGCGGCGCGGATAAGAGCCGGACCGCGCCTGCGCGCCCAGCCCCATTCCTTCGACCTCTGCTGACTCGGCCCGTGCCACTTCCCGGGAAGGTAAGCGGAGGGCGCGGGAGCCGGACCTGGCCGAGGTGGAGCCGCGCCCAGGAGGGACCCATTCATTCTGCTGTCGCCTCGCTTGGCGCGGGACCCGAGCTGACCGCGTGCACGGGAGCCCGCGGGACCTGGGTGGAAGGACGGGCCCTCGGAGGACACTTGACCTTAAGCCTCTTTGCCTCCGCAGAGAGGAAGCCTGAGAGGAGCCCTAGTCGCTTGTCATCCGAGTCCTCCAGCCGCGCCGACCCGAAGAGTGCAAGATGTTCGTCTGCGCCAAGCTCGCCTGCACCCCAGCTCTGGTGCGTAGCCCAGGCTGGGCTGGGGGCTCGAGGCCCCGACCACTTGGCCTGGGCGTCCACGTTGTTGAACGGGTCACCTCGGGGCAGGACACACTGCTCTCTCGGGACAGCTCTCCCTAGCCCCTTAACCTCTGTGTCCTTTTCTCCCTTTCCTCCTCTTCCTGGGGCTTCTCACTCCGCTCCTCCTCTCCACTCGCGGGGAGGAGAGCCGCCGAGGCCTAGCTGTCAGGCCCAGCTCGGTGTAGGTCAAACCCTCCTTGCCCCTCGTTCCGGAGCGGCCCCCCACCCCACCTCCTCCGACACCCTGTTGGATCGCGGCCACGCGAGAGTTGGGGTGCAGTGGAGGGTGGAGGGGGCCTCCGAGGCCTAGCGTCGCGGCTGCATTCTCACTTGCTGATCTGTAGGTCAGTCTCGCTGCTGCAGAGGGAGGGACTTGCCTCACCCTGTGTGGGCGGAGGCGGCTGGTGCAGGACCCGAAAATCTCACCTCCTGCTTCTGGGATGTTATTTCCAAAACCATTTTGGACACTTTTGGTGAAGTGAAGGTCTCGGGGGTTTGTCTTAGAGCATCAGGTCTTGGTTCTGAAGGGATTTTCTGTGACCTTAATTTAGTGGATACTCAAGGGCAGAGAAGGTGGACTGGAACGTGTCCTTATGGTCAGAGTATTTCAACGATTGTTCTTACACTGATGTGGAATTGCTTAAACTGCTTTTTAATTCTATGATTAATGGACATATAGGAATATCCTAGAAGTAGCGGGAGCTCATGTTAACTAATGGGCTATTTAAAATGACACGCTGTTTATAGTGCTGTTGTACCTACTTGTTGATCCACTTAAATTTACCAAAGAATGTGGGGTCTTTATTGCTGGTTTTCTGATCTGAATTGTGGCGCTACAATAATTGAAATTTTAAAAGCAATACTTATTTTTTTTAACTAATAGTTCTTAGAAGTTTTGTTCAGAATATCACAAATACAGTATGAAGCAAGCTTTAAAATTGCATTAACAACTTTATTAAAATTGCTTCGTGCCTTGAAAAATGACCAAACAGACAAGAATCAATAGAGAAAAGTCATAATTTTTCTTACTCATTTTTGCAGTTTGCCTTTTTAGAATTCATGGTGCAGGAATGGTCACTGAAGTCTTATCTGTATTTTTACTTAATACATGAAATCTTTTTTCATTAACAGATCCGAGCTGGATCCAGAGTTGCATACAGACCAATTTCTGCATCAGTGTTATCTAGACCAGAGGCTAGGACTGGAGAGGTAAATGTAGTAATAATAGAAATTAAGTTAACACTACCAGATAAGCCTTATGGTTTCGATTGAAGTGAAGGGGAAAAACCTCATTAATGAGTGGTTTGAGGGAGTCCTTTCCACCCTTTCATCCAAAAAATTTGCAGAGAATGAGCCAATGAAAGAAACTTCTGTATCCAAAACTTATCCACCTGAATTGGCTAAGAAATATAGTCAGTATATATACTTAAGTATATAGTTTTGAGTTGCCTGTATTTAAGATTATGATAGCAATAGTTACTGAACAGCCTACTCTGTTAAAAAGCATATGCTGGGCTTCCCTGGTGGCACAGTGGTTAGAATCCGCCTGCCAATGCAGGGGACACAGGTTCGAGCTGTGGTCCCAGAAGATCCCACATGCTGTGGAGCAACTAAGCCCGTGCACCACAAATACTGAGCCTGCGCTCTAGAGCCCATGAACCATAACTACTGAGCCCGTGTGCCACAGCTACTGAAGCCCACGCACCTAGAGTCCATGCTCTGCAACAAGAGAAGCCACTGCAATGAGAAGCCCGCTCACTGCAATGAAGAGTAACCCCTGCTCGCCGCAACTCGAGAAAGCCCGCGCGCAGCAATGAAGACCCAATGCAGCCAAAAATTAATTAATTAATTAATTTAAAATAAAAAGCATATGCACGTACACTGTTTCTTAATTTTCAAAAACCTTATGTGGTGTAGATATTGCTGTTCCCGTTCTGCAAGATGAGAATTATTCTAAGCCCCAGATTTTTCTGTTGTGCCACACCACCTCCTATTCAAACTCAGCTACAAAAATAGAGAAGTGGTTATCATTTTGACAGTATGGTAATTAAAATAACTAACTATGATTGCTGATTTGACCTTTGCCTTTATTTCCTGTTCTCTAGAGCTCTGCGGTATTTAATGGGGCCCAGAATGGTATGTCTCAGTTAATCCAAAGGGAGTTCCAGACCAGTGCAGTCAGCAGAGACATTGATACTGCGGCCAAATTTATAGGTGCAGGTGCTGCAACAGTAGGAGTGGCTGGTTCTGGTGCTGGTATTGGCACAGTCTTCGGCAGCCTCATCATTGGTTACGCCAGGTAATTCCTATTGCCGAATAAACTAGTTTAAAAACATGCTTGAAATAATTGGAAACTTAGGAAACTAGTGAAATAATCATAGCTACTTTGTATTAAGTGCCTGTCTGTGTCTTGTATTATATTTTGAGGTCTTTGCATGCAGTTATCTCACTGCTCCCAACATGCCTTGGAGAAACACTCGTTTACCTGTGAAGGACTAGAGACACAGAGGTTACACGGCTTGCCCAAAGTCAAAGCCAGTGTCAGAAAATAAATTTTAACTCACTTTGACTTCAGAGTCTGCACTCTTTAATTTTTAAGTTGTAGTGGGAATATAATTAAGAGAGCTCATGCTTTAAAAATATCAGCTTCCATTTTATTATTTAAGACCTTATTTTTAAACTAGCAAATCTTAAAAAGTATAGAACATACTTTCATGGGGCTAAGAAGAATGTCAGAATCCCTCAAAATGGATGAAGACTAACCATTTATATTGATATAGAGAGACAGCGCCTCCCTTTCCCCATATGATTAGAAATGAGGAGAAAGGAATGTCAAAGGCAGAACCAAAAGAGATCTAGGCAAAACACTGTTCGGGTATTTTCCAGTTTACAAAGATCCTCTTGCTAGTAATCTGGTTCTTTAACATTTACCAACCATGTTAAAATTCAAATAATATTTAAAAGTAACAATGATATGTGTTGTCTCTTTTAGAAACCCTTCGCTGAAACAGCAGCTGTTCTCATATGCTATCCTGGGATTTGCCTTGTCTGAAGCTATGGGTCTCTTTTGTTTGATGGTTGCTTTCTTGATTTTGTTTGCCATGTAACAGAAATTACTGCTTGAAATGTTGGCATTCATGTTAATTACGGATGTAATTCTGTGTATCTTACTGTGACTCCAAAAACTGTAGCATTGGTGTCATGAAAATGTACGTTATTTCCAAAGTCATTAAAGATGAAAACTTTAATTTTTGCTGTGATTTGTACTTACGTAAATTTAAATTTAGATCATCACGAAGAAGAACATGTATTCAGGCAGAGGCTGTACAAGTCAGAGGAAACTACTGCAGTTGCCCTGGTGATGGAAAAGATCCTAATGTACTTTTTATGGGAATTCTTTTATATAGTGTTCTGAACATTGTAAATTATAGGGCTTTTGTTTATTCATGTAAAGGGGAAATGTTTGAGTTCTTTGAGATTCTATGAATTATGATTAATTAAATCAAGATATTAATTGCTCAAGATGGTTTTGTGTTTTTAAGGGCTAACATGAATTACAATACTTGGAAGCAGAATCACCTTCTAGGACTAACCTGGCTGGTCTTAACACAACTGGATCTAAAAATAAATCACGTCGGGTTTTTAGGAATTGAAGCCTTATTAAATGGGTGTTGGGATTAGGGAGGAGATTTTTACTTTTCAGTAGGTCTCACGTTAAGCAGTTGTGTGTCTATAGTGAATCTTATCTGTCTTCTAAGAAGAAACTCAATCTAACTAGCAGCTAGTTTCTTGCTTAAACAAGGCTCTCATTAAAAGCCAAATATCAGAAAGTAAACTGAATTTAAATTTAAAACCAAAAGCTGCTAAAGCATTGCTTATCTTTGATACCAACAAATGTTTATAATAGTCTTGGGGATGACCATGGGTTCAATAGTATTCTGTTTCTAATACTACGTGTTGCTTATTGGTCAAATTTTGCCTATTAAAATGAAGAAAGGGGTGCTACTATAGAAAGACTGAGCTTTCCCCCTAGCAAATATATTGTACGATTACATTATTTGTCATCACAGTTTCAGGGTTTCTATAAAAGGTTAGGATGACAGTTGGAAAGCTTCATTTTATTCCTTTAATCCCTTCTGCCTAATTTGATTTCAGTTAAGAGCCATCAGCTACAAGCATCTGTCAAAGTGCAGTGGGAAGACCCATCTCCATCAGATTCACCTAGGATGTCTAAAGTACAAATCCCTAGGCTCCAGACCTACTGAATTAGAGTCTTTGGCCTCGAAACTCAGCCATCTGCATTTTTAAAAAGGTTTCTCAGGTAATTTTTGTGCACATTATTTGAGGATCACTAACTTATCTGTATCCTTCCCACTCTCTATAAAGTGTCAAAAACACTAAAGAGCTAGAGCTACGACCACTTTCTGGTTGGTTAATTGCCTAGGCTATGTTACATAATTTTCTGGAACCTTCACTATTTTCTTAAATAGTACTACTCAGTATTTGAATTTAGCAATGAGAAGAAGTATTACATGTATTATATGACCCAGCAATTCCACAGCTTGGTATATACCCAAAAGAATTACAGGCATTCAAACAAAAACTATATACAGATGTTTATAGCAGCACTATTCACAATAGCCAAAAGGTAGAGACAACCAAATTGATGTTTGGATGAACTGATGATAAAATGTGGTATATCCATATAATGGAATATTATTCAGCCATAGCAAAAATGAGGTACTGATGAGTGGTACAACATGAGTGAACCTTGAAAACATGAAAGTGAAAGTGCTTTCACTTGGCTAAGTGAAAGAAGCCAAGCACAAAAGGCTGAATATTTACATGAAATATTCAGAATATGCAAATCTGTAGAGACGGGAATTCCTTGGTGGTCCAGTGGTTAGGACTCCGTGCTTTCACCGCTGAGGACCCAGGTTCAATTCCTCGTTGGGAAACTAAAATCCCACAAGCAGCGCAGTGCCACCAAAAAAAAAAAAAAATCCATAGAGACAGTAGATTAGTGGTTACTAAAGGCTAGTGGGAGTAGAGATTGGGAAGTAACTGCTTAATAGGTGTGGGAGGTCCTTTTGGCATAACCGGTGTTCTGGTGATGGTTGTACAACATGGTGAATGTACTGAATGCCACTGAATTGCACACTTTAAAATGGGTAAAAGAAAATACATATCTTAGTACAATTTACGAAGAAATACTGTACAATTAACACAAAGTCCATAGTGTAAAATCATATGAAATTTTTTAAGTCCTAGGGAAATACTTAGATTAACCAGTCCTCTGTTACAAGTTCATTTTAGGCCAAACAAACAAAAACCTGCTCTTACTGCTGGTTTGATGTTTAAAGAGGCCTGAAACATTGATTCTGGAACAGGTTTCTTATAAGACATGCCCTTAGCTGAGGAAATCCCCTGAGAATGAAAAGGAAATTGTGCTGTGGCTTCCTGGCTTCCAAGTTACTGAGGAAGAAAAAATTCTTTAGAAAATCAGTATAACTTAGAAATATAACCACAGGCGATTTTACCTTACTTGGAGTAACAAGTTTCTGACATTGAAAGTACATCACTAGAATACATCTATTTGACAGCAGAAATGTTTATTGTATGCCATTTTTGCAGCAAGTACTACCAGTCTTATAAGCAAATATTAATGGCGTATACTTTTCACTAACCTCTTAGTCTCTGAACAGAGGCCAATAAAGATGTTTTCGCATTGAAGACCAAATGAGTTTTCCATGTTGATAAGTTTGGCCTGTTTAAAAACTCCAAGGGACAAGAGCACCCAAGAGTGGTAAAGTGCTAATTCATCTGTATTTATTTAGAATACCTAAAGGTATTTCAGATTTCCACGCATACTTCTTACTTGGTAACATGTTGTTACCGTTCTTCATTGCAGGAATGTGGTATTTTTAATGCCTTTGGGATTAACCCAAAATACAGATTTGAGTATGAAGTGTATGTTTGAACTAAATAAAAACTTGTCATCTAGCCCCAAACACTAGACATGTATGGAAATAACTAAAACTCAAAGTAGAATGGTGAGTTCCAGAAGAGTGGCAGGAAGTACTAAGATGTTCAGGGGAGTAGAAAGAGTTTTCTAACGATGGAATCACATGAAGAAGAGTTATTTTTCTACAAATTAATATGAACCTTGAACTGGTGGAATGAAGAAAGGCCAGAATAAGAGGGTATCTTAGTTAGTGAAAGCATGTGGTAAGGTTCATGAGAAACAAAGAGCTGCCTGGGTATGGTAGGGAAATAGCGTAAGATAAGGCTGCAAAGGTAAACTGGGGCCAAATTATGTAATTTGTCAGACGAAAAAGTGTGGGTTTTATTCATTTGACCACAGCCAGCCATTGAAGGTCTAGAGCCAAGAAAG
Organism: Kogia breviceps; assembly: GCF_026419965.1. Classification (NCBI taxonomy): domain Eukaryota; kingdom Metazoa; phylum Chordata; class Mammalia; order Artiodactyla; family Physeteridae; genus Kogia; species Kogia breviceps. Next base: position 144,165,522 of record NC_081311.1, on the reverse strand, counting down.
TTTAGTACAAGAACAGTGTAGGATAGACGGGAGCCAGTAATGGTCAGTGGTTGCTATAGTAGCCTTGCTGAGAGGCAACAAGGGTCCAGTCTAGGATGGTGGCAATGAGTTTTTTTTTTTTTTGTGGTATGCGGGCCTCTCACTGTTGTGGCCTCTCCCGTTGCGGGGCACAGGCTCCGGATGCGCAGGCTCAGCGGCCATGGCTCACGGGCCCAGCCGCTCCGCGGCATGTGGGATCTTCCCGGACCGGGGCACGAACCCGTATCCCCTGCATCGGCAGGCGGATTCTCAACCACTGCGCCACCAGGGAAGCCCTGAGTTTTTTGTTTTGTTTTGTTTTGTTTTTTAAAGAGTCTACAAAAGTTGTATCAGTAGGATTTGATGGGAACCAGTTGGAGGAGGAGAGGGTATGTACATCAAATAAGTGCCATTCCCTATCCTAGGGACTTCATATACTGTCATTTAACTTTCATGACAACCATGCAAAATTGGGATTGGTTTCCAAGATGCAGAGTAAAAAGGCTCAGAGGAGTTAAACAGTTCCCCAAATTACATAGCCATTAAGTGGCAAAGTCAGGATCCAAATTCAGATCATCTTTGATTCCAAAGCCCATGCTTTGATTTTTAGGGATGACAAGGAAAAAGTTGATTTGGGGGAAGTTGGTATGTTATTTTGTTGTAGAATTCTAATACAAGATTGAAGCATACTCCTGAAGAGAGACTTGTGGGTTTGAAAAGGGGAAAGGTATGGTATATGATATGGAGTACATGTGAATAAAAGAAATGCAGAGCAGGAGTAAGGACAGTGACCACTTGTGCCCAAGGGAAGTCATGGACTCAGAAAAGACCTGAGAGAAGACCTTTTGTTTACATATCAGGTTGATCCTTGGCACAGAGACAGCCTACAACAATAAATAAAAATAATAAGCGCAAATGTTGGGGAAGGAGGAGAATCTGATTTCCAGAGATCCCACATTATTAGATTCAAATGTCCAGTTTTCAACAAAAAATATCACAAAATATTCAAAGAAACAGGAAAGTGTGGCTCGTTAAAAGGAAAAAAAGATCAACAGAATCTGCCCCTGAAAAAGACCTGATGGCAGATCTACTAGGCAAAGACTTTTAAACAACTGTCTTAAAGATGATCAGAGAACTAACGGAAGATGTGGAGAAAGTCAAAAAAAGAAAAGTATGAACTTTCTGATTTCAAAACTTACAAAAGCTACAGTAATCAAAACTATGTGGTGCTGGCATAAAGATAGACATAATAGACCAATGGAATAGAATAGAGAGCCCAGAAATAAACCCTTGCATATATGGCCAAATAATTTTTTTACTCTTTTTTTTTTTTGGTATAGTATAGTTGATTTACAATATTGTGTTAGTTTCAGGTGTTCGGCAAAGTGATTCAATTATTTTTTTCAGATTATATTCATTATAGGTTATTACAAGGTATTGAATATAATTCCATGTGCTATAAAGTAAATCCTTGTTGCTTATCTGTTTTATGTTCAGTAATTTGTATCTGTTAATCCCATACTCCTAATTTTCCCTTCTTCCCTCCGTCTCCCCTTTGGTAACCATAAGTTTGTTTTCTATGTGAGTCTGTTTCTGTTTTGTATGTAGATTCATTTGTATTGTTTTTTAGAGTCCACAAATAAGTGATATCATATAGTATTTGTCTTTCTCTGTCTGACTTCACTATGTATAATATTCTCTAGGCCCATCAATGTTGCTACAAAAGGCAATATTTCATGCTTTTTTTATGGCTGAGTAATATTTTTTTGTAAAATAATTTTTGACAAAAATGCTAAGACCATTTAGTGGAGAAAGGACAGTCTTTTCAGCAAATGATACCGGGAAAACTGGCTATCCACATGCAAAAGAAAAAAGCTGGACCCTTATTTAACACTGTATACAAAAATTAACTCAAAGTGTATTAAAGACTTAAATGTAAGACCTAAAATTATAAAACTCTTGGAAGAAAACAGGGCAAAGTTTGCAGGACATTGGATTTGGCAATGATTTATTGAATATGACACCAAAGGCACAGGCAACAAAAGAAAAAAATAGATAAATTGGACATCATGAAAATTTTTTAAAATTTGTGCAATAAGAAAACCTTCGGGCTTCCCTGGTGGCGCAGTGGTTGAGAGTCCGCCTGCCGATGCAGGGGACACGGGTTTGTGCCCCAGTCCAGGAGGATCCCACATGCCGCGGAGCGGCTGGGCCCGTGAGCCATGGCCGCTGAGCCTGCGCGTCCGGAGCCTGTGCTCCACAACGGAAGAAGCCACAACAGTGAGAGGCCCACGTAGCACAAAAAAAAAAAAAGAAAAAAGAAAACTATCAACAGAGTAAAAAGGCAATCCACAGAATGGGAGAAAATATTTGTAAATCATATATCTGATAAGGGATTAATATCCAGACATATGGAGTACTCCTAAAACTCAACAACAAAAAAAACAACCCAATTTAAAAATGACCAAAGGACTTGAATAGACATTTCTCCAAAAAAATAGTCAAATGGCTAACAAGCACATGAAAAGATGCTCAACATCACTAATCATTAGGGAAATGCAAATCAAAACTACAATGAGATACCACCAAGCACCCACTAGAATAGCTACTATCAAAGAAAAATGGAAAATAACAAATGTTGGCATTGATATGGAGAAAATGGAACCCTTGTGCACAGTAAGTAGGAATGTAAAATGGTACGGCTGCTGTAGAAAACAGTGTGGAGTTCCTCAAAAAATTAGAAATAGAATTACCATATGACCCAGCAATTGCATTTCTGGGTATATACTCAAAAGAATCGAAAGCAAGGTCTTGAAGAGAGATTTGTACACCCATAGTCATAGCAATGTTGTTCACAATAGCTAAAATGGCAACCCAAGTGTCATCGATGGATGAATGGATAAACAAAATGTGGTATACATACGGTGGAATATTTTTCAGCCTTAAAAGGAAGGAAATTCTGACACATGCTACACAGTGGATGAACCCTGAGGACACTATGCTAAGTGAAATAAGCCTGTCACAAAAAGATAAACACTATGTTTTCACTTATATGAGGTACTTAGAGTAGTCAAAATCATGGAGACAAAAGGTAGAATTGTGGTTGCTAGGGGCTGAGGTGGGGGAAATGAGGGGGGCGGGTGGCTATAGTTTTATGGGTATAGAGTTTTAGTTTACTAGATGAGAAGAGTTGTGGAGATGGATGGTGGTGATGGTTGTACAACATTATGAATATATTTATTATAGTATGACTGAAATGTACACTTAAAATGGTTAAGATGGTAAATTTTGTGTGTATTTTATCAAATTTTTTTTTAAAGAGGTGGAGATCAAGGGCTCAGAGGTTGCAATAAGGTTGAAGATCCATTTCAGTAAGCACCAAAAACTAGACAAGACCTTTTTTAAATTTCAGAGTTCAGATCTTAGAAGTAAGGTAGGTCCAAGGAATGACCAAATTTTGTGGTCAAGTTGTTAAGTGGCTAAAGTTGGGTAGAAATTAATGTCCTTGAAGTTAAGTTTAAGGAAAGATTGTAGAGAAACGGGAAATAACATTTAATAACCAAATAAACTATCTCATGCTTCTACTGCAAGTTTTAAATTCTGTTTGATAATTTTAGCCAATATGGTTTGTTTTGCATGTTAAGTAAGGAAAAGTTTGTATTGTTGCATTACTATCCTCTGCAAAGCCTTTTAAAATATGATTTCTACACATGAAATTATAAATGAGTTGTTGAATTCTCTACATGCTGAGCATATATAAATTGCATAATTTCATGCTATTGCTCTACTGCTAATACTATGGACTTAAGACTCTAACACATAGTCCATCAATTACTTGCCCAATCCTTTACATTATTAGGGGCAAAAATTATTTTTTTTCAGATCTAATACCCTTCTCCTCTGCCTCAACAAACATAGCAACATTATGCCTTAGTTTGCTTTGCTGGTTGACAGGTAGTGAAAATTTGTCATAGTATAGGATTTATAAAAAACAATAGCATCTTTTAAATAGTTTTTTAAAAAGTATTGGTAGATAGCATGCATTTATTTATACTTCTATCTTTCCTCCACCTATCCCTATCCTACACTTCCCTCACACACACACATACACACACAGACACACACACACACGCAAGCTTACTTGTGCATTCTCCTTTAGGTTTTCTGATGTGTATATCATAATTTACTAGAGCATTGCTACTCAGTGATGTCCATGGATCAGCACCATTGGCGTCACCTGGGAGCTTGTTAGAACTATAGGTTCTGTAGCCTCGCATCAGATCTTTTGAATCAGAATCTGAATTTTAACAAGGAATCCAGATGATCTGTATGTACCTAAAACTCAAAGTTTAGAGTGCTTCTCAGAGAAGTACTACCAGAATACTATGATTCCCAGCATGTCATAACTCAGACTCCTTATCTTTCAAAAAGCTGTCAACTCGTTCATTGGAAGACTTGTTTCCTCCTCCCTATTGCAATGTACTGCTAATCCAGTGATTCTTAAAGTGTGGTCTGAGAATTCTGAGGGCCCCAAGAGCCTTTCAGGGAGTTCATGAGGTCCTCCCTTTTCCATTTACATAGCTCTGTGATGCTAGATTTTCATCATACACTTCAACCAAAACAACATATTGCAGCAGATCAAATGCAGAAGCAGATACAATAATGCAACTGTCTTCTACTAAGGCATGACATAATGATTTGCAAAAACCAAAACAATGTCATTCTTCTATTTTTGTTTTAGAAAATATAATTATTTTTTCCCAGAGTATTATTTATGTTAAGATGTTGTTATGAGGTGTAGGGTCCCAAAGTCAAAAAGTTTGAGCATCACTGGTCTAATCTGTCAGTGAGAAAACAGGCTGCAATACACATCTCACTTACAAATCTATAGAAATGTCAATTTTGTAAATTGAGGGTAACCTGTCTCCCTAGGTCATATCCTTTCCGCTATCAATCTGTTTATAATCTCTCAAAATTGGCACAGGTTCCTGGCAAGAATCTGTACTTCTTTCTCCCAAATGATGTAAGTACTCTATCTCCTCTTATATGTTTTGTAACTTAGAGCTTCTTTCTCAAAGGAGCTTAAATTTTGAAGAGAGGAATTGACCTAAGATCAACAGGGACTTGTAAATCCAAGGGCTCCTGATTGTTCCGCCTATTAGCATGAGCTAGCATCCTACAACTGGTCTTGGCAGAAACTCCTAAGAGAACTCATGGTTGTTGTCAGTGGCTGCTTTAAAAAAAAAATCATTTAGTTAGCACTTCCCAGCCCTGGAAATTCCAGGATCTGTTCCTCTTATAGAAGAGTCCCAGGATTTGCTTCCTCAAAGCATAGGCTGCATAGGTTGGCTGAGTCTCTCAGATGCTGGACAGCTCAGTATTATTCCCTTAAGACTTGTATCTAAAGGGCAGTTCAAAGGTTCAAAGCATTTACCTACTTCTCTAGAAATATCTAAAATGTCTGTAGCTCTCAAGTCCTCTAAAGTTGTATCAAAGGAGTACGCTTATAATACTGCATGTTATCACACTCCTCCTCTATTTTCTCCATAGCACTTACCACTATTTAAGTTATCTTACTATTTATATATGTATTGTGTCACGCCCTCCTCCCACCATGAGGATCTCCTTAGAGGACTTTGTCTTTATCGTTGTAGTCACAGGACCAAGAACAGTGCCTGGCATGTTCATGCTCGATAAATACTGACGCTATGAATAATAAACTATAGAGACAGAGCATTTGGTTGACAGTTAGCCTATGAGGCTGTGTCCAAGGTAAGAAGGTAACTGGAAAGAGCTAGGTATTAGTCTAAGGGCCCAGGAGGGTCCATATGACTAGACATTCCTTGGTTTCTGGCAAATAAGGAATTCATGGCTTTGGTATTATTTGGGCCTTAGGTTGACAAATAAACTAGTTGTGGAGAGTCATGAAGGGTAGACACAAATGACAGATAAAAGTCTATTCTGGGAGTGGTTCTATCTACTTTTACTGATAATTTAATAGTAAATGATGACAGACTAGAATGATGACAAGCCCTCTTTATAAGGAGTGGGATGAGAGAGATAAGAGAAGGCATTGAGATGAGTGACAAAAACAAGGCCCTTAAATTCCATTCTCTCTCTTTGGGCTGGTGTCATTGAAGCTGGCGTAAGCTTACTGGTGTAATTTGAAGATAAATACAGCCCTCTAATTTTTCCCCACAATGCCACACACAGTTTATTATAAATTCTTTTGAGAAACCAAAGATTGGGGGTAGGAGGTGGACAGTGGTCTTCCTTGCACTTGAAATGTTCAGAATGGAAATTTCCATAGTGAGGACAGGTACTGAGAAGTAACTTATTACAGATCATTTCATCAATATGCAAGAAAACCCTGGTTGTCATAGGGAGGGAGAGAAGATCTGCCATGAAATAGAAGCTACCAAAAAGTCAGCTAAAATGTCTGGGGCCATGCTGTCCTCATCTCAGATGTCAGGTGGGTGGATAATCATCTCCTGCTTCCTCCACACCTTTCATACCACACAGACACACACACACACACACACACCCTTCCTGATCCCACTGGCAAAATCCCAGCTAAACCACTGTACTGAGCTGCATCTTGAGGATACCTGTGAAAATGCAGTCCAGGGCAGACATAAGGGAGGCCCTGGACTATGCTGTTTTGTTTAGCTACAGACAAACAGAAACTATGTCTTATAAATTAAATCTTCCCTTTTCACTCTCTTTTCCTATATATATATATACATATATATATATATTTAGCAGAGTTTTAGTAGCATCCTTATGAGCAATAACAGATTGATTAACAACCACATAATACTTCTGTGGCATTGGGAAGGTTTTGAGAGCATTTAGAGGCCACCATTGTTTCTTGTGGTATTTAGTAATGGACATTTTTTTCGACAGAAATGAGGGTTTTTAAAAATTTATTTTATTTATTTATTTTTGGCTGCGTTGGGTCTTTGTTGCTGCACGCGGACTTTCTCTCTAGTTGCAACGAGCCAGGGCTTCTCTTCGATGCGGTGCGCGGGCTTCTTATTGTGGTGGCTTCTCTTTGTTGCAAAGCATGGGCTTCAGTAGCTGTGGCACGAAGGCTCAGGAAGTCCTGAGTTATCTTAAAATAACCTCTCCTTGTATCTAAGGAATACCAGTTTTATTCAGAAGTCATGATGGGTTCTTAAAGGTGGTTCACCAGATCCTTACTAATTTTCTTAGGAGTAAGTTGGGTAGATACATGTGTGGAACAATAAGACAAGCAAAGAAGCAGTCCAGAATTTTCCTGCATTTGTAAAAAGAAGATTGTAGAGAACTTTAGGGCCGTTGGGGATATGGAGGAATGAGGAAGTGAGAAAAAAATTGAAAATCAAAGCATTTTATGAGGATATGCATAAACAGTGAGCTTATAATTATGTTCACAGGATCAGAACTGAAAATATTGACTACATTCATTTTGTCTACACTGAATGTTTTCTCCATGTGTAGAAGAAAAGCTATAGTGAAGGAACTGTTGTGGAACTAGAAGTATGTAGATAAAGTGAATCACTTTGCTATACCAGGCTGCCTACATGTATATATAACAGATTTGCATCCATTTCACCTAGTTTTCCCTCTGACCTCCTTTATATTTTTTCATTCTTGGTATACTTTCTCTTTAGAAAATTAACAAAACTATATTCTCACAACCGATCAGAGTACCATTTGTATTACTAAATGATTGTTCTCTTGTCTAAAAGGACTCCCAAAAGACTTTTTAAAAAATAACATGTTCTAGCTCATTATGTAGATAATTATCTGCTTGGCAATGGACTGGAAAAGTAGGGATGAGGAAGAGAAATTTAAAACCAAACCTACTGCCAATTGAAAATGAATCAAACTGGAGAAGAGAATTTCAATTTTTTGATATAAGTGAATGGAAAATAATTGTTTTAAAAAGTCTATCTACTTTGAAATGCCTTAACATTTATAAGTTATTTGCTCACATTAGACATTTTGGGGGATGGAGAGAAGTGTCATTTTGTGAATATATTCTAGACCTAACAATTTGTGATCTGTCAGTCACACATTTTGTCCATCACCATGTTCATCGTCAGTAATCTGAACTGCTGAGGTTTTAATAATCAGTGCTACACTACACTAACACTACTACAATGTTACTAATGTTATGTAGAGATGGTACTTTCATTTTAACTTGAGACATAAACAGTGTCAATTTGGCTTCTTTCAGGTCTCTTGAGTAATGAAATTAGTTTTAAAAGAGGGTTGAGTTGGCTCACATACATGTATAGAGGCCAGAAACCTGCTAAAAGGTCCAGTGCCATTACAATGTCACTTTTATGGCAGATACCATTATTGAACTGCAGGTTCATTAACTCTCAAATACTATGCCCCACAATCTTCCAACAATTTCAGTTTCATTTGAGTTTGGAGATAATGTTTGAGTGCATTTAATGTTCATATGTAAACTTAATACATAATTTTGCTATAGACTAGAAATCATCACTTAATAAGTGGAAAACAAGGCACTGAAAAAAACGTGCTTTTTAAAAAAATAATAAATGCAAATTTTCGCAGGGTCCCCATCATACTTTTCAAGGGTGCTAGGGTGTATTTATTGAACAATCAATATCCCTACCTTTAACATTCGAAACATTTAAGTTGTAAAGAGAATCATAGAGCAACATTAAGAAATATTTTCAGCACTTCTCTTTGTAGGAATGTATCTGTGTCAACTGAAGAGCAATAAATACAGTCTTTTTTGTCCTTTATGTTAATAAAATGATTCCCTGCCCCTTCTTTTTAAACAGCTACTTTCAAAGCTTGACATATTTCCTAGGCATTGCATCGGCCTATTAAGCAGTAGGACAGTATTATGGAAAGAGTGCTATTTCTACGCCGTATTAATTTGGTGTCCTTTGGTCCTCTCTTAAGTGTTAATACGGAGTTGCTGATGTTTTAAAGGTTTGGAATTATCTCTACTAAAATTGATATATTTTTATCTATAACTGCTAAGTAAAGGAAAACTGATAAAATAGGATACATCATAATATGGAGGATTTTTCTCTTGCACTATTTTAAGTTAGGGAGATATAGTGGAAGGCACTGTATTTCCTTTTAGTAAGTTACTTAGAACATAATTATATGCTAACATCATACACTGTACTGGGAGCTAAGAGCCGGAGGAATCGGTTCCAGCTACAGCTTAGTAAAATTCGAACAAATGCCATTCATGGTAAAGACTTTTTCATTTATTTCGGAACTGACATCTTGCTTCCCTGTTTCAGGCGCCTAGGGGGCTTAGGGGGTAATTTCCAGCAAACTCCGCGTCTTCTAAACCGAAGCTCTCCTTCTCAGGCTTCAGTACAGCCGGATGGTGGGTTTCGGTGAGCGCCTCCCTACGCTTTACCCTCCTTCCTACCAAGGGCCGGGAAGTGACAGCAACGGAAATACCAGGTTTCCGGAGCTGGCCTCAGAGGATTCCTCCTGCTTTCTCTCCCGCCACCGGCAGCCTTCCCAGAGTTCAGCTTTCCTCCCTGCACACCATCAACCTCCTCACGCGACCTCAACATCCACCTGCTCCAGCGCCCTACACTCGCGCCCACCTCCAGCCGGCTGCCAATCACAGCCTTCCGCAGCTCCCGTGTACAGAGACACCACTCTTCTAACTCCCTGGTCCCGCCCCTCCAGAACTGCTTCCCGCCCTTCGGGTTCTGTATCCAATAACCAGCGCCCGAGTATTCTTTGGTTCCCGCCCCCTTCCTTAAGCCCGACTGAACCGCCTGATCTGGAGGCGCTCTGTCTGAAGGAAGGAAAGAAGGGGCGTGTGCATGGAGGGGAGGGGCGAGAGAAGAAAGGAGGGATGCCGGGAGTGGGGCGGAGAGAAGGGTTGTCAGTCCGATCTCGCGAGAGAGGACGGAAGCCTGTGGGAGCCCGTGGCCTTTAAAGTGCTGTTCAGTCCTTTCCTCCAGGGGTGGTTTGTAAACACCGCTGAGCTCGGGTCTCCCCAGCGACCGAAAGAAGCATGAACTAGTGACCTGGAAAGGTGAGTAGTGATGAGGAGAGGGCCGCAGGACTGGAGACTGTAGGGATACGGAGAAAGAAGGCACTAACATGGCGACGTCGCTCACCATAGTCCCCACCCCCCGCTTCCCATCACCTCGGGCGCTCCTGCCCGTGCCTAGCCATCGGGGCGGCTGTGGCTGAGCTACAGCTTTAGCGGCCCGCGCGGCGTCGGCTTCGGGAGCCCGGCCGGACAGGCCGGACCGTTAGGTAACTGGCATTTGTTGTTCCGGCCCCTCCTCTCTCGCGCGCTTTCCTGACGAGGAGGAAAAAGGAATAACGGCTCCTCTTAGACCCCTCCCCCTGATATATCGTCCCCTTGTCTGGTCAGTTCGGAGATCCCTGGGGCACACGTCGGATTTGCCGAGGGTGCAGGGAGAGCCCCCTTCAGTCCTTGGGTTGAACAGGAAGAGGGCCGGCTCTGGTCTCCCCACTCAGTGGTTGGGGACTGTATGTGATGGTGGCGAGGGGGAGGATCAGGAGGCGCGGCTGAAAACAGGGTCAGGGTCTCTGGCTGCGGTGGGAGCTGATGGAACAAATGGTATGCAGAACCTGGGAGCTGGAAGTCTCGGCCTTTTCTGTCCTTTCTGCCCCTTCACACTCCCGCCACCCCCCACTTTTTCCAGATGGGGCGGGGCTGAGGTGCGGGTGCAGATTGATTCTGGTATTCTACCCCATTTTTTTTTAAAACCTTCCTGGGTGGACTGCAAACGTTCTGTAGGGAAATCACCTGTGCTTTTTTTTAATTGATGTCCTGCGGACCAGGGCCGAGAGTGTGTTTTCTGTGTTCGCTGGTTGAACTGACGCTAGAAGGAGGCAGAGGACGGAAGGGAACTATTTTTGTGCCTTTAAGTGGTATAAAATTGTCTTTGTTTAATGAAGAGTTTTAAAACTGGTCAGGCCAAGAGCAAAACTATTGTGAATACGATGGAGTAAAAGGGGTTACTTCTGATGGACCTTAGACCTATTGACTAATCCGTAAATTATTATGTGAAAGTTACAATTTCTTAGGAATTTAAAATTTTGGAGACAGTAACAGTAAATAAATTTAATGTATATATTTGAAATCAGAACAAAAACTGTTCCTCTGAGCACGTTTTTTGTCCTATCTGAAGAAATTTATAACCACTGTCAGTAATAGTCTTTCTAGGCATAATCGGAAAGCCTATATCCTTGGTTTGTTGTACCAAAACTGTGAAGGTGAGAAGCTTGTTAAAAAGTCATCCCAGTAGGGTTAAGTGCCCTGAAAGACAAATGCAATAGCAATGATATTTTGTAATTAAATTTAAATTTGTTACAGTGACTTGAAAAATCCACTGTAAACACTTCTCAAAACTGTAGGAATATCATTGTAAAGTGTGTTCAAAAATAAAGATGCCCTTCAGATCAAGAAACAAAAAAGTTCATGGATCTTTAAGGTCATTGATAATTGAATCCTAATCTTTGTAAAATAGTTTGTAAGAATATTCCAAATTTACAGTGCTGTGTATGCTGCTTTCGTAAGACATGTTTTTTTGTTTTGTTTTTGTGGTACGCGGGCCTCTCACTGTCGTGGCCTCTCCCGTTGCAGAGCACAGGCTCCGGATGCGCAGGCTCAGCGGCCATGGCTCACGGGCCCAGCCGCTCCGCGGCATGTGGGATCTTCCCGGACCGGGGCACGAACCCGTGTCCCCTGCATCGGCAGGCGGACTCTCAACCACTGTGCCACCAGGGAAGCCCTAAGACATGTTTAATCTTGTTCTGAGAGGATGCTACTGCCATTAAGTTTTTAATTATTTAAGCTATAATGTGGTAATTTAGAACATAGGTGTTTGTTTTTTTTATTGGTTTGTTTGTTTATTTATTTATTTTTGGCTGCGTTGGGTCTTCCTTGCTGCATACGTGCTTTCTCTAGTTGCTGAGAGCGGGGGCTACTCTTCGTTGCGGGGCGCGGGCTTCTCATTGCGGTGGCTTCTCGTTAAGGAGCACGGGCTCTAGGCGTGCGGGCTTCAGTAGTTGTGGCACGTGAGCTCAGTAGTTGTGGCGCATGGGATTAGTTGCTGCCCGGCATGTGGGATCTTCTCAGACCAGGACTTGAACCCGTGTCCCCTGCATTGGCAGGCAGATTCTTAACCACTGCGCCACCAGGGAAGTCCCTAAAATTGCCTCCATTTTAAATGACCAGCAGGAAAATAACTTTCAGTTTCTGCCTGTTTTAACATTGAATTAAGCATCTCTGTGCATAGATCTTTTATTTTGAATTGTTTCTGTAGATAACAATCTCAAATGAGATTCTAGGTCAAAGGATATAAATGTTTCTACAGTTGCCAAATTTTTGCCTCCCCAAAGAGTTGAACAAGTTTACACTGTCATCAGAATGTTACTGCAACAACTTTGTCATAATTTTACCAATTTTGGAGTTGCGCTTATTAAAAAAAGTAGGATTACTTAGCTAGGAATTATTAATGTGAGTAAATGACATTATTTAGAAGTTTTATTTAGTTGACTGTATCAGTCTGTAGTTATCTGTCTGCCAGTGATCTGTGTGCTGGGACAGATATGTATATTTCATATTTTCTGTCATTTCACTGATTTTATTTCTCAAAGATTACTGAAACTTTTGACATCCTAGTAACAATAATCCTTAAATTTTCTGCAGTTTTACATAGTTTACACATTGGATGTCTTATGCTAGTTTGTTTTAATACAAGAGCTTCTTTCTGAACTATACATTTGTGACTTATTAAACTTAATAATGACATTCCATATAGGTAACCCTTCAAAAAAGAATGTGTATGTTACAGCCAAATTGACTGTGTTTTTGTTTCCTCAGTATTATCTTCTAGCTCATTGTAAGTATATAATCAGTGTTTTAGGGTAGTTACTAATTAGGTTGTCATGAGTCTACCACTTATTATCTGTGTCACCTTGGGCAAATAATATAACTTTAATATAACTTCTCTGTGCCTCAGTTGCCTTATCTTTAAAGATAACACTTAACTCATAGCCTTGTTGTGAACATTCAAATATTTAATGTATATACAATGCTTGAAACAGTGTCAGGAACTTAATGAGTACTCAGTATATGGTATGGTAATTATAATTGTTAAAGTTCATTCAAAAATAATAATAATCCATCACAACCCCAACAGGTATGCATATGGTGTGTCTTGAAGGCAGTACAGCAGTCATCTGTTTGGTAGCTTTGGCAATAATGTTGAGTTTTCCCTAGGAACTTACAATTTGTGGTGGAACTTATAATACTACCTTAGAATTTTCATAAATCCATGTGAGAGAATAGCTTGTATTTTTTGTTCCATATACATCCCTTCTTCCCAAGTGAGACTTTTTCTATATAAAACCTGTGCAGTATAGCATATCCACATTTTGAGATGATAAAGTCATGATACTGTGATTTACGTGCAATGCAGTTGTCATTTTCTTCTGCTCCACCAATCCCACTATAAACATTTCTGTGAGACCTTTCATTTCTTCCTCTCTGTAGTGGAAGAGATGATTAAATTAAAACATCATACTTCTAATGTTTGTTCTTTTGATTTCTTTACTAATTATTTAATATAAGTACAGCATCATTTCTCAGTCATGGTGTTGAGAGTCACTAGTATCTTTTATCATTGTAAGATAGGTTTTAATGATTGTTGAAGTGTGGATGTTGGATTGAGGGTTACTTCTGAGGTAATATCTCTTTCATTTACCTGAATTTTGATGTACTTTGCATGGTGTGGGGGGAGGTAAGCTTACTAGTGTTGTAATGGGAATTGTACATAATCTGTATCTTATTTGTGCCCTCTTCATAATGAGAAATTATTATTGATGTACTCCTAAGTGGTGATTATGAATTATTGTAATTCTTGGTGAGCTGTGAGTTTCTATTTTACTTTTACAAAGATAAGTTTTTAGTGAGGAAAAGCAATGATCAATAGGTACATTTTATACATCTACCTTGAGCAAAATTAATGCTATGGACATTATTTTTATAGCTGATATTATTACCAAATCTAAAATGATGTTATTAGTAAAAACTTTCATTAGCACTGTTTATATTCATAACCATTAATCTGTAAATTCTTTGTATTTATATATTTTTAATGTTGTTCTGTTGTAATTTTAAACTATAAAACAAGAACTTGCTTACCTTAATTCAACTAGGAATTAAAGGTCTGGGAATAATCAAGACTCACTTGAAAAAATGAAGTTTGACTTAATAATTGGACTACTGATATTAATGTTTTGAGATATTGGGCTGATTTCACTATTCACATACAGTCATCCCTTGGTATCTGTGGGGTTCGGTTCCAGGATCCACTGCAGATACCAAAATCTGTTGATGCTCGAGTCCCTTATATAAAATGGCATTGTATTTGCATATAACCTAAGTACATCCTCCCGTATTCTTTAAATCGTCTCTACATTACTTATGATACCTAATACAATGTAAATGCTATGTAAATAGTTGCCAGGCAGGAGGCAAATACAAGATTTGCTTTTTGGAACTTTCTGGAATTTCTTCCCCTCAAATATTTTTGATCTGAGGTTTGTTGAATCCGGAGGGCCAACTGCACTCATAATGTACTTTCATGAATATAGTACTGAGAAAAGTCTGTGATGCTCTTCATGTATCCCATCAACTTTGAGGAATTTCATCAAAACTTTGGTATATTCTTGGGAGTTGTGATATGTATGAAGAACATCTGTCGTCTCTCCTGTGAGTAGGGAACAATTAAAAACTGCTGCTTTCCTCGTTAAAGCTGAACTCATATTTTTCTCACTTCCTTACATTGATGAAGTAAAACATTATGTACCAAATAACCTTATGGGATAACATCAAATTCATGGGTTAAAGATTAATGTAAAAATCTTCTGTCTAAAAGTTAAACTATGTAGTTCTCAGCTTCTGGCTTTAAAAATAAAGAAGGTAGTAAGATTTAGATTAATTAAGTATTAGGAAAATGTACATTTAAAGTCAAAATACAGTAAAATGTCTAATAAACTGAATAAATACTATATGAATGCCATGTACTGTACTTGATATATTTTACATATACAGTATTGTTTTCAATTATTATTTTTGACAATCTTGAAACTAGTATATTTTTTCTTCCTGGAGAGGATAGGAGTGAAATCATACCATTTAAATTTTTCCTAATTTAGAAACTCAGAGGGGAGTAAATTCCTACTAGCTTATAGCTACAGGTTTTCAACTTCTTAGGTTTAAGTTCGTTATTATGGCCATATTGCTGTTCCTAGTGTGAGCTCTAGGATCATTTCTTGGCATTTTGTGGCACTTACCAAGATACGAGAAGAAAATTAGAGCACAGAGAAAACTCTGAATCTGTGCGGTTCCTTGGGCTACAAGCCTGTCCTCCTGAGTACATTAGCATTTTTGTTTACTTTATTTTCTATTCCTGTTTCACAAATCACTACATACTTTGCATCATAAAACAACCCAAATATATCTCATAGTTTTTGTTTGTCAGAAGTCCAGGTGGGCTCAGCTGGGCCCACTACATAGGGTCTTACAAAGCCAAAATCAGTATGTTAGCAGAGCTGCATTCTTTCTTTTTGGAGTCTCTGAGGAAGAATCCACTTCCCAGTTCATTTGGATTGTTGATGGCATACAGTTTTAAGACGGAGGTCCCTCTTTCCTTGCTGTCATCCAGGGCTAGTCTTCACTCATAGAAGTTGAAATGCTTTCAGTGCTGCCCCGTCCAGTAATGGCAGGTAAAGTCTCTCTCATGCTTATCTCTGACTTCTGCTACTGCCAAAATCTCTGACAGAGAAAGTTCTTCAGTCTTACTGGCTCATGTGATTAGATTGGGCCATCTGGATAACCCAGGATAATCTTCCTATTTTAGAATCTGTGATGATTTTTACATCTGCAAAGTCCATTTTGCTATGTAACATAACCTGTTCGTAAGTTCCAGGGATTGGGATGTGGACATCTTTGGGGGGCCATTCTGCCTAGTACACTCATATATATACTCCTGAAAAGAAATTTGATAAACTGTGTACTCTTGCACATTTCTAAGTTGATTCCTAAAATATTTCTTCATAAGTTTAGATAGTTGAAAAAAATATAATTTCTGGCTTTTCAAGATATTGACACCATTCTTTTATAAGTACAGTTGATCCTTGAACAACATGGGTTTGAACTGCATGGATCCACTTATATGTGGATTGTTTTCAGTAGTAAGTACAGTTATCCCACAGAGCCATTTGTCCTTTGAATTGCTGCTCCATTCATAGTCCCAAATTTACATCTGTCTAGCTAAATACCCTGCTCTGGTCCCTTTTCCTTTAAGGAACAGTCTGTATATAAAACAGTTTCGTTGCTGACTTTGAAATGAGAATCCTTATAGCTTTTTTTGCATCAAAAGTTTTAAACATATTAAGGCTGTTTTGGCCAACCTTATTCAAGGTAAAGTACAACCCTTCTTTTCAACAGTCTGTGCAATAAGGAAATCTCCAAGTTCATACTTGGCACTCATGCACGGGAGCTCAGCCCTCAGGTAAGCGAAGGTCAACTTTCCCTTTAACATCTTGCTCCTGGGATCGCTGCCTTTTCCTAATGCAATTGGTAACTGAACTTTCTGCCAAGTTCTTACCCAGTCTTACCTTAGGCACTTCATTACTTACCTAATGGTCCCATGTAATCATTCCTAAGTTTTGTGGACTGCCTAGTGAGTTTATCCTCCTAAACTACAACTATTTAGGTTGTTGCTTTACTCATATTGTTACTCTGGTCTTCAGATAGTTTTCCTTCTTACACTGTCACCTACAGATTGATCTTGCATATTTAGAGAAGTCTTTTTTTTTTTTTTTAAACATCTTTATTGGAGTCTAATTGCTTTACAATGGTGTGTTAGTTTCTGCTTTACAATAAAGTGAATCAGTTATACACATACATATGTTCCCATATCTCTTCCCTCTTGCGTCTCCCTCCCTCCCACCATCCCTATCCCACCCCTCTAGGTGGTCACAAACCACCTAGCTGATCTCCCTGTGCCATGCGGCTGCTTCCCACTAGCTATCCACCTTACGTTTGGTAGTGTATATATGTCCATGCCACTCTCTCACTTCATCACAGCTTACCCTTCCCCCTCCCCATATCCTCAGGTCCATTCTCTAGTAGGTCTGTGTTTTATTCCCGTCCTACCCTTAGTCTCTTCATGACATTTTTTTTTTCTTAGATTCCATATATATGTGTTAGCATATGGTATTTGTTTTTCTCCTTCTGACTTATTTCACGCTGGACTTTACTTCCAGGTCCATCCACCTCACTACAAATAACTCAGTTTCATTTCTTTTTATGGTTGAGTAATATTCCATTGTATATATGTGCCACATTTTCTTTATCCATTCATCTGTTGATGGACACTTAGATTGCTTCCATGTCCTGGCTATTGTAAATAGAGCTGCAAAGAACATTTTGGTACATGACTCTTTGAATTATGGTTTTCTCAGGGTATATGCCCAGTAGTGGGATTGCTGGGTCGTATGGTAGTTCTATTTGTAGTTTTTTTAAGGAACCTCCATACTGTTCTCCATAGTGTCTGTATCAATTTACATTCCCACCAGCAGTGCAGGAGGGTTCCCTTTTCTCCACACCCTCTCCAGCATTTATTGTTTCTAGATTTTTTGATGATGGCCATTCTGACTGGTGTGAGATAATATCTCATTGTAGTTTTGATTTGCATTTCTCTAATGATTAATGATGTTGAGCATTCTTTTATGTGTTTGTTGGCTATCTGTATGTCTTCTTTGGAGAAATGTCTATTAGGTCTTCTGCCCATTTTGGATTGGGTTGTTTGTTTTTTTGTTATTGAGCTGCATGAGTTGCTTATAAATTTTGGATATTAATCCTTTGTCAGTTGCTTCATTTGCAACTATTTTCTCCCATTCTGAGGCTTGTCTTTTGGTCTTGTTTATGGTATCCTTTGCTGTGCAAAAGCTTTTAAGTTTCATTAGGTCCCATTTGTTTATATTTCCATTTCTCTAGGAGGTGGGTCAAAAAGGATCTTGCTGTGATTTATGTCATAGAGTATTCTGCCTATGTTTTCCTCTAAGAGTTTGATAGTGTCTGGCCTTACATTTAGGTCTTTAACCCATTTTGAGTTTATTTCTGTGTATGGTGTTAGAGAGTGTTCTAATTTCATACTTTTACATGTACCAGTCCAGTTTTCCCAGCACCACTTATTGAAGAGGCTGTCTTTTCTCCACTGTATAATCTTGCCTCCTTTATCAAAGATAATGTGACCATATGTGTGTGGGTTTATCTCTGGGCTTTGTATCCTGTTCCATTGATCTATATTTCTGTTTTTGTGCCAGTACCATACTGTCTTGATTACTGTGGCTTTGTAGTATAGTCTGAAGTCTGAGAGCCTGATTCCTCCAACTCCATTTTTCGTTCTCAAGATTGCCTTGGCTATTCGGGGTCTTTTGTGTTTCCATACAAATTGTGAAATTTTTTGTTCTAGTTCTGTAAAAAATGCCATTGGTAGTTTGATAGGGATTGCGTTGAATCTGTAGATTGCTTTGGGTAGTAGAGTCATTTTCACAATGTTGATTCTTCCAATCCAAGAACATGGTATATCTCTCCATCTATTTGTATCATCTTTAATTTCTTTCATCAGTGTCTTATAATTTTCTGCATACAGGTCTTTTGTCTCCTTAGGTAGGTTTATTCCTAGATAGTTTTTTCTTTTTGTTGCAATGGTAAATGGGAGTGTTTTCTTAATTTCACTCTCAGATTTTTCATCATTAGTGTATAAGAATGGCAGAGATTTCTGTGCATTAATTTTGTATCCTGCTACTTTACCGAATTCATTGATTAGCTCTAGTAGTTTTCTGGTAGCATCTTTAGGATTCTCTATGTATAGTATCATGTCATCTGCAAACAGTGACAGCTTTACTTCTTCTTTTCCGATTTGGATTCCTTTTATTTCTTTTTATTCTCTGATTGCTGTGGCTAGAACTTAACAAAATTATGTTGAATAAGAGTGGTGAGAGTGGGCAACCTTGTCTTGTTCCTGATCTTAGTGGAAATGGTTTCAGTTTTTCACCATTGAGAATGATGCTGGCTGTGGGTTTGTCATATATGGCCTTTATTATGTTGAGGAAAGTTCCCTCTATGCCTGCTTTCTGCAGGGCTTTTATCATAAATGAGTGTTGAATTTTGTCAAAAGCTTTTTCTTCATCTATTGAGATGATCATATGGTTTTTCTCCTTCAGTTTGTTGATATGGTGTATCACGTTGATTGATTTGTGTATATTGAAGAATCCTTGCATTCCTGGAATAAACCCCACTTGATCATGGTGTATGATCCTTTTAATGTGCTGTTGGATTC
The DNA here is from genome assembly GCF_026419965.1 of Kogia breviceps. Taxonomy (NCBI): domain Eukaryota; kingdom Metazoa; phylum Chordata; class Mammalia; order Artiodactyla; family Physeteridae; genus Kogia; species Kogia breviceps. The sequence goes on along the minus strand of NC_081311.1, from coordinate 144,146,101 downwards.
TGTTTGCTAGTATTTTGTTGAGGATTTTTGTATCTATGTTCATCAGTGATATTGGCCTGTAGTTTTCTTTCTTTGTGACTTCTTTGTCTGGTTTTGGTATCAGGGTTATGGTGGCCTCCTAGAATGAGTTTGGGAGTGTTCCTCCCTCTGGTATCTTTCAGAAGAGTTTGAGAAGGATAGGTGTTAGCTCTTCTCTAAATGTTGATAGAATTCGCCTGTGAAGCCATCTGGTCCTGGGCTTTTGTTTGTTGGAAGATTTTTAATCACAGTTTCAATTTCAGTGCTTGTGATTGGTCTGTTCATATTTTCTATTTCTTCTTGGTTCAGTCTCGGCAGCTTGTGCATTTCTAAGAATTTATCCATTTTTTCCAGGTTGTCCATTTTTTTGGCATACAGTTGCTTGTAGTAATCTCTAATAATCTTTTGTATTTCTGCAGTGTCCATTGTTACCTCTCCTTTTTCATTTCTAATTCTATTGATTTGAGTCTTCTCCCTTTTTTCTTGATGAGTCTGGCTAATGGTTTATCAATTTTGTTTATCTTCTCAAAGAAACAGCTTTAAGTTTTATTGATCTTTGCTATCGTTTCCTTCATTTCTTTTTCATTTATTTCTGATCTGATCTTTATGATTTCTTTCCTTCTGCTAAATTTGGGGGTTTTTTTGTTCTTCTTTCTCTAATTGCTTTGGGTGTAAGTTTAGGTTGTTTATTTGAGATTCTTCTTCTTTCTTGAGGTAGGATTGTATTGCTATAAACTTCCCTCTTAGAGTTGCTTTTGCTGCATCCCATAGGTTTTGGGTCGTCGTGTCACCATTGTCATTTGTTTCTAAGTATTTTTTGATTTCCTCTTTGATTTCTTCAGTGATCACTTCGTTATTAAGTAGTGTATTGTTTAGCCTCCATGTGTTTGTATTTTTTTACAGATCTTTTCCTGTAATTGATATCTAATCTCATAGCATTGTGGTTGGAAAAGATACTTGATACGATTTCAATTTTCTTAAATTTACCAAGGCTAGATTTGTGACCCAAGATATGATCTATCCTGGAGAATGTTCCATGAGCACTTGAGAAAAATGTGTATTCTGTTGTTTTTGGATGGAATGTCCTATAAATATCAATTAAGTCCATCTTGTTTAATGTATCATTTAAAACTTGTGTTTCCTTATTTATTTTCATTTTGGATGATCTGTCCATTGGTGAAAGTGGGGTGTTAAAGTCCCCTACTATGATTGTGTTACTGTCGATTTCCCCTTTTATGGCTGTTAGTATTTGCCTTATGTATTGAGGTGCTCCTATGTTGGGTGCATAAATATTTACAATTGTTATATCTTCTTCATGGATCAATCCCTTGATCATTATGTAGTGTCCTTCTTTGTCTCTTGTAATAGTCTTTATTTTAAAGTCTGTTTTGTCTGATATGAGAATTGCTACTCCAGCTTTCTTCTGATTTCCATTTGCATGGAATATCTTTTTCCATCCCCTCACTTTCAGTCTGTAAGTGTACCTAGGTCTGAAGTGGGTCTCTTGTAGGCAGCATATATATGGGTCTTGTTTTTGTATCCATTCAGCCAGTCTGTGTCTTTTGGTGGGAGCATTTAATCCATTTACATTTAAGGTAATTATTGATATGTATGTTCCTATTATCATGTACTTAATTGTTTCGGGTTTGTTCTTGTAGGTCTTTTCCTTCTCTTGTGTTTCTTGCCTAGAGAAATTCCTTTAGTATTTGTTGTAAAGCTGGTTTGGTGGTGCTGAACTCTCTCAGCTTTTGCTTGTCTGTGAAGGGTTTAATTTCTCCATCAAATCTGAATGAGATCCTTGCTGGGTAGAGTAATCTTGCTTGTAGGTTTTTCTCCTTCATCACTTTAAATATGTCCTGCCACTCCCTTCTGGCTTGCAGAGTTTCTGCTGAAAGATCAACTGTTAACCTTATGGGGATTCCCTTGTTTGTTATTTGTTGTTTTTCCCTTGCTGCTTTTAATACGTTTTCTTTGTATTTAATTTTTGACAGTTTGATTAATATGTGTCTTGGCGTGTTTCTCCTTGGATTTATCCTGTATGGGACTCTTTGTGCTTCCTGGACTTAAGTATTTCCTTTCCCGTATTAGGGAAGTTTTCAACTATAATCTCTTCAAATATTTTCTCAGTCCCTTTCTTTTTCTCTTCTTCTTCTGGGACCCCTATAATTCGAATGTTGGTGTGTTTAATGTTGTCCCAGAGGTCTCTGAAACTGTCCTCAGTTCTTTTCATTCTTTTTTCTTTATTCTGCTCTGCAGTAGTTATTTCCACCATTTTATCTTCCAGGGCACTTATCTGTTCTTATGCCTTAGTTATTCTGCTGTTGATCCCATCTAGAGTATTTTTAATTTCATTTATTGTGTTGCTCATCGTTGCTTGCTTCCTCTTTATTTCTTCTAGGTCTGTGTTAAATGTTTCTTGCATTTTGTCTATTCTATTTCCAAGATTTTGGATCATCTTTACTATCATTATTCTGAATTCTTTTTTTGTAGACTGCCTATTTCCTCTTCATTTGTTAGGTCTGGTGGGTTTTTACCTTGCTCCTTCATCTGTTGTGTGTTTTTCTGTCTTTTCATTTTGCTTACTGTGTTTGGGGTCTCCTTTTTGCAGGCCACAGGTTCGTAGTTCCCGTTGTTTTTGGTGTCTGTCCCCAGTGGCTAAGGTTAGTTCAGTGGGTTGAGTAGGTTTCCTTGTCGGGGGGACTAGTTCCTGTGTTCTGGTGGATGAGGCTGGATCTTGTCTTTCTGGTGGGCAGGTCCATGTCTGGTGGTGTGTTTTGGGATGTCAGTAGCCTTATTATGATTTTAGGCAGCCTCTCTGCCAATGGATGGGGCTGTACTCCTGTCTTGCTAGTTGTTGGGCATAGGGTGTCCAGCACTGTAGCTTGCTGGTCATTGAGTGAAGCTGGGTCTTTGTGTTGAGATGGAGATCTCTGGGAGATTTTTGCTGTTTGATATTGCATGGGGCTGGGAGGTCTCTTGTGGACCAGTGTCCTGAAGTTGGTTCTCCCACCTCAGAGACACAACCCTGATGCCTGGCTGGAGCGCCAAGAGCCTTTAATGCACATGGCTCAGATTAAAAGGGAGAAAAAATAGAAAGCAAATAAAGAAAGGAAGGAAGGAAGAAAGGAAGGGAGGAAGGAAGGAAGAAAGGAAGGGAGGAAGGAAGGAAGAAAGAAAGAAAATATAAAATAAAGTAGGATAAAATAAAGTTATTAAAATAAAAAATAATTTAGAAGAAAAATTTTAGAAAGTAAAAAAAAACAATAGGTCGGTCAGAACCCTAGGACAAATGGTGAAAGCAAAGCTATACAGACAAAATCTCACTCAGCAGAACTCACATACACACTCACAAAAAGAGAAAAAGGGGAAAATAATAATATATCTTGCTCCCAAAGTCCACCTCCTCAACTTGGGATGATTCGTTGTCTATTCAGGTATTCCACAGATGCAGGGCACTTCAAGTTGATTGTGGAGATTTAATCTGCTGCTTCTGAGGCTGCTGGAAGAGACCTCCCCCTTCCTTCTTTGTTTGCACAGCTCTGGGGTTCAGCTTTGGACTTGGCCCCGCCTCTGCGCGTAGGTTGCTCGAGGGCGTCTGTTCTTCGCTCAGACAGGACCTGGTTAAAGGAGCAGCTGACTCTGGGGCTCTGGCTCACTCAGGCCGGGGGGGGGGGGGGCCCGGATGCGGGGCGAGCCTGCAGAGGCCGGCGTGACGTTACACCAGCCTGAGGTGCGCCGTGCGTTCTCCCGGAGAAGTTGTCCCGGGACCCTGTCAGTGGCGGGTTGCACAGGCTCCTGGGAGGGGAGGTGTGGAGAGTGACGTGTGCTCGCACACAGGCTTCTTGGTGGCGGCAGCAGCAGCCCTAGCATCTCATGCCTGTTTCTGGGGTCTGCGCTGATAGCCGCAGCTCGCTCCCGTCTCTGGAGCTCCTTTACGCAGCACGCTTAATCCCTTCTCCTTTCGCACCAGGAAACAGAGAGGCAAGAAAAAGTCTCTTGTCTCTTCGGCAGCTCCGCACCCGTTTCTGGAGCTCCTTTAAGCGGCGCTTAAACCCCTCTCCTCGCGCACCAGGAAACAAAGAGGCAAGAAAAAGTCTCTTGCCTCTTCGGCAGTTCCAGACTTCTCCCGGACTCCGTGGTGCACTAACCCCTTCAGGCTGTGTTCACGCAGCCAACCCTGGTCCTCTCCTGGCTTCCGACCGAAGCCCGAGCCTCAGCTCCGAGCCCCTGCCCGTCCCGGTGGGTGAGAAGACAAGCCTCTCGGGCTGGTGAGTGCTGGTCGGCACCGATCCTCTGCAGGAATTTCTCCGCTTTGCCCTCCGCACCCACCCGCAGTCTCCGCCGTGAAGGGGCTTCTAGTGTGTGGAATCCTTTTCTCCTTCACGGCTCCCTCCCACTGGTGCAGGTCCCGTGCCTATTCTTTTGTCTCTGTTTATTCTTTTTTTCTTTTGCCGTACCCGGGTACGTGGGGAGTTTCTTGCCTTTTGGAAGGTCTGGGGTCTTCTGCCAGCATTCAGTAGGTGTTCTGTAGGAGCAGTTCCACGTGTAGATGTATTTATGATGTATCTGTGGAGGAAGGTGATCACCGCGTCTTAGTCTTCCGCCATCTTCTCTCCTCCAGAGAAGTCCTTATTAACATTGGTCTTGCTCCTTGGCCACTGGCAAGAGTTTCTGCCTTTGAAAGCTCCCTGAAGGGCTTCCCTGGTGGCGCAGTGGTTGAGAATCCGCCTGCCGATGCAGGGGACGCAGGTTCGTGCCCCGGTCTGGGAAGATCCCACATGCCACAGAGCGGCTATGCCCGTGAGCCATGGCCACTGAGCCTGCGCCTCCGGAGCCTGTGCTCCGCAAAGGGAGAGGCCACAACAGTGAGAGGCCTGCGTACAGCAAAAAAAAAAAAAAGCTCCCTTCAGTGGACTGATAAGACATCTCTACAAGGTATCCAACCATCTTACATTTTAGAATGAGCTGCATATGATGACAGAAACAACTAATTGTCCACCAGTATTCATTCTCTTCTTTTTCCTTATTGTAAATGCTCCAGTTTTTTTTTTTCTAAGCATGTGGTGAAAGAAAGAATGTATTTCTCAGCTTCCTTGCTACCTATGGCCATGTGATTTAAGTTCTGGCCAGAATAGAAGTTTCCTGTAAGATTTCTGAAAAGCCTCCTTAAAGGGAGGCTATCTCTCATCTCACCATTTTCCTTCCTGCCATTGATGTGATGGCTAGACCTTGAGCAGTTATTTTAAACTGTGAAGGGGATGCCACATGTTGAGGGTGGCAGAACAACAAAACAGAAGGAGCCTGGGTTCCCATCAATCATGATTCTGGACTGCCTGTGTTCTTGTGAGAGAAATTAACTTCTGACTCATTTAAGCCATTGTTATTTTGAGTTTTCTCACTCTCAGCTGAACCCAATCCTAACTGATACAGGCATAAAAAGGTCATTTCCAAATAAGAAGCACATAAACAGTTGTGTGAAGCACAGTGGCACAAGAAGAACCATTAACCTTCACTCTTAAGAATTTTGATGCTCAAGATTCAGCACTGCTGTTTTGCGGATCAGCTGTGACTACTTCTTCCTTCTGTTATATTAAAAAGTTTTATTTTTCTCTTTTCACCAAGATTCCATTGCCATGCTTCCATCCTTGAAACTGTTACACATCTGATAGGTGGCAGTGTGCCAGGAGTTATGGGAGGCCACAAGGTAAACATCTTCCTGGAGCATTAAAGATTTTGCAGGGAACCTTAATTTTTATACTAAAAAATAGTGGAATAGAAGGCAAAATACACATGCATTTTAAAATATAAATAAACATTTACAAATTTTTGTAGTGGAGTTATTTATTTATTTATTTAAATTTATTTATCTTTGGCTGTGTTGGGTCTTCGTTGCGGCGTGTGGGCTTTCTCTGGTTGTGTTCATTGCGGTGCGTGGGCTTCTCATTGCCGTAGCTTCTCTCGTTGCAGAGCACGGTCTCTAGGCACACAGGTTTCAGTAGTTGCGGCAGGTGGGCTCAGTAGTTGTGGCGCCCAGGCTTAGTTGCTCCACCTCATGTGGGTTCTTCCTGGACCAGGGATCGAACCCATGTCCCCTGCATTGGCTGGCGGATTCTTAACCACTGCCCCCACCAGGGAAGTTCCTGGATTTATTTAGATTTTGCAGAGTAATGAGTTTGCTCTTTTCTACCTCTCCTTTGCCCTAGGGATACTTAGATGGAAACTTGAGAAGCACTGCTTACTTGATTAGAGTTGAGGGATTCCTGGCAGAAGAGTAAATAAAGCTCATGGCCCACCAGCTAGAAAGGTAAGAAATTTTAAGCTTTTGCTGCAAAAGTGGTCTTTTATTTTGTAATTGTCTCTCAAATATTATTAAGTTCAAGAGGTGTTTCCAGACGGTAGTCCTCAGAATGCTAGTTGTCGTACCATATTGATAGTGTTTAGTAAAAAAAAAATTCCTGAGGTTCAGCAAATTTGGAAATGTCCTTTTGGAGCTACAGTGCATATCAGCATGTAAAAGCACACTGAAGACTTTACATAAAAGTATGTAATTTTGTTTAACCCAGAGGGTCCTAAACTTGTCTCACTAGGGAGCCCTCGGTAGCAAAGAGTTCCAATATGAAAGTCCCAACTCTCCTAGGATTTTGTAAGGATAGTAACAGGAGTTAATCCTTGAGATATTTTCTATATTTCAAACATATTTTGGACAGAAAGTCCTACCCTCTTGCATGTGCTCGATAAATATTTATTGACTGAATAAGTAAATGACACATCCGAATTTTAGGGTAGGGGGATAGTGGATGGAAGGAGATCAGAGGTGAGTGGTATTGACTAAGAAAGGAACAGATGAGTGGGAAGTAAGAGCACTCTAGGCTGAGAGAGGGAGCTGATTAAAAGTCTGCCTAACTATAGTCAAGAGATCAAGGTATCATTAAGACTGGGGTGGGTGGCAGAGGTCAGTCCACGCAAGGGTCTACAGACAGTGTTAAGGATTAGAGGCCTTATCATAAGAACATTTTTTTCCATAACTTGTCCTTTCCTCTCATTTTGACTGGCACTGCTTGAATATAAACCATCATTCTCTTTCCTGAATCTAGTAGTAACGTGTACTGGTTTTCTTATGCATAGTGTTACTCTCACCAGTCCATACTCCACACTTCCATTAGAGATGTTGCAGAAATGCCCCTTTATTATCTAATTCACCTATTTAAAATCTTTCCATTTTTTTACAGCAGGATTAAGCAAACTTTCTTTAAAGAGGCAGATAATAAGATTTTTAGGCTTTATGGGGGTCACATATAGTCTGTGTTGCTTCGTCTTCCTTACCCACTGACCATTTAAAAAACAAAATACTTTCTTAGCTCAACATTTTGGTGCAGGACCATAGTTTATAACCTCAGGGTATGGGTGGGATGGGGGAGTGAGGTTGGACTCCAAACTCCTTACTGGGGTATTAAAGGCCCTTTGAGATTTGCTTCCCTCTTTGGCCTCACCTCTCTTCCCTTCAATCATATATCCCATGCTTTAGCCATCAGAAGTTCTTAGAGATCCTTCAGTGTACTCTGCTTTACTGTGCTTCTACATGCTGTCTCCTCTGCCCAAAACATCATCTCTTATTTCTTTGAGAAGACTAAGCCCAGGCATTACTTCCTTCAGTACCCTTCGCAAACCTTCTCTTCAGGTTTGGCTACGTACTAGTCTTAGTTAGGGGGTAGAAAATCAGATAAATTCAACCTAAAAAAAAAGCTCATACTCAGGATACAGAAGATTCTCACATGACCCAATCACAGAAAGCATAGTCAGGCATTGCAGAAACTTCTTTCCTTCATCTTGGCTACATGGTTTCTCGTCCCTGTTTTTCTGTGCCTACTCCATTCTGGCTTTCATTAATTTTTTTAAAATTAATTAATGTATTTACTTTTGGCTGCGTTGGGTCTTCGTTGCTGGGCGCGGGCTTTCTCTAGTTGTGTCGAGCGGGGGCTAGCTACTCTTCACTGTGGTGCGCAGGCTTCTCATTGCGGTGGCTTCTCTTGTTGCGGAGGATAGGCTCTAGGTTTGTGGGCTTCAGTAGTTGTGGCTCACAGGCTCAAGAGCGCAGGCTTAGTAGTTGTGGCACACAGGCTTAGTTGCTCCACGGCAGTGGGATCTTCCTGGACTAGGGATTGTACCCGTGTCCCCTGCATTGGCAGGCAGATTTTTAACCACTGCTCCACCAGCAAAGTCCCTCATTAATTTCTTATCAGTATGAACATGGCATAAAATGTCTACCAGTCCTGAGTATGATTTTGAATGTCTAGTGTATACCTCTGTTTGGCTGATTTATTATTATTTTTTTTTCTTTTTACACGTTTCCTGAGGAGGTAATCTGATTGGCTTGACTGTTCAGGTGTCTCCTCTGGTTCACCTGAAACAGTTATGTCAGGCCATGGAAATACAGGATTGCCCTTTGCTGGCAGTCTGTCTCTAAGAGGGGATTATGGGTGCGGAGGAGAGATGACCAGCTCCAGTATACCGTTTATTCCCCTATGTTCCCATAGTGCTTGTGTATATCTATTATTATATGTATATCACTGAATTAGTATTACTATTTTCACTTATTTGTTTTCCTTACTAATCTGATTTTTTCTGATTTTGAGGTTGGGGACCATCTTTCTTATTCTTAATGTAGTATTGGGTACAAAATAGTCCAACGTCTTCCAAGTAAATTTCATAAAATAAATTATTTGTATTAGAAATGTTTGGGAATTCTGTACATTGTGTGTAACATTTAGTAATATCCATATGTTAGAAATCTGCTTTGAAACTTTAGTACATGCTTTAAATGTAAGAGGTTACAGCATTTGTAGTTCTATAACTAACTAGAAGATCAGTCAGATTTACATTTTAGACTGTAGTGATTTCTGAAATTAGTCACCAGAAATTGTTTCATTTCCTTCCACCCCTATTTTCAAAGATTCATTTACTCACACTATTTTCTTTTTTTTGGTGGATGGGGGGATTAAAATACCAGCTGTAATATATTGTTAAATGAAAAAGCAAAATTCATAACAGCATGTGTAGAATGCCACAATTTGTATAAAAATGTGATATACACGTATATAATATACTTGTAAATACATGGATTATCTCTGGAAAAATACATAGTAACTGGTAAGAGTGGTTATCTTTGGAAATTGGGACTGAGGTCAGGGGTGGAAAAAAAGGAAGGAGACTTACATTATACTGTGTATCCTTTTGTACTGTTTGATTTTTACCAGGGGCGTGTGTTTTTGTCCAAAAATGACTTATATGTTAAAAATTTTTAAAGAATAAAAATAGATACCAGCTTTATTGCTGATAGGTCTGGACTGGAGAATATGTTTTGGACCTAAGCCTGAAATGAACTTTTACCCCAAGTGTAAAGACAGTGGATGCCCCACCCTAGAGGGTTAGAGAGGTCTACAGATTAGATGTTTACCCAGCCATGTAGTGAAGGACTGTAGTCTTTCCCATATCTTTCTGTGAGAAATGAACTCAGGAGCCAAGAGGGCTCTAAGTTACATATCCATAATAACCCTTTTCTCAAGTTCACCAAGTTATTTCTCCTCCTATTTGGGAGACTGAATGAGTGGATAGTGGAGATGGGTAGAAATTTTCTTCCAAATATTTTTGAGAGTCACAAGTCCTTTGTTTCTTGGTCAGGAACATGGAGAGAGGCAGAGGATAGATCCTATCATACCTTTGGACATTTTTGTCCACATTGTCAACACCCAAGACAGACAGGGCTTGGCTGTCCCCTTCAGGGGAGACCAGCAGTATCTTAGGAATGTCTTGCTCCCACTTGACTCACACTATATTCTGTCAAGTGAATTGGTTTCCTTCTTACTTGTTTTTGATGAGATGTAAGAAAAGCAGATATATATATATATATATATATATATATATATATATATATTTTTTTTTTTTTTTTTTTTTTTTTTTTTTTTTTTTTTTTCTGTATGCGGGCCTCTCACTGTTGTGGCCTCTCCCCCCGTGGAGCACAGGCTCCGGACGCGCAGGCCCAGCGGCCATGGCTCACGGGCCCAGCCGCTCCGCGGCATGTGGGATCTTCCCAGACCGGGGCACGAACCCATGTCCCCTGCATCGGCAGGCGGACTCTCAACCACTGCACCACCAGGGAAACCCAAGCAGATATTTTTATCAGCTGCATCACTTGAATGATACAATTCAAAATGGCATGGGAATAGTGATACTACAGCCTAAAGGATTGTCTATTTTGCTTAATAGGTTTAACTCACATTTCAGATTTTAAACAAGGGAGTTACCTATAGGACATATAATTGTCTAACACTACCCTTTGAGTCTTTTTTTTTGGCCGCGTGGTGAGGTATACAGGATCCTAGTTCCCCAACCAGGGATTGGACCCGTGCTCCCTGCATTGGGAGCACAGAGTCTTAACCACTGGACCACCAAGGAAGTCCCTGTTCTTTGACATCTCATAACATGAAGGTTATAAACTGGAAGCAAGCAGAGAATTGTTAGAGAATCTGTGTATTTTATTATTTTTCTCATAACTACTGCTAAAAACTACATGATACTAATTATATAATGGTTATATATTGAATTATTACAGTGCATATTTTTTATATATAATTTAAATTCCTTCTGTAAGTTTTTTTAAATTAATTTATTTTATTTTTTGGCTGCATTGGGTCTTCGTTGCTGCACGCAGGCTTTCTCTAGTTGTGGCGAGCGGGGGCTACTCTTCATCGCAGTGCACGGGCTTCTCACTATGGTGGCTTCTCTTGTTGTGAAGCATGGGCTCTAGGCATGCGAGCTTCAGTAGTTTTGGCACACGGGCTCAGTAGTTGTGGCTTGCGGGCTCTAGAGTGCAGGCTCAGTAGTTGTGGTGCACGGGCTTAGTTGCTCCGTGGCATGTGGGATCTTCCCAGACCAGGGCTCGAACCTGTGTTCCCTGCATTGGCAGGCGGATTCTTAACCACTGCGCCACCAGGGAAGTCCCTCCTTTTGTAAGTTTTTCCTTTTTTATTTTTAAGTTTTTTAGTCCAGAACCTTTTAAGAGTAAGTTGCTAGCATGATGTCCCATTTGCCCAAATACTTTACTTTCTACAATAAGACACTCTCCTCCAAAACCATAATACAACCATGAAAATCAAGAAATTAACTTTGAAATATTGCTACCATCTAATCTGCAGATTACATTTAAATTTTGCCAGTTATTCCAATACCGTCTGTCCTTTATAGCAAAAGGATTCAGTCTAGAATCTCATGTTACAGTTAGTTATCACTAACTGAAGGAACTGAAGCAGTTCCTATTGAGGAACTGAAGCAGTTTCTCGATCTTTCCTTGACTTTGATGACTTGGACACTTTTTAAGATTATGGCCCAGTTATTTGAGGAGTTTACCCCAATTTGGTGTTGTGTAACATTTCTTCATGATTAGACTCAGGTTATGTTTCTTTGGCATGACTATTTTGAAAGTGATACTGTGTCCTCCTCATTGCAACCGAAGGGTTTCAATGGTATTGATACTGATTTTCCTTATGTTTAGTGTTTGTTAACTTGGATCACTTGAGTAAAGTGATATTTGCCAGGCTTTTGTACTGTATATTACTCTTTTGCCTTTAGTAATTAAAATGTATGTTATAGGGAGTTACTTTGAGAGGATGTAAACATCTTGTCTTATCAAATTTTCATTTCTACATTAGTGTGTATCTTTTATATCAGATTAATGGAATCCTATTTTATTCACAATATGATCTATTACTATCATTTATTTTATTTTATTTTATTTTATTTTATTTTATTTATTTATTTATTTTTGCAGTACGTGGGCCTCTCACTGTTGTGGCCTCTCCCGTTGCGGAGCACAGGCTCTGGACGTGCAGGCTCAGCTGCCATGGCTCACGGGCCCAGCCGCTCTGCAGCATGTGGGATCTTCCCGGACCGGGGCACAAACCCATGTCCCCTGCATCGGCAGGTGGACTCTCAACCACTGTGCCACCATGGAAGCCCACTATCATTTATTTTGAATCTCAAATTGACTGAGATTTGGCCACTTTCTGGCTAAATCCGTAAGTCCTTCTTTACTTTCTCGCATAAGGTATTCAAGGCCCATCATGTATTATTCCTGCTTTAGCCTTGGAATCAGCCAATTCTTCAAGGATCCCAGGTTCCTTTTGGTGGAGAATAGTATTTTGACATCAAGGTCTGGAGGGTTTATTGCTATTGGGGTATCAGTGCTCCCAGGCCCTCTCAGTGACACAGCTAGGGAAGTATGTGAATATATATGCATGTATATACACATATTATCATCTGTATTTCTATATCTGTATATTTATATTGAAAGTCGTGAGTGCACATGAATATCTTGAAATCTCATCCAGTACCAGGGTTTATTCTGTGTAATTACCTTCACCTGTAGTGTGAATTTACCTTCATCTACTATATCCTTGATAAATTCACTTATTCAATTAATACCTGCATGTATATGTAATGAATTGCCTGTTGCCATGAGACCCCTTCCTCCTCATCAAGTAGACATCTTCCTGCTTGGGCCCTGATATCCTATCCTGGGCTGTTGCCATCCCTATTCTTTACCTCATGTGGATGTTACACAAAGATTTGTCCTCAAATATATTCACTGATGATAAAAATCCAGTAGTAAAGAATTAGTTGTAAATGTCTTATCTGTATTGTGGAATACTATATAGCCATTAAAAATGACATCTAATATTTGATGATGTGGCAGAATTTAGTTAATAGTGTTTTAAAGGAAGTTGTAATGCTCTTTTTACAATTAAAAATTTTTTTATTTATCTTTATACATTAATAAGACTGAATATGTACTCTGGAATGTTAGACAGTAGTTATCTCTGAATGATAGTATTTTGGGTGACTTTTTTTTTTCTTCTGTATTTTTCTGGGAGCAAATTTAAAGTTCCTTACAACATCTTAATTCAGTAAGCATAATTTAGTTCGTATTATCCAGAAATAACAATGACCTCTTTCTGAACCCCAATTAAAACTTGAGCTTTAAAGGTTTTTTAGAATTATGTAAGATTGATCATTTATGTGGGATACCTAGTGGTGGATAGTTCTATGGCTATGTTATAACAAACAAAATTTAAAATATACCTTTAACCAAGTTTGGAGTTCTAAAATAAAATGCCTATAGCAATGAAATAGAGAAAATATGAGGAATATACATGTGTTTTTATGTGGAATTGTCTTAGAAAATGGAAAGAGGAGTCTGAGCTGGATGCTTGATTAGCTAGCATAAGCTCCTTCACTATCCTGGAAAGCTTCTTGAGGGCAGAATCTATCTTAGTTCACCACTGCATCCCTAGCATGTAGCATAGTGCAAAGCACAAAGTAGATACTCAAATATTTGTTGGTTGAAAGACAAAAGGGGGAACTTTGGCACTAAATCATTAGGCTAGGGAAGATGAAGGAGTGTTAGAAGAAGAGTTAAGAGAGAGATTAGAGAAACCAAAGAAACTGGCTTCTTTTAAATCTTGCCTAGAAACCTCCTGTGTATTCTTCACGACAGTGATTTTCTTACCAGTATAGGTTATGGATGCTTGCCAGAGAGTGCTGTGGTATAGTAACATTTCACTATCTGCAGTCATTGTCTTCTCTGACAATTTATAGTTGAACAAAGCCTCCTTCCCATGCTTTCCTAGGAGCATATTTCTACCCTTGATATAAAAGGGAGATAAACCTCGATTTAGAGGCTTTGAGATTCAGTTAGTTAGCTTAAAAATGCTATCTCTTTGTTAATCCTCCCAGAAGAACTCTCATCATTTATGTGTCAAGGTGCTTTGACTTATATTTTTACAGACCTCAGCTAGGTATTAGGATATAGTATAAGGAATGGGAATTTTTATTGGTTGGCTAGGAAATAGTCTAGTTCCTAGACTGTAGGAAAGGAACTATAGAAGTTTCTTACTGAAGGTAAGGAACACCTTTTGTAGAAGAATGGGACAATAGTAGTCAGGGGGGTGTGGAAAAGATCAGAGGAGGATACGAAGGGTTAATTCCCTCAAAGCTTTTCTAGAACTATCGGATTGGTCCCTGCACTACCTGTATATTTTTAATATTTTAACTGTTATTCTTACCAAATTGAATTGAAATTATATTTCTGTATTCTTTCTTCTACATGACTGAAAGTTTCTCAAAGTGGAGGGACTGTTTGTTTTGGTTTGGTTTTTTTTGGACTGTTTGTTTTTTCACCTTTGTGTCTTGGCATGAGTTTGGTGTTTAAATGTTTCTTGAACTTAACTGAGTTTAAATATTGCTTTGATTTTTCAAAGCAACATGAACTGCATTTATTAGTTTTAGAAGTTGTTTGAGTTAGATAACTTAAACTAAATTTATCTGACTTTTTCATCTCATACGGCTGTTTATTCATTCCTTAATATTTAATGAGTAAATGCTACTATAAGCTAGGCACTGTTTCAGGTAGTTAACCAAAGATAAGTTCCTTGTCTTCATTGAGTTCACATTCTACTGGTAATGACTGAAGCATAACTTTTATAGGTTTCCTTTGGATTATTCTAGTTTTTTTTCCCCTCTTCTCACAGGCAACATGGTAAAGTTGAATGTGAATGATGAAATGTAACCTTACCAGATAGATACAAGTTTTGCCTGGGACCAGGAAAAGAACTTTCTTCTTCCTGTCTCCTATATCAGACCATCTTTGACTCCAGGACTTAGAACTGTAGCTATTTATACATTTCCCCACAGGAATTACCCAATTTTCCTGAGCAGGACATTCTTGACACCACATTTATAAGCAAAATTATGTACAATAAAAATTTTCTCTGTGTACCATTGGTTTATTTGGATAAGCATATAGTTAACTCTGTTTGCCACTACATGGGGTTTCAGTGAATGTAATGGAGGATTAGCAGAGTTTAAAGATGAGCCACTGACCCTCATAGTTTAAACATAGTTTAAGTATGTTGTACTTGTCCTTAAGCTAATGTCAAGTAAGTAAGCTATAAAGTTAGGGAAGAGGGAGCTCCTTATATAGATCAGCTATCATTACATTATGGGACAAATAGTGATGAATTAGGCTGAGAACCAGACCATCACTGACTACATTTTTTAAAACTTAAAGCTTTCTGAATAGATATTTTGAAATGCTAGATCTCGTCTTTTCATCAGACGTCAAAAGTCAGGATTTTCACTCTTTGAATTACTGCTCTTCAACCCCAGTCCTAAAGGCTAAGTTAAATGTTTCTCTTTTACCCTCTTTATAGTGGAGTTGGATATACTAATACCTATGTTTAAGGCATTTATATGGGTGTTCATATTTTAGGAGCAGTGCTCTATTATAAAGATTCTTAATAGTGCGTGGGTTTTTGAATGACAGTAGTGTTACAGAGAGTGTAATTATTTGAGTGTTTTTATTGTTTTACTATGGTTAAAGAAATGTTTCAAAACTATATTTAACAGTGTGAAACCACTTCATTTTTCAGTATCCTTGCCATGAAAAAGAGGACGTGATAAGTTGTACAACTTATGAAATTCAAGTTACATGTGAATTCTGCCAGGTGTGTATGCAATATTTGGTATTTTGCGCTTTTTTCATATTTTAGATTATAAAAATTCTCATAGGTTATTTCTAGATAAATATTTCAAGTGTTTTTCATAAATAAGAAAATACCTAGTATGTAGTTTAGCTACTACTCCTGTTGTATTTTAAAATTATCAAATAGAGCATCAAAATACACTTAACTATGGCAAGCATAAACATATTTTAGGGTTTTGATTTCTCCTAAAATGAGTTCCAAATAATACTAGTCCCATGAGATGTTCTGTTAAAAAGGTTCAAATAGAAAATGGATGTGGCAAATGCTGTATTCTAGGTGCTCTTCTGGTCATTTCTCTTGAACATATAAAGTCTGAAAAGTCCTGCCCCCAAAAAACAGTATTCTAGCATTTCCCAAATTTGGTCATAATAGTGATTGTCATCTCTGTTCCCGAAGAGAAACTTATTTCCGAAAGGTTAACAAACTAGTGTTGAAAAAGAAACAATGTTACAGAATTTTTAGTTGTCAAATATGGTTGTTATATGTAATTTCTATGAAGAAAGCAAAAACAAAAACCTACATGTTAACGGAAGGCATAATTGGAAACTTTAAGTCTATGTCAAAAAGTAGGAAAATAATCTTGACTCAAAAATGTCTTTTTGTAGTTGTTTGGTTCAAATCAGGATCCAAGAAAGTCCCCATATTGTATTTTGTTTAGTATGTTTATTAGACCTCTTTTAATCTAAAACAGTTCCCCTCTGCCTCCTCTTTTCTTTAGTTCCCCATGACATTTATTTCTTGAAGACACCAGGTCTTTGGTCCTGTAGAATTTGGCTAATTCCAGTTTGCTGATGTTTGACATGTTTTTGTTTTTGTTTTTGTTTTTGTTAGAAGATTCTTTTAAAATTTTATTTATTTATTTTTTATACAGCAGGTTCTTATTAGTTATCTGTTTTATACATATTAGTGTATACATGTCAATCCCAGTCTCCCAATTCATCTCACTCCCACCCCCACTTTTCCCCCCTTGGTGTCCATACGTTTGTTCTCTACGTCTGTGTCTCTATTTTTACCTTGCAAACCGGTTCATCAGTACCATTTTTTCTAGGTTCCACATATAATACGCGTTAATATACGATATTTGTTTTTCTCTTTCTGACTTACTTCACTCTGTATGACAGTCTGTAGGTCTGTCCACATCTCTACAAATGACCCAATTTTGTTACTTTTTATGGCTAAGTAATACTCCATTGTATATATGTACCACATCTTTTTTATCCATTCGTCTGTCAGTGGGCATTTAGGTTGCTTCCATGACCTTACTATTGTAAATAGAGCTGCAATGAACATTGTGGTACATGACTCTTTTTGAATTATGGTTTTCTCAGGGTATATGCCCAGTAGTGGGATTGCTGGGTCGTATGGTAGTTCTATTTTTAGTTTTTTAAGGAACCTCCATACTGTTCTCCATAGTGGCTGTATCAATTTACATTCCCACCAGCAGTGCAAGAGGGTTCCCTTTTCTCCACACCCTCTCCAGCATTTATTGTTTCTAGATTTTTTCATGACAGCCCTTCTGACTGGTGTGAGATGATATCTCATTGTAGTTTTGATTTGCATTTCTCTAATGATTAATGATGTTGAGCATTCTTTCATGTGTTTATTGGCTCTCTGTATGTCTTCTTTGGAGAGATGTCTATTTAAGTCTTCTGCCCATTTTTTGATTGGGCTGTTTGTTTTTTTTAATATTGAGCTGCATGAGCTATTTATATATTTTGGAGATTAATCCTTTGTCCATTGATTCCTTTGCAAATATTTTTCCCATTCTGCGGGTTGTCTTTTCGTTTCGTTTATAGTTTCCTTTGCTGTGGAAAAGCTTTTAAGTTTCACTAGGTCCCATTTGTTTATTTTTGTTGTTATTTCCATTACTCTAGGAGGTGGGTCAAATAGATATTGCTGTGATTTATGTCAAAGAGCATTCTTCCTGTGTTTTCCTCTAAGAGTTTTATAGTGTCCGGTCTTACATTTAGGTCTTGAATCTATTTTGA
This sequence comes from Kogia breviceps, assembly GCF_026419965.1. Classification (NCBI taxonomy): domain Eukaryota; kingdom Metazoa; phylum Chordata; class Mammalia; order Artiodactyla; family Physeteridae; genus Kogia; species Kogia breviceps. The sequence goes on along the minus strand of NC_081311.1, from coordinate 144,128,499 downwards.
GTTTATTTTGGTGTATGGTGTTAGGGAGTGTTCTAATTTCATACTTTTACATGTAGCTGTCCAGTTTTCCCAGCACCACTTATTGAAGAGACTGTCTTTTCTCTATTGTATATCCTTACCTCCTTTGTCATAGTTTAGTTGATCATAGGTGCGTGGGTTTATCTCTGGGCTTTCTATCCTGTTCCATTGATGTATATTTCTGTTTTTGTGCCAGTACCATATTGTCTTCATTACTGTAGCTTTGTGATATAGTCTGAAGTCAGGGAGCCTGATTCCTCTGGCTCCCTTTTTTTTTCCCTCAAGACTGCTTTGGCTATTCGGGGTCTTTTGTGTCTGCACACAAATTTTAAGATTTTTTTGTTCTAATTCTGTAAAAAAAATGCCACTGGTAATTTGATAGGCATTGCAGTGAATCTGTAGACTGCTTTGGGTAGTATAGTCATTTTCACCATGTTGATTATTCCAATCCAAGAACATGGTATATCTCTCCATCTGTTGGTATCATCTTTAATTTCTTTCATCAGTGTCTTATAGTTTTCTGCATACAGGTTTTTTGTCTCCCTAGGTAGGTTTATTCCTAGGTATTTTATTCTGTTTGTTGCAATGGTAAATGGGAGTGTTTCCTTAATTTCTCTTTCAGATTTTTCATCATTAGTGTATAGGAATGCAAGAGATTTCTGTGCATTAATTTTGTATCCTGCTACTTTACCAAATTCATTAAGTAGCTCTAGGAGTTTTCTGGTGGCATCTTTAGGATTCTCTATGTATAGTATCATGTCATCTGCAAACAGTGACAGTTACTTCTTCTTTTCCGATTTGTATTCCTTTTATTTCTTTTTCTTCTCTGATTGCCGTGGCTAGGACTTACAAAGCTATGTTGAATAATAGTGACGAGAGTGGACATTGTTGTCTTGTTCCTGATCTTAGAGGAAATGCTTTCAGTATTTCACCATTGAGAATGATGTTTGCTGTGGGTTTGTCATACATAGCCTTTATGATGTTGAGGTAGGTTCCCTCTCTGCCCACTTTCTGGATAGTTTTTTTCATAAATGGGTGTTGAATTCTGTCAAAAGCTTTTTCTGCATCTATTGAGATGATCATATGGTTTTTATTCTTCAATTTGTTAATATGGTATAGCACACATATTAATTGATTTGCATTATATATATATATATATATTTTTTTTTTTTTTTTTTTTTTTTTCCCTGTGGCACGCGGGCCTCTCTCTGCTGTGGCCTCTCCCATTGCGGAGCACAGGCTCCAGATGCGCTGGCTCAGTGGCTGTGGCTCACGGGCCCAGCCACTCCACAGCATGTGGGATCCTCCCGGAACAGGGCATGAACCCATGTCCCCTGCATTGGCAGGTGGACTCTCAACCACTGCACCACCAGGCAAGCCCTGATTTGCATTATATTGAAGAATCCTTGCATCCCTGGGATAAATCCCACTTGATCTTGGTGTATGATCCTTTTAATGTGTTGTTGGATTGTTTCCTAGTATTTTACTGAGGATTTTTGCATCTGTGTTCATCGGTGATATTGGTCTGTAATTTTCTTTTTTTGTAGTATCTCTGTCTGGTTTTGGTATCAGGGTGATGGTGGCCTCTTAGAATGAGTTGAGAGTGTTCCTTCCTCTGCAAGTTTTTAGAAGAGTTTGAGAAGAATGGGTGTTAGCTCTTCTCTAAATGTTTGATAGAATTCACCTGTGAATCCATCTGGTCCTGGACTTCTGTTTTTTGGACGATTTTTAATCACAGTTTCAATTTTATTACTTGTGATTGGTCTCTTCATATTTTCTATTTCTTCCTGGTTCAGTCTTGGAAGTGTATACCTTTCTAAGAATTTGTCCATTTCTTCCAGGTTGTCCGTTTTTTTGGCATAGAGTTGCTTGTAGTAGTCTCTTAGGATGCTTTGTATTTCTGCGGTGTCTGTTGTAACTTCTTTTTCATTTCTAATTCTATTGATTTGAGTCCTGTCCCTCCTGAGGAGTCTGGCTAATGGTTTATCAATTTTGTTTATCTTCTCAAAGAACCAGCTTTTAGTTTTATTGATCTTTGCTATTGTTTTCTTTGTTTCTATTTCATTTATTTCTGCTCTGATCTTTATGATTACCTTCCTTCTGCTTACTTTGGGGTTTTTTTGTTCTTCTTTCTCTAGTTCCTTTAGGTGTTGTAAGGTTAGATTGTTTATTTGAGATTTTTCTTGTTTCTTGAGGTAAGATTGTATTGCTATCAACTTCCCTCTTAGAACTGCTTTTGCTGCATCCCATAGGTTTTTGGATCGTCGTGTTTTCATTGTCATTTGTCTCTAGGTGTTTTTTGATTTCCTCTTTGATTTCTTCAGTGATCTCTTGGTTATTTAGTAGTGTATTGTTTAGCCTCCATGTGTTTGTGTTTTTTTACGTTTTTTTCCCTGTAACTGATTTCTAATTTCATAGCATTGTGGTCAGAAAAGATGCTTGATATGATTTCAGTTTTCTTAAGTTTACTGAGGCTTGATTTGTGACCAAGATGTGATCTATCCTGGAGAATGTTCCGTGTGCACTTGAGAAGTAAGTGTAATCTGCTGTTTTTGGATGGAATGTCCTGTAGATGTCATTTAAGTCTATCTGGTCTGTTGTATCATTTAAAGCTTGTGTTTCCTTATCAATTTTCTGTCTGGATGATCTCTCCATTAGTGTAAGTGAAGTGTTAAAGCCCACCACTATTGTGTTACTGTCTATTTCCTCTTTTATAGCTGTTAGCAGTTGTCTTATGTATTGAGGTGCTCCTATGTTGGGTGCATATATATTTATAATTGTTATATCTTCTTCTTAGATTGATCCCTTGATCATTATGTAGTGTCCTTCCTTGTCTCTTATAACATTCTTTTTTATAAAGTCTGTTTTATCTGACATGAGTATTGCTATTCCAGCTTTCTTTTGAATTCATTTACATGGAATATCTTTTTCCATCCCCTCTCTTTCAGTGTGTATGTGTCTCTAGGTCTGAAGTGGGTCTCTTGTAGACAGCATATATATGGGTCTTATTTTTGTATCCATTCAGTGAGCCTGTGTCTTCTGCTTGAGGCATGTAATACATTCACATTTAAGGTAATTATCAGTATGTATGTTCCTATTACCATGTTCTTAATTGTTATGGGTTTTTTTTTCCTAGGCCCTTTTCTTTTGTTTTTCCCTCTTAGAGAAGTTCCTTTAACATTTGTTGTGGAGCTGCTTTGGTGGTGCTGAATTCTCTTAGCTTTTGCTTGTCTGTAAAGCTTTTGATTTCTCCATCGAATCTGAATGAGATCCTGCTGGGTAGAGTAATCTTGGTTGTAGGTTCTTCCCTTTCATCACTTTAAATATATCTTGCCACTCTCTTCTGCCTTGTAGAGTTTCTCCTGAAAAATCAGCTGTTAACCTTATGGGAGTTCCCTTGTATGTTATTGGTCATTTTTCCCTTGTTGCTTTCCATAATTTTTCTTCATCTTTAATTTTTGTCAATTTGATTACTCTGTGTCTCAGCATGTTTCTCCTTGGGTTTATCCTGCCTGGACTCTCTGCACTTCCTGGACTTGGGTGGCTGTTTTCTTTCCCACATTAGGGAAGTTTTCGACTATAATCTCTTCAGATATTTTCTTGGGTCCTTTCTCTCTCTCTTCTCCTTCTGGGACCCCTATAATGTGAATGTTGGTGCGTTTAATGTTGTTCCAGAGGTCTCTTAGGCTGTCTTCATTTCTTTTCATTCTTTTTTCTTTATTCTGTTCTTCAGCAGTGAATTCCACCATTCTGTCTTCCAGGTCACTTATCCGTTCTTCTGCCTCAGTTATTCTGCTATTGATTCCTTCTAGTGTAGTTTTCATTTCAGTTATTGTATTGTTCATCTCTGTTTGTTTGGTCTTTAATTCTTTTAGGTGTTTGTTCTTTAATTCTTCTAGGTCTTTGTTCAGCATTTCCTGCATCTTCTTGATCTTTGCCTCCATTCTTTTTCCAAGCTCCTGGATCATCCTCACTATCATTATTCTGATTGCTTCTCCTGGAAGGTTGCCTATCTCCACTTCATTTAGTTGTTTTTCTGGGGTTTTATCTTGTTCCTTCATCTGGTACATAGTCCTCTGCCTTTTCATCTTGTCTATCTTTCTGTGAATGTGATTTTTGTTCCACAGGCTGCAGGATTGTAGTTCTTCTTGCTTCTGCTGTCTCCCCTTTCGACATGTTTTTCTATCTCCTGTATTTCCTGTAGTTGGATCTACAGAGGCTTGATTAGATTCAGGCTTGACTTTTTTTCCCCCCCAAGAATCCTTTGTGTGCTTTCTATTGCATCATATCAGGGGGCACATAATGTTTGTCTCACTTTTAGTGATGTTAATTTAAGACTGACCTGTGAGTTCAGATGCTGTCAACCTGACCCAGCCATTATAAAGTTCCTGATTGTTTTATCAGACATTGATGATAGTTACCTAGTCCATTATTTCATTGCGGTTTAAAGTGGTTATCTTCTAATTATTTCATTCTTTCTGCACTTATGCTACTGAACAGGAAAGATTTAGCCTGATAGATCAGGGTTCCTAATATTTTTTTCTGTAGTGTAAAATCTGCATGTTACATGTCTCTATTCATAATAAGAAAATGGAAGGTGGGGTTAAAATGTCACTAAAAGTGTTTTACTTCACATTCAGATAGAAGGTAATAAGCTTAGTGAAAATCAAATAATATTACATTTTAAGTTCTTTATTTAAAAATCTGTACTGTGAAACATTTAGCCATTTCTTAATGTTTTATTATAGGCAATACAAGGACCTGTGGAATATGAGTGATGACAAACCCTTTCTATGTACTGCCCCTGGATGTGGCCAGGTAATATATAAATTGTTTTGTATATTCATATTTAGTAAAAGACTTATGACAATATATGTTGTCATTAAAAGGATTCTTTTACAATGTTTATACAATTTTGGAGTTAGAATGAAAATAACCCAGAAAAATTTGGGGAAGAGATTAATTTTCCTCAATAGCACATCTGAGTTTTAAAGAATACAGTCTAATATGGAAAAGAAAAATCAGATATACATTATCTTTTATGAAAATTAGTTTACTTGCTGAACTCTTGTGAAAATAACTAATGTTTACCTCTGAGCATATCACTAATGTATTAATGTTCTTAAGTATAACATCTTTAATATAGAGCATGTGTGGAAGCATTTTTAGAAAATAATATTTTAGTGTTTTACAGAAAATAATATTTCAGTGTCTTTTAATAGGCCATTAAATTATTAATCTATTACTGTTATAATAATCTTAAAATAACTATAGACACTAAGGAATGAAAGAATAAATTTAATGTGTAGTAAAATTACAGAGTACTTAAATATACAAACTATAAATCATAAATAAGTATTAAAGTGTTTCTTTGGTTCTCATTGTTTTCTTTAGCTGATATTTTAAGTGGAGGTATAATTTATATACAATAAACTGCACATACTTATAGTGTACAGTTTGATACATTTTAACATATGTATGTATCCATAAAACCATCACCACAATTAAGATAGTGAACATATTCATCATCCCCAAAAGTTTCCTCATGCTTACTTGTTATACCTCCCTCCCATTCCTGTCAACCATTGATCTGCCTTCTGTCACTCTAGGTTAGTTAGTATTTTCCAGCATTTTATATAAATGGAATTATACAGTATGTACTTTTAACTGGATTCTTTCCTTCCCCATAATTAATTTACAGTTTCTGCATGCTATGTGATTAGTAGTTAATTCCTTTTCATTGAGGAACAGTATTTCCTTATTTCACCATTAGTTTATTTATTCACTTGTTTATGGACATTTGTCTTATTTCCAGTTTTTAGTTGTTACAAGTAAAGCTGTTGTGAATATTTATGTATAAGTCTTTGAATGAATGCATGCTTTCTTTTCTCTTGGGTGAGTACCTAGGAGAGTAGTGGTGGGATCGTATGTAATATATAATAGGAAATTGCCAAACTGCTTTCCAAAACAGAGGTATCACTTTGCATTTCCACCAACAGTCTATGAGAGGTCCTGTTGTATCATATCTTTGCCAACATTTGGTGTCAGTCTTTTAATTTTAGCAATTTTCATTGTGTGTATAGTGATATATAAAGTGTTACTTTGCATTTCTTTGTTGACTGATGAAAAAATGAGCACTTTTTAATGTGCTTATTGGCCATTTGTATACTTTACTTTTTGTGAAATATCTTTTCAAATCTTCTACTTGTTTTCAAAAATTAGGTTGCCTGTCTTTTAATTATTGAGTTGTATGAGTTCTTTAAATACCCTGGGTACCAGTCTGTCATCAGATATTTCTCCAGATCTGTGGTTTCCAACTTGATTTTCATAATAGTATCTTTTGATGAACAGATGTTTCTAATTTTAATGAAGTCTAATGTATTAATTTTTTCTCTTCTTTGGTTATTGGTTTTTGTGACTTATCTAGGAAACTTTTGCTTAACCTTAAGTCACAAAGTTATTCTCCATTGCTTTCCTCTGAAAGCTTGGTTTTTCATTTTGGTCTCTTTTGCATCTTGAATTAATTTATAGTGTGAGGTAGGAGTTGAAGCTCACTTTTTTTTCCAGATGGTTTCTCAGATATTCCAGTGTCGTTTGTTGAAAAGATTTTCCTTTCTCCATTAAATTGCTTCATCCCCCTTTATTGAAAATCAAATGATTTGTGTAAGTGTGGATCTGTTTCTTAGCTTTCTATTCCGTTCCTTTCATCAGTCTGTCAACTTTTATGCCAGTGCCATACTGTCTTGATGCTCTAGCTTTACAGTAAGCCTTCCAGTCAGGTAGGGTAACTTCTCCAATTTAGTTCTCCTTTTTCAGGATTGTTTTGGATAGTCTTTTAATTATAATCATTCTGGTGAGGGTATAGTGGTATCTAAAGATTTTAATTTACATGGTGTCCAATGATGTTGAGCAGGGTAAAGGTAGGAGTTACCAGGATTGGTGATATTTTAGATAGGTTGGTCAGGGAATGCCTCTGTAATAAGGTGACATTTGAATAAAGATGTGGGAGCAAACCCTGCACATACCTGGGGGAAGAGTTTTCCAGACTGAAGGAACAGCAAATATAAAGGCTGGTAGGGAAGAAATGGATTTGGTGTGTTTAAAAACAGAAAGATGACTGTTGCGGCTGGAGCATATAGTGATTAATGAGGATAAGGGTAGGAGATGATGTCAGAAAGGTAGAGGAATAAAAAGAGTCCATAACCTGTAGGGCTTTTGTTGACTGTGATAAGGTATTTGGATTTTATTCACAGAGCAATGAAAAGCCATTGCTGAGCTAATAGTGAAAGTAGAGACTGGCAGCAGTCAGAGAGATAGTGGTGGCTTTGACTAGGTGGTAATAATGGACAAATAGACAAATAGACTGATTTGACATATATTTTGGAGATATATTTTATATACATTTTTCTATAAATTCAGGAAAGCTAAAATACAATTTCTAAAATCCTTTTCAGCTAGAATTCTGGGTATGCTTTTAGGTTCTACCAGCCAGATTTACTCATTCTGATAAATTACATTTACTCCTTGGATTTGGGACCAAGTTGAATGGAAAGGTGGTATTATTCAAGTCCTCCATTTTGCTGGAATGGATTGGACAGACACAGCATGATTCTTTAATCACTGGATTACAGCTAATACAATATGTTTCTAGAGCCAGCCTTTGGACCATGACCAGTTTTGCTGTGTTGTTCTAGGAATCATTCGTGAAAACTCAGTCTCAAACCAGTCCTTAATTCCTTGTCCTATCCTTTTCTGCTTAAAATAGTTGGAATTGTTATTTTGTGATTGAGTCTTTAGTAATATACACGCCATTTTAAATAAAAAGAATTACATTTAAATTTACTTAAGAGAGTTTCCAAATGAAGCCAACAAAAGATCAGAGGGGATTTGACTTCAGGATGAACACAAGAAGTCGAATTAGTACCATCCAACCTTCCCTGTTTTTGGTGCCTCTGCGCCAAAACTATCCCTTCCATCTTCTGCCTCCACCCCAACTCCCAAGGCCAGGCTGTCGTTTCTCCCTATCTGGGAGATAGAACCAGTGAAAGAATGACTCAGTAAAATTAGGGGAAATAAGGCAAATGGAAATGAGATAGTCTTCAGGTCAAGAAGATATTTTAAAATTGCTGAGAAAAATTACACAATCTGTTCAAGCATATCCAGACTCTTTATAGACACTATTAATGCTTTGCTTCCTTAGCTGATGGGGTGAGGCAAATGGAACATTACACAGCACATCCCCGGGGTAAAGTAAGAGTTTATTCACCTCAACACCAGATCCAGAAAGTCTGGGAACTTTTTAATATTCATTGTTTAAGTTCTCACAGCAGACTGCCTTGCACATTCCCAGTCTGTGTCCATGGCACAAATGGCCAAGAGACTGAGAGGTAGACTACCTCTTAGCCCTCCAAGAAGAGGCCCTTCATAGGGCTAAGGTCTTCTATGAACATAACAAGGGTGTTCCAGCACTTTATTAGGCCCAAAAGTCGTTACCCATTGTTCTTCGTCATAATATATATCAGCAACATTTCCATCTAATGATCCTGCCTATAAATCAATCTATGATTATTTTGACATTTTCTACCATAAGAATGTTTATACTTTTGGCAAAGCAGCAACCATTTTACTTCAGTGATATTAAAAGTACTCTTGCACTCTCATTCATTCCTGGTAAAAGTGCAAGATGGCACACCCCCTAGAGGGAGTTTGGCAATATCTAGCAAAATTACACATGCATTTACCCTTTGACCCAGCAATCCTACTTCTGGGACTCTATCCCAAAGATGCACTGTCAAAACTATGAAAAGACATATGCCCAAGGTTATTAGATAAATGTTCAATATATTTTGTTAACCTGGCAGTCTCTGGACAGTAGTATTCCAGGAGAATAGAAGCAAAAGCTATAAAGCTTCTTGAAGCTTCAGTTTGGAAGTGACAGGTCATCACTTCTGCAACATTCTGTTGATCAGTGCAAGTCACCAGACCAGCCCAGACTCAAGGGGTGGGGAAATAGATACCCTCCTCTGGATGGGAGAACCAGCCTTACCACGTTGCAAAGGAAGGAGGGTACATATCATAATGGAAGGAATTTGTGGCCATATTTTACAATCTGTCACAGACAAATACTGAGGTACTTACAGGTAAAATAATTTCTGGGGTTGGCCTCAAAAAAATCCATTGGGTGAATGGTGAGTAGAGATGAAATGAGATGGATCCTAGGTTGATAACTGCTAAAGCTTGGTGAATGTACAAAGGGGTTTATCACACTATTTCTTTTTAATTTACTAAAATGCAACAGAAGAAAAAGAAACCTATTGCTGAATGTAAGAACATATGTATATATTGTATCAGAGATTGTTTAAAAGACCTAATATTTTTTAAAAATATGAAAAACATTAAGAAGTTAGAATTGTTTTTTAGACTCCCTGTTATGAAAGGAGTTAACATTCATTTTTCCTCCTACTCCTTTCCTCTCTCTTGATGTCTGATAATAATTTTTCCATTGTCAGGGTTTGTAATACATTTTGTCTGATAATCTATAATCCCCATATTTCTTTAGTTTTACTTCTGTATTTAAATAGTATAGATAGAGAGGAAGGGTGAGAACTAAGCTTTAAGGCACTCCAGTGTTAGAAGTCAGAAAGAGGGGGAGGATGTAGCAGAGGAGACTGAGAAGCCAGCAGACAATGAAGAAAATGTGTTCTGGAAGTCAAGTAGAAAAAGTATTTCAAAGTGTGGGGAAACAATGTAGTCATATAGTTGATAGGGTAAGGTGAGAATTCAGTATTTATTATCAGATTTAGAGAAATGGGGATTATTAGACACCTTGATAAGAGTAGCTTCAGTGAAGCAGCAGTGACAACAGTGAGATTGGAGTTAGCCTGACGAGTAAATGTGGAGAACCAGAAGTGGAGACATTATAAGATACCTTTTTCTTGGAATTTAGCTTAAAGGGAACAGTAAAATACTGCTGGAGGAGAATTGAAGATGGAGTTTTTTTGTTTGTTTTGAATTTTAAGGTGGGACTATCACAGCATATTTGACACTGCAGAGAGAGGGACTGTTGCAGGAATGGGGTCCTTAAGAGAGGATGGGATCCGGTGTTCAGGTGAAGGAACTGGCCTTAGAAAGGACCATAGACAATTTATCCATAGTAACTGAAAGTGTAAAGGCAGAAAGAGGTGTGGAAGGTGTGAATAGAGAAAAGGAAACATATCAGAACTTAGACATACAAACATTTCTTCGATTTGGTCACCATAAAAAACTACATTTCTGTTCATTCCATTACACAAAAGAAATCACCTTTAGAAGCTATGGCACATTATTTTAAAGAGACTTGTGTTACTTAGGACGCTGGCTGAAACAGACTCAACCTTAATAGATTGAGCAATTTGTTCTTTATGTAATAACCAGGAAGTAGGAGTCCCAGGGCTGGCTGGGACCCCTCAACATGCTACTTGCATTTTTAGCTCCAAGATGGCTGTTCCAGCTCCTAACATCAAGTCCATATTCCAGCAATAAGGGAGGGAGAAGGGGAAGCAAAACACAGCATGTATACACCCATCATTTTAGGAGCATTAACTGGAAGTAATGCATATAATTTTCACTCACTTTTGGTCCCAGGCCAATCATATGCCCACCTAACTGCAAAGAAAGCTAGAAAATGTGGTCTTTGTCCTGGGCAGCCAAGTGCTCACCTAAAATTCAGAAGTTCTTTTATTGAAGGAAAAATGGTGATAGATATTGAAGGACAGCTGGCGGTCTTGTCATAGTTTTCAGAGATGATTTTGAATTTGGTAACCTAACAAAAAGTCATTTGGAGCCTGAGTCTGGTTAAACTGGGTAATACTGAAATTACCAAAGTCTTGAGTTTAGTTAATAGTAATATATCAATGTTGGTTTCTTAGTTTTGATAAACGTACCACAGTAATGTAAGATGAGAACATTGGGGAAACTGAGTAATGAGTGTGTGAGAACTCTCTGTACTATTATTGCAACTTTTCTGTAAACTTCAAAGGTTTTCCAAAATAAAAAGTTTATTCAAAACAATAACAACAAAAAAGCTCTACCTGAGAAACACAAAAAAGTTGCTTATGAACCACAGAATAGAGCTTTCGGATATTTATCAAGTGTGTATATACCATGTCTACTTATTTGTGCTCCAACTTGTTTCAAAAAGGATTTGAGGAATTAAAGTTTCATATAATAGTTGTCATAGTAATAAAAACAGTTATAACAGTAGTAACATTTTTTAACTTAGCCAATCACTGTGCTAAGAAGCTTATGTGGGTTATGTCATTTAATCCTGCAATAGCCCTATAAAATGGGTGCTACTTGCCTCATTTTACAAGTAAGCAGTCGAACTTAAATATATTACTGAATGTCTCTCAGTCACAGAACCTGCAAATATTGAAGATAAGTTTGAACCCAAGCCTACTCTTGTGTTAACATTTATAGCAAAACATCCCTAAATAGAATGTCAGGCTTCAAGGTATATTTGAATACAGGTCTTTGTATATGTATTTTTTTTTCAATTAACATTAAAGGTTTTTATTTTCTCATAATTACAAAAGCATCACTGAAAATGTTGACATAATGAAAAAATAAAATCCAGAGAAGACTTCTGTTAACACTTGGTGTATTTCCTATATCCTTCTCCCCTTTTATTTATTCAAACAAAATTGGGATCATACTGCACATACAGTTTTGTATTCTGTTTGTATGCAGATGACACTATATGTATTATGGGCATTTTGTGTGTTAATTGAAAACATGGGTTTGAGTTCCTGTGTAGTATTCTATTGCCAGAATGTCCCATAATCTATTTACCCATTCCTCTCTTATGACCTAAAAATTAATTATTATGGCCTTAAAAAATTAGAACATTGTGATGAGTATTCTTCTGTATTACCCTTTATATGCATCTCTAATTAATCCCTCAAAATACATTTTTAGAAATCAAATTATTGGGTGAAAATGTATACACATTTTTAAGGTTCTTCATACATTTTGCCATATTGTTTTTAAAAGCTAAAACAATTTATTTTCGCTAGTAATTTATCTAAGCATCTTCTCATCATGAACACTCCAATCCTAGGTATTATTAACTATATTTTGGCCTATATTTGTTCCCTAAGATACTTAAAATAGTCTAATCTCTATGTTATAATAATACCTAATAACTGTTCCTATCCAAAATGATAATCCGGCTAAGGTCAGCATCATCCATTTGTTAAATCTTGCTTCGAACAGAAATGGTATAGTCTCTCTCTAGATTCAAATGGTACTTCCTAGGAAATCAGAAATTCTAATAAGAATTGATTTTAGAAACACCAATTTGATGGTGGTATTACAAATTATTTTTTGTCACTAGTAGGTGATAACATTATTCAAAATTTGAATTTCAGCTTTAAAAAACTTAATGGACTTAAATTTTCAAATAGGTTTTTAAAATTTTTAATATATTTTGTTGATAATGTCATTTCAGAGAAAGAGACTTATAGAATTCAAAGCAGGGGATTTTAACTTTCGACTCTTTATATTACAATTTTTTTCATATGCTCAGTCACTATTAGGTATTTCACAAAAAGAGTCCTGTTCATTGCATTTGTTTTAACATGATGTTCCATTGAATTCAGTAAAACAATCAAAGTTGAGATAATTAGTGAAAGATTCATTTAACATTGAAACTCATATTTTATTGATAGTATCTTTGCTTTTGGTGATACTCATTGAAAATTCTTTCTTTGGTAGAATGTTAATACATTATAAGCTGTTTTACAAAGGAGATAATCATTTTATTTAATCTAAAGTTTCAGTGAAGGTGTGGGAGTGGGAGTGTGTATGTGTGTGTGTTTAATTAGTAACTTCCTGATGTTGAATAAAATAATTCAGCTAGTTAAAGAAGTAGTAAAATGGGCTATTGGCCTAATGGCTTTATAACTTAGTACCTATTTAATCTGTTTTAAATAGGAATAATAATCTATATCATGGATATGAATGCATGTATTAAATGCAGAATGACTGATTTCTTAGGAAGTTAATTCTGGTAAGAGTGTTCAAGCCTTGGAAACACAGATTTTTCAGATACCAGTGCTTAAATTAATTTATTATGGAAGCAACTATTTCACCTCCCTCCTATCTGTCAGGTTACCCATACTTTTTAACCTTTTAAGAGAGATGATTGGCCTATCCTACCTTTCTTGACTGCCTTTCCCATTGTTTATTCAGCTATATGCTCAACGTCTTCTTGTTTAACAAAACACTGCACATCAATAACATTTTGCATTGGAGTTGTTCTCTCAATTGCCTGGAAGAAAGAAATTGTATGAATTCAATATGTTATCACTAGCAGTATCATTATAATTTTTCTACGAAGCTTAATTTTAGAATAAAATTATTAATTTGTCTGGGAAAGCAATTCAGAGAGATTCTGCAAAACTGTTAGCTTGTAATAGCTACTTTATGTGTTTGTTGAAGAAAGAATGCGTTTAACAATATATATATCTGTTCCTGGTGACTGCCTTTTGACACTGTCTTTTTAAGTTTCTTGTTAGAGATAAATAAGTTTTCTCAGATGATAGCCAAGGTTAATAAACTCACCTGTATCAAGTGTCAATTTCAGTGTATTTTACCTGCGTATATAAATAATATCATTATATGATCAACAATTCCTTTATAAATAGCATTCAGGTAAATTTGATCTGTACATTCTCCATGAGACTTTTAAAATTCATATTCCTTGCATTTCTCCTCTTACTATTCATGTGATCCTAAATGTTTTTTAGGATCCTTTTACCTGTTTCTTTTCACTTAGAATCAATCTCAGTGCTGTTTTCACATGTTTTGTATAAAGCATAATGTTATTTATTCTATATGTAGTTGCTGTTTGATGTGGATATTTGTGTTCAAACCAGAATCTAAGCAGAGGATACTGTTAGGATAAAAAATTCTTAGCACATAACTATCTGTTAATTATGCTGACTGCTGTTTTAAAATCTAAGACCTCTACCAAAATGCATTCATTTGCAAAATGTTTAATGATTTTAACCTCAATGGAGAAGCCACGTTGTTAGGTTCTTTGGAACATAAAGTGAATCTTGCTTTAAGATGCCTATAAGACATTCAAGCAAAACAAAGAAAAAGAAAAAAGATACTTGTAAGACATTCAAAACTGTAATGCAATGTAAAAAGCAATGAAGTAACACAAGTAAATGCTATAGCTATGTTCATTCTCCAAGAGCTTTGTTATTTGGTCTATCAAAGGATGACTATTTCTTATTTCTCCAATTTAAAAAAAAAATAAATTTGTTTATTTATTTTTGGCTGTGTTGGGTCTTCGTTGCTGCGTGCGGGCTTCTCATTGCAGTGGCTTCTCCTGATGCAGAGCACGGGCTCTAGGTGCTTGGGCTTCAGTAGTTGTGGCTCGCGGACTCTATAGCGCAGGCTCAGTAGTTGTGACGCACGGGTTTAGTTGCTCCGCAGCATGTGGGATCTTCCTGGACCAGGGCTCAAATCTGTGTCCCCTGCATTGGCAGGTGGATTCTTAACCACTGCGCCACCAGGGAAGCCCTTATTTCTCCAATTTGGAAAGGATTCTTACAATGATGAAGCAGTAGGAGAATAGCACTTGAGTGGGGAGGAGCTGGATTATCATCCCAGTGCCTATAATTGGTACTCAATAAATGTTTGAAGAGTAAATGAATAAGTCAAGGGATAGAGGTACTGTTTGCATCTGGACACTCACCTACAATGGGAATACAAGCAGGTTTTGAAGAGGGGTCATATAATAATAATTTTCCACTGGTGTACAGTAACTTAAAGACTTAGTGGTAAGCATACTTACATGAGAGCACTATACAGCCAAATTAAATTAAAAGCTTAATTCATCTTAAGGAGCAGTCTGTGGTTTGGTGGGTTTTTTGTTTTTCCTTTAGACTGGGCTTGAAGATTCAATTCTTTAATTGTAAGGAGTTCTTTCTTTCAGTTGGCATTTATTGACTACTTACTATATGCTAAATTTGGGGGAGCTCAAATAGTAGGAGTTCAGCCTACTTAAAAGGAAATACAAAAATATCAATATCATATTGATAGGTGCCATAACCAGGCACTGTGCAGAGCAAGATGGGATATAAATGAGAGGGATTAACTTTTACAGTGGGCTTGTGGGCTAGCCTAAGTATGATATAGGTCATACTTTTACTATTTAGAATAAAAAACATAATGGAAAGAAATATTTCATTCTTTTACATTGTTTTAAGGTTACCCTGAAGCTGTTATCATTTGTTGCATGAAAGGATGTAGTGAGTTGGATAGTGGAGTGGTGAGACCAAAGACAAGGAATCCATTTTTGGTGGTTCAGAGGAACCAAGTTCAAATATATATAATTTTACATCCCATTTGTAAGGATATAGACTAGAGAGTGAGTTTAGATCTCTTAATTTGGCATTTTATAATTATTGCTCTGAAATAACAAAAAGTAAGTGCTCTCTATTTTCAGTTATAAATGTTGCTAAAGATAAGGAAGCATCTTCATAAAGATTGATGTCCAGACACAGTCAGGAGGTATTTAAACAATGCATTTATTATATTGTAATCATAAATGTCACCTTTGGTGTGCAGGACGTATCCAAGTTAAGTGTAGTTTTAAAAATAATTTTGCTTCATTTTTTTATATAAGAATGTGATAAAAACATGAATAATCACTTTATTCTAAGTTAAAATTTTAATTTTATTTTACTTTTAAAAAAATTATTTATTTATTTACTTTTGGCTGCGTTGGGTCTTCCTTGCTGCGTGCAGTCTTTCTCTAGTTGCGGCCAGTGGGGGCTACTCTTCGTTGAAGTGCACGGGCTTCTCATTGCAGAGCATGGGCTCTAGGCGCGTGGGCTTCAGTAGTTGCAGTGCGTGGGCTCAGTAGTTGCAGTGCGTGGGCTTCAGTAGTTGTGGCTCTTGGGCTCTAGAGCGCAGGCTCAGTAGTTGTGGCACATGGGCTTAGGCTTAGTTGCTCCGCAGCATGAGGGATCTTCCCGAACTAGGGCTAGAACCCGTTTCCCCTGCATTGGCAGGCGGAATCTTAACCACTGCGCCACCAGGGAAGTCCTTAATTTTATTTTAAAATAATTAATTGCTTTATTATTGTACTGGCCACTATTTCGTAGCTGGATTATAATCGAGGCATTCTTTTTTTTATGTGATAACATAAAGAACCTGTTTTACCTCTTAATTTGTCCAGGAGTAATATTTTTATAAGAAAGTTTTCATTTTAAAAGTGGTAAGTAATCTGAAATCTAAGTAAAATACAATGCTTTCTTCAAAAGTCATTATACCATGGAGTATATATTTCTACTATGATATGGCAAAAATTAATAGTGGTCTATTTTTAGTGTACAAATGAAATTTATATAAAGTTTCTTTGCCTCAGGTTTTATTTTTAAATGCTCTAAAATGAGTTATGTGACCTAGTATTATATCAGAATTGCTTGTTCTTGGGTAATGTGTTTCTCTATGATTGTTTGAGATCTAGTATGTTTATCTATACTAACAGTAGGTTCTTTATAGTTAACAAACTGCTATTTCTTTTTTAATGGTGGTTTTACATGTTGTGGAAATGAATTTCCTTATCATTTAACTTATTTGATCAAATTGAAAATCTTAACTATATTTTAAAACTTTTTGCCACAGCGTTTTACCAACGAGGATCATTTGGCTGTCCATAAACATAAACATGAGATGACACTGAAATTTGGTCCAGCACGTAATGACAGTGTCATTGTGGCTGGTTAGTATATGCTTTTATTAATAGCTTATATACATATTTCACCTGGAATGTGCACAATTTTTGTGTATTCTCTGTAAATAATATAGTCTGGTGATATTCCAATGACTTCATTTACAATAAATGTTGGCAACATGTATTTTACCCATTACATTTTTATGTTTCCTTCTGACCATTCATTTCACTCTTTTTGTGTGGTTTTCAAATGTAGATTTTAATGTCATTTTTTGTGGAAGTTAATTAGAAACCTGGGAACATTCATACCATTTCCAAAATTTACATTTAACTGATAGTTGAACTAATGTGATGTTTAGTCAATGTTTCTTTTAGCTGTTTACACCTGCTTTACAATGCTATGCGAAGCTAGAAGATGATCAAGCTCTTCCTGTTGGAGAAAGAGCAATTAGCAGACTTGTTCATTAGGATTTTGTTTATGTTTCTTTCTGGATTAAACATCTCTGTTAGTAAAATACTCTCAATAGAGGGGGCTTAAATTCAGTCAATGCTTTTATTTTTGTATGTTGCTCCTATGAACATGCAATCACCTAAGCAGATGATTATCTTACAGTATGCAAAAAGAGAAACCCAATTCATGCATTGGTTTATTGTCCTTCCATGCTATATCAGCTACCCCTTTTTTGGTATTTAAATATATATATGTACATATTTCTGTATATGTACACACACATAACATTTAATTTCATTGCATTTTGTATATTTTATAAGTAGTGTGGTAAGAAAACAATTTTATATAAAATTTAATATACTTATATAAATTTCAGTCCTTTTTGTGTCATAACCACAGATTCACATAAATATTCAAATTAACTTAATTTTTTCTCTTGTAAAGCTTAGGTTATACTATTTGTAAGTCTAGAATTATATACCTGTATACTGAATATTATTAATACTTTTAAATTATTACCCAACATAGAGATCAAATTGTCATATGCAATGCTTTGGAGAGATAATGAGGAAAAAAGACGGTTCTTGTCATTCGGTATCAAGATTTTTGTATTGAAAATACTGGAGGTAAAAATGTTGATAATTTACCAAAAAGCAATTTGTTTAGGAAAAATGTAGAGTAACATTCAACATATCTTCATTTCTGTAAGTAGAAGGAAGCAGACAAGAGTGAGGCATGCATTTCTTTAAAACACTATACATCAGATACTAAGAGAGAGAACCAAAAACATAAACAAAATAACAACAGCCTGAAGGTTCACTCTCATAGGCACAAAGGTCTTTGCTTCTCTAGAATTTCTTGCCTTAGAGCCATATCTCTCTCTGTAACATTTAACTCAAAAATATTTTGAGATTGGTTTCTAGAACTTACTTTCCTATCTGTTTACATTTAATGCAATAGAAAAGTAGAACACATTCAAACATAGCACTTGACCATTTTTATACTAATATATATTGAGATGAGTAGTTTAGCATTACTGTATAAATACAATGCATGATGTGTGTGGTATATATTTGATTATCAATAGCCATAAGCCATGTGCATGTTTAAACAATTGTGCCTGTGTTGACTTTTCTCTTTTCAAGCCTGATCATTATAGTAATCACTGATAAAAGTGATTTTTCCATATGTATTTTATTTTTAAGACTTCTCTCCCTTTAATACAAAATAGCCTTCTTTTGGGCTTAGATAGACAAACCCTTTGGGCATGAACAGAAGAGTCAAATTTATGTTCAGTTTACTAGTTCAGTCATGATGGACCTAGGTTGATACAAGTATGCTGGGCCCTTACTATAATACCATTTTGAAGTCTTTTTGGGGGTAGAGGTTATATATGTTGCAGACTCACTATTAGGTAAAATGAAGACAAAAGTCCTTCAGTAATTTTGATAATACTAATAGTGTCTCAAGTAGGCCTACATTATATTTAATGTGTATGACAAGTAGGTCATTTTAGTGTTAAATATATTTATATGTAGTAAACATGTTAATACTCTGGGAATATGTTGGGGCGAGGTTGAAGCTAAAACAGTAAGTAATGCCCACTCTGGGGACCCAATAATTAACAGAAATATATGGATTTTAATTTCACAGAAGGTTTTATGACTATTTTATCTTAAACCAGGAGTCATCCTTATACTTTTATTTAGCTTAAGCTTGATCCCTGATATAACCTATAAAATTGATGCCCTAAAATATATAAAATGTGAATAGAATTTGAATGTGCTACCAACTCTAATCAATCTGAGTAAATAGCCTTGAAAATAATAAGACTAAACAGGCAAAATTCATAAATTTGCTCTTTTTCAATTCAACATGGACCTTAAGTGGCATTTGTTCTGTAACTAATACATGCTCACATGTACATTCAGTACATGTTTTAATGCACCTAGTGTGAGTACATATTCAAATGTAGTTAAAATGTTTCAAGTTTTGAGAAAGCAGAATTTGACTAATTCTCTGCTGCCTAGGAATTAAGCTAGAACATTAGACATATAACTCTTACATAGCCCCTCGTACCAAGCTTGAAAAATGCTTTAAAACAGAAAATTAGCTTTAAAAAGGAGGGTTTTGTTTTAGTTTTAGTTTGCGGGGGGCTCTTGTTTTAACCTTTTTCTTGTAGTATTTTGATCTACCTACTAAAGACTGTTTTACCTTAAGCTTGCTTTCATAATAGATTATGAACACTAGTGGAAGGGCCAAGTTAAAGCAAATATACATGCTGTTGTCCTAGTTTTTCCCAAATTGCATGTATTTTATGCATTTGTAAGTTTTAATAGTGTAAATTTTTAAAAATTTTGTGTTAGATAATGACAGTAGTTGATCTCTGAGTAGCGGATGTTTATGTCACTCTACTCAGAACGTGTGGACTAAGGAACAAGAAGTACTTCTTTTCATACTTCTATGGTTCATAAAGTTGGAGGAAATACCTTAAACTGCAACAAAAACTTAACCAGATTTTGTTTGCTTTAAAGGAAGAGGTCTTTCCAAAGAGAATTAACAGCTGACTGAACCAGTCCTGCTAATTTGTTAATTTACTAGCTATATTTTAGGATCCTGTATGATATTTACATCTATGTGTTTACTTGTTGACATTTATTTCAGATCAGACCCCAACACCAACAAGATTCTTGAAAAACTGTGAAGAAGTGGGTTTATTTAATGAGTTGGCAAGTCCATTTGAGAATGAATTCAAGAAAGCCTCAGAAGACGACATTAAAAAAGTATGTTGTTAACCATGAAATTAAAACAGTGCTTCTGACAGAAGAGTAATCATAGTTTTCACTCCCTGCTTTCTTATTTTAGATATACTGATTGGCTTTTTTAAACTCCTAATATTTTCTTTAATGTTTGTGTTTTAGATGCCTCTAGATTTATCTCCTCTTGCAACACCCATCGTAAGAAGCAAAATTGAGGAGCCCTCTGTTGTAGAAACAACTCACCAGGATAGTCCTTTACCTCACCCAGAGTCTACTACCAGTGATGAGAAGGTTAGAAATTTGTATTTATGGTAGAAACACAAACTAAGTGGAAAAAAAATCAGCTTTCTAAGTAAAGTCTAATATTTGATATACATAAAATGTTAACGTAATAAATTATACATAAATCAGTGTCAGCTTGTAATAGTCTTATTATATGTAAAAGCCTGTGAATACTCAGAAATTTCAGGGAAAGAAGACTGTACCTTTATAGATAATTCATTTTTTGTTACACACAGAAAAATTATTGGGGAGAATAGAATAGCCATGGCAGAGGAGCTAGAAGTAAGGCAGAAAAAGTAACTATTTACCTAGGAATAAATGCTTTGACCTTAGGTGTTTTGTGTTTTTTTCATTTCCTTGTTATAAAAGTATATTCTCATTATAAAAAGTTTAAGAATATAGAAAAATACAAGAAAGAAAAATAAAAACTACCTTTTAGCCCATAATTGAGTGATAAGAATTACTAGTATTTTGAAACATTTTTCCTAGATATATGCATGCATTTATACATAAAAATATACATATATAAGTGAATAGTTATAGGATACAAAGAGGAATCTTAGTTTCCTTTTTTTTTTTTGGCTGCTTTGGGTCTTCCTTGCTGCGTGTGGGCTTTCTCTAGTTGTGGTGAGCATGGGCTACTCTTCATTGCGGTGCACAGGCTTCTCATTGCACAGGCTCTAGGCACGCATGCTTCAGTAGTTACAGTGCGCGGGCTTCAATAGTTGTGGCTCTCAGACTCTAGAGCATAGGCTCAGTAGTTGTGGTACACGGGCTTAGTTGCTCCGCAGCATGAGGGATCTTCCTGAATCAGGGATGGAACCTGTGTCCCCTGCATTGGCAGGTGGATTCTTAACCACTGTGCCACCAGGGAAGTCCCAGTTTACTTTTTTATATCATGCTTTAGACATTCAGCATTAATGTACATTTTCCCATGTCATTAGAAAATTTTCCAAAGTCATAATTTTTAATGGTTGTACTTTATTTTATCATTACTTTAATGTATTTACTTATCTTGTTCTTGTTGGACATAAAGGTTGTTTCCACATTATCACAATTATAAGAAATGCTGTTAAATCTTTGATATAAATATCTTTTTCCTAGAGAGTATTTCAGTCCCTTCACACTCAGCAGTTTTTTTCCTGTTGATTGCTGCTTTAGCCTCTTTTAGCGGTATTTCTTCTTCCTGCATTCCTCAGTCATTAGTTCCCCCTGGGCATGGCATAGTCATTCCAAGTTGTAAAAAGTAAGTTCTGGGCCCCCTTCTCTTTTCTTTCTCAATTTTTTCCTTAAGTGCTATCATCCAGACACATAACTTTAAAAACCATCTACGTGGTTTTCAAATTTATATCAACCCAGATTTCCATATTCATATCCAACTCCATCTTGACATTTCCTTTTCTATGTGTAATGGACATCTTAAACACAGTATGTCTAAATTAGAGCCCTTGATTTTTTGCCCCCAGTTTTCCCTGTCTTGTTAAAACAGGGAAAACTTCTTTCCATCCATCTAGTTGCTCAGGCCAAGAATAAAGAATACTTAATTCCCTCTTTTCCTTCACACTGAAACCAGTAACAAATCTTACTAGACCTACTTCCTGAATATATCCTTAATTTATCTCTTTTATCTTCAGTGTCACTTTAGTCCAACCCATCATCATCTTTTACTTGGATTGTTAACGATTACCTTCTAATAATTGTTAACAATTATTATTTGTTAATATACAAATAATATTAATATAATAATTTTAATATAATTAATATATTAATAATGTTAATATAATTTTAAACAATTACCTGGACTTTCTACTTCCATCTCCAACCTATTTTCCATAGGCTGTTTTATTTTTAATACATTATGTCATTTCCCTGCTTAAAATCCTTCAATGGTTTGCCATTGCATTTAAGGTAACACACTCCTTCCATAAGCCCTCATTGATCTGGACTTACCTACCCATCCAGCCTCACCTCATGCCATTCTCTGGTGGGTTCATCAGGTATTCTAAGCTTTTTCCTACCTCAAAGACATTGCTCTTGGTATTGCTTCCTTTTCCCTAGAATGCTCTCCTCATCTTTTCAGTACCTGTTCAAATGCTGTTTTGCAAAGAAGCTCACCTTACCTCACTATGCTATGAAAGGAGCCAACTCCAACCTTCTCTCAGTTAATCTTTCATGATTTCTTATGTTTTGCTGTTAGTCTGTAACACATTACAGTCTGAAATTTTCTTGTTTGTTTTACTTGTTTATTGTCTCTCTTCCCACTTGTCCTTGAGGGCATGTTGTAAATTCTCAAAACTTGTCAAATAAATGAAGTCCCAGTAGTACTAGCTTATCTTTCTTCCTGTATAGCTTAATAAGATTTTGATAATAAATGGCAGTATAAAGGCCAATTCAAAGAACATAGTAGACCCAATTTTTACAGTAACTAGTTACAGAGTCCTGGATGATTTCTGTTTTCTAATCTGTAAAATTGGGGAAAAGACCATCTATAAGGTTCTGTGTTTTCCTTTACTTTGGAAAGATGTTACTCCAGTAGTTATTTATTTTTACATTCAAGGTATCAATATTACTCGGCCTTTTGATACTGAGAAATTATTGATAATGTAGCAATAGTTACCTGGAATTAGCAAATATTTGTATTACTTAAAAATATTTTTGGGCTTCCCTGGTGGCGCAGTGGTTGAGAATCCGCCTGCCGATGCAGGGGACACTGGTTCGTGCCCTGGTCCAGGAAGATCCCACATGCCGCAGAGCGGCTGGGCCCGTGAGCCATGGCCGCTGAGCCTGCGCGTCCGGAGCCTGTGCTCCACAACGGGAGAGGCCACAACAGTGAGAGGCCCGTGTACCACAAAAAAAACACCAAAAAACAAACAAAAAAACACATTTTTGGGCCCTTACTATAATACCATTTTGAAGTATTCTATTATTGAATTTGTATCAACTATAAAACAGTCTCCTGGACCTATTTCTTCTTTATATAGTATAATGATGGAGTAGGACTAGGCAATCGATTTTAAGTTCTATGCTTCCATGAGAATGGAATTGTATTTCTAGTTTTTAACTTAAATTCTCATGAAGTTATATAGCCAAGTTGCCCAGCCTAACTTATTTCTAGATTGATGGTAAACAAATTGTACTGAAAAAACCACTCAAGATGTTTTGAAATTAAAATATGAACATTGCATCTGAAACTTTACAGTGGCTTCTACAATTTTCTTTTAATTAACTTTAAATATTAATATACTTTGGGGGTATATTAAGTATTATGTTTGTGGTTGTTTTAAAAAATGTGTTATATTCTGCTGACTTGCATTTTTAAATTACATTCTTTCTCTATCTCATTATTAAATAGGAAGTACCATTGACACAAACTGCACAGCCCACATCAGCTATCGTTCGTCCAGCATCATTACAGGTTCCCAATGTGCTGCTTACAAGTTCTGACTCAAGTGTAATTATTCAGCAGGCAGTACCTTCACCAACCTCAAGTACTGTAATCACACAGGCACCGTCCTCCAACAGGCCAATTGTGTAAGTGATTTGGGCCAATCATTGAATTATATGAATTGTTAAGTTTTTTCTTGTTATGATTTGTCCTAAGATATTTAATTATTCTAATTGTGGCCTTAGTGGGGTTTTTTTGGGGTTTGTGTGTGTGTGTGTGTGTGTGTGTGTGTGTGTGAATAGTATTTTGCATGCTTTGATTTTTGGAAAAATGCTTGGATAGTCTTTTTGTAATAAATATGAACAGTATCTAAGAAATTAGAAAATAAATATCTAAAACTTAATTTGAAAAACAAATCAACATAGAATGTGATTTTAAGATGGTCTCTTATTTTCGTGCTATTTCACACAAAACACATAAGATTATTTTTATCACCAGTATCATTTCTTTCAGTTCTTACAGGTAGTTGATAAGACGTTTTCTCAACTAACATGTTGGAGATTGTTCTAAGTAAATTCATAACTTTTTCCTTTTTTTCTACACTGCTTACGTACCTTGTGCATTTAAGATGCAATTAAAAACAATTAAATTTTACAATGTGCTTTGCAGTGATTGGAAGATTTTTGTTTTGTTTTTAATTACTTGAGTGGTGTATATATACCATGTATAACTTTTTGTGGGTATTTTATTCATGTTATGAGAAAGATGGTATCAAGTTTCCATCTGTCACATAGGCATTTTCTTGGGCTGGAGCTGCAGTTCTTTCTTTTTTTCCCAGTTTTATTGAGATATACAGTGGACCCTTGAACAATACCAGTTTGAACTGCGTGAGTCCAGTTACACACAGATATTTTTCAACAAATACATACTACCACACTACACAATCCACAGTTGGTTGAATCTGCAGATAGAGGCCGACCATAAGCTACACTGGGATTTTCGACTGTGCATAGTGTCAGTGCATCTAACCCTCTTGTTGTTTAAGGGTTAACTGCAATTGACATAGAGCACTGTATAAATTTAAGGTGTATGCCATAATGATTTGACTTACATACATCATGAAATGATTACCACAGTAAGTTTAGTGAACATCCATCATCTTGTACAGATACAAAATAAAAGAAAAAAATATTTTTTCCTTGTGATGAGAACTTTTAGGATTTACTCTGGTAACAGCTTTCATATGTAACATACAACACTGTTAACTATATTAATCATGTTGTACATTACATCCCTAGTACTTATTTATCTTATAACTGTAAGTTTGTACCTTTTGACCATCTTTGTTACTGTACAAAGATATAACATTATTAATGACTGTATTCCTCACACTGTGAATTTCATCCCTGTGACTCCTTTATTTTGTAACTGGAAGTTTGTACCTCTTAATTTCTCTCATCCCTCTAACACCCTTCCCTCTGGAAACCACCTGTCTGTTCTCCGTTTCTGTTTTGTTATGTTTGTTCATCTATTTTGTTTTTTAGATTCCACATATAAGTGAAATCATACAGTGTTTATCTTTCTCTGGAAAATTTATTTTTAAATGATAGAATAATAGGAGTAAAAATACTCTTGTATTTTTAGAGATTATTGATAAGGATTTCTTTTCTCTAATTGCCCTTCTTTTGTTTTCCTTAGTCCTGTACCAGGCCCATTTCCTCTTCTGTTACATCTTCCTAATGGACAAACCATGCCTGTTGCTATTCCTGCATCAATTACAAGTTCGAATGTGCATGTTCCAGCTGCAGTCCCAGTAAGTTTGAAATTTAGACTATTTAAATTTTTTCTTTATAGTAAAACCGATCTTTGTAATCAGAAAATACAGCCCAAGGGGGGCTGCTTGATTAGTTTATGAAACTGAATTCAACGAAATACTTAGTGGTGAGCAGTATTTACTCACTGATATTTATTGTGATAGCGTTTACCTTTCAAGGCAAACGTAATTGGATAGAAAACATTTTTCCATCCTCAAAATCTTGTTTTCCTTTTATTTTTAGTATTACGAACTTTATTCCTTATTCAACCCATTTCAATTTGCTAGATTTGTAGAATTCAAATATTAACATAGATTTCTAAAGAAGACATTTATACTGGAACACTTATCAGGTAACTCCGTATTATTTTGATTATTATAGAAATTGTTTATAAAAGCACTCTCTGTGAAATATTATGGTCAGGTTGGGTTTACAAAATTCCTTTGCTGTCCCAAGCGTGTGAAAATCTAAATGGTCTAGTAGAATGGGCAATAGATAGTCCCCACTTTCCTAATGAGAAGATCCATAAGAAAAGTTTTCTTTGAGGGCATGTTAAATATATAAATTTTGAAAGACATAGACAGTAGTTAAATATCTACTTATAATATTTAATAACATAGTGGATATGTAGAAGCACATTCTTTGGAATAATATAAGTTAGAAGTAATCCTTTTTTCCTCTTCTCACATTTCATAAAATAAGTTTATTCAGACTTTTCAAATGTGTCTTCAACATTCAAGTTTTCATCATTAGAACCACTTTTTAAGAAATCTCACACAATTTTCCAAAACACATTATTTTCATCCTCACCCAAGTAGTTTCAGTATAACACTTTTTGAATCTATTATTATTATCCTGGGAATCTTACACCAAGTCCTAATATTCATTCATGTAATAAAAAGACAGTTTCTTCTTTTGCCTTGTAGATAGTTGTTTCTGATCAGTACAATATAATCACTTATTGTATAGCTTTTAAAAATTAGTTTTTAAAGCCTCCTTACAGTAACATCTAACACTTTGGTGAGATTATATCCTCAGAAATAATACTAAAATTAATGTTAAATATTTACATTTTTTATTAACTAGTTCTTCCAAGTGACCTTTCTAAGTATCCAAAATTAGCATTGATTGAAATAATTTCAAGATAATATGTTGTCTTCAAACAGAACTTTGTTGTTCAGAATGAGAGATTTTATAAGGACTAAAATATAAGGTGACTGCTTCCTCTTTTCTGAGGATATTTTCAAGGGGAAAACATCCTTGTCCTATATCTGGGATTGTATGGTTATCCTGTTAAATGTAACTGTGATGAGAGAAACTGAAATGGAAAAGAGATATACTTTAGGTACATAATAATTGATCATTCAGTGTTGATATTAGGTTTTTTTAAAAAGGCAAAAACCAGAAAAATCTGTTACATATTATTATTATTAGAGGTAATCAGGGTCTCCTTTGTCATGCTTTATATTAATATATCAAAGAACTTTCATTGTATATTTTAGAAATTTTATATGTATATATTTTAGAAAAGCAAAGTTCATTGTTGAAATTACTTTTTATGCCTAGTTGTACATTCTTTACAAGTTTTAACATTCTTTCCTTTCACATTCAAAATGGAAGTGTGACAGATCTGTGAGAAATTTTGCATCAATCACTTTAAATATTATTTTCTATAAGAAGGAATCATTTAAAAAAAGGAATTATGAAAATTGAAGATTAGGAAAGTGAGTGTCTCAGAACAATTGCCAACTTTTGAAGGATAAATGAGGATTAAGATCAACAAGGGTTCAGACAGAGATACAGTTTTCTAATTCTGAAGTCTCATAATTATACCAATTATATTTATATTAATATAAATATTAATATACATTTTCTATTAACGTATAATATATTGTCATGTAAATATTAATGCATTATATATTGATTATAATATGTAAATTATTATAGCAGTCATTGTGCAAATAAAAGTACAAACCTCATTTTGAATATATTCTCTAGCAATTATTTTTCAATATCTTCTGCATAGCTTGTTCGACCAGTCACCATGGTGCCTAGTGTTCCAGGAATTCCAGGTCCTTCCTCTCCTCAACCAGTACAGTCAGAAGCAAAAATGGTAAGCAAGATTTTATTTGTTCTATACATTTCTTGAGCCTGTTTCGAGTTAGTTTTTTCCATTAAAGCCCACTTCAAATGCACAACTTAGATCAAATTTTATAAAATCGTGGACTGTATTACATTACAGAAGAACCAGAAAATTTGGAAAAGGAAAGCTTTCATTAGCATAGTGACAAGCTACTGATACTTTAAAGCACATGAATGGATTGGGAGTAAAGTTCTAGTTCTTATCATTGGTTTGTCTGATTTTTGGTGTGGCTTTTTAGATAAATTCTCCTCCTGCTGGACGCTAGAGATATTGCAGCTGAAACTAGAAGTAATCATCTGAAGGCAATGCTGATATAATGAGTGGTTGTAAACAGTCATACAAATGAGTAGAACAGAATTAACTAGATAATCTAAGAGATAATCTACTATTCTGAAATAGTATACGAGTTCGTAAACATTACACATAATATTTAAATGAAAACCATATTTTTGAGTTATGTTTCAGACACTAAGAAATTGGTAGCAAGGGATGAACTATAGAGTAGGAATCAAGAGACGTATTTTCATTTTAATCCTGATTCTGCTATTCAATACCCCTAATCAAGCCACTTTAACTTTTCTAAGACTCATTTTCCTCATCTGTGAAATAAAGGGGTTAAACTTTGATTTCTGGGGTCTCTCTTAGCCCCAAATCCTACTAACTTGCTAATTTTCTTGGTAGAAGATCTGAAGCTGCTGCTGTGGGATGGGGAGTGTGGGGGGTTGGTTTTTTTCAAATAAGTGTAATTCTCCCTTCTATAGTCTAACACACTTTAAAGCTAATTCTTCTTAACTACAACCAATGAATCGATAGATAGTTTTTAGACACCTATTATTTGTTTCAGTTCTATGCTAGGCACTATGCTAATAATATAAATCTATACACATGAAAGCCATTATGTATCAATATTATCGCAAGGCTTTAAATTTTTTTACTGCTATTCTCCATTAGTGCAAATAATCAATCTGAAATTGGCATGGGATAACTTTTTTTTTAACAGTAAAACTTATATACCATCTGAATGAATAATAGTTGGTTGAACAAAATTAGCTGGTTATTGATTGTGGTGAGGGAACTTGAAAACCCAGGAGGGGAATTTTTTACATAACAGCATGTTAGCATGTTTAGGTCAAAGGCATGGAAATAACTAAGATGAATCTTTTCCACTTGATAGCAGAAGAGCTTCACTGGGAATGTGTTTTACACTTCCTACTTTAAACATAACTGTTCTAATGAAAAATTCAATTAGTGAAACTGAGTAGAGTAGAAATAGAAGTTAAAGAGATCCTGTTGTTGTACACTGTATCTAAAAATATTTTTACGTATTCAGTGGACTTTTTTTTCCCACAAATTAATTCCAGTGGAACAAATCAGATTTAAAGAAATACTTTTGGCTATAAGAGATTAGGCCATATTTGTAGAAACTAGTAAACTTCCCTGAATAACTTTTTCTTTTAATCACTAAGAAATTTAATAAGAATAAAAGTGTTTTGTATGCTTATATATTAAAAAATACCAAAGCTACATTTCACAAATTTATATATGAAAAACAGTTATTGGTTGAAAGCCCCAAAACAGCATGGGGAGTCACAGATTGCCCCACTTAAATTTAACAGTCCAATTAAATTTCTTATTAGAATATTGTTAACATATAAAATAGCCATATTTAGGTGATTTCCTATTTTAATTGGGATAGTAAATAAGATTGTCCTGTGTTTTTTTTTTTTTTTTTTTTTTTTTTTTTTTTTTTTTCCGGTACGTGGGCCTCTCGCCGCTGTGGCCTCTCCCGCCGCGGAGCACAGGCTCCGGACGCGCAGGCTCCGCGGCCATGGCTCACGGGCCCAGTCGCTCCGCGGCATGTGGGATCTTCCCGGACCGGGGCACGAACCCGTGTCCCCTGCATCGGCAGGCGGGTTCTCAACCACTGCGCCACCAGGGAAGCCCGATTGTCCTGTTTTTAATTAAATAAAAAGACTCATAAATTAGTCCATTTCTTTTTTTTTTTAAGCTTTTTGTTATGGAAGAATTCAAACACATACAAAATAAATAGGTATCTATAATGAACCCCCATGTACCCATCATCCAGCTTCAATTATTAGCAATATAACTGCCATTCTTGTTTTATCTGTACCTCAGACCACTCCCTACCCTCACTCAATTATTTTTTAATAAGGCTTTCTTAATGTAAAATTTACATAGATTGAAATGGACTGATTTTATCTGTACAGTTTAAGTGCATTCATGTAACTCATACCCCTATTATGGTATAGAACATTAACACCTACCCATCAAGTTTATTTATTTCCCTTCCCAATCAGTCCACCTCCCCCAACTGTTCTTATATTTGTCACCAGCAATGTAAATGGAATCAATATATACTCTTGTGTTCGGCTAAGCATATGTCTATGAGACTTATCCATGTTGTAGCATGTATCAAAGTTTGTTTCGAAACATTTTTATTGCTGAGTAGTTTTCCATTGTGTGAGTATACCACAATTTCTTTATCCATTCTCCTGTTGGTGGACACTTGAATGGTTTTTAGTATTTAGCTGTTGTGAATAAAGCTCGTATGCACATTCTTGTATAACTCTCTTTGTGGATGTATATTTTAATTTAGTTTATCTACCTAAGAGTGGAATTGCTGAGTCAGAGAGTAGGTATACATATAACTTTATAATAAATTGCCAGACCTTTTAAGGTTTACATTCCTACCAGCAGTGTATGGGAATTCCAGTTGTTCCCACATTTTTGCAGACATTTGGTTTTGTTTATTGTTTTCATTGTAGACATTCTAGGAGATTGTGGCAGCATCTCTTGGTTTCAATTTACATTTCCAATCAGCCAGACATTATTTGTGATGTTTTTTGCCCATTCTTTAAATTTGGTTACTTGTCTTTTACTATTGTGTTATAGGAATTCTTTATATATATTCTAGATACAAATTTATATATAGATATGTATATATATAATCTCACAAATATTTTCTGTCTGTAGCTTGCCTTTATTTTTTGTAATGGTATGCTGTATTACCATTGATTGCTACTTTTATCTTTAATATTTCCTTTTGTCTACTTAATTGGGTTTAATTTGCTTATCATTTTTTACCTTCTTAAAGTAGAAGCTTAGATTATTGATTTAAATCTTTTTACCTTTCTCATATAGTCATTTAACGCTATAACTTTGTCTCTATGCACAAATTTTGATATGCTGTATTTTTATTATTTTCTAATTTCCCTTGTGATTTCTTCCTTGAACTGTGGGTTATTTAAAAATGTAGTGTATAATTTCCAAATATTTCAGGGCTTTTTATCTGTTTTTTATTGATTTCTATATTAATTAAATTACATTGTGGTTTGGTAACATACCACCTTTAGTATATTTGTCCAGTGAGTCAGTTTGATTGAAGAATTTTCAGTGCTTGACTATCATTATCATCATTATCAAGTATACTTATATATTGGTATAAGTACAAAACAAATCGACCAACCTTTGGGAATAACCCAGAAATAGTTTGGGTTTTGTAGTTTTAATTCATGTTCATTTATTTTGCGTCAGCCTCATTTAACAGTTATTTCTAATGATTGTTATTTATTTAACAAACATTTCTTGGGTACTAAGAAATTCAGCAGATATGATCTTAAGTTTTGAGATTTTTCTTGCAAATGTTTCCAATAATCATCAAGAGAGTAAAAAAAAGTCTTATCTTTTTAATATGCCGTTATTGATTTTTTTTTTTCCAACAGGTATGGCAGTTAGGATTATATTGTATCAATGAGGTGTTTGGCTCTTGTTTTCAGTTTTTTGATACCCTTGATGTTGACTTTTGTGCACAAAAAACATTATTGAGAGTCTGCTTTTTAAAAATAAAGTTACAAATTCAAAAACTTACTTCTTCCCTAAGTTCTCAAGGCCAATTTATATCCAGTTGTACAGCGATCACTTTTAAAGGGCTTAAAATAAAATTAAACATGCTAAACTTCATTTTAAACTTAATATATCCTATTTTCTCTATAGGTACCTCATTGTCTAACAAACTTTCCCAAGTACTTCAACAATTCTTAAATAATTAAATTATAGATATAATGAGGGTTGGTTCTCTTAAATATTCCTGTATTATTAAGAGGCTTAGTAAGATTATCTTAGTTCTTCCAGCTAAAATCACAGGACTAAATCAATCTCAAGCATTTAAATCTGAAATCCAAGGGCAGTCTTTTACTCTGTCTGGCAAGATACATTAGATACATTAGATACATTTGTAACATAAAATACAAAATAGCTACAGATTGTTTCTAAATTTAGATTAAAATGTCAGTGTCATTGATTACTTACTTTATTAAGCATCAAAGGGCTAAAAAGAGATTTACTAAATAAAGAAATAATTATATAATTCTAACTGGAGAAAGTTGAGACTAGGCTTATATCCCATTGCACAGAGGTTTCTTAATGATCAGATAAACGATCATGGGACTTAATTCTTTCTCTATCAGTGATAGAATTCCAGTTCCATGCTCTCCAAATGAGTGGTCCCCAGATCCCATCCCCTAGATTTACATTACACATTAAATCATTTTTCTGACTGTTTACCAAATTTCCTATGTAATATTTGTAATCAAAAAGTAACTTCTGAATAAGAAAATGTTAACCATCCAGGAGTTTTGTTTAAGAAGATTTAGTAAAGTATTTGAGTAGTATTCCCCAGAATCATTCCTTTAAGACTTGTGTGACAAACTGAGAGATATCTTTGCACACAGCGGGTAGCCGGTAGGGTTTCTGCAGGGGGTTTCTACTGAGAGCTGACAGAGGGCATCTTGGCAAATGTTCAGAAACCTACATTAACTTAGTTGGGCCCTGCATGGAACCTCATGTTCAGCAGAATTCTTCTGACCTGCCTCTGCACGCCAAGCTAATCAGCAAACACCTAATGAGCCCACTCCAAAGAAACAGACTCTCTCCCAACGTACTTCATTTTCATATGTTCTCTGGGGGTGGGGAGACAAGATTTCACGAGGACTGATGATGCTGCAAAGACTACAATAATGATAATTAACTTGCTGAATTTAGAAGATTATGCTGTTAATTAGTTGCAAAATAAAGATAAGTAATAGAGCAGCAGATGGTAGGATAACACCCTAGAGAAGGAGGGTTATTACTCTGATGAGCTTTTGTGGCACATATGAAATATGGATCTGACTTTTTCATAAATTGTTTCTAGAGAACATTGTGTTTTTTCTTTGAACTATGATAGAGTAGTTTCTTCCTACCAAGTTCTGACAGATGTGATAAAATTTGTTTTCAGGGGTACAACATATAACATAGAATTTGAATAACAAATTATTTTTAGCAGATTACCTCTTAAGATGAATGTCAGATTGGTCAGCACAACAGACTATTTACTCTTTAACTGACACAATCTCTAAGAAAAAAGTTTTCAACATAGTAGTTGAATTTTACAACACTAAAATTTAACTCTAAACATTAAAGCACTAAGTCTGCTTAGAAATATAGTAATAAAGATTTTAGTTTTCTTTCAGTGTATACCTTTAGTTTAAAATTAAAATTATGCCTAGCTTTTATTGTAAATGTTAGAGAATATAGACTTGTTAAATCTTATTTACTTTCTCTCAGTATTCAATCTTTATTTACTTAACTAGGTTTCTCTATTGATAGAAATTTTGATCTTAGTAATGGATGGACCAATATCTGATACTCTTCTTAATGATTACTAAAATATACTTAGAATACTTAATATTAGACAAAAGCTCTAGTTTGGAAAAACTTGTTTAAAATACGTTTGTTCAGTGAAGTAAGAGTCAACAGACAGAATTTCTGGTCCTAGCTCTGTTTCTCTTATAACTCGCTCTGTGATTCTGGGAAGTAACTTCACTCTTTGGGCCTTAGTTTATCTGTAAGATGGTAATTGGACTAATTGATTAGCTCCAAATTTCTACTGTAAAATAAATATTATATTTATATGTTTTCATTAATTTGAGGGGGACCAAATAGTTGCCCTTCTTTAAAATATCTCTAACATATATGTGGGTGGATTGTTAGATATCCTTATATTAGTTGTAAAATGTATATGAATCACTATTTAATGACAACTTTCTTCACCTAACCCACTGTAATTTCTTTTAGTGTATGTGTGTTTTTGTTGCTGTTTTTTAAAAAAAAATCTGCAGTTCAGAGCAGTGTTAATTAACCCTTGAAAATCTTTTTCTTACATTTTGTACCCAGTGGCACACTTTTCCAAGTTAGAGACCCATCGTAATCAATGTACCAGCATGGAGTAAACATTAGAGCTTCTTCCCTGGATGAGTACTGTATACCCTAGGGCAGTCAAGAGAGGATAATGAATGCTGCTTTTAAGTGCTCTATAAGGTAGTAACTTGCCCTACTAAAGATTATTCAAGAGAGTGATGTTTATGTACTTCAGACTCCCCTATGTGCAGTTACTGTATTTCATTAATTCTAATAGTTAAAGTCTTCACTATAGAACTTTAAATGCTCTTCTGTGTTTTCTACCTAAGGACTTAAAAATGTTTTACCAACACATAATTTACCAAGCTTCACATCTCAACCAATACATATATTTATGTACATTTTATATCCAGAAATGGAAGCCCTAACCTAACGCTGTAGATTGGTTTTTAAAAGATATAAGTATGCACACTCAGATCCTCCTCCTTCTGTTTATGTGACCCGTACTTTCAGACTCCTGTCTTTTTACTTTCAGTTCTTTGACCATTTAGCCTAAGTATTCCTACCTGATTACAGCCAACTACTGCTTTGGTCACCTACCTAATTAATTTTAATCCATCCACTTCCACATTAGCCCATCAGTTATGAGTGTCCCAATTTCCTGGATCTTAGCTGCTAATGTGGTCATTTCTGCTTGTTTAAAAAAGAAGGAAGAAAAAAAGGAACCAGGAATCTGACCTGGATTCTGAAAGATGCAGTGTATCACATGGTCTTGAGAATATATTTTCCATAATAAAATATGTCTGAAGCGAAACCAGTCCTTAAGATGAACTCCTGAGTACTTTTTTTTCCTTCTAAGTATATTTTGAAAATACAAAAGTATAGGAACTTTCCTGATTCACTGGTGTCCTCACCCTGACACCTGTGCTAAAAAGATAGAGGCCTCAATAGCTGTTTTTGAAAAAAGTAAGGAAGGGACTTCCCTGGTGGTCCAGTGGTAAAGAATTCGCCTTACAATGCAGGGGACACTGGTTCGATCCCTGGTCAGGGAACTAAGATCCCACATCATGTCTCAGGGCAACTAAGCCCATGCGCCACAACTACTGAGCTCACGTGCCTCAGTTAGAGCCCGTGTGCCGCAAACTACAGAGCCCTGGAGCCTGTGTGCCACAACTAGAGAAGAGAAAACCCACATGCCACAACTAGATGGAAGCCTGCACACAACAAAAGATCCTGTGCGCCACAACAAAGACCCAGTGCAGCCAAAAATAAATAAATAATTTTTTAAAAAAGAAAAAAGTAAGGAAGTTGATATTTAAGAAATCCTTTTATGAATCAGGTAATTTTGCATATTATATTTAATCTTTACCTCAGCCCTGCAAGGAAATTATCATTGTTCCCAATTTTACAGACAAGAAACACAGACTCAGAGATTGAAATGATTTGTTCAGAGTCATACAGATTGTTTGAGGCAGAGTTAAATTCTAAACGGTAAAGTGTCTTCTCAGCTGTATACATTATGTATGCTAATATGTATACGGTATACATTACATATACTAACCTGTGAAGATACTAGGACGTTACATATTGTGGTGCTATTTGCAATTCATAAAGAAGTATTCAGTCAGAAAAGATGGAAAAAACATACCTGATCCTGGAGTGACAGGACTTTAGCAGTTGTAGTATCAGACTTGGCATTCCTAATCCTTTGTGGTTGTCTTTCATGCCGCATGGCTTGTGAGATCTTAGTTCCCCGACCAGGGATTGAACCTGGGCCCATGGCAGTGAAAGCGTGGAGTCCCAGCCACTGGACTGCCAGGGAATTCCTTGTGGTTGTCTTCTGAATCATCAAGCCATCCAGCCTCAGATTATCTTCCTCAATTTTTTCCTTTTCCTTTTTTCTTTCTTGATTTTTCCTTTTTTTTTTTTTTTTTTTTGGTAGGATAACATATGTAACATGATGCCATGGAAAAACTGTGCACTTTGAAATTAAGGAGATCCACGTTCAAATCTAGGATTTTAACTAGCTTAATGGCTGTGTGACCTTGGGCAAATGATCTCTAGTGTCCTAATCTGTAAAACTGGAATACTGTTTATTAGAAACTCATTGAAAAACTACTGATAATGCAACAACAGGGATGGATCTCCAGTGCATTATGCTAAAGGAAAGAAGCCAGATTCAAAAGGCTATACACTGTATGATTCCATTTATATGATATTCTGGAAAAGGCAAAACTTTGGGGATCAAAAGACTAGTGGTTTCCAGGGGTTGTGGGTGGAAGGAGAGTGTGACAGGAAAGAAGCATGAGGAGAAGTTTGGGGGTGGGTAATAGAACTGTTCTGTATCCTGATTGTAGGGGGTGGTTGCATGACTGTATGTGCTTGTTGAAACTCAAAGAACTGTACACTAAAAAGAGTTCATTTTACTATATGTAACTTATACCTCAACAAAACATTTTTTACACTACTGACTTTGTTTTTAAAATCATACCCAGGGGCTTCCCTGGTGGTGCAGTGGTTGAGAGCACGCCTGCAGATGCAGGGGACATGGGTTCGTGCCCTGGTCTGGGAAGATCCCACATGCCGCAGAGTGGCTAGGCTCGTGAGCCATGGCCGCTGAGCCTGCGTGTCCGGAGCCTGTGCTCCGCAACGGGAAAGGCCACAACAGTGAGAGGCCTGCATACTGCAAAAAAATAAAAAATAAAAATAAATAATAAAAAATAAAAAAATCATACCCAGAATCTACAATGATTAGCAGTAGAAAATGTCCATTAACACTTGTCTAGTTAGAATTACTGCTTCAGTGAAAATTTTGATCTTTTCATATATACTTCAGGTTTTTTTAAAAATTATTATCTTTTGGCTGTGTTGGGTCTTAATTGCTGCGAGCTGCTTTCTCTGTTTGCGGCAAGCGAGGGCTTCGCTTGTTGTGGAGCACAGGCTCTAGGCACATGGGCTTCAGTGGTTGCAGCGTGTGGGCTCAGTAGTTGCGGTGCAAGGGCTCTAGGGCATGTGGGCTCTGAAAGTTGTGGCTTGTGGGTTCTAGAGCACAGGCTCAGTAGTTGTGGTGCACAGGCTTAGTTGCTCTGCAGCATGTGGGATCTTCCCGGACCAGGGATTGAACCCGTGTCCCCTGCATTGGCAGGTGGATTCTTAACCACTGTGCCACCAGGGAAGTCCTGTGCTTCAGTTTTTAAGGGATCTGGATCAATTATAGATGGTAAGAAGATATGTACCAGTGAAAATAAAGAAATTACAAATTTTCTAAATTGTTCTTAGTTGGAATAAGTGAAAACAATTGTATTAGAATCATTTGGGAGACTTTTTCTAAAGCTCTTCTCTATTATCTAGGGAAAGAAGAGAGGAAAAGTTGCCAAGAATCTGTCTTTAGCATGTGATGCCAAGGCAGTTAATTGACTTCTAGGAAGTGTGGGAAGCACTGGGTAGACTGCAGCGTAGTTCTTATATCAGTATTTGTAACCTCCCTCCCTGCCACATGTGCACCTGATTGTGGATCTTAGGAAAATGTAATTACATATCTCTTCACCAGATTTTGTTATAAAACTATATTTTGAGCTCAAGGGCTACTTCTGAGTTATTAAGAACAATATCATCAATAATAGTCCCAGGTCTCTCAGATCCCTGAGATCCCTTTCATTGCTAAGATATTATAATATGACTATTTTGTGCTAATTTTTTCATATTTATAGATCATAATAAAACCACCCCAAAGATCCCATGTGCCATTTTCAAAGAAACCAGTTTCTGTCCATTAGCAAATATATCTGTTGTCCATCTATGTAGCAAATCAATGTACCGGTTGCTAAAATGGATGCAAAGAAATAAAAGGCAATCTCTGCTCTTAAAGAGCTTACTGTCTGGTTGGAGAGATAAGATACTCATATATTTTTGCTGATAGAATAATAAGCTTTACGCAAATGGTGTTTGTTTTGTTTTGTTTTGTTTTAAAGAAGTAGCCATAAATGTCTAGAGCTTCGTTATAATGCTAGATCTGCCATACTCTGACAGTGAGTTGGGTACAGTTCGCTGGCAAAGTGGAACATAGTAGAAGGGATAGACTTGGAGCTAGGTCTGCTTAGTGGTGACAGGGAAGACCTAAGGGAGGCAAACCCAGCTGTGGGTTCTAGGAGGAGGTTCAGTCTGACAGTCAGTACAGTGGCCTAAAAAATGCAACATCAGGTCATTGTCCAAGTAAGCAGTGACATCAAACCTGCAAGCAGAGATCAAATGGACTCAAATCTGAAAAAGAAGATATTTAGGTCTAAGAATCTAGGCAGAGCCTGAAAAGACTGGGATATGGGATATAGAAATGGGGTAGGAGAAAATAGGTGAAACATACATAATTAACTTATTGTTTTGCTTATTTTAGTTGAACAAATCTAGTTATTTTCAGTCAACAGTGTTTTTAGTTTTCACTCTTTTCTCAAAATTGATTAGGAATAGCAAAGTATAGAACCCTCTAGTAGTACTAGACAAAAAAGACTCAGGCAAACTTTCCAAAGGTCCTGTTTGTCTTACTGATATTTAGGAATGCAGTGGAATATGATAAATCAAAACTAATATTAAAGCCAAATGTATTTATGTATTCCTTAACAAATAATTTCTTTTGGTTAACCAAAGGGTATGCTGGGACTTGGACTTGGGTGGAAAGCAGGAAACGTTTTTTTAAATTGGTGTTTGCATTTCAGAGATTAAAAGCTGCTTTGACCCAGCAACATCCTCCAGTTACCAATGGCGATACTGTCAAAGGTCATGGTAGCGGACTGGTTAGGACTCAATCAGAGGAATCTCGACCACAGTCATTACAACAGCCAGCCACATCCACTACAGAAACTCCGGTATGTGTGTTGTTTTTATCATTCAGTGCTCAGTTATCCTTAAAAAAACAAAACAAAACAAAACACAGTGTAACTTAAATGACTATATGCTTTGAAAAAAATTTTCTGGTAAAATTTTTATTCCAAAAGTGTATAAAAGCCTTAGGAAAAGGTAGTTCAATGTGAAAGTACTGATACAAAAAAATAAATAAGTAAAAATAATCAAGCAATTGTTACTGCTCATGGCACCCTGTGTTTGTGAGTGTCTGTATGCTGGTTTGACATGGCATAATCGTCCATCAATACTTTTTAAAGAAAACTTTTTTCTATTGATTGTATTCAACAAGTAATGTATATAGGTATTATATTACTAATATAAGTCAAACGATTCTTGAATTAACATTTGTGAAATACACCAAAGGAGCAGATAGGCTTAATGGCAGCTATTTATACCAGAGGCCCTTTTCACTTACCTTTAATTTCTTACTGCCCATTAGGTGACTGATATTTCTATATGTCTGCAGTATATTTCTACAGTAAGCATTACTGTATTTCTGTTAAATGTTTCATAGCTCTGTTTAGACCTTTTATCTTCTCTACTTAAAGAATATTCACATTTAAGAGTAAAACTTTCCAATTAAAGAAACAGTTATACAGCAAGTTTTAGACTGCCTCCTAAGCATAGTTATTTAGATTACTGTATTTTATCTTTGTGAAACTTAAGATAAAGTGGAATGTAGTGGTGGTTGTCATCTACTAAGCAACTTTACTTAGGGGCCAAGAGAGAGGAAAAGTGAGTATGTTCTCATGTCATAATTCAAGGGTTAGCAAACTAGCTCATGAGCCAAATGCAGCTTATGACTATTTCTTTGTATGGCCTGTAAGCTTAGTATGGCTTTTACATCTTTAAAAGTTTA
The DNA here is from genome assembly GCF_026419965.1 of Kogia breviceps. Lineage (NCBI taxonomy): Eukaryota > Metazoa > Chordata > Mammalia > Artiodactyla > Physeteridae > Kogia > Kogia breviceps. The sequence goes on along the minus strand of NC_081311.1, from coordinate 144,088,962 downwards.
CTTAAGGGGCTTCCCTGGTGGCGCAGTGGTTGAGAATCTGCCTGCCAATGCAGGGACACAGGTTCGGGCCCTGTTCCGGGAAGATCCCACATGCCGCGGAGCAACTAAGCCCGTGAGCCACAACTACTGAGCCTGCGCGTCTGGAGCTTGTGCTCCGCAACAGGAGAGGCCGCGACAGTGAGAGGCCCACGCACCGCGATGAAGTGGCCCCCGCTGGCAGCAACTAGAGAAAGCCCTCGCACAGAAACGAAGACCCAACACAGCCAAAACTTAAATAAATAAATAAATAAATAAATAAATTTTTTTTAAAGTTTATTTAAAAGAAAATAAATGAATATAATTTATTTTCTTATACTAACTGTAGTTTACCTGGACCTAGTTTTCATGTATAGCTTTATATTTTATTGTACTGGAATGAAGCTCCATGAGGGCAGGACTTTTATCTGTTTGTTCACTGCTATATCACTAGCATAGTTCCTGTATTTTTTTCAATGAAGTGGAATGAATGAATCATTGGAAGGAGGGAGAAAAGGAGGAATATATGCTTCTAAGTAGCCTCAAATCCTTGTTAGGGGTAATGATATACAAATAGAACTCTGTAATAGTTTCTGCTTGCAAAACCTCTAATTAGCCTTTGCTATAGTAACCAAGTTGTCAATTAAAAACAAAAACCAAAAACTGTTCTCTCCTATTCAGTAAAATTTTAAAACCTGCTATTATCAGTAAGTTAAGAGGATAAAGAAAAGAATATATTTCAAAGTTACCATTCTTGAAGCCAGCCATAGAATTTTTCTAAAAGATTAAATTGCAATTATGTAGGTAAAAGAATCTGATTTAATACTTGATCTTAATTACAATTAAAATACAGTATAAATGAAATAACCCTCACAATATTTAATGCTAGTTACTTGGAAAAGGAATGATAACTTTGATTTTTTGGAGTTTGTAGAGTGAGAACTAATTCAGGTTATTTCCCTGCAGAACTTAAGTTTTTAAGATTTTTGCTTATTGTATAAATTAAGAGAAGATAGAAGTTTTTGTTCACATCATTTTAAAATATTAAGTAGAGGTAAAAAAAGTTTTTGTTCACATCATTTTAAAATACCATTAAGTAGAGGTTTTTCAGGCTGCTTCTTTGGATCATGTATCTGTGGCCACAAAGTGCTGTTTCTTTTGCACTATTCCCAAGGGTTCATATACTGTCTCCTGTATTCAAGTGTTGTGTGGCACAATTTTGGGATTTGTGAGACGCTTGATGATATTATTCTGTAGTCCTAAACACTGGACTGTATCACTAGTGACTGAAGATTCCTGTCTCTGGCTGATCTGGCAGGGCAGGGGGACCAATTAAAATGAAAATCTAGACTCTGTGGGATTCTACCCACCAGGAAAATGAGCATTAATTATTATATGAACATGACCCTTAGAAAAAGACTGACCCCAAATTTCAAAAACTGAAGAAGAGCTGAATACACTAAAATATGTATGTACTTTCAACTCCTTAATTTTAGAGAAACCAATTTTTAAAGAAAATTTACAGATTTAATGCTATTTTTTTATTTCAAAAGTAGCATAGAAAACATGGTTTCTCATAATGAATTTAAATAGGAAGTTATTTTTTATTTTAGTACCTTAATAATTATCAAAGGATTGAATAATACCACAATGTTTGCTTAAAAGTACACTTGGAAAAATACAAGATGGAAAACTACAAGATCTGTACATGATCATTTGTATTGCACTTTTAATTTCTTTGTATTATTTCTATAAAAATGAAAATACTATACAAACTTTAAAGAATACATTCACTGTGATAGTTAATTATTGAGAATCTTGTTTTAGCAGTGCTCATTTATTTCAAGGAATTTGTTAAACCACAGGGTGATTTTCACATTGCTCCACAATATTGATGTATACAATGAGACTTAGAAAATAAAATTAGTGGCTCTCACCTTTGCCACCCTTTACTGCCTGTGTTAATTTAATCACTAGGTACAAATATAAAAAACTTTCATTTGTGTCTATTATAGGCTTCTCCAGCTCACACAACTCCACAGACCCAAAATACAACTGGTCGTCGAAGAAGAGCAGCTAATGAAGATCCTGATGAAAAAAGAAGGAAGTTTCTGGAAAGAAATAGAGCAGCAGCTTCAAGATGCAGACAAAAAAGAAAAGTCTGGGTTCAGTCTTTAGAAAAGAAAGCAGAAGACTTGAGTTCATTAAATGGTCAGCTGCAGGTATGGTGCATATATGTAAATTGTTTTATTTATTTATTTTTAATAATTATGAACACACATTTTCCCTATTTTTTCCTAGTTAGCCATCCAGACATTTTAGGACACAATATTGGGTGTGTATTGAATCTATAGTAAAGTGCAATTTTATAAACCTATTTGAATACTGAGATGAAGTAATATAAAACTTTCAACACTGATACAGTGAAGAAATTTTTAAATATAAGTGTTTACTTGTATAGTACAAAAGTACCTACCTAAACTATCTGGCTTAAACTTTATAAAGTTGTGATATAGAGTTCAAACAAAGAATCTCAAAATGTAAGATATTACTGGTATTTTACTTTTCTTATTTGTTGGTTTATATCACAACTATAAAGTTGCTGCAATTTGTAGTTTCTGTTTTTAGTTCTTTTGTTCTTTGAATTATAAATTTTGTTTTGTTTTGTTTGTTTTATTTAAAGTGAATATAGTGCTCGTGAAAGGTGCCAGATTGACAGCTTTGGAAACTGAAGGACTAATTATCCACAGAACAGGTACAATATGGCCAGTGGCAGTAAAAATCATTTCATACTGCCCTGCCAGTGTGCCTCAGATACATTTCTTAGGAACCTTATGGGGTGTAAAGGTTTAAGGCTCCTTCCTGTTCAGTCTTTGGTAAGATTTGCAATGATGGTATTGGGCAGCACTAAGTCTGTTTCCTTCCTTCTGTTTTTTCTTCCTTTTTTATTGTTGTTGTTGTTGTTAATGTTGTGAATATTCTCAAGTAAAATCTTCTAAAATACCAACTGATGAGCATCAACTAGAAAATTGATGTTAATGAATTGTAGTTGTTATTGGTCAACCTTCTGAGCTATCCAATCTTCTGTGTAATCAGAATTGATGATGAGACCTGTTCTCTTCTTATATCTTTAAAGATGTCACCAATATAAGTGTCTCGTTAAATGCTTAGGAAGAAGCTCTTTAGCACCAGGTGTAGCATTTAATCTAATGTAAATTTTATAACAAAATTGTTTCATACATGAGGCTGACATCTTTTAAACTCTATGTTGGGGACTTCCCTGGTGGCTCAGTGGTTAAGAATCTGCCTGCCAATGCAGGGGGACATGGGTTCAAGTCCTGGTCTGGGAAGATCCCACATGCCGCAGAGCAGCTAAGCCCGTGTGCCATGACTACCAAGCCTGCGCTCTAGAGCCCGCATGCCACAACTACTGAAGCCTGAGTGCCTAGAGCGCATGCTCTGCAACAAGAGAAGCCACTGTAATGAGAAGCCCGTGCACCGCAACGAAGAGTAGCCCCCACTTGGGGCAACTAAAGTCAGCCCACGTGCAGCAACAAAGACCTGATACAGCCAAAAGTAAATTTAAAAAAAAACTCTGTTGTGCTTTGAATATTGACATGTTAGCTTTAGGACAAATATAATCATCTCACAATTTACTTTTAACCATTTCATTTTAACCATTTAGAACAAAATTAAACATGATTTACCATATCACAGAGACTTCAAATATGTACTTGTATACTAGGATATTAAGAAATAATATATTATCTGACAAATGAATTCTTATTCAAGAACTATTTTCGTAATGTTGAAGAAAAAACTTGAATTTTTTAAGTGAAACAGATTATAGATACCAATTTATTTATATACTATAAATATGTCTATTATTTACCAGAATTCTCTGTTAGAATATTAACTATCATTTAAATTTTTTAATGTTCATATTACATTAACAAAGTGATTTAGGAGGACCTATTTTTTTCTTTTCTGTTCTTAACTAACAAAATCATTCTTCTGAATGACTCGGCTATTTTACAGTTATGTGATATTAAAGATATCTTTGTTAGCCTCAGTTGTCTTATCCATAGAATAGAGATAATAATACTTGCTGGTCCTACTGCTGTGGGTTGTTACATACATCAGTTGAATTAGAATGTTTGCAGATATTTTTAAATATAATAGGATAAATTTATCAATATTTTTCTTTGTAATTTGGCTTATTGTGCCTTTTTAAGAAGTGAAAATGTTTGAAAACTATAAAGCGGTATATAAGTATGTGGTATTATTTTCATGGTATTGGACTTTATTTACGTTGGGCCAGTTTTTCTGTTTTGACCCAAGGCATAGCAGTGTTAACAGCTTTTAATGAGACATTGCTATTTCTTTAATTATACTGCAGCACTGGTCACCATTATGAATAGCAGCAGTGCTTTATTTTTTCAGAAAACCTTGGAAAATTCAGCATTCAAAATAAATGTAGGGCTTCCTCGGTGGCGCAGTGGTTGAGAGTCCGCCTGCCGATGCAGGGGACACGGGTTCGTGCCCCGGTCCGGGAAGATCCCACGTGCCGCGGAGCGGCTGGGCCCGTGAGCCATGGCTGCTGAGCCTGCGCGTCCGGAGCCTGTGCTCCGCGACCGGAGAGGCCACGGCAGTGAGAGGCCCGCGTACCGCAAAAAAAATAAATAAATAAATAAATAAATAAATGTAAAATTTACTTCATTGATCTCTTGCTTTTTCTACCATCCAAACTGATTAAAATATCATTATTGTAAATTGTGTTACATTTTTATATTTCCTAATTTGGGTAGAAATTTCTTGATTAGAGGAATAAAGGCAGGATTTATCACCTAGGTAAAAGTTACCTAACACTTTAGTTTTGAAGCAAGTGTGAAACTTTTTTTTTTTAAGACTTTATTTATTTATTTATTTGGCTGTGTCGGGTCTTAGTTGTGGCATGTGGGATCTTCGTAGCGGTATGCGGGATCTTTCCTTGCGGCACACGGGCTTTTCTAGTCATGGTATGTGGGCTCCAGAGCGTGCAGGCTCAGTAGTTGCAGCACATGGGCTCTCTAGTTGTGGTGCACAGGCTCTAGAGCTTAGTTGCCCCATGGCATGTGGGATTTTAGTTACCTGAACAGGGATTGAACTTGCGTTCCCTGCATTGGAAGGTGGATTCTTAACCACTGGACCACCAGGGAAGTCCCCAAACTTCTAAATGGAAGTCAAATTCAAGAAATCACTAAGTTAAACTCTACAGTTGAACATAAACTCTACAGTTGAACATAACTTTAGTTAATACCTCAGATTACAAACAGAACCAGTAAAGTCAGTATATTTTTTAAATTGAGGTATAGTTGATGTACGATATACACTTATATAAGTTTTGGTGTACACATCGTGATTCACAGTTGTTAAAGGTTATACTCCATTTACACTTATATAAATATTGGCTGGGGCTTCCTTGGTGGCGCAGTGGTTGAGAATCCGCCTGCCGATGCAGGAGACACGGGTTCGTGCCCTGGTCCGGGAAGATCCCACATGCCGCGGAGCAACTAAGCCCGTGAGCCATGGCCGCCAGGCCTGCGCGTCCAGAGCCTGTGCTCCGCAACGGGAGAGGCCACAACAGTGAGAGGCCCGCATACCGCAAAAAAAAAAAAAAAAAAAAAAATTGGCTATATTCCTTGGCTGTACAATATATCCTTGTAGCTTATTTATTTTATATATAGTAGTTTTTACCTCAATCCCCTTCCCCTGTCTCACGCCTCCCCTCTTCTCTCTCCCCACTGGTAAGCTGTGTTTTTCTCAATATCTGTTTCTTTTTTGTTATATTTACTAGTTTTGTTTTTTAGATTCCAGATATAGGTGATATCGTACAGTATTTGTCTTTCTCTAATTTATGTCACTAAGCATAAAAATGAGTATTTTTAATCATTAATAACTGAGTGATGATGGCATCATGGTTAGATAAGAACGTGTTCTTAGTTTTAGAGATGCATACCAAAATATGAAGATAGGTGAAATGATGTGTTATCAGGGATTTTTTTAAAAAATACTTTTGCAAAAAAGAAAGAGAATAAGGTCCTTCTGCATGTATTAACCCAGAAAAATGTCTGTAATATATTATTATGGGCAAAAAGAAAATTGCTGGAAACAGTCCAGTGTCCATCAATAGATAAATTGTAGCATATACATCCAATGGAATATTTTTCAGCCATAAAAAGGAGTGAAAGTACATGCTACAATGTGGATGAACCTCAAAATGTTATCCTTAAGTGAAAGAAGCCACACACAAAGTCACGAATTATATGACTCCATTTGTATGAAATATGTAGAACAAATGAATCCATAGAGACAAAATGCAAATGTAGTTTCCAGGGACTTGGGGGAGGAGGAAATAGGCAGAAACTGGTTAATGGATAAGGGGTTTTACTTTGAATGGACAGATAGAGGGTGGTGGTAACCCAACACTGCAGATGTACTAAATGCTACTGAACTGTTCACTTTAAAATGGTTAATTCTATATTATGGAAATTTCACCTCAATAAATTCAATAAATTAAAGTTGCATACTAAAATGCGTAACATAATTCTTTTTCATTAATGAAAGGTTTATAGTTAGATGGATAAATGTGTAGGTATGGAAGTCAGTATAGAAATGATTCTTTAAATAGAAGTAAAATTTTAAGAATGACATGTACCAGCTTGTAACAGTGATGAAGAGGGGGCTGGAAAGCATGGATGGTTTGGGAAGAAAGGGTACCTCAATTATGACTTTATTGTTTCAAGTGGATATATGATTTTTTTGGTTGTTTTTTAGTTATTTGTCATATAAAATAAAAACAGTTCTTAAAAAGTAAGTGACACATTCTAGTTTTCAGAGTATGAAGAGTTAATGTGCTTATAATAGATTCTGGAGAAAAATTTCATTTGGTCTGCCAACAGCAAAACCGTTAACTGTGCAGAACAGAATGACTTGTAAAGAAAATTGAATGTCAAAGAAATAATTAAACTCTACTTTATGTGAAAACATTCATCAATTCTACATTTCCTTAATAATCCTTCACGTGACATACAGGCTTAGCTGATCAGTGTAGTGGGCAGTAATGACCCATGGTTGCTTATATATTATATATAATAAAAGGTTTAATGAGTGTTGAGGTATGACTCTTCATATTTTTACCAAATATATATTAGGTTTCAAAGAAAATACTAATTATTCAACCTTATTGCCCCACTCACTGAATTTAATTATATTTTAGCTTTCTAGAGTCATTGCTTTAAAAGAGCGATTTTATCAAATTGTATTAGATACATTTATGGTCATCTAGACCAAGAATTGGATACTGTTGGTTATAAACTATTATATTTTTAAAGGTAATATATGATTTTGTCTTTTACTTGAAATGGTTTTAACCTCGTTATGTCTTTGTCTTTCAGCTATACTCATCTTGGGGGTTAGTTTTCAGTTTAGAATTTCAGCGTTTCCTTTATGAACAAAAGGCTGACTCTTTACTAATAGGAGCTTCTTAACAATCTGTGGATAAAACTTGGAGAGTTTGTTGTGGATTTTGCTTTTAAAACTTAGGTATTGCAAAATGTGTGTGGAGTGGAAGCTCAGTAAATTAATGGAAGCATTCTTTTTTTTTTTGCCGTGCGCGGGTCTTTCACTGTTGTGGCCTCTCCATTTGCGGGGCACAGGCTCCGGACGTGCAGGCTCAGCGGCCATAGCTCACAGGCCCAGGCGCTCCGCGGCATGTGGGATCCTCCTGGACCTAGGCACGAACCCACATCCCCTGCATCGGCAGGTGGACTCTCAACCACTGCGCCACCAGGGAAGCCCTGGAAGCATTCTTTGATAGCAGGATATGTGAGGAGTTTTCACTCATAAGTTAATATGGAAAAGGTTTTGCTTATTGGTCCATTGACTTAAGGGGAATGGGACCAAATCTTTTATTCCTGGTACCTAAACGATATTTTACTTTAGTATTTACCACCTGAAATAGAAAGGAATGGCAGCAGTTGGGAGATGGTATACAATATCTGTTTAATTCCTGAAAAAAAAATAGAACTGTTTTCCTTTTCCCCCCTGAGTTTTTCACTATATTCTAGAGGGGGAAAGGGTAATAGTGATGCCACCTCTACCTCATGCATTTTATTCTGAGTACTTCTTTTTACTAGCCTTTACTAAAATCTTCCCAAGCCTTTACTTCCCCATCTGTCAAACTCATAGAATAAGTACTATTTTGAAGATCAAATGAGAGAGGTAATAGAAAAGTATGTTGCAACTACACTGTGCAAATGCTAATTATTTATTATTCATTCTGTCATTAAGCATCTATTGTATGCAGGGCATGTTATTAGACACGGGATAGAACAGTGAAAAAAGACATTGTCCTTAACACTTGCAGAATTTGTGGTCTGGCAGAGAAGACATGTGAAACAAGTAATTAAAGTATGAGAATAGGAAAAGTTATTCCCATTCATTTTGCAGAATATTTGCAAAATATTATGAACCCTGTCATCTTTTTTTCTATTGTTGAAGATAAAAATTAAAGAACAATTTTGTTTTGAAATATAAGGTTTTGCATCCGTGACAACCCTGAAAACTTGTGGTAGGAAGTTAAGATGCTTAATTATTGATTTTTGTGAAGACTGGCTTATCTTTAGCAATGAGAAATTCCCCAAAGAAGAAACTATCCAATATTATTTCTTTAACTTGGGAGGTAGTAGCTGAACTAGAAAGTCAAAGATCGTGAATTTATGGAGTACCTGTTCATCAATCTGTGGCCAGATATCAGTGAAAAATTTTGACTGATTAATCAGTTGGCTATCCTGTCATTATTTCATCAGGCTGATCTGCTTCGGACAGACTGTTAAAAATATATATTATTTGTTCATCAGTATGTAATTAACCTTTGAATAGATACAAATAGAGTAGAGCAATGGTATAGACAGTGCCAAAATACATTTTCTTTTAGACCATAATAATAATTTTCTTCAGCATCTACTTTATCTTACCAAGTATACTTTACTTTGACAAAAATATCAGTAATTGCTCACATTTGAATGGGACTTTAATGTTTTCCAAATGTTTCCATGTCTCTTGTTTCACTTCATCTTTAGAATGATCCAGGAAGACAGTTAACATATTCTGCAAATATACTAAATAGATAACAAACTAACCAGAAAGGCTTTGGAGGCTAAATCCAATTATAATCCAATCTAAAATAATCCTCAGATACTAGAGGTATAAATATTTCTTTTTTCATTTAATATTAAATCTGTTTATGGCTTAACATGTATCCCCTCCAGATTCACTTTGGCTTAAGCAAACTGGTTTTATATATTTATATAAATACAAATATAGATAGATATATGTGGTCTGTTACGGCTTTCTTCTTTTTTTTTTTTTCATTCTGAGGTCTCTCCATAGGATCTTCAGGACTCTTCTCATTATATGCATGGAGGCTTTTGTCTCTGATTCTGTCTTCCGATCTTTCTTTGTCAAAACATTTCAGAGTTAAAGTCATGATTTATGCAACTGCCTTATCTAAATACTGTCTATCTTTATGTTTAAGTCCTTTCCTTTATACATATGGGTATGAGACTATAATTCTTGAATGTTTGCATTAATTTGTTGAATTTTGCTACATTTATCAAACGGTTTTTAAAATGCTGGCTGGGCTTTGGCAAACTCTTATAATTCTGCCTAATGTAAAGGTTATATACCATAATGAGTCTCCTATTTTCAACCTCTGCTTGACCCGATCTTGACCACAAGCTTATGCTCACACTTAGGGCTCTACAGCTCAACTAAATCCACTTCCTTCAAGGTTTGGCCTTCTCTTATTCCTAATCACACTCCACCTGTGTGCTTTGCAGTATTTCTCACAGTCCCAATTCTTTGCTAGCAACCATGTCCCATTTGCTGCTTTCATTCTAGTGCTTGATACCAGTTTTTAAAGAAATTGAATATTAGGATACAATAATAATACAAACTATTGATTTAATTTAACCTTTCAATAAAAAATCACTTGAGCTTCAGGATTACCATTAGGAAAATCTCTTACCATTTTATTTTAGATCAGGATGATGTAAAAAATTAGACTAAATTTGTATTGAGCATAGCTTGAGTTTGTTGGGGGTTTTTTTCTTACAATTTCTGTCATTTAAAAGGTGTAGGGGGGAAATTGGGTTATTTGAATTTTGGATGAAGAATAGCATACCTGTGTACTGTTATCACTTAGGTATACTTCAAACGGTTTTGTTTTTAATTTCCTTCTCTCTTCCAGTTTTTTTCTTTCCCCAAGTTGTTTGCTCTGTTAAGTGTGACTCCAATTAAATTCAGTTAACACAAATATAAGTAAGTTGTTGTAACAGGAATCAAATACCTTACCTCTGAAGTCCTTAATGTTCATTACTCATTGTTAGCTAGTGACGTCTTTAGTTTCTTCACTTGTCAATGGACCAAGTAGTCTAATTAGATGAATGACCAAAATACCACCAACTGTTAAGTTTGAATATAGAAACTGATATTCTGTCCATCAGTTTCAAACCTGTCATTTAAAGAGAGATTTTGAATGTATATATTTAATTTTGAGTGCACAAGAATATTGTTTTATTGGTCAATACCCAGAATTATTTAAATCAACTATTTTGTATCAGTTAGATTATCAACTTGTAACTGCTCAGGAATTTTATCTAATACAGCATTTTGTTTCATAATATGGTTTATAATGAATGTCCATATGGAGTATTTAGTTGAGAAGGCATTTGTGATTTTTAAAATTCTGTAATTGAGGTGATGCTATTAAACACGCCATTTTTCATTTTCTGACTGAGAAAATTAACAAGTGTGACTATGTTGGTGAGGTTGTTGGCAATAAATAATGAAATTAGGACCCCTGACCAGTTTTATATTATTTAAGCTATTTCATTTCACCTTCTTTGGTGTTTTTACCCCCTGGAAATAGATTTTAGAGAAGACCATGGTAATTCTGTGTACTCAGTCTATGCCAGGCTGTGGGCTATGCTCTGGGGATACAAAAAGCAAGATAATCCTTGCCCTTGAGAAACCTCAATCTGGCAGAGGTGGCAAATAAGTAAACTAAAAGTTACAATCCAGTGTGATAAGTACTATGTAAATACACACATACATACATATATGTATATATGGCTGTGGGAGCACAGAAATTGACACCTAACTTTTCCTATGCATATTTATATTGTACTGAGTTGATGCTTAAAGATGAGTGAAATAATTAGCAAGGCAAAAAGTTTTTCTAGATGGAAGCAACAGTATATATTTAGTTAGCCATATGAAATTTCTATTTTTATAGGTCAAAATGATTAAATATTGATTATTTAATAGGTTCAAACTAATGAGAAGGGTGGTCACAGGTACCAGATTATAAAAGATTGTGTATTCTTGACTAAAAATACATATCCAGCCCTATTTCAATATTATAAAAATTAATGAGAGAAACTTGTAGACATTGAGTCTCAAAATCAAGCTGACACAGCAGAGAAAGAAACTTTTTTTGGATAATATATGTTGGATTATTCATAATATGGGTTCCCATAAATAGTGTCGTTAATAAAGAGCTATAATTAGCGGTATTGACAATAATGACGACTTCAGTATTCCATAGAAATTAGTTTTCTAAATAACAGCTTGTTTTTTAAAGCAAACTTTTAACCTTTTCTTTTTGTACTTTAATCACTATACGCCCATTTTTGTCTCAAATACAATATTCTAAACATAATTTAACCTTTTTATGAATGGTTCAGTGTTCTTGTAAGCATCAAGAACAAGCATTTGTTCTGTGCTTTAATACAGTGTTACAGTTTATTGTTATTGGGGTGTGAGGAACTATTTGACCCGACAGACTTGCCTTTGGATTGCTTAAATTTTATTCTTTTGATTTGTATGTTTCTGTTATTGATCACTTAAGGAGGCATAATGAGTCTAATCTACTAAAGTATTTTACCTTCAGCTTTCTGATTAAGAGACTGAGGGAATAGAAAAAGAAGTGCTTGAGCTTTTATGTACACCTTTTTTGCTGTATTTCTTCATTTAGTTTTGGGTTCATGGATAAAATGTGAATGGTTAATGCAAGTCCAAATAGAGGTGTTTGTAAGTTAAGATTTTTTAATGTTACCAATTTATTAAATTCATATTATTTCTAACTCTTGAGTATTGGTAATTATCACTAATTTATGTGTTAATGTTTGGGGTTGACCCAAAGGAATTAATTGGACTCTCTCAATTTGGAACTTTTACATAGAATCTGTTAGATTAATGCATCCAAAACGAAGACTGAACTGCTCTTTCTGTAATAAGGAATAGGACAGATCACCATTGATTTATCAGATTTAAGTTTAGATGTGTACAAATGGCCTAGGTCAAAGGCAATTAAGCCATTTCGACATTACATCTGCTTTCACTGGTTCTGTGTCCAACACAGTGCCTTGCGATGCATTTTAGGTATCCATGATTCTTTGGTTATTTGTGTTTTCCCCTATGGAGCTTTTCCTAGTTTCTAGAAAACTGCTTAATTTAGTTTCCAGGACAAATTTTTTTACTTCCAAGTGAATAGAGTCAGTGAAATTTTCTCCTGACTCCCCTGATATTTCTAATTGTTCAAATAATCAAAAAGAGCATGTCACATGTAAAAAATACCTTTGATAGGTAACCTGTAGTATATAAGCAGTCACAAGGCAAATGATAATATAAAAAATAACTTTGAAATATGCTATCCAGTTGTGGTGTTATTTAAATTTTTATGTAAGTTGCAGGTTCTATATAAATACTAAAATATAAAAGCTAATGTGTAATGATTAAACATTTAAGCAGCATATTTTGTTTATTCGTTGGTGTTCTTTTAAAGATGTCCGGTTTTCATATCTTAATCTTCACTTGTTTTAAACAGTAAAAAATGTTTAGTCTGATGCTGGTAAGGTACATAAGTTGTTTCTTCCCCAGAGTGAAGTCACCCTGCTGAGAAATGAAGTGGCACAGCTGAAACAGCTTCTTCTAGCTCATAAAGATTGCCCTGTAACCGCCATGCAGAAGAAATCTGGCTATCATAGTGAGTAATGTTCCATTACCTATAGCCTTAGGCTACATCAGTGAAATACTGCCAGAGTGAACCAAGCTACCATTAAAAAAGTGGGGACTGCAGTTCTGATATTTAATTTTAAATATCAGAAGCTCTGCAAGTTTATTATGGAATGGGGGATATACTTCTTAGAATCTAGAGTTTTTAATTTTCCTACTTCTAGCTTTTTTTCTAGAAATTACTATAAATAAAATGGGTTGGTTAATAATTTAAAGTATAGTGGAAGTACTGATGATATTTTGTGTATATTCTCAGAGTAATACTTTTCTTGGACTGACATAGTGAAACACTACTTCTTTTCTAGCCTCCGTTTAGTAATTTTTTTTGTCTTCACTTAATCTGTAGCAGATCTTATTGTTCCGTATGAGATCCTATTGTTCTTTCTTAGATATCAGCATTGTGCAATTTTATTGTTCTGAATCTTTAGATTGAGTCTTTTAGTCATAAAAATGCTAAAATAGAACAGTATTTAAATTATCTGCTTGTAAGTTTCCTTTTAAATATTTACCTTCAAAATGAGATTCTTCTGTTTTCAGCATTTTAGAAGTTAATTGTCCTTTTCCTTCTTGTAATGTCCTTTTTTGATAAGGTACACAATGTTGGAACCAGCTGTTACTCTTGAATAAATGGCCAATTTTGTCCATCGTACACAAATTTGTAACAAATAACAGAGCTGGGAATGCATTAGACAACATTCATAATATATAACCCACAGCTTTCATTTTTATGATTTAGTGATATTTCAGGATATTTGTAAATGTGAAAATTGTTTCAACCATATGTATCCACTTCGTTTTAATTTGCCAGTGTTAGTAATTCAAAAGAAAGAAACATTTTATATTGGATGCAAACAGTTCCTCAGGTGCTCACGATAAAACTTAATGGCCACCATCTTTACTTGTAGTCATTGTAAGCAGTTTCATCAGAATGGGCAATATTTTTTAATGTAAAAGATTCAGTAGATTTAGCAACTCGCTGTTGCCATGTATATTTAGAACATTGATTTTGTCAGTTTTGAGCAAATCTCAGTCCTTTGATATCTAGTCATTTTGACAGGATTGTGAAACACATTGTGGAGTAAATTGGAACCATATAGAAATATGTTTGAGGTTTGTATTAACAATGATTGCTGCAGGGATGAGGCCATTATGGCTCCCATCTGACTTAACAACATAATTTCCTTTAGAAATTACTGAGTTCAGCATTATGCATACATGATTTTCTTAACAAGAGAGCTCTCTTGAATTTTGATAGTTCAGAAAGAAATATACAAGTGATTCTATAAAATTAGAAGGAAAATTAACTCTTAAATTGCATTCAGTTCAAAATTATCTTCAGTTGTTTTTTTTTTTTTTTTTTTTTTTTTTTGCGGTACGCGGGCCTCTCACTGTTGTGGCCTCTCCCGTTGCGGAGCGCAGGCTCAGCGGCCATGGCTCACGGGCCCAGCCGCTCCGTGGCATGTGGGATCTTCCCGGACCGGGGCACAAACCCGTGTCCCCTGCATCGGCAGGGGGACTCTCAACCACTGCGCCACCAGGGAAGCCCTATCTTCAGTTTTTAAATCTTAGTTAATTTATTGGATAACCCCAACAGTTTTTTATCCCCGTTATCCAGGCAGTATATGCTCAGCAAATGCAAGCCAATTGTTTATTTTAAGCAATAAATATATTTTTAAGTGTATATATGTATGGTTTTATATGCTATATCCTCAAACTGACTGAAAATCTAGATTAATAAGTTTTTAGTGAAGGTATACAAGGTTGTGAAAATGTAAGAAATGAATAAGACATTTTTGGGTTTGGGAACAGTTCCTATCTTATCCTGTCCAGTTATCTAGATAATCAAATTGACTGAGGTAAGTATAGTTCTTGCATAAAATTAGTTCTCTTCAGCTATTGGGAGATAATTGGATTTTGTAGAAATTTCAAAATTTCTATTTTCAAATTTGAAGTCTTTGGGAAAAAATCTGACTTCTCTGTTGTTTAATAGTCAAGGTAAATACAAAAATTGTTTAAGTAAATGTTTAAATCTTGGAGAAAATGTGGAGAAATTCACAAATACCTAACACTATTCATCACATTGTAGCACATAGCAGTTGCTAATAGTGGTGAGCTATAATACTAGTTAACTCAAAACACTATATAGAAAACTAAGGTTTAGTAGAAATTAAGGAATATTACTAAATCTTGCAGGTAGCGGTGACAGTATAAAGTCACGCAGTCATAGGGTCTCTTTTTTAACACTGGGAAGTCCCACATTCTAGGAAACCCCTCAGTCATGGGAAAAGCGTGACAGTTGCTGACCTTAAGGGTCAAAGTAGTATATAAAATGAGAATGAAAATATGAAAACATTTTTAATGTTTGGGTTCCTTGAAGAATAAAACATAAGAGTAATCTTATTGCCATTAATTCATATTCTGTAGATCTCTGGCCGTAATTAACATTGTATTATAGTTGTTTCTGTAATCCTAAGTGGGAAGAAAAGCTTATTGGGCCCTAAATTGTGAGCTTATATTTTCATTAATGAAAATATGTATAAACATTGGTGGAACTTCAGAGAGAGTGAATTGTCAGACAGCTGGTTTCTTTTAAGTAGGGCCAAAAATGACTGTGAGTGCAGTAAGATCTCTTGTATCTTTCTAGAGCTTGTGATTATATTAGTAATTTTTCTCCCCTTACCATCTAGAACTGGACATAGGTGCAGCTGTCACATTATAAAGGTATTTTATACATAAAATTTATAATTACATAATTTATAAGTGAGTACCTGCTTCTTTCTACTGCCTAAAGATTTGTTTTACCGAATTCTGAAAGCCTGGAGGTAGATAAGCACTTGTCCCTTACCACTTAACTTTCATTTTGAGTCATCGCCTCCACAATATATTTATATTTCCGTATACCACTCATCACAAATCAGCCTCTTTATTTCTGAAAGCTGTTATATCCCTAGAACGTAACATTGAGAGAAAGGACATTTTGTTGTCATGTTGAATAGTGGTGAAGTAGAGGGCTTTTTACTGTTCTCTCTAGTTAAACTGTCATTTGCCAGTGTTTTCTCTGAATGCATAACAATTGTATTGGCTTTATAACTGAACTGTAAATATTTTATAACATTCATTATTGCTTGATCAGAACAGTGTCCTTTTTCTGCTTTATATAAAAAAGGATTACTGATTGTGCTTTTTTTTTTTTAACTGCATATTGAGGTCAGATTTTTATCCAGTCATGTAGTTTTGCATTTAAAGCAGATTTATAGAGAGGGTGAGATTCTATCACATTAAAATTCTGTAAGAGCTACTATATTTCAGAAAACCCTCAAAATGAAGAATTTTATTTGAACTAAAGTTGTACTTGCCAGATTCCTCCCCCTCCATCTTCTACATTACAGATCATGGGGTAAGTCCTACTTCATGGGGTCCACAGTCTTTTAATAATTGACTTTCAGAATGAGCACCTGGCCATCAGTAAGCAGGCCAGTATGTATTGTCAGGTTTGAGAGAAAGCCAGCTTATTATCACTTCTAAACACTAAATAAAAATTATTTTAGAGTGTTCAGAAAGAAACAAAGCTAAACAGTACTGTTTAGGGATATATACCTATTTGGTAAAACTTCAAAGAAAAAACAAGGGAATGGTAAAAGAAATACATATCAGAATGGTGATTGCCTTTGGTGAAGAGAGGAGCCTCCAAGAAGCACGAGTGTTACTAGCAATTTTCTCTTTTAAGTTGGGGGCTGGGTTCACAGGTGTTCATGCTATCATTGTGTCTCATAACTTGCATACACTATAATTATTTGTGTGTGTTGTACTTATCAGATTTTTCACTAAATGAAATTATTGGATTCTCTTCCATTAAAATAAGAAAGTTGAAGATTTGTTGTTAAAGCCTAAAAAATGGTAGATATATTTTCATAAATATTTAGAATGCCCTTTCCTGTCAATATCTTTTCAATTACAGTATCCTGAGTTTTATATGGATTTTTATTTGAATCTCAATTCATGCAACTATAACAGCTGGTGGCATTTAGATTCCAAATATTGCTTATTCTCATGTGTATGCATCATTAGAATCAGGTGTTATAATCATCCATTGCTGCCTTAGATGGAAAGTCAGCCAGAATAAAAATAGTTCTGCAGAGGGAATTATTTGAAGATATAATTTGTATGTTAGAATTCATTTTGTTTATGCATATGGTTATAAATTTTTTAATCTTTTAATAAGAATGGCATGTAGACAAACAGACTGGTTTTGTTAAATGTGTTGCTATTTGATTATATCTATAAGAGACCTATCTCCCAAATTCCTACCCAATTTTCTTAACACTATTTAGCAAATAATTCTTCAACTCTCTTTTATGTGGCACTGGGCATTGAGGTGTTTCCATGTGCATGCTTGTGCCTTGTTTAGCCTGTTACAGGCAAAATTGCCTACTTCATGACTTCTAGCCACCTTTCAATTACTCAATTCCAGTCATACCAACTTCTCTGAACTGATTCTGTAAAATGCCATCTAACTTTTTATTCTGTGCATTGACTCAACCTGATAAATTCTTACAACTATTTTAAGAAACTGAGTAGTTTCCTTTTTTCCACTCAGCTGCTGATAAAGATGATAGTTCAGAAGACCTGTCAGTGCCGAGTAGTCCACATACTGAAGCTATACAGCATAGTTCTGTCAGCACATCCAATGGAGTCAGTTCAACTTCCAAGGCAGAAGCTGTAGCCACTTCAGTCCTCACGCAGATGGCGGACCAGAGTACAGAGCCTGCGCTTTCACAGATTGTCATGGCTCCTTCCTCCCAGTCACAGCCCTCAGGAAGTTGATTAAAAACCTCAGTGCAGCAGTTTTAGATACTCATTAGTGACTTCAAAGGGAAATCAAGGAAAGACCAGTTTCCATTTATGCGAAGTCTGTGGTTGTAAATTTTTTTTTTTTACTTGAAATTAAATTTGGCTCTAAAGTTGGTGTAGCAGCAGTTGATGATCAGACTGAACCACAACAGTTTTTAGTCTCTGGAAAAAGACTGATTTTGCTTTTTTTATAAATATTGTTAGATTTATTAATTTTTATGTGCTCAATGTGTAAATTGTATTATAATTCATTGTGGTTTATTTCACTTTTAATTTTGTGGTGTTTTAATAAATGGGGGTGTTACTGAATCTCTCTTCCCACTTCCATTTCTTTTGACCACCTCTTAAGCCTCAACTGTGATGGTAGTATTGTTATATCATTTATACCAAAGTTCTGCATAGTCCCTATTGACTTTGTAGTGTTAACAAGGTCATAAAGCACTAGCAAGAGAAATATAGAAATTTGCTTTTCATCTTTTTGCCTTTTATTTTGCACATTATGCAAAAGGAAGAACATTATCAAACACTTTTTAAGTGAGTGAAACATGGTAAAAGACATACAGTGCTTTTATGCACACTTAAACTAAATGAAGATCAGTAACAGTGTGTTTTCTTTTTTTTTTTAAGATTTTAAGTAGGCATGAATTTTGGAATCCTTTATCATTTCAAAAATGACTGTTTTTTAAGGCTTAAATTCAGTATTTTAAACCCTATGTTTTGAGACTAACAAAATATGAAATTATATAATGTACAATACAGGGTTATCAGATATCTAATAATTTTTTGAAATTAGTTTTTGGTTTTGTTTTATTTTGTTTTGTTTTGCAGATTTCAGGTTTCAAACTGAGAAGTTTATGCATAATCAAGTAAGGTATGGTTGCCAGAAAAGCCTAAAAATTACTACTTAGAAAATTTAAGAGTGTTTACCCCCATTGTCTTGTACTTGCAAGCTAACTTGTACTTATTCTTGTGAAAGCACTGTCATCTTTTAGTAGCAAATTTTGATAATGTTTCTCGTGGGAAAAAAATCAGTATCTATCTTTAGAACAATGTAATTATAATATGGGAAACGAGAGTGAGAGGGGGGGGAGAGAGAGAGAGAGAGAGAGAGAGAGAGTGTGTGTGTGTGTGTGTGTGTGTGTGTGTGTGTGTGTGTGTGTGTGTGTGTGTGTCTTTCAATAGTTTATGCCAGCAATCTTTGCTTGAATGTTTAACGATGCCTTCAGTGTGATGCTGGCCAATAGATGATTGCAATTTAAGATGTCATTACTGTGCAGGCTTGGATAACTAACATTCCATGATGTAGTTTGTTTCTGATGAGATGATTGTAGGTACACTTTTCTCATTATCCAGTCATCTGTGGGATACTGAGTTTTCTAATGTGCCATTATCTATTTTTATTCTGCAGTTATGTTCAAAATACAGTACAATATTTTAAAATAGACAAAATTGTTAAAAAATAAAAATGTAGTAGACATGTGTAAGAAAACTTTGTAAAATAGTTATGAGTCCTCCCCAGTAGCAACTTCTGGCATTCGAGCAGGATTCCATTATGTAAATATCTGTAATGCATTTATAATAAGTTGTGTAGTTCGTTCTGCATCCATACTACACTGTTTGCTAAAGTCTCAGTGCCATCTCCTAATGAGACTGACATTTTAAAAACCGGTATGGAATATCCTTGGTAATTCAAGGAAATATTCCATCTGCCTAAGTTCCAAACTGGGAAACATTCAGATTATACAAATGACATTTCAGGACTTTTAAGTATGAAGATAATAGGAATTTTATTGTTTGGCTTATTAAAAATGATACCA
This sequence comes from Kogia breviceps, assembly GCF_026419965.1. Classification (NCBI taxonomy): domain Eukaryota; kingdom Metazoa; phylum Chordata; class Mammalia; order Artiodactyla; family Physeteridae; genus Kogia; species Kogia breviceps. The sequence continues at coordinate 144,069,160 of NC_081311.1, read as the reverse complement.
TTTTTGGTTGATGATTCTACTTCTAAATTTTTTTTATTTTTAACTGATCTTATAATTTTTCAGTAATCAATTTCTAATCATGATTTTGCCATAGTTATGCTAAGGAGTTGATCTCAAAGGCACAAAATATGAATTCTGCAAGAAGGCTGTTTTTTATTGTAGTTTGGATGGATTAGGAAAAGCCTCCATTTTTTTCCACTCTCCTGGGTCATTCAGTGCATTTTTCTTAAATTTTATTATTTATGCAAGTTAAAAAAGTTCTTTGGTAACAGGAATTCTTGCAACTGTAAAATAAAACTACATAGATGTAAGAAGTCATGTAAACAGTTAATGAGCTTATTACCAAGGTTAGCAAAACTTTCATTGTAAATCAGTCTGTACTCAGCAAATAAAAATCATTATTAGTTGTATAAACACAAATTCCATTTTGACTTTCAGGATGTCACACTACTTCTGTACCTAGCATTTTGAGTCCTTATATTTGCAATGTTACACAAACTGTACTATTTTCTTTTATGTGCAGTTTGCATGAGTAAACCATCAGAGAATAAATTCTATCTTTAAATTATGTTCATAATTTGCTTGTTCTTACCTATCCTTCATAAGGTAACATCACCTGATAATGATGTTTTTCTCCTTCAGGGTGTTTATTGCCTGAGAAGAACCTGATATTCTTTCTATTTCTGTGATAAAATTCATTCCTTCTCAAAGAAGACCTTTCAGCTGCAAGGGTGTTTGGGCCTCTTTCCTCTTCTCTGAATTTACTTTAAGCCTCGTTCATACAAAATGAACCTTTAATCTATGTCTCCAGCACAGAATATTGCCTGAGCCACACATGGATACATCAGCCTTTGGTTTATCTTAGTGACTGCCTGACAAAACATAAACAGAGTATCTTCAATACTGAATGCTAATCTTCCCTCACCCTACCCTCAAACACACTGCTCCCATAATGTTTCATAAATCAGTTGATTACAACTCTATCCTTCCAGTTGCTTAAATCAGAACAACCTTGATTCCTCTCTTTTCTCACAACCTGCATCCAAGACATAGGGAAATACTGTTTGCTTTACCTTCAGGGTAATAGAGAATTCAACCACTCCTGACTATTTCCAGTGCTGTCACCCTGATCTGTGCCCTCATTGTTCCTCACCCAGATCCGTCTCCTTTCTTCCACCCTGCCTACTACAGCCCATCCTCAACACAGCAGCTAGAGTGAAGCTTTTCAAACACGGGTCAGGCTATGGCACTCCTCTGCTCCGAATTCTAGAGTGGCTCCTCATTGCATTCCGAGCTGGAGTCATTACAGTGGCCTTACAAGATGATCTGTTCCCCCATTCTCATCTCTGACCTCATCTATCAATCACGTTGTTTTATTCAGTGAATATTTGAGCACTACTAGGTGTCAGTTTTTGTTCTAGGCACTTGGAATACACCAATAGCCAAAACACAAAAACCCTTGCCCTTGTGAATCTTACATTCTAAGTGGGGAAAGGGGGGGTGCTGGGAAACACAACACAGTAAATAAGTACATCTTACTATGTTAGAAACGATAAGAAGTGCTAAGTAAAGAAACAGACATACCAGTTGTGCTGGAGAACACTGGAGTGACGTTTCAGTCTTCTCTCTCAGATAAAACCAAACTGAAAAGATGTAAAGAATCACATGGCTATTTTTTATTTTAAGGTATACATTTCAGCAAATGTCCTTAATCTAACTTACATGATATTAGATAAAAGATTTCAAGAAGACAAACTGATGTGTTTCTGTAACAAAGTTTGACTAATGATACACTGAAAGACCACATCTGCTTTGACTTATTGCAGAGGACAGGAAAGGTAAACTCTTGTCTATGGCATGTACTTACCGTTAAGTGTAGTTTTGCTAATTCTCCATCTCAAACTATAGAGTTTGATGCTTGACATTAATAATTTATTTGTGAGACTCTAATTATGGGAGAATCCTATTAACTGCTGTTGTACACATGTACAATCACACAGACACACACAAAATACCTAAAGAACACAGTTATCAAAGCAATTAGTTTTAAAATAAAGACATTTAGAAGAAAATTTTAATCTGACATTTCTAAATAGATTACCTTGACCACAAGATAATACTTTTGAAGCAATTAAAATTTTATTACCATTTTATGTCTGATATAATTATGAAAAATCATTTCTTTAAACTATCAATAAATACAAATAAATTTTTTCCGTAATTCTTATACTTTTTTTTTAAAGTGCAGGTCTTTCTGGCTATGTGTAACTGTAGCTTGAGACTTGGGTTTTCATTGACGCAAAGTATTAAGATCCTTCTGTGTGGGAAAAAAAATCACAAAATGTAGAATAAAGATTTTTCTGGAGAAATAAATAGCCCTACCATTTAAGTAAATGGTGAGTTGCCAATTATACATTGCCATAGAAAAAGTACAATCAGTGAAAATGTTTCTAAAACTAAAGGATTTATTAGTTCTGAAATAACCAAGGCCAAGTGACATTGGAAACTACAATAAAAACTATGCATAGTTTCATTCTACTGTAGCAGTCCAAAGCACCAAATTTTAATTGTAAAATTATCAAATATGTCACAGTACTCAAACTAGAAGGATTCTGTTATTCAGCAGTGGGCCAGTGAGTTGTATCTTTTTTCCTCAAATGCACATGCAAATTTTTCCAATGGCTTTATGAGAAGAGGATGTCATTAGTACACTCTTGTCATGGTCACAGTACCTTCCTTGCCTCATTTTGCATTAGATTTTACATTTAAGAAATAATTCATTGAGCTAGAATTTTTTGAACCATGGTTTTATCATGTGTTACCTCAATTATTTGAGAAAGTATTTCTGATTATGAATTTCATTTTTAACTATCAGTTAAGTCAAAGGTAGGTTTACTTTATTCACTTAGTTTTACAGTAGATGTTGCTTTCTATGAAAGTAGACAGGGGAGAATGTTCCCTCAAAAGAGCTCTTTTAAAATTATTTTTGCTTTAATAATTTTTTAAAAGCATGTAAATTAAGAAGAAATGCTGTTTTCTATAACTTGACACAAAGTATTTAATAGCATTTACTTAGCAGAATTTAAGATGACAAGAGTTGTCTATAATGAGTTTCTCATAACTGGGAAGAAATGCATTATGTGATGTTTGAGGAAATGAGAAAATCTGTGAATACCATTATCCTCAAAAATAAACCCTTTTGCACAATACAGTATTAAATGGATAATCAATTTTATTTTTTTCTCAACGACTTTTTTTTAATCTCTGTGTAATTAAACATGTAGCTAAGTTCCTCTATTTGGGGAGGTGTGCTTGTTAAAATTCTTTGTTATAGGGTCTAATAACATCAGTGAAAAATAAAATGAGTTAGATTAATACAACTATCCTAGCATAATTAATTTGAACATTTAAAAATTATTCAACAGATAATTATTGACTTTCCCCAGTTATTAAATTTTTAGAAAAATACTTCCAACATTACATCTTAATTTATTTGGCTCAGCTAATGGTTTCTGAGGTAATTAATTGACTTCCAGCACAGTGAGGCAATCTGCTAAATTATGAACAATCATGTTAATCGCCGATGTTAACATACTGCAAGCAAAGATCTTCCGATCTTTTTCATGACACTGAAGACCAATTCAAATAAAACTGATTGCAGTTCTTTTCTATGGACTAGAGTTTGTGACAAGGTAACACTAGATAACAATTCTGAAAATAAGATTTGCTTCCACTGTCATTTTCATTAATGTGTCCTATTTATCTGTAGAAGCTGTTATAAGTGCCTCAAAAGTAGTTAGCTATTGAAAATATTATTGATCTATAATTTAAGAACTTGCATAAAAGGTATTTGTTGCTGTAACTAGTAGTACATAAAATTATGTATAATTTTAAATTATTTATAATTTAAAAATACTTTAATCTCGTGCTTAAAGTTTTCCCCCAATTTTTAATCAGAATTCTAACATAAAAGAATTAATTTAGGTGTCTCTTGCTGGTGAAAGTACTTAGGAGTATTGGCCCACTAAGTGACAGGCCATGGATGAGAATTTGGTTAGTAAGTACCTAGTAAGCACCTACTTTGTGCTGAGGTGTTGAACTGTAGGGACCACAGTAAAAATTAGAAGACCAGGATCTTACCCTCAAGTAGGATCCATTTGGAAAGACAAAATACTTGGTACACTTGTGACAGGAAATAATCACAATCTACAATTTCTGAAACAGGTTTTATAAGTTCACCAAAGGAGACAAACCACATATTTGAACTTCACCTTAAATTATGAATGAGATTGGGATAGAAAGGAAACAAAGGTAAAGACACAACATTAGATAAATGTATTAATGTTCATTAAGACAGTGGAAAGATGGGAAGAAGAGGGTTAGGAATGAGAAAAATTGCATAGCTAGAATAGGGCTAGATTATACAGGGTCCTAAAAGTTGATTTAGACTAGGAAACGGGAAACTATTGACTTTCACAAGAGGGACATGAGAGTGGCTTTAAAAATGTGCAACAATAGGAAGGCTGGCCCACATGGAAACCAGCCTACAAATTGCATTAATCCAAGCATGAGTTGTAACCAGCACTAAGGAAGGAGAGCCAATTAGGAGCAAAAGGAATAGGTGGAAGGAATGTCTTGCAATAAATAGCTGTAGAATTTATAGACTAGTAAAGGAGAGGATGAAAAGCAAAAAGGTCAGAAGACTCCAGTTTTCAGGCTTGACAGACTGGGGAATGGTGGTTATCACCTGTAAGAACAAGGAAGCTGGGAAAGGAAGCCAGTTTGGGAAGGAAAGATGATCCATATTTTGAAGATAAATGCAAATGTCCAGGAAGCACATAAAAGTGTAATAATAGCCTCTATTGAGTATGTATTATTTACTAAGTTGCCTGCATTTATTTCATTTAATCATCCTCACAACCCTATGATAGTAGTAGCATTGTTTTAGTAAGAAGAAAGAACTGATGAAAGATTTAGAAGTTGGTCATTAAAGTCATGAGACTGAATTATTTGAAAGGAGATGTAATGGGAGACAGGCAGAAAATCATGTCTTGAATCATACCAAATGATTATAATAAAGAAAAGAGGCATAATGGTCAGAAGAGAACCAAGATAGTATGATAATTTCTATAGTGGTCTATAATTTATTAAGTGCTTTTATAGATAGTAACTTATTAGAACCTCTGAATGCTATGAAGATGGCATTATCCCTATTTTAGATAAGGAATCAAACTCAAAAGTTATTTGACCAAAGTCACACAACCAGTAAGTGGCAGCAACATGCACACCCATCTCCTAACCCCAAATGAATGTGTTGTGTACACCACAAACAAGAAAAGCAAAATTTAAAAGAGAAGTGGTTTACATGCAACAAAAATGTCAAGGGGTGTGAAGATTTAAAATGCCACTTAATCTGGCAATATAAAGGTCTTTCATGACCTTTGGGAACATTTTCAGTACAATGATTGAGATAAGTGACAATAAGCTGTATAGGCACTTGGATTTTATTTCTCATCTAGGGATAGGAGGAAAGTCGGGCTCTCTGATTTCTGGAGCTAGACCCCTACATTAAAGTGGGATTATACCCACAAAGAAATACAAAAGGAAGCTTGTTTGTTTTTGCCTAAGTTCTGAGTTAAAAAAAAAAATCTCCCCTGAAAAATGGAACCCTCCTGGGACTTCCATGGTGGTCCAGTGGGTAAGACTCCACGCTCCCAATGCAGGGGGTGCCCAGGTTCTATCCCTTGTCGGGGAAACTAGATCCCGCATGCATGCTGCAACTAAGACGTCCTCATGACACAATTTAAAAAATAAGATCCCGCGTGCCACAACTAAAAGATCCCACATGCCACAACAAAGAGCCCGTGTGTCACAACTAAGACCTGGCGCAGCCTGAATGAATGAATGAATGAATAAGAATATATAAATACACACACACACACACACACACACACACACACATATATATATATATATATATATATATATATATATATATATATATATAAAATGGAACCCTCCTGCCCTGTGCAGTTCAGTTGCAATGTGTTGGGGTTTTTTTATAATTTATTTATCTTTTTATATATGGCTGCATTGGGTCTTCGTTACTGCACATGAGCTTTCTCTAGTTGCAGCAAGCAGGGGCTGGTGGCTTCTCTGTTGCTGAGCATGGCCTCTAGGTGTGCGGGCTTCATTAGTTGTGGCAGGTGGGCTCAGTAGTTGTCGTGCACAGGCTTAGTCACTCTGCAGCATGTGGGATCTTCCCAGACCAGGGCTCGAACCCATGCCCCTTGCATTGGCAGGAGGATTCTTAACCACTGTGCTACCAGAGAAGTCCCTGGTTGCAATGTTTTAATGTGCATTACCCACATGATCTAGGAATCCAAGCTGAAAAATGAATGGGATAGCTTTTGGGCACAAATGCAGAATCTCTACAAGCAAACATTCCCACAATCCAGGTCATACTTAAATGTCACAGGAGAAAAGTTTATCCCACTAAAAATGAGTATATGTTAAAAAAAAAAAAAAAACTATCATAAACCAGGATTAACAAACAACAAACAGGAGGATTAGAGCACCAGGAACTTGAGCTAATAAAACAATCAGAAAAAACATATAAGTATGTTGAAATGATTAACAAAGAAGAGAAGAAGTCAAAACCCTAAGGAAAGAATAAGATACAGTTGGCCCTCCATATTTGCAGTTTCTGCATTTGTGGATACAGAGGCCTGACTATGCTATGACATTTTATTTAAGGGACTTGAGCATCCATGGATTTTGGTATTCAGGGGAGGCCCTAGAACCAATACTGTGGACTGGACTCCAAGGGATGACTGTACTATGAAATATGAACAGGGAGATTTGAAAAATAATCAAGAGAACTTTTACAAGTGAAAAATACACACATTGAAATTGAAAGGTCAATTAATATGTTAATTGTAGACTAGAACCATAGAGAATAGTAAACTCACATTAGACCTGAAGAAATTACACAATGTAGGAAGGAGAGACAAGGAAATATAAGAGAAAAATTAAGAGACAGTAGAATAAGAAGCTCCTACATGTGTTTAACAGGAATTCCAGAAGGAAGGACTTTTTAAAATGCGAGAGATTGTATTAAAAAATAATGATTGAAAACTATCTAAATGAAAAACATGAATTCTCAGATTCAAGAAACAGTTTACATAAAACTAAATCTCTACCTGAACACATCATGTGAATACTTTAGAACTTCAAAGACAGAGAAAATCTCAAAAGCAGAGAAAAGATACTATTATACAAAGGACTAAGAACCCTCCATTCCCCACTCCCCCCCAAAAAAAACCCCAAACAATGCTAAAGAAATATTGATAATTGTTAATCCTGCATTATTTTCTCTACTTAGTGTTTTTTGAAAATTTCCCCCGAAAGAGTCTATGTTAAAAACCTTTAAAATCACTCAGGGAAAAAAGACAGTCAGCCCAGATTTCTATTATTTAACTGTTGTTTAACAGTGAGACAAAGACAAGAGATTAAAAACCTGACATGTCACGGGACTTCCCAGGTGGTCCAGTGGTAAAGAATACGGCTTACAATGCAGAGGATGCAGGTTAATCCCTGGTCAGGGAACTAAGATCCCACATGCCGCAGCGCACCTAAGCCCAAGCGCCACAACTACTGAGCTCATGCATCTCAACTAGATAGCCTGCATACCACAAACTGCAGAGCCCATGCGCTCTGGAACCTGCGTGCCACAGCTAGAGAAAACCCGCACGCCACAACTAGAGAGAAGCCCGTGTGCCACAACAAAAGATCCAGTGTGCTGCAACTAAGACCCGGTGCAGCCAAAAATTTTAAAGATAAATAATAAACCTTAAAAAATAAAATAAAAACCTGACATGTCAAAACATGTACAGAGGGAATTTCATAAATAGGAAAGGAAGAAAGGCTGAAAATGAGGTAAGTAACTCAAAACGTTATAAGAACAATAACAAAAACCAAAAGATAATAGAAAGATTAGAAAAAGGAAAATACAAGTAGAAATTAATATTTTAAAAGGACAGGAGAGAGGAGCAATAACACCCCAAATTTGGTTTTGAGGAAGGAAGGGAGGGAGGAAGAGAGGGAGAGAGGAACAGACAAGCTCCTGAGGGACAAATGATTTAAAAATTAAAAAGAAGGGATATGGTCAGCATGATTTTCTGTATATAATGTTATATTTCAATAAAGTTTTAAAATTATAACCAAAAAAGCACAAATAAACAGGAAGGGGGATTAAATTCAAGTCATAAAACATAGTAGAATACCAACGTTACAGTACTAACTTAAAACTTGATAAAAAGAATTTTTTAGAAAATGTAACATCAAAATTCACAAATATGTGGAGATTAAACAACACGCTACAGAACAAATAGCGGGTCAAAGAAGAAATCTAAAGGAAATGAACAAACAACAACAACAAAAAAACCTTGAGACAAAATGGAAATACAGCATACCAAAATTTATGAGATACAGCAGAAGCAGTTCTAAGAAGGAAGATCACAGTGATAAATGCCTACATCAAGAACAAGAAAAATCTCAAACAACCTAACTTTATACCTCAAGGAACTAGAAAAAAAAAGAAGCCCAACATTAGTAGAAGAAAGAAAATAACAGATCAGAGCAAAATACATACTAAAAATAAAATAAATCAGTGAAAGAAAGAGCTGGCTCTCTGAAAAGATAAACAAAATTGAAAAACCTTTAACTAGACTCGCCAAGGAAAAAGAGAGGACCCAAAATCAGAAATGAAAGAGGATATGTTAATACTGATACCACAGTAATACAAAGGATCATAAGAGACTATATGAACAATTATATGCCAAAAATTTCACAATCTATAAAGAATGGATACATTCCTAGAAACATAACAACCTACCAAGACTGAATCATGAAGAAACATAAAATCTGAAGAGACTGATTACTAGTAAGGAGATTGAATCAGTAATCAAAAACCTCCTAACAAACAAAAATTTATGACCAGATGGCTTCACTGGTAGATTCAACCAACTATTTAAAGAAGAATTAATACCAATCTTTCTCAAACTCTTCCAAAAAATAGAGGAGGAGGGACTACTTCCAAACTCATTTTACAAGGCCAACATTACCCTGATACCAAAACCAGACAAAGACGCCACAAGAAAAAAAAAAAAATTACAGTCCAATATCCCTGATGAGTGCAGCTGAAAAATTCCTCAGCAAAATACTAGCAAACTGAATTCAGCAATACATTAAAAGGATCATATATCTTGATCAAGTGAGACTTATTCCAGGGATGCATGGATGGTTCAACATCTGCAAATCAATGAATATATTATGCCACATTAACAAAATGGTGGATAAAAAGCATATGATTATCTCAATAGCTGCAGAAAAATACGTTTAACAAAATTCAACATCCATTTATAATTGAAATTGTCAACAAAGGTAGGTATAGAAGGAACATACCTCAACATAATAAAGGCCATATATGATAAGCCCACAGCTAACATCATATTCAATGGTGAAAAGCTGAAAGCTTTTCCTCTAAGATCAGGAACAAAACAATGATGCCCACTCTTGCCACTTTTATTCAATATAGTATTGGAAGTCCTAGCCAGAGCAATTAGGCCAGAAAAAGAAATAAAAGGCCTCCAAATTGGAAAGGAAAAAGTAATCTGTCACTATTTGCAGATAGCATGATATTATATGTAGAAAACCCTGAATATTATATATAGAAAACCCTGATATATATATAGAAAACCACTAAAAAACTGTTAGAATAAATGAACTCAGTAAAGTTGCAGGATACAAAACCAATATACAAAAATCTGTTGCATTTCTGTATACTAATTATATACTATCAGAAAGAGAATTTAAGAAAACAATTCCACTTACAGTTGCATCAAAAAGAATAAAATACCTAGAAATAAACTTAACCAAGGAGGTGAAAGACTTGTATACTGGAAACTATAAGACACTTATGAAAGAAATTGAAGATACAAATAAATGGAAAGAAATTTCATGCTCATGAATTAGAAAACTTAATGTTAAAATGTACGTACTACCCAAAGAAATCTACAGAGTCATTGCAATTCCAATCAAAATTCCAATGGCATTTTTCACAGAAATGGAACAAACAATCCTAAAATTTGTATAGAACAACAAAAGGCACCAGATAGCCAAGGCACTCTTGAGAAACAAGAACAAAGCTGGAGGCCATCACAATCCCTGATTTCAAACTACAGTTGACTCTTGAACAACACGAACTTGAACTTAGTGGGTCCACTTATACATGGATTTTTTTCAGTAGTAAAAACTGTGGTACGAAATGATCTGCAGTTGGTTTTATCCACAGGTGCAGAACTGTGGACATGAGGGACCCTGGATACATACGGCCAACTGTAAGTTATATGTGAATTTTCGACTGCACACAGGGTCACTGCCCCTAACCCCAGTTTGATCAAGGGTCAACCGTATACTACAAAGCTACAGTAATCAAAAGAGCATGGTATTGGCATAAAAATAGACATATAGATCAATGGAACAAAATAAGGAACCCAGAAATAGACTCATACATATGTGATCAATTAATTTACAACAAAGGAGTCAAGAACATATAATGGAGGGGGAGGAGTCAAGATGGCAGAGTAGGAGGACGTGGAGTTCACCTCTCCCCACAAATACATCAAGAATACATCTACAATGATTTCCCTGATGGTGCAGTGGTTAAAAATCGCCTGAAAATGTAGGGGACATGGGTTCAAGCCCTGGTCCAGGAAGATCCCACATGCCATGAAGCAACTAAGCCCATGCGCCACAACTACTGAGCCTGCACTCTAGAGCCCACGAGCCACAACTACTGAGCCTGTTTGCCACAACTACGAAGCTGTGAGTCTAGAGCCCATGCTCCACAACAAGAGAAGCCATCACAATGAGAAGCCCATGCATCGCAACGAAGAGTAGTCCGCAACCAGAGAAAGCCTGCGCACGGCAACGAAGATCCAATGCAGCCACAAATAAATAAATAAATCTTAAAAAGAATACATCTACAAATGGAACAATTCTCACAGAGCACCTGCTTAACAATAGCATAGTACCTCAGACACCTAAAAGGACAAGAAAGATTGCCACATAACTGGGTAGGATGAAAGAAAGGAAAAAAAAGACAGGAGGAAGCAGGATGGGACCTTTGCCCCTGGGGGTAGGGAGATGAAGGACAGGAGAGGATCCTGCATCCAGGGAAGCCCCCTTACCAGCAGGGAGATCAGCTGGGACAGAAGGGAAGCTTCGGGAGCTCAGAGGAGAGCACAGCAACAAGTCTGTGGCAGGCAGCACAGAGCGACACCTACACAGATAGTTCGTGCCACAGCCCTGCATGCCCCAGCCTGAGACGTGTGTCCGCAGGTGTGCATGGGGACTGGGGGCTGGAACATGAGGTTTGGAGAGTAGACCTGGGAAAAGCACTGCTGTTGGCTGTGAGAAGACAGCCTGAAGGGACGGGAATGAGGAGCTCCGCAACCAGAAATGTTCGTTGAAGAAGCACGGGGCGCCATAGAAGTGAAGCGCCATTGTTGAGTGACACGTGAAAAGTGGGGCTGCCATTGCAGCCTCTTTCCCCACACGCTGTCCCCTGCCTCTGCAGGCCCTATGAGGGGCTCCCACCAGAGAGGGTTCACGTGCCCTAGTAGGTCACCACATCTGCCCCCTCCTGCTTGGGCAGGCTCATGTGCTCTGGGACAGCATCAGGAGCAGATGCCAGTGGGTGGCCCACATGCACATGGAGGCTAAACAATATGTTACTAAACAACCAATGGATCACTGAAGAAATCAAAGAGGAAATCAAAAAATACCTAGAGAGAAATAACAATGAAAACATGACTATGAGATGCAGCAAAAGCAGTTCTAAGAAGGAAGTTATAGCAGTACACTCTTATCTCAGGAAACAAGAAAAACCTCAAATAAACAACCTAACCTTACACCTAAAGCAGCTAGAGAAAGAACAAACAAAACCCAAAGTTAGGAGAAGGAAAAAGAATCATAAAGATCAGAGCAGAAATAAATGATATAGAGATGAAGAAAACAATAGAAAAGACCAATGAAACTAAAAGCTGGTTCTTTGAAAAGATAAACAAATTTGAAGAACCTTTAGCCAGACTCATCAAGAAAAAGGGGAAAGGGCTCAAATCAATAAAATCAGAACCGAAAAAGAAGTTACAAGTGACACCACAGAAATACAAAGGATCATAGACTACTACAAGCAACTATACACCAATAAACTGCACAATGTAGAAGAATGGACAGATTCTTAGAAAGGTACAACCTTCTATGACTGAACCAGGAAGAAACAGAAAATATGAACAGACCAATCACAAGTATTAAAATTGAAACTGTGATTTTAAAACTTCCAACAAACAACAGTTCAGGACCAGATGGCTTCACAGGCAAATTATATCAAACATTTTGAGAAGAGTTAACACCTATCCTCTGAAACTATTCCAAAAAATTACATAGGAACGAACACTCCCAAGCTTATTCTACAAGGCCACCATCACCCCGATACCAAAACCAGACAAAGATACCACAAAAAAAGAAAATTACAGGTCCATATCACTGATGAACATAAACGCAAAAATCCTCAACAAAATGCTAGCAAACCAAATCCAACAGCACATTAAAAGGATCATCCACTATGATCCAGTGGGATTTATGCCAGGGATGCAAGGATTCTTCAATATCTGCAAATCAATAAATGTGCTACACGACATTAACAAACTGAAGAGTAAAAACCACATGATCATCTCAATAGATGCATGGACTTCCCTGGTGGCACAGTGGTTAAAAGTCCGCCTGCCAATGCAGGGGACACGGGTTCAAGCCCTGGTCCAGGAAGATCCCATATGCCACAGAGCAACTAAGCCGTGCACCACAACTACTGAGCCTGTGCTCTAGAGCCTGCGAGCCACAACTACTGAAGCCTGAAAGCCACAACTACTGAAGCCCACGCACCTAGAGCTCAACATGCTCACATGCTCAACAACAAGAGAAGCCACTGCAATGAGAAGCCCGTGCACTGCAACAAAGAGTAGCCCCCACTCACCACAACTAGAGAAAGCCCACACCCAGCAATGAAGACCCAATGCATCCAAAAATAAAATAAATAAATAAATTTATTTTTAAAAAAAACAAAACAGTATGGTGCTGGCACAAAAACAGAAATATAGCTCAATGGAACAAGATAGAAAGTCCAGAGATAAACCACGCACCTATGGCCACCTAATCTATGACAAAGGAGGCAAAAATATATGATGGAGAAAAGACAGTCTCTTCAATAAGTGGTGCTGGGAAAACTGGACAGCTACATGTAAACAAATGAAATTAGAATACTCCCTAACACTATACACACACAAAAAAAACTCAAAACAGATTAAAGACCTAAATGTAAGGCTGGATACTATAAAACTCTTAGAAGAGGGGCTTCCCTGGTGGCTCAGTGGTTGAGAATCCGCCTGCCGATGCAGGGGACACGGGTTCGTGCCCCGGTCCAGGAAGATCCCACATGAAGTGGAGCGGCTGGGCCTGTGAGCCATGGCCGCTGAGCCTGCATGTCCGGAGCCTGTGCTCTGCAAAGGGAGAGGCCACAACAGTGAGAGGCCCGCGTCCCGCAAAAAAAAAAAACAAAAAAAAACAAAACCTCTTAGAGGAAAACATAGGCAGAACATTCCTTTTTTTTTTTTTTTTTTTTTTGTGATACGTGGGCCTCTCACTGTTGTGGCCTCTCCCGTTGCGGAGCACAGGCTCCGGACACACAGGCTCAGCAGCTATGGCTCACAGGCCTAGCCATTACGCAGCATGTGGGATCCTCCCGGACCGGGGCACGAACCCGTGTCCCCTGCATCGGCAGGTGGACTCTCAACCACTGTGCCACCAGGGAAGCCCCCAGAACATTCTTTGACATAAATCGCAGCAAGATCTTTTTCAATCCACCCCCTAGAGTAATGAAAATATAAACAAATGGGACCTAATTAAACTTAAAAGCTCTTGCACAGCAAAGGAAACCATAAACAAAATGAAAAGACAACCCTCAGAATGGGAGAAAATATTTGCAAATGAAGCAACTGACAAGGGATTAATCTCCAAAATATACTAACAGCTCATGCAGCTTAATATCAAAAAAATAAACAACCCAATCAAAAAATGGGCAGAAGATCTAAATAGACATTTTTCCAAAGAAGACATACAGATGGTTAAAAAGCACATGAAAAGATGCTCAACATGACTAATTATTAGAGCAATGCAAATCAAGACTAGAATGAGGTATCACCTCACACCAGTCAGAATGGGCATCATCAAAAAATCTACAAACAGTAAATGCTGGAGAGGGTGTGGAGAAATGAGAACCCTCCTACACTGTTGGTGGGAATGCAAACTGGTACAGCCAGTATGGAGAACAGTATGGAGGTTCCTTAAAAAACTGAAAATAGAGCTACCATATGATCCAGCAATCCCACTCCTGGGCATATATTCAGAAAAAAACCATAATCTGAAAAAATACATGCACCCCAATGTTCATTGCAGCACTATTCACAATAGCGAGAACATGGAAGCAGCCTAAATGTCCATCAACAAAGGAATGGATAAAGAAGATGTGGTACATATATACAATGGAGTATTACTCAGCCATAAAAAAGAACAGAATAATGCATTTGCAGCAACATGGATGGACCCAGAGATTCTCATACTGCGTGAAGTAAATCAGACAGAGAAAGACAAATATCATACATCACTTATATGTAGAATCTAAAAAAAAGCCTACAAATGAACTTATCTACACAAAATAGAGTTACAGATGTAGAAAATAAACTTATGGTTACCAGGGAGTAAAGTGGGGAGGGATAAATTGGAAGATTGCGATTGACACATACACACTACTATATATAAAATAGATAACAAATAAGGACCTACTGTATAGCACAGGGAACTCTACTCAATACTCTGTAATAGCCTATATGGGAAAAGAGTCTAAAAGAGAGTGGATATATGTATTTATATAACAGATTCAGTTTGCTGTACATTTGAAACTAACACAACATTGTAAATGAATTATACTCCAATAAAATTTTAAAGAAAGAAAAACTACAATGAGGTATCTCCTCACACCGGTCAAAATGGCCATCATCAAAAAATATATACACAATAAATGCTGGGGAAAGTGTGGAGAAGAGGGAAACCTCCAACACTGTTGGTGGGAATGTAAATTGATACAGCCACTATGGAGAACAGTACGGAGGTTCCTTAAAAATACTAAAAATAGAGCTACCATATGATCCAGCAATCCCACTCCTGGGCATATATCTGGAGAAAACCATAATTCGAAAAGATACATCCACCCCTATGTTCATTGCAGCACTGTTTACAAAAGAGAGGACATGGAAGCAACCTAAATGTCCATCAACAGAGGAGTAGATAAAGAAGATGTGGTACATATATACAATGGAACTTACTTAGCCATAAAAAAGAATGAAATAATGCCAATTGTAACAACATGGATGGACCTATAGATTATCATACTAAGTCAGACAGAGAAAGACAAATAATATGGTATCGCTTAGATGTGGAATCTAAATTAATGGTACAAATGAACTTATTTACAAAACAGAAATAGAGTCACAGATGTAGAAAACAAACATGATTACCAAAAAGGAAGGGAGGGGGGGAGGGATAAATTAGGAGATTGGGATTAACTGTAAATAAAATAGATAAGGACCTACTGTATAGCACAGGGAACTCTACTCAATATTCTGTAATAACCTATATGGGGAAAAGGATCTAAAACAGAACAGATACATGCACGTGTATAACTGATTCACTTTACTGTACACCTGAAACTAACACAACATTGTAAATCAACTATATGCCAATAAAAATTTTTTTAAAAAAGAACATATAATGGAGAAAGGATAGTCTCTTCAATAAACAGTATTGGAAAACTAGATAGCCACATGCGAAAGAATGAAACTGGACCACCATCTTATACCATACACAAAAATTAACTCAAAATGGATTAAAGACTTGAACATAAGACCTGAAACCATAAAACTCCTAGAAGAAAACATAGGTGGTAAACTATTTGAAATTGGTCTTGCCAACAATTTTTTGAATTTGATACCAAAAGTAAAGGCAACAAAAGCAAAAATAAACAAGTGAGACTACATCAAACTACAAAGGTTCTGCACAACAAAATGAAAAGGCAACATACCAAGTGGGAGAAGATATCTGCAAATCATATATCTGATAGGAGATTAATATTCAAACTATATAAAGAACTCATACAATTCAACAGCAAAAAAACAAGCAAACAAATTCAATTGAAAAATTTCATACAGAGGAAAATGATAAGAATCACAGCAGACTTCTTGTCCCCAACTAAGCAAGCCTCCTTAGTGTCTCCTTAACCTGCTGCAGAGAAAACTGATGAATCTAGATTTCTATATTCAACGAAAATATTTTTCAAAGTTGGAGGAAAAATAAAGGCTTTTTTAGACAAGCAAGTACTGAGAGAATTTATTAACTTCAGAATTGCACTGCAAGAAATGTCAAAGGAAGTCCTTCAAGAAGAAGAAATATGATGACAGACAGAAACCTGTATTGACAAAAAGAAACAAAGTTTTCCAGAAATGGTTAAAATGAAGGTAAATATAAAAGACATTTTTTCTTATGTCTAATCACTCTAAAGGATCATTGACTGTCTAAAGCAAAAATAATAGCAATGTATTATAGGTTTATAGCATATGCAAAAATAATATATATGACTGCAACAGCACAAAAGATGGAAGGAGAAATTGAAATAATATGTTGTAAGGTTCTTATACTGTATATGAAGTAGGATGAGACTGTTTAAAGATACAGTGTGATTACGTAAAGACAAATGTTGTAAATCCTAGGGCAACTACTAAAAAAAATGTGTAAAATCCTCTTTAAATAACTTCTATAAATATAAATTAATAGGAAAAAACAAATGTTACAACAAAAAGTAGACAAGGACAAAAAAAGACAAACAAAAGGAAATCCAAACAGCAAACAAATACAGTATGTTTTAAAAGAGTCAACCCAGTAATAACCAGGGAAATGTAAATAAAAACAATGATATAAAAATTTCTCATCAGATTGGAAAAATAAATCAGATGTGACCAAGTATTGAGGGAGCATATGAGAACACTGGAACCCCCACACGTTGCTGGTGGAAGCATAATTGGTACCATGACTTTGAAGAGCAATTTGATAACACTTTATAAAGCTGACATCCTACTGCTCAGCAATTTCACTTCTCTTGTATAATTTTCTATAACTGTTTCATAATGTAAAATAAAATATTATATAAAAACATAATTTTACTAAAATTGCACTGAATTTTTTGGAGTAGCTCACTGCCAGTTTTTCTCATAACACCTGCTTTTTAAAACACCATGATCAAATTCCAGTCCCTGTGTGTTACTTCTCTTGAGACTATTCAGAATCTTAAATATAGGCAAATATTTACACCAAGAGCAGATTTAGTTGACCAGTATTTGAAACAAGTAGCCAGTGATTTATACCCTAAAATGCCACTGCTGACCAGTTTTTCGCATATCCATTATGTTTCCGAGATTCTAGGTCATACATTTGCGTGAAATACTCTTTTGGATAGAGAAAAGATAATGATATACTCCTTCAAGACAAACCAAAATGGACCCAATTTAAGCAATTCATCTTCAATATATACCAGAACCTCTTTCTGAAACTAAAAGCACAAATATTGTATCTTCCCAAACAGAAAGTCTCTTAAGAAAATTGTATTTAGAAGAAAAGTCATAGTTAAGAATTTTTTAAAATTTTTTTAAGATCTTACCATCAGATGTATCTGACGGTAAATTAGTGTATTATATTTATGTTCTACTTGATGAATAGCAAGCAGAGTCCACTAAGAAATTCACTACAAAAATATTGTATGGAACCTACTGAATGTTATGCAAACATTAAGATCATGATATATATGGTAATTACAACAATGTAAAGAGATGCGTAGGATAAGATGAAATTTTTTTTTTTTTTTCGGTACGCGGGCCTCTCACTGTTGTGGCCTCTCCCGTTGCGGAGCGCAGGCTCGGGATGCGCAGGATCGGCGGCTATTGCTCACGGGCCCAGCCGCTCCGCGGCATGTGGGATCTTCCCGGACCGGGGCACGAACCCGTGCCCCCTGCATCAGCAGGCGGACTCTCAACCACTGCGCCACCAGGGAAGGCCAAATAAATATATTTTAAAGAATAACAAATAAAATTAATGCTTCTGCTTCCTCAATGATTTAATTCAACATTTTTGGAACTTTGGAATTTATTTTTTGGATGTTTGCTGTTGTTTGGGAGAACTTCAGGATGGCAGACAGAGCTAATGTGCACTGCAACCCTACCTCCTCCAAACACATAAAAATGCTATATATAATATTTGAAATATTTTAATATATAGCTGAGGTATGAAGCAAGAGGAGTGCCATAAATAAAGACGCCCACAGCAGAGTTGGATTTGAACTTAGATTTCCTTGGCAGTGAGAGGCTGCCCTGGGCTTCTATTATAAAGCCAGAGCCAGGAAAGCATAACCCCAGTAAAACTCATCCCTGGCAGAACTGATTTTACATCTTTCCAGCAATATCTCTACACTATGGAGATAGAGCACAATTTTCAATGGGAGGTGGCCATCTCTACAGCAGTCCACCCCTTTGGCTACCAGATATTGGGCACACTCTCCTTCCCACACTGAACATGCTGTCATCTCCCAAAGGAAGAAAAACCAAAGTCCCATCAAGTTACTGCATCCAGTTCAAAGTCCAGGGCTGATGAGGCACAGACCTCTTTAGATCTGGATGTGCCTCTGTGGGACCTCACAACACATGAACTAATGGACATGCTATCTTCCCTCAGACCCCTAACACTCCCACTGTACCACTGCAGATCAAGGAGAAGATAACTAGGACAGAAACTTCCCTCCAGAAGAAGGCCTGATGGAGGACACACAGCAATCATTGGTCTGTAGCAATTATGAAATCTGATGGGACAGGCATTATGAGGATTCTCTTTTCTGGCAGTTGGGGAATTTCCTTGATTTGACCTGATTCCACTTGTTGATGAATATCTCGATTCTTTGTGGCCCCTGGATCACCTTTCTGGAGGTTCTTCCATGTCCATTATCCTCCTTGGCCACATTGTGGTGTGTGTTAGAGATTATGTCCTCCTTGGGAGCCTCAAGATTTCCCAGCCTACTTCCTGCCTATGAAAGTTTGGGGGCCAGAGATTGTTTCAACCTGTTAAAAGCATTTTAGTCTAGGCTCACAGAGTCTTCTGCAATATAACTTTCTCAAAATCTCAATTGGGGCTTCCCTGGTGGCGCAGTGGTTGAGAATCCGCCTGCCGATGCAGGAGACACGGGTTCGTGCCCTGGTCCGGGAAGATCCCACATGCCGCGGAGCAACTAAGCCCGTGAGCCATGGCCGCTAGGCCTGCGTGTCCGGAGCCTGTGCTCCACAACGGGAGAGGCCACAGCAGTGAGAGGCCCGCATACCACAAAAAAAAAAAAAAAAAAAAAAAAAAAAAAAAAAAAATCTCAATTGGCTTATGATCTATTTGCTTCTTTAGTGTCATGAGCCAACAGGCACACTCAACTTTCATTCCTATTCATATCTTTCCAAAGACATCAAGTCTAGTTTACTATATTAATGTCTCATCCCCAGACCTCTCTCTCTCCCTAATCACTGTCAGTTTGAAGCCATCAGACTTAAATGAGAAGACTCAATCCTTTATTGCTGGGTTTATTACTGATTGGCCTTTGCTATTCAAACCTTTTCTTAATGTCTCTTACTCTTTAAAGTTTAGGAGCAGGTGGCTTCTCCAACTCTGCCACTCTAGTCCCCCCAGACCTAGACAGGAGGAGCTACTGCCCTTAGCTCCATATTTTAGAGAGTCTCTGTGTCACTCAAGATCTGATACTCAGCCCTGGCACAACACAAACAGCTGCTCTCCTATCTTACACCATTCAGGCCCCAGGAATACACTTCTCTATATCTCTTTCATATGTCATCAAAACAAAATAACTAGGGAACTCCAGTGGTTAGGACTCCACATTTTCACTGCCGAGGGCCTGGGTTCAATTCCTGGCCAGGGAACTAAGATCCCGCAGCTATGCAGCACAGCCAAAACAAACCAACAAAAAAACAAAGTAACTACATTGGAGTGTAATGTACCTTCATAGCCCACGGGCTGTCACTGCTGATGTCAGAGATGAAAGCTAATTTGTAGTGGATGGAATACTGGAGTAATTGAAGTGAAAGAAAAAAGACTAACTTGTCAAATCTGTTCTCTCAACATGAATGCAGTAGATTCTTGCACAACACAGTATCATTTCCCAGTAATGTCAAATGCCCATTTTCTTTTCCTGTTCCAATTTGTAGTATTGTCAAAAGTTGCACATACTGTCAGAGAAACATTTTGCAATATTAATAATTCATATTACTCTTGAATTTGTAAATATAAGGTCTAGATGCATGCACATAAAGTGATACCAATATCCTTTATATTGGCAACTAGATGGACACTGAACACTAAAATCACAATAAAAGTTATAAAGTATCAATAATATTAAAGTTTTGAAATGTTAAATTTATGCTTACTTAATTTTGATGTATAAGTGATATTCATTCATTATAATTTTACCTTTTCATAGGTAATTTTACTATTATTTTTTGTGGTTTTTTTTTTTAAGATATTGGGGATAGGAGTTTATTAATTAATTTATTTTTGCTGTGTTGGGTCTTCGTTTCTGTGCAAGGGCTTTCTCTAGTTGTGGCAAGTGGGGGCCACTCTTCATCGCGGTGCGCGGGCCTCTCACTCTTGCGGCCTTTCTTGTTGCAGAGCACAGGCTCCAGACACTCAGGCTCAGTAGTTGTGCCTCACAGGCCTAGTTGCTCCGCTGAATATGGGATCCTCCCAGACCAGGGCTCAAACCCGTGTCCCCTGCATTAGCAGGCAGATTCTCAACCACTGTGCCACCAGGGAAGCCCACTATTATGTTTTTTGAAAATAAAATAATTTTAATTTTTGAATTTGCATCTATAAAATTTTCCATTTTGATAAAATTCTATTTAAATTTTGTATACTTTGAATAATTACTTTGCTTTTAACACTTAATATCACTAATCTCAAGAGAACAGAAATAATATAAATTCTTATATTCACATAATAGTGATTTCATTAAAATAAAATTATATCAAATGTCATAAATTATGTTTCTTAATTTTCTTACTCATGTAAATATTATTGACCTACCAAAGACCACCTAAAATATGTGCAGTAATTATTAATATAGTCATCTGTGATATTTTGTTGATTCTCAGTCATAAAAATAGCTTTACATTATTTTTAATTTTTTTGTTATGGAAATATATTTGTCAAGGCAGGAGGATAGAACAGATTTTATTTAATATTTTATCTCAGTTTATAAATTTCAAATATCTAGAGAACTGTATATACACCTCCTTTGTGCTCTGGCTCCAGACCTCAGAAATGTTATGGGCAGGCCTACCCACAAGACCTCAAATTTCAGATGCTTTTTATTCCCTTTCATTTGTGTGTGCAAACTGGACAATTCTTTTCATCTTATACATTGCTTATCACCATGCCAAAGTGGGGAGGTGGGGGGAGAGAACTCTTGAGGGTCTCAAGCCAGCAATTCCAGATATCACAAATGTCATTTCTACTCACAACCAAGAACTAGTCACCTAGCTTAACCCAGACACAAGGAGGCCAGAGCTGGGGAACTGGAAAGATTTGGTCAACACAACTGATGTGTTATTTTCCCATTTTACAGATGAGGCAATGAACGTTTAAGAAACTAAGGTCACATGGTTACAAAAGCAACAGCGTCAGAATTTAAACACAGGCAGTTTAGGTCGTAAGCCTGTTCTCTTAAACACTACATGAATCTCCTAGGAATCTTGGGTACTGCTCTGGACATGCACAAGATGTGAAATCAGGGTTCAAGTTGATCTCAAGGACACAAGAAACCCTAGCTGATATCTAAGAGTAATTTTTACAGTGTTCTCACCCTAGAACTGCACACCCAGCCAAATCATCTTTTATAGGTGTTAGTGCCAACATTACCAAGAAGATAAACATCCAAGAGCTCTGGAGGTTCATTCCCTCACCTCTCTCAGTAGCTTAACAAGAAGTCCATTCAAATGGTAATCACATCTACAAAATTCCTTCACAGCAGCAACACCTAGACTGGTGTTTGACCAAACAACTGGGCACCATAGCCTAGCCAAATTTACCATAAAAAACTCACCATCACATTGGTTCAAGATGGCGGAGTAGAAGGACGCACGCTCACTCCCTCCTATGAGAGCACTGGAATCACAACTAACTGCAGAACAATCATTGGCAGGAAGACACTGGAACTCACCAAAAAAGATACCCCACATCCAAAGACAAAGGAGAAGCCACAACGAGACGGTAGGAGGGGTGCAATCACAATAAAATCAAATCCCGTAACTGCTGGATGGGTGACTCACAAACTGGAGAACACTTATACCACAGAAGTCCACCCACTGGAGTGAAGGTTCTGAGCCCCATGTCAGGCTTCACAACCTGGGGGTCTGGCAACAGGAGGAGGAATTCCTAGAGAATCAGACTTTGAGGCTAGCGGGATTTGATTGCAGGACTTTGACAGGACTGGGGGAAACAGAGACTCCACTCTTGGAGGGTACACACAAAGTAGTGTGTGCATCAGGACCCAGGGGAAGGAGCAGTGACCTCACAGGAGACTGAACCAGACCTACCTGCTAGTGTTGCAGAGGCCACCTGCAGAGGCGGGGGAGTGGCTGTGTCTCACTGTGAGGACAAGGACACTGGCAGCAGAAGTTCCAGGAAATACTCCTTGGCGTGAGCCCTCCCAGAGTCCGCCATTAGCCCCACCAAAGAGCCCAGATAGGTTCCAGTGTTGAGTCGCCTCAGGCCAAACAACCAACAGGGAGGGAACCCAGCCCCACTCATCAGCAGACAAGCAGATTAAAGTTTTACTGAGCTCTGCCCACCAGAACAACAGCCAGCTCTACCCACCACCAGTCCCTCCCTTCAGGAAAATTGCACAAGCCTCTTAGATAGCCTCATCCACCACAGGGCAGACAGCAGAAGCAAGAAGAACTACAATCTTTCAGCCTGTGGAACAAAAACCACATTCACAGAAAGACAGACAAGATGAAAAGGCAGAGGGCTATGTACCAGATGAAGGAACAAGATAAAACCCCAGAAAAACAACTAAATGAAGTGGAGATAGGCAACCTTCCAGAAAAAGAAATCAGAATAATGACAGTGAAGATGATCCAGGACCTTGGAAAAAGAATGGAGGCAAAGATCGAAAAGGTGCAAAAAATGTTTAACAAACACCTAGAAGAATTAAAGAACAAGCAAACAGAGATGAACAATACAATAACTGAAATGAAAACTACACTAGAAGGAATCAATAGCAGAATAATGGAAGCAGAAGAAGGGATAAGTGACCTGGAAGACAGAATGGTGGAATTCACTGCTGTGGAACAGAATAAAGAAAAAAGAATGAAAAGAAATGAAGACAGCCTAAGAGACCTCTGGGACAACATTAAACACACCAACATTCACATTACAGGGGTCCCAGAAAGAGAAGAGAGAGAAAGGACCTGAGAAAATATTTGAAGAGATTATAGTTGAAAACTTCCCTACCATGGAAAGGAAATAGCCACCCAAGTCCAGGAAGCACAGAGTCACATACAGGATAAACCCAAGGAGAAACATGCTGAGACACACAGTAATCAAATTGGCAAAAATTAAAGACAAAGAAAAATTATTGAAAGCAGCAAGGGAAAAATGACAAATTACATACAAGGGAACTCCCATAAGGATAACAGTTGATTTATCAGCAGAAATTCTACAAGCCAGAAGAGAGTGGAATTACATATTTAAAGTGATGAAAGGGAAGAACCTACAACCAAGATTATTCTACATGGCAAGGATCCTATTTAGATTTGATGGAGAAATCAAAAGATTTATGGGGCTTCCCTGGTGGCGCAGTGGTTGAGAGTCCGCCTGCCAATGCAGGGGATATGGGTTCGTGCCCCAGTCCGAGAAGATCCCACATGCTGCGGAACGGCTAGGCCCATGAGCCATGGCTGCTGAGCCTGCATGTCTGGAGCCTGTGCTCCGCAACAGGAGAGGCCACAGCAGTGAGAGGCCCGCGTACCGCCAAAAAAAAAAAAAAATTTTACAGACAAGCAAAAGCTAAGAGAATTCAGCACCACCAAACCAGCTCTACAACAAATGTTAAAGGAACTTCTCTAACTGGGAAACACAAGAGAAGAAAAGGACCTACCAAAACAAAACCCATAACAATTTAAAAAATGGTAATAGGAACATACATCAATAATTACCTTAAACGTGAATGGATTAAATGCTCCAACCAAAGGACACAGGATTGCTGAATGGATACAAAAACAAGACCCATATATATGCTGTCTACAAGAGACCCACTTCAGACCTAGGGACACATACAGACTGAAAGTGAGGGAATGGAAAAAGATATTCCACGCAAATGGAAATCAAAAGAAAGCTGAAGTAGCAATACTCATATCAGATAAAATAGACTTTAAAATAAAGAATGTTACAAGAGACAAGGAAGGACACTACATAATGATCCACGGATCAATCCGAGAGGGAGATATAACAATTATAAATATATATGCACCCAACATAGGGGTACCTCAATACATAAGGCAACTGCTAACAGCTATAAAAGAGGAAATCGACAGTAACACAATAATAGTGGGGGACTTTAACACCTCACACCAAAGGACAGATCATCCAAACAGAAAATTAATAAGGAAACACAGCTTTAAATGACACAATAGACCAGATAGATTTAATTGATATTTATAGGACATTCCATCCAAAAACAGCAGATTACACTTTCTTCTCAAGTGCACACAGAACACTGTCCAGGATAGATCACATCTTGGGTCACAAATCAAGCCTCAGTAAATTTAAGACAATTGAAATCATATCAAGTATCTTTTCTGACCACAATGCTATGAAATTAGAAATCAGTTACAGGGAAAAAAACGTAAAAAACACAAACACATGGAGGCTAAACAATACACTACTAAATAACCAAGAGATCACTGAAGAAATCAAAGAGGAAATCAAAAAATACCTAGAGACAAATGACAATGAAAACACGACGATCCAAACACCTATGGAATGCAGCAAAAGCAGTTCTAAGAGGGAAGTTTATAGCAATATAATCCTACCTCAAAAAACAACAAACATCTCAAATAAACAATCTAACCTCACACCTAAAGGAACTAGAGAAAGAAGAATGAACAAAACCCAAAGTTAGTAGAAGGAAAGAAATCATAAAGATCAGAGCAGAAAAAAAAGAAATAAAAACAAAGAAAACAAGAGCAAAGATCAATAAAACTAAAAGCTGGTTCTTTGAGAAGATAAACAAAATTGATAAACCATTAGCCAGACTCATCAAGAAAAAGAGGGAGCGGACTCAAATCAATAAAATTAGAAATGCAAAAGGAGAAGTTACAACAGACACCGCAGAAATACAAAGCATCCTAAGAGATTACTACAAGCAACTCTGTGCCAATAAAATGGACAACCTGGAAGAAATGGACAAATTCTTAGAAAGGTATAAGCTTCCAAGACTGAACCAGGAAGAAATAGAAATAGAAATAGAAAGTGGTCACTATGAAGAGATCAATCACAAGTAATGAAATTGAAACTGTGATTAAAAATCTTCCAACAGGGGCTTCCCTGGTGGCACAGTGGTTGCGAGTCTGCCTGCCGATGCAGGGGACACGGGTTCATGCCCCGGTCTGGGAAGATCCCACATGCCGCGGAGCGGCTGGGCCCGTGAGCCATGGCTGCTGAGCCTGTGCATCTGGAGCCTGTGCTCCGCAACAGGAGAGGCCACAATAGTGAGAGGCCCGCGTACCACACACACACACCACACACACACAAAATCTTCCAACAAACAAAAGTCCAGGACCAGATGGCCTCACAGGTGAATTCTATCAAACATTTAGAAAAGAGCTAACACCCATCCTTCTCAAACTCTTCCAAAAAATTACAGAGGAAGGAACACTCCCAAACTCATTCTAGGAGGCCACCATCACCCTGATACCAAAACCAGAGAAAGATACTACAAAAAATGAAAATTACAGACCAATATCACTCATGAATATAGATGCAAAAATCCTCAACAAAATACTAGCAAACAGAATCAAACAACACATTAAAAGGATCATACACCATGATCAAGTGGGATTTATCCCAGGGATGCAAGGATTCTTCAATATACGCAAAGTCAATCAATGTGATACACCATATTAACAAATTGAAGAATAAAAACCATATGATCATCTCAATAGATGCAGAAAAAGCTTTTGACAAAATTCAACACTCATTTATGATAAAAACTCTCCAGAAAGTGGGCATAGAGAGAACCTACCTCAACATAATAAAGGCCATATACGGCGAACCCACAGCAAACATCATTCTCAATGGTGAAAAACTGAAAGCATTTCCTCTAAGATCAGGAACAAGACAAGGATGTCCACTCTCACCACTATTATTCAACATAGTTTTGGAAGTCCAAGCCACAGCAGTCAGAGAAGAAAAAGAAATAAAAGGAATACAAATTGGAAAAGAAGAAGTAAAACGGTCACTGAAGATGACATGATACTATACCTAGAGAATCTTAAAGATGCCACCAGAAAACTCCTAGAGCTAATCAATGAATTTGGTAAAGTTGCAGGATACAAAATTAATGCACAGTAATCTCTTGCATTCCTATACACTAATGATGAAAAATCTGAAAGAGAAATTAAGGAAACACTCCCATTTACCATTGCAACAAACAGAATAAAATACCTAGGAATAAACCTACCTAGGGAGACAAAAGACCTGTATACAGAAAACTATAAGACACTGATAAAAGAAATTAAAGATGATACAAACAGATGGAGAGATATACCATGTTCTTGGATTGGAAGAATCAATATTGTGAAAATGACTATACTACCCAAAGCAATCTATAGATTCAACACAATCCCTATCAAATTAGCAATGGCATTTTTTTACAGAACTAGAACAAAAAATCTTATAATTTGTATGGATGGAGACACAAAAGACCCCAGATAGCCAAAGCGGTCTTGAGGAAAAAAAACGGAGCTGGAGGAATCAGACTCCCTGACCTCAGACTGTACTCCAAAGCTATAGTAATCAAGACAATATGGTACTGGCACAAAAATGGAAATATAGATCAATGAGACAGGATAGAAAGCCCAGAGGCAAACTCATGCACCTATGGTCAACTAATCTATGACAAAGGAGGCAAGGATATACAATGGAGAAAAGACAGTCTCTTCAATAAGTGGTGCTGGGAAAACTGGGCAGCTACATGTAAAAGAATGAAATTAGAACACTCCCTAACACCATACACAAAAATAAACTCAAAATGGATTAGAGACCTCAATGCAAGACCAGACATTATAAAACTCTTAGAGGAAAACATAGGAAGAACATGCTTTGACATAAATCACAGCAAGATCTTTTTTCACCCACCTCCTAGAGTAATGGAAATAAAAACAAAAATAAACAAATGGGACCTAATGAAACTTAAAAGCTTTTCCACAGCAAAGGAAACTACAAACAAGACGAAAAGACAACCCTCAGAATGGGAGAAAATATTTGTAAATGAATCAACGGACAAAGGATTAATCTCTAAACTATAAAAACAGCTCATGCAGCTCAATATTAAAAAAACAAACAACCCAATCCAAAAATGGGCAGAAGACCTAAATAGACATTTCTCCAAAGAAGACATACAGACGGCCAAGAAGCACATGAAAAGCTGCTCAACATCACTAATTATTAGAGAAATGCAAATCAAAATTACAATGAGGTATCACCTCACACCAGTTAGAATGGGCATGATCAGAAAATCTACAAACAAATGCTGGAGAGGGTGTGGAGAAAAGGGAACCCTCTTGCACTGTTGGTGGGAATGTAAATTGATACAGCCACTGTGGAGAACAGTATGGAGGTTCCTTTAAAAACTAAAAATAGAACTACCATATGACCCAGCAATCCCACTACTGGGCATATACCCTGAGAAAACCATAATTCAAAAAGACACATGCACCCCAATGTTCACTGCAGCACTATTTACAATAGCCAGGACATGGAAGCAACCTAAATGCCTATTGATAGATGAATGGATAAAGAAGATGTGGCATATATATACACATATATACATACACACAATGGAATATTAGCCATAAAAAGGAACAAAATTGTCATGTGTAGAGACATGGCTGGATCTAGAGACTGTCATACAGAGTGAAGTAAGTCAGAAAGAGAAAAACAAATATCATATATTAATGCATGTATGTGGAACCTAGAAAAATGGTACAGATGAACTGGTTTGCAGGGCAGAAACTGAGACACAGATGTAGAGAACAAACGTATGGACACCAAGGGGGGAAAGTGGCAGGGGTGGTGGTGGTGGTGGTGGGATGAATTGGGAGAGTGGGATTGACATCACCCTAATATGTATAAAATAGATAACTAATAAGAACCTGCTGTATAAAAAAATTAAATTCAAAAAAAATTTTTTTTAAAAAAGAAGTCTATCCAGCAGTCTTAAGTGAGCCCAGTAGAAGAACAGGTTAAAACCAAAAGGCTGAGCTCTGGAGGCTTTTTATCAGCCTTCTCAACCAGGAAACCCCACTGTTATACCCACTAAGTGTTCCTCAGTTCCTCCCATCTTCCCTATAAATATATAGAGTACTTTGGGGCCTCCCCTCCTGAAAACTGGTCTATATGCACGCAGTCCACCTTTCTGTGGAGTAATCACCCTTTTGTGGAGTAATGAGTGCTCAGGGCACTGGTGCCCTGTGCTACTTCTCTGTAAGTTTTTCTCAATAAAATAATCCTAAATCTATATTACATGACACTAGTGACATGTGGACCCATTCACTATAAGACACATTTTTGAATACCCAGGAATCCAGAATGTATGCTACACACATACATTTTTAAAAATTACCTAGGGAAGGAAAAAGAATCAGAATAAATAGCTTACAAAACACGAGGATCTGTTATACCAAAAGAGTTATGAAAAATAAAACCAATAAAATGTGTTAAGTCCAAATATTGACACTATGTCTGTGAATTTAAGTAGAACTGTTTAAAGAAGTCTTTAAATGTTATAGGCATAAACTACAAAAAAAATTAATAATCTGGAACAAAAGGTCAACATGGTTTCAACAAATCTTGAAAGCTACGGTGGGGTTATGCACCCACAAGAATGAAATTGTACTAAAATTCTTGCTATGTTCTGAAGACTCATAGTTCTCCCCAATATCCATTCTCCCCGGCTTAAATAGCATTAGAATTTTTAGTGGCATTTGGCCATTAAGCTACAGATTAATATATCAGGCAGGGTCCATTCAGGAAAGCTGAAACCATACTAGGTATTTAAACAAAGAGAATTTGGGAATAGGGAATTAGTTTAACAGGTGTTGGAAGACTGAAAAGTCAAAGAGGGAATGTGGCAGTAAAACAGAGGTAATAACTCCAGGAAGCAGGTACAAGTCCTTGCGCTGGAGGAACAAAGAAAAGAAATTGACGTTGTAGAACCTAAAGGTTCAGAGAAAGGGTCCCCCAGAGCTGTGACTCAGACCTCTGAGGTGAGGGCAATGAGTCTGGTTCTGGGAGTGCCAAAAGAAGTTGGAGATTAGAACCAATTGGTGCGGGCTTCCCTGGTGGCGCAGTGGTTGAGAATCCGCCTGCCGATGCAGGAGACACGGGTTCGTGCCCCGGTCCAGGAAGATCCCACATGCCGCGGAGAGGCTGGGCCCGTGAGCCATGGCCGCTGAGCCTGCGCGTCCGGAGCCTGTGCTTCGCAACGGGAGAGGCCACAACAGTGAGAGGCCCGCATATCACAAAAATAAAAAAATAAATAAATAAAAGAACCAATTGGTGCTACTGGGGTGCATGACCATTCCCAGCATGACATGAAAAGGATAGCCAGCAAATAAGGAAGAAACACTCCCCTCTCCCCTTCTCCTACCTTCCAGCGTCCCTGCACGGCATCCTCTCGGTGGAACTTATCACAAAGTCAGCTGACAAAGAAGAAACGTAGTGTGCAGAGTCCCAGTCCCAGCAGCAAAAACCAGAATTCAGAAGGGTGGAAATGGATCTGAGAGACAAGCATTCAATAGGCGCACAATTGCTTTTCCCAGCCTCCCTTGCTCCTGGGGCGGGCAGGTGAGGACATTCTGGTTCACTGAATGAATGGAAATCACATGTGCATTTGTTTGGTCATGCCCTTCCTTTTTTCCCTTTTCCCTGGCTGCCAAGTCCACATGGAGGTGAGCCATGATGACCATGCAGATGAGGTTAACAACTTACAGGTGGTGGAGTAATAAATTAAAAGGGGCTGAGTCCCTGAAATCACAGAGCCATCGTACATTAATGCAGAAAAATGTTAATTCAGCAGAAATCGTGAAATTGAGTGAAAAGGGAAAAAAACAATACTACATAATAGACAGAAAGTTGGGTGAAATAGCAACCAACCTCCAACTTTATTCTCTGTACAAGAGATGCATATAAAACAAAAAGAGATAAATAAATAAAGACATGAAATAAAGACATGAAAAAAAAGGTATGCTAGGGAAAAGCAAACTAATAAAATTGGGGGTTGAGGAATGTTCAAAGTCTAAAGTATTAAATGAGACAAAAACATTTAAAATGGTAAAAATTTATCAAAAATATAAATAAGCCTTCTATTGTGAACAACACATCACCAAAATATGTTGTAGCAAAGTGAACCATGGATAAACTGGATCCCAAGAATTTTTAATTCTTGAAGAGAGACTGCAAAGGAATTGGATTTAGGTTGTCACACAGCCCAAATTCAATTCAGCTTTTGATGTTCCAAACATACTCATATTAGATAAAACAGTCCAGAATTTGATAAATGTATTCATAATTATCGGGTAATTATTCATTTGAGTCTATGAAGCCTCTGTGAGGAGACTGGGTTTTCCCTTGATTGGATGGATACTTTCACTGTCAGTCATTCTGGGAACAGCTCAGCCCACGCACAGACAAGGCTTTGGGTTGGAGACAGAGGTGTCCCAGGAAACAGGAGGCTGTGATCTGGGGTGTGGAGACGCCTGGTGTGAGCTACTCCTTGCTCAGGTGGTCTGAGAGTGAGGCAGGTTAGGGACCTTGGGAAGGTCTGGCCTATTTAGAAGTTTTTGTTGTTGTTCCTTTGTGCTTTTTTATTTCTGTATGGTACTTTTTCCATGATCCCTGTGGGCCTTCGGGAGAGTGTTTTTTTTTTTTTTTTTAAATGTTCCCCCTGACCTCAGCTTTCACCGTGGGTGATCAAGGCAAAGCTGGTGCAGGGAGATCAGCAGCCTGAGAGCACAGTCCAGCACAGCAGGCTGGTGGCCAGTGACCATCAGAGTGTCTGTTCGGCCTCTCGGCTCTCACACCACCTCAGCCCTCTTAACCAGATGTGGTTGCCAATGGCAGCTGGCTGGGCCTGTGTACACTGGGTCTGCAGTCGCCTGCCATCACCCTGGCCAACGAGGCTCCAGGCCCAGGACCTCATCACCAGCCCACCTCCTACTCCAAGAGGAAGGGCCCTCAGGCTAAGGGCCCACAGTCCTGGGCTGGGGCTCCTCCTATAGCCAGATTTTGTTCTTTGCTTATTTTGTGGGGAGGTGGGGGAGGGTAATCTTTAATCATTGATTTGGAGGAGCTCTTTAAACTGTGTAAAAGTGGCTACTGGGTTCACAGGAGGGAAAGCCCCAGGACCACCAAGCTGTGGTCATCAAGTAGAGTCCTAGGTTAAACACTTGGTTCCCAAGGTTCTTTGGTTTGTTTCTTGCCAACTGACCCCAAATTGCCCCCTGCTCCAATGTCTGCTGTGGGATCTTAGGGGGATAACTGTTAGTGGGGTTAGGTAAGGAGTTGGCCTAAATGTGGAGCCCACTGGGTGATTTCAGGACTTTGCTGAGCCTGTTTGTTTCCCCACAGGTCACAAGATGAGATGATTTTGAGCTGTGATGGGTGCCTCCAATCAGAGAAACACTGGGAGCAGGTGAGGTGGATGACGTGAGATGAGAGATAACAGGGGCTCATTTGGGAGCAGGACAGGTGTTGGAAGGCAGTACAGATGGCATGCTATCGGGTCCCTGCTGTGTCACCCTCACTCTTCAGCAAAGTCAAAGAGCATCACACAATATTGAACATTTTTGGAGTTCTTAGGACAATGCAGTCTGATCCACACCTGAACCAAGGAGATCTGGACTCACGAGCACAGAAGGCAGCAGGAGAACATAGTGGAAGTAGTGGGGAGGCTTTCGAGTATACACAGATTCTCGAATTTGGGTTCAGTCCAAGTTTCATCAAGATTTCTGGAGAAACACAGAGGCCTCAAGCAATGGAGAGTCTAAGGATATTTCTTGTAGTGGCCTCCAAATTAGCAGAGGTCCTGGATCACAGAGACCCAGCAGGAAAAAGACAGCACGCTTAAACTACGTAACGTGAAGAGCATTTAATAAAGGAATTATATACAAAGAGCAGGGCACGGAGGTTCTGCAAGTTCAGTGGTTGGGGCTAGTCACTGTGAGGGCAAAGACAGTGAGTGGTTACTGAAACCCAGAGAAAGAGAGAGAGCTGTGTGGTGAGGGCTGCCTGACAGATCCTGGGAAATTCAGTTGAGAGCTGCAGCCAGCCCCCAGTGACCCCACAGGAAGGGACCTGGATGAACAAATATCCCAACCTCTCTTTCCAACCTCCCTCCAATCTCCCGTCCACTGGCCAGATTCAAATGGAAGCCAGAGGACAAAGGAAACTGTTCATCCAATCTACACAAGTCAACCCCCACCCCCCCGGGGCACAAAACAAGATGGAGATGGGTGGACACTAGGCCTGGGCTGGGGGAGGGAGAGCCAACAGCAGATGTCCTGCACAACTCCTGTATGTTATTTAGTTTTCTAACAGAAATAGCAATGAACCTGAAAGAATGCACTTGTACTTAATCTCTGCTATTTATCAAGCATGCTGTACCAAAAACTTCACATTTAAAAAAAAATGTTCTGTTCGCCGTAACAACCCTGGGGGTAGGGGTGGGGGGCAGATATTGGTATTACAGGTGAGAAAGCCAAGGTTCAGAGAGGTCAAGAGGTGTGCCCAAGGTCATAGAAGTGATAAGTAGCAGGATTAGTGTTCAAACCCAGGATGAATATAGAGGGAAAGGAAGGCTTTGGGTTGATACATAAAATCCTATTTTACCGCTTCTAATGAGAAAGAAAAAATGTATTCATTTTTGGGCTTCCCTGGTGGCGCAGTGGTTGCGAGTCCGCCTGCCGATGCAGGGGACACGGGTCCGTGCCACGGTCTGGGAGGATCCCGCGTGCCGCGGAGCGGCTGGCCCGTGAGCCATGGCCGCTGAGCTGCGCGTCCGGAGCCTGTGCTCTGCAAAGGGAGAGGCCACCCAGTGAGAGGCCCGCGTACCGCAAAAAACAAACAAACAAACAAAAAAGTGATGTCTCTCCCATCCTACAAGCAGACAAACCTCAAACTTATTCAGTGACTGCCTCTACCTTTAGTCCTATTTTCCTTCTTTACAGGTTATCTGCCTTTGCTATCCCCAATTCTTTATCTGCCATTTGTTCCTTAACCACGTGGAATCTGGGCACTTAAGGCTACTCTGCAGCATTGACCTCCAGTGGTCATTCCTTCCTCACTGAAGTGATTTTTGTCCCTTGGCTTCTATGGCACTCTCCTGGTTTCCCCTCCACCCTCACCTCCAACTTTCCTCTTCATCTGCTTGCCCTTCAAACGTTGGTGTGCCCTGGAGATGGCCTTCAGCTCTGGGTGTTTAACCCACTCCCTTGGCTTAATTTTCTGGTGGACTGAAGGAGTCTGCCACCCAAACACCTACCTCAT
The DNA here is from genome assembly GCF_026419965.1 of Kogia breviceps. NCBI lineage: Eukaryota > Metazoa > Chordata > Mammalia > Artiodactyla > Physeteridae > Kogia > Kogia breviceps. The sequence continues at coordinate 144,035,068 of NC_081311.1, read as the reverse complement.
TGTTGTTCAAAGTATTTAGTACATTCTTTTAATTGTTCATTTATACTCTGCCTTGTTGCAAAATGGAATTGAAGTGTAACTATGTGTCTATAAAAGCAAGAACTATGTGCTATGTATTATGCCTAACAACTTTAAATGATTTATTTCATCTAATTCTCACAGCAAACTCATGAATCAGGTTCTACTTCTTTCATCTATTTTGCAAATTAAAACACCAAGGCTCCGAGCAGATAAATAATTTTTCCAAGGTCATACAGTTAGAAAGTAACAGAACTAGGATTCTACAATGGGGTAACGTTTTAATATTAAATTATACAATTTTTATTTCTTTACCCTACTCCTCTCACCCCAACCACTAAGCAGTAATTGTTTTCTAGGTGCATGACCTACAGAGGAATAATGGAAACAGTCTAGAACAAGGAAGTTATAGCTCAATTTTGCCTATCACAACAGACATTTCTAAAGCCTGTGGTAGAAAAAAAAAAAGTAATGAGAGGCCTGGCTTTCTACTGTAAGAACTAAGCATTTGAATGAGACAAGGATTCTTGCTATACCTCCAAACACTGAGAATTAAGCTTGGAAATTTACAGAATGTACCAAGAACCACCGAGAAGAGAAACTGCAGAATGTGACATACAGGTCATGCTTCCTGAGTTGGGGAGGAGCTCGGGAAGATTTGGGGGGATGAGTACTTAAGACATGTGAGAGGGGCTTCCCTGGTGGCGCAGTGGTTGAGAGTCCGCCTGCCGATGCAGGGGACACGGGTTCGTGCCCCGGTCCGGGAAGATCCCACATACCGCGGAGCGGCTGGGCCCATGAGCCATGGCCGCTGAGCCTGCGCGTCCGGAGCCTGTGCTCCGCAACGGGAGAGGCCACAGCAGTGAGAGGCCCTCGTACCGAAAAAAAAAAAAAAAAAAAAAGACATGTGAGAGCCTGTTCCTTGAACCCCACCTTGGGGCCAACATTCTGATATAAGGGAGTGATGATGTCCAGGAGACAGGTGTGGGGAAATTCAAAGCAGATGGGCTTGCTTCCTGCTTTTTAGTACATGGCAAAGAAAGTTTGCAATTCTCCCAGAGATGTCCTGTGTTGGAATGGTGCCAGAACAACATGACCCCAGGAGCTGGATTAGCAGTGGATGTGAGAGCTGTTTAGATGGATGTGTCCCAGGATAGCTTCACAGAGGCCTGGACCCTCCAGAATGAGACAGGGAATGCAGCTAAGAGATCCTGGACTCCAAAGGAGGGGCACAGAAGTGCTGAGAGACTTGGGAGCCTGGAAGAGATACAGGGTCAGGACAATGGGGTCTCAAAAAAGCTGGAGGCAAGACTCACCAACATCAGCAGCGAAGCCTGCGTACAGCGATCAAAATCCAGGTGGCTCTAGAAGGACAGCCCACTAGAGGGACAAGACTTCAAGGGATACCAGCAAAGACAGGATGACAGCTTGGGGTCTGGGCCACCCTTCCTCATTATGTAATTTGAGGTTCCCTCTGAGCCAAAACGTCACTTGGGAAGAACAGAATGGAAGGAGGTACATCCCCTGAAAGATGGAATACTCACACCAAAGAAACCTAGTAAACTTAGCGGAGACTGGGGCTTAGGAGAGAGGAATTTAGGAAAGAGTGAGGTGAGAGTCTAGGCTCAGAACTGTCAAGTCGTGGAAAAGTTCCCCATGTCACATGTCCCCTGGAGTTGTCTTTGTTTTTCTGCTTTGTCCCTTGGAGTGACTGGTCACAGCAAGCCTGGTGGCCAACCGGCCTGGACACAGTTGGAATGGGACTCTCCTCACTGCTGCTCATATTATTTTTGCTTTTTCCTCATTTTATTTGTTTGGCAGATTGGGGGTCAAACATACTTTGGGGAGTAGAGTAAGAAATAAAGTTTAAAAGCTAATTAATTTGAAACCATGGTTGTGAGAGTTTGCCTTTGCTGAATATTTCTGGATATAATTAAACAACTCAGGATAAAGTAGAAGGGACAGGTTCCTTCTCTCAGTGCCCACTGAGTTCTTCCCTAAAACACGAAGTTTCTCTTCTAGTTATGTGCTGGGGTGCCCTCACCGAATTTTTCATTAATGTGTGTAATCTGTGTGTGTGTGTGCATTCCTCAAGACCCAGTGGAACCTAAGTGATGAGAACAACACAGAAACCAGCATACTGAGCAAGTCATAAGGAACAGACCCCTCAGGTGGTGCAGCAGACACCAAGGTTTTCTACCCACTCGCATTCCAACCCTCTTCTTGGTCCCTTCACTCCTGACTTTGTTCAGGAATCATGATACATGTGCTTCAGGGAACTCTGGTCCCTAGCTAAATCAATCCCTGAAATCCCCGGCCTCTTGCCAGTGACTAGTTTAGTGATGGACTAAATTCTTTCCTATAATACAGAAAGCAATGGCTGCTGAGTAGGTCCTGGGAGAGTTTGGGAAGGACATCTATTCATTTGCCAGGGCTGGTGTAACAAACTACCACGAACTGGGTGGCTTAAGTAACAAAATATATTGTCTCACAGTTCTGGAGGCTGGAAGTCTGAAATCAAGATGTTGGCAGGTCTGGTTCCTTCCTAGGGCTGTGAGGGACAATCTGTTCCAGGCTTCTCTCCTTGGCTTGTAGATGGCCGTCTTCATGTTCACATGGCTTTCTCCCTGTGTCTTCACATTGTCTTCCCTCTGGGTGTTTCTCTGTGTCCAAATCTTCCCTTTTCATAAGTGATAGAAAAGGAGAAGACATAGAGATACAGAGAGGGAGGCCATGTGAAGCCGAGCCAGAGTGGAGTGATGCAGCTACAAGTCAAGGAATGCCAAAGACTGCAGCAACCCCAGAAGGTAGGAGAAAGGCATGGAACAGATTTCCCCCTCAGAGCCTCCAGAAGGAACCAACTCTGCTCATACCTTGTTTCAGTTCTGGCCGCCAGAACAGTGACAGAAGACATTTCTGTGTTTTAAGCCACCTAGTCTGTAGTAATTTGTTATGCCAGCCCTATCGCACAACCTGTGTGGCCAAAAGTGCTGCATTCACACAAACAGAGGCTCCTCTGAATTGGCTGAAAACTGTCATACCTGGAATAAAATCTCCAAAAAGTAAACTGAACGCTGGCTCTCAGCAGACAAGTAGCAGACATGCAGGAGTCACCAGGAAAGCCAGCTCCTGCACAACCAGGATCAGCCACCCACAGCAGGATGGACGTGCTGGGTGCAGAGCCTGCTGTAGTAGTGATGACTGCTGTCCCTGAGATCTGGGGAAAGGAGCCCAAGTCTCACAGCGGACAGAAAGCACTAAAGTGGCCAGAGGAGACCAAGAACAGAAACTAGCCCTGGCTAGTTAGCTGACAAGATCACACTTTAGGACAATGGGGCTAGGAAGCTGCCACTGGTTCTCCTACCCCTGGACACTTAACACTGCACTGTTGTCCCAGTAAATAATTTCTCAGTGGTCCCTTCATCTTTGAATTATTGCACAAGAGTTAAAGCCACAGGTGGCAGCATCTGACTGGCTGAGCCCAGGTCCCCAGATGCCCATGCTAACTCCTGAGGGATGGAGAGAGAGGTTATCTGTCAGCTCGTGGGAGGGAGGCCTTTTCCCACCCAGCCTTATGCAGTGGAAGACTCACCCAACATAGAAATAAAGTTTGGATGCTGAGTAGGCAAAGGAACTAACACGCATCCCCCACAGTGAAACTATGCAATGGAAGCATCAGAAACAAAACCGAGTAGGGGCTGGAACCAGAAATCCGGAGGCCTTCTCAGCTGAAATGGTCTGGGAAATGAAGGGAAACTTCATTGATTTAGATAGGAATGACGGTAAATTTGTTTCCATTTCACTGATCAAGGACGGACTGAACAATACCTTGTAGGGAGCACTTGAACGAAAAAGTTCAGGTTTGGCAAAGCTCCCGAGGCCCCCGGACAGCAGACGCAGCTCTCAGAACTCGCGCGGCCAGGGAAGGGGGGGCGGGGGGGCAGGCGGCTGTGCGCATGCGTACCGCGAGGCGTGGACTTGGGGTCCCCCTGCTGGCGCGGATTTTCTCCAACTTCCCTTTCGCTGAGCCTTTAGTGCGCAGGGCTCGCAGTTCCCAGCAGCCTGGGGATTAGTAAAAGTGGGCCCAGCTGCAAAGTCTAGCGTGGGTTCCCCAAATAAGAGTGGAGAAGGGGCGGTTAATCAAGAACGCAGTTCTTGGTGGGTCGGGATGGGGACTGGAAGCTGGGTGTTTTTTCATTTCAGGATGCACAAGACACCTCAGGGCTGAAGCAGAGAATTTCTGTGGTCCTGAGACTGGGTGCAGAGCTGACACTGTGGCTCTCAGGAGTCTGCCCCTTACCCTGATGGCCAGGACAGGGGACAGACGCCTGCTAGACGCTGTGGCCCTGCAGGGCCCTTCCTGGCCCATCTTCTTCCTCCCCCTTTCTCACACTCCTCCAGCACCTGTCAGCAGAAGAGAGGCTGTTCTCAGCAGGTCTGTTCTCGCCACTTGTGTGACTCATGGCTTTTTGGCCGTGTCTTCTCTCTTGCCCAAGACTTGTATATACATATAGCCCGGATCAGCTGAGTTTTATCACTGCTTCCTAGATTTCCCCTGCTTCCCTTCAGCAGCTTGAAAGACCAGAACTTCCTCCCACCTGCTGCCAGGTGTCATGTTAGGGCTTCCTGTGTCTGTGCCACACATCTCGGAGACATACACAGGATGATATGGAACAAGTTTAGATTGTTGCCTGGGGACTAATTCCCTGCTAAGCAATGTCAATAAGTCCCTTTCGGGTTGCTGTGAACAGGCCTCCTTGGCTGTGGGTACCATCTAGGGATCATTGGTTACAGAACAGTGCTTCTGTGGCCACGGTCCCTGGGTCTGACACCCTCATTCATAGGGACAAGCCCAGCCCCAGCCAGCCTTCTTAGAAATACAGTTTGGCTGTAAGTTAAAAAAAAAAAAAATCTAGGCCTAATTAAATCCACAAATCTTAAGTGTACAGGAGAGTTTTTATGAATTTATGTCCCTGTGTAACTGCCACCCAGATCCAGATACACATGTGATTGGACTTGAGAGGGTGAGTCAGAGCCAATTCCCCCTTGGGGGATGGGGCTGCCTAAGGCAGTGGTTCTTAAACTTTAACCTGCATCAGAATCACCTGGAGGACTTGTTATAACACAGATTGCTGGGCCGCACCCCAGAGTTTCTGATTCAGCAGGTGTGAGGTGGGCCGAGAATCTGCATCTCTAACAAGTTCCCAGAAGATGCTGATGCTGTTCTTCAAGGCCACAGTTAGAGAACACCACCCCAAGCCAGGCTCAGGGATTGCCAGTAAATGTCTGTTAACCATACAAAGAAGGAAAGTCCATTAGCAGAATAATTTTGATTAAAATGTATCAGCCAGGTGCTTAGCAGGTGATCTTTAAATTCTGGCATTCAGTTGTCTGGCCCAGAACACTTTGATCCAATCTTTGATTCCAGCAAAGCGGTCACCAAAGTTATAAGCATAGATTGCATCAGCACATTACCTCTTGAGACTACTTACCAGGGAATTAACCAGTCCAAAGAGCTCCAAAGGATCGTATGCTTTTTTTAAAAAAATTTATTTTATTTATTTTTGGCTGCATTGGGTCTTTGTTGCTGCACGCAGGCTTTCTCTAGTTGCAGCGAGCAGGGGCTATTCTTCTTTGTGGCGCGGAGGCTTCTCATTGTGGTGGTTTCTCTTGTTGTGGAGCACAGCCTCTAGGTGCGTGGGCTTCAGTAGTTGTGGCACGTGGGCTCAGTAGTTGTGGCTAACGGACTCTAGAGCTCAGGCTTAGTAGTGGTGGTGCACGGGTTAGTTGCTCTGTGGCATGTGGGATCTTCCCAGACCAGGGCTCGAACCCATGTCCCCTACATTGGCAGGCAGATTCTTAACCACTGCACCACCAGGGAAGCCTGGATCATATGCTTTTAAAGTCTGGAAGATTCACTATACCCTTTTACACTCAGAGAAGGGGTATTGACAAATTGCTCTGAGATCCTCAGAAGGAGATTAACCAGTCAGTACCTACTGTTAGGGCATTTAAAACATTTTTTAAAAGAGCACTGTGGCATAATAAGAAATATATATCAATATTTGGTCTTCGTCCCCATTTCCTGACACACAGTTCCTAAAACCCTTGGAAACTCTGGAGAGGGATAAGTATCTTTTGTATGCCCATGAGATGACTGGTACCTGGAGGCCCCTAGATGGCTTCTGGATGGAACTCCAAGGCATGAGTAGAGGGTTGGAACTTTTAGTTCCACCAACCTCCCCACCCATGACTGGAGAGGGGCTGGAGATGGAATTCAATCACCAATGGCCAGTGATTTCACCAATCACGCCTACATAGTTAAATTTCCATAAAAACCCCTAAACCGGGGGTTTGGAGAGCTTCTTGGTTGATGAGAACATTGAGGTGCTGGGAGGGTGACCTAAAGAGAAGGCGTGGAAGCTCTGTGTAAGATCTTGCCCTATGCATCTCTTCCATTTGGCTGTTCTTGAGTTGTATCCTTATAATAAACCAATAATAGTAAGTAAAGTGCTTTCCTGAGTTCTGTGAGCCATTCTGCCAAATTACTGAACCTGAGGAGGGGGGATCATGAGAATCCCCTATTAATAGCCAGATGGTTAGTCAAAAGTACAGGTGACAGAGAGTCTGGGATTTTGCCTGGGCAGTCCTACAGGGTCCGCATGCTAACTCTAAATAGTTAGGGTCAGGACTGAATTGAATTGTAGGACACCCAGTGTCTGGAGAGCAGAAGAATAGCTTGGTGTAGAGAAACATCCAACACATCTGGTGTCAGAACTGTTGTGATTGGGCTTCCCTGGTGGCACAGTGGTTAAGAATCCACCTGCCAGTGCAGGGCACACGGGTTCGAGCCCTGGTCTGGGAAGATCCCACATGCCGCAGAGCAACTAAGCCAGTGCGCCACAACTACTGAGCGTGAGTTCTAGAGCTCACAAGCCACAACTCCTGAAGCCTGGGCGCCTAGAGCCTGTGCTCTACAACAGGGGAGGCCACCGCAATGAGAAGCCCTCACACCACAACGAGGAGTAGCCCCCACTCGCTGCAGCTGGAGAAAGCCCGCACACAGTGAGGATTCAACGCAGCCAAAAATAAATAAATTAATTCAAAAAACATCTTTGAATAAAGGTGTGATTAAGGACAGCTCAAGCACATTTAATAAATGTGACACCAACCACCTAAAATGCACATTTTTTGTTTTCATATTCATTTTTCTGAACATAGAAAGTTTTTCATGACTTTCCATATGTTCCAGATTTTTAAACAATGATTATATATTGCTTTTATAATCAGAAAAAAACAAACCCCTGTCAACAAAAATTCAATTAACTATAAAGAAGAAAAAAGGGAATTTTATTCAAGCCAAACTGAGAATTATAACTTGGAAAACATTCTCAGAAATCTCTGAAAACTCTTCCACCTGTTAGAAGTCAAAGGCATAGTCATATACATTTTTGAGACTAAGGATCATACATCAAAATGACACACTGATATTTTACATAAAGGTCACCAAGGGTACATAGTCCAGGTAAGCTTGTAAAAAGTGAGCAGCAAGTCACCATGACCCCCTACAGAGCTGGGAAAGAACACTATTCTTTTAAGAAGTTACATTGCTAGCCTCAGAACAAAGAAAAAAAACTGATCTTTATGGTTGAGCAGACACTCCCATCTTTGAGGAGCTCTGGTTAATGTGTAATGCAGATGCACACTGCACATTAGGGAGAGAGGAGGCCCAAACAAACACACAGAGAGAATTTCATGTTTAATTTCTTTCTTGTCCTGCCTTAAAATATAAATTTCATTTCATCACCCCCAGACAAAAAATTTCCAGGGAAAGCAACAATAGAGATCCCAGGAGTTTAAGTGATTCACTGACTGACACCTCTTGCTGCCTCTATTTGGATAAACAGCTGTATTTAAGAATTTCTGCGTTACAAGACATTTACTTTTCTTCCTACAAACACATATATATCAAAGTGTCCATGGGCTGATTCTCAGTGCTATTTGAATCTACAATGTAGAAGAAATAGATTTTTAAACAATAGTCATTTTTTAAAAATACACCTTTACTGGAGTATAATTGCTTTACAATGTTGTGTTAGTTTCTGCTTTACAACAAAGTGAATCAGTTATACATATACATATGTTCCCATATCTCTTTCCTCTTGTGTCTCCCTCCCTCCCACCCTCCCTATCCCACCCCTCTAGGTGGTCACAAAGCACTGAGTTGATAAGTCTTTTAATATACTATCTTTCCATAGATTTTTCTTTTTGAAAAAGCAGCATGGAGGTAGAGCAGTGTTTAGATATAGAATGAAGGTTTTTGTGGTTTGGTTTTTTGTGTGTGTGTGTGGTACTCGGGCCTCTCACTGCTGTGGCCTCTCCCGTTGCAGAGCACAGGCTCTGGACGCACAGGCCCAGCGGCCATGGCTCACGGGCCCAGCCGCTCCGCGGCATGTGGGATCTTCCCAGACCGGGGCACGAACCCGTGTCCCCTGCAACGGCAGGTGGACTCTCAACCACTGCGCCACCAGGGAAGCCCTTTTGTGGGGTTTTTTTAAAGAAAAAGTAAACCACCACTTTCACTGTGGAGTAATTCTGGTCACCCTGATTTTAATCCCCTGTGTTTACTTAGTGTGGGCTCTGCTAGCCAGTAGTTGTCCTGTGAGCAAATATTCTGGCAACTTTTTCTTTAGAAAGAAATGCACTTGCAGACAGGATCTGCACAATCAACCCTGTCTTCCGGGCCTCCAGGGCTGAAAAGGAAGTGACCAAAGTGAGAAACTACACTCAGATGGATTTGCAAGTCCTCACCTTAACATCACCCTGGGGCGGGGCTTCCTCTGGGTCCTTCCGAGGCTGTGGCCAAGAGCGTCAGCGGTGGGGAAAGCAGACTCCTTGCTAACGACACGTCATGGTCCTGCAAACAGGACCAGCTGGGGGCAATCTGCCGTGGGGGGCAGGCTTGGCTCTTCCCACTCCCATTAGGGCAAAAGGCAACCAATGTATAATGTATGCAGCTGCTTCTACTTTTCCAAAGTCGCAACTCATCGGTTGAGTGTTTGATCTCCTTTAAATCTAAAAAATAAACTTTTAAAAAAAGAGGCATGTTTTCTCAGAATGTGAAATGAATCACCGTAGTTATGGATGACCCATCCCTCCTTGGGTTCTTTGTTAATATGTCCCTAAACTCATGTTCGCCCGGCTCCTCTCAGGGTCAGGGGCTTGTAGCTTTGCAGGGCGGCGCTCTCCATCACTAGACAGCTCTCCTGGGTAAAGAGCACGTACTCACTCTGAGCTGGGGTCTGCCACCCGTGCCTTCCCCCGCCCCCCAGGCTTCTGGAGCACCAGATGAAGTCCCATCGCTCCGATCCCTCCGCCGCAGGACAGCATTTCAAGTCTCTGTTATTTCATTTTCTCTGAGTCTCCTGTTATTCAGAACAAGCATTTTGAAGGCTCTCAACTGTTCTTCAAATTCTCGGGTTGCTACAGGCCTCACTTCGGGCTCGCTGCCCACCAGACGCTCTCCAGCCTGTTCAAGTGATGAATCTGTACTCCTGCTTGAACGCTGAACGAAGACCCAAACATTGTAATCTTCCTTAATTGACACTGCTGCTAGCAAGGCTGCCTAATCTTTGAAAGTTTTATGACAACCTTGCCGTTCTTCTAGCTCAAAATGAGCTTGTGGTCAGCTAACCCCATGCCACTCCCCAAACTCAGGGTCTGTATTACACAAACTTCTGTTAAACCACCTGTGTTTAATTATTTGAGCCAGAGTAAGGGGTTTTCTATATGCCTGGTTAAATAGTAAAAAACGGATTCTCAGGGAAAGTAGCCATTTCATCTAAGATTCCAACTAGTAACTGAGGTGTTAGCATATTATTCCTTGAGAGCACATCAACATCTTTTTCATTCCTGACTGTATCGTTCAAAAAACTGTCAGTGTCAAAACAAAAAAAAAATTTTTTTTAACACTTGCATGTATCAGGCATTGTTTAAACGCTTTTTGTAAATTAACTAATTCAATCCTCATAACCACTTTATGAGGTAGGTCCTATTATCATCCACATTTTAGGGTTGAAGAAGCTGAGACAGAGAAATTAATAACTTGCCCAAGGTCACAGGGTTGATACGTGGCAGAGCTTGGATTCACATCCAGGCAGTCTGGCTTCAGGAGAGGTGTGCTTAACCACTGTGCTGCGCAAAGAAACATTTCCACTTTTCTGTCACCTACAGATTTATAAAGATGTCCTGGATTTTAAGAATGTCGTAATTTATTTACTCAGCACTTGCTGACTCCCAGGCTTTATGCTTGGCACTTGATACACATATACAGAACAGACAAAGGGGAGGTTGGGCACAGGGTGATTTCAGTCATAAGTGACAGAAAGCTGGCTCAGGCCAGCCAAGAGGGAGGGTCTTTTGGCTCATAAATCCAAAGTGTAAGAGGAGTAGATTTTGGTTTACAGGTGACAGGATCTAGAGGCAAAGTGGTTAGAGGATGGGTAAGATTTGTTCCCAGTAGAAGATGAGAAGCAGCCAACCAGGCAGAAGTAAACAAGAGCCACCTGTAGCAGAGGGAGGTCTTTGGTTACCAGCAACAGAGGCCTATTCTAGCTACCTCAAAGGCAAAAGAAGTCTTAGAAGGCATGGGGTAGCTTTTAAAACTATAAAATCAACTGAAGATCCAGGCTCACCACCAACAAGAGCTAGGGCAGCTCAAGGGATCCCAGTAGCATGAGATTAACTGACACGCATCTTCCCTAGATGAGTCTGCACCAATCATTTTTTTCTCCCGTCATGTCTCTCCACTCAAGATTAATGAGATTAATGAGATACCTCTGCACACCAATGGCTAAAATTAAAAAGACTGTACCACGTGTTGATAAGCATGTGGAGGAATAGGAGCTCTCATACACTATTGGTGGGAGTGTAAGATTGCACAACCACTTTGCAAAAGAGTTTGGTTTTTATTTATTTATTTTTATTTTTGACTGTGCTGGGTCTTCGTTGCTGCGTGCGGGCTTTCTCTAGTTGCGGCGAGCGGGGCCCGCTCTTCGTTCTGGAGTGCGGGTTTCTCACTGCAGTGGCTTCTCTTGCTGCGGATCTCGGGCTCTAGGCCCGTGAGCTTCAGTAGTTGTGGCTCTAGAGCGCGGGTTCAGTAGTTGTGGCGCACGGGCTTAGTTGCTTCCTGGCATGTGAGATCTTCCTGGACCAGGGCTCGAACCCGTGGCCCCTGCATTGGCAGGTAGAGTCTTAACCACTGCACCACCAGGGAAGCCCTAAGAGTCTGGTTATTTCTTAAAAAGTTAAACATGCATCTATCATCTGATCCAACCACTCCACTCCTAGGCATTTACCCAAGAGAAATGGAAGCATGTGTGTCTACTAAGACTTGTATACAAATGTTCCTAGCACTTTGTTCATAATCACCCCAAACTGGAAACAACCCCAAAACCCATCAAAAAGTGAATGGATAAATAAACTGGAGTATTCATATGATGGACTGCTATTCAGCAATAAAAAGGAACAAGCTGTTGATGCACACGACATGGATAAATCTAAAATAATTATGCTGAATAAAAGTAGGCAGTCAAAAAAAGTTATACTGTGTATTATTCAATTTATATAAAATTCTAAAAAATTGCAAACAAATTTATAGTGACAGAAAGGAGACCAGTAGTTTTCCAGAGGGAGGAGCTAGAAGAAGAAATTACAAAGGAGAAGAAGAAAACTTTTTGAGGATGATGGATATGTTTATTATCTTGATTGTGGTGATGGTTTCACAGGTATATACCTATGTCTAAATGTAGCAAAGTATACATTTTAAATCTGTACAGTTTGTCATATGTTAATTATACCTTAAAAAAGCTGTTAACAACGTTCTCTACAAAGTCTCCACTAAAGATTGGAAAAGAGATGATAATTCCCCTCCTCTCCCAATCACCACTATTGGATAAATTATTAAATGTACGCTAATTTCTTAATGTGTCTTTGGTAAGTTAGTCTTTAGCGGTGTTGGTTATAGTGATGCGAAATGCCTTGGGGGAATACAGCATTTTATTAATGGTTTCATACAGCCCAATACATTTCTACACAGGAAACTAGTAAATCAGTAAATCAGAATTTTTAGATTTGTAGGAACATTAGAAATCATCTAGTTCAACTGTGACATTTAGCAAGTGAAAAAAATTCAGATTCCAAGAATTTGCCTTTTGTTATTTGTCTAGTTTAAAAAATCATGATACAATTAATTAATTTAAAATTTATCTTACTGGGCAAATCCCCCTCAAAATAAATACTAACAATAATCTTGCCAGATGTTTTCATTAGTTTGGCTGGTTTCTGCTTCTTAAATAATCTGTGATTTATCCAATCTAGAGACACTCCTTTTCACAGAAAAAAAGCATGGGAAAGATGTGGCAGTCACTTGACTGCCTTTCTGAATTCAAGTGTTTCTCCACCAAGGTCTGAGGAAGATACATGCCTTTCTGTGTATTGTGATGAAATCTCCACCATCCTGCTCCTTGCTGCTTGGTCCTGCCTGGGACAGGAATCATCCCTTTGTCCAGCATATCCCACCTGTTAGTCACTCAGGAGCTGGCTCACTTATCAGATCAACTGTTGGGATATCTCAGTGCTTGTGTCCAGGTCTCCCTTATCTTCTTTAATAATGGTCCCAAAGTGCAAAGGATGCTGGCAATTTGGATATGTCAAAGAGAAGCCATAAAGTGCTTCCTTATATGAAAAGGTAGACGTTCTCGACTTAATAAAGGAAAAAAAATCATATGCTGAGGTTGCTAAGATCTATGGTAAGAAGGAAAAAAAGAAATTTATGCTAGTTTTGCTGTTGCACCTCAGACTGCAAAGTTACAGCCACAGTGTGTGATCGGTGCTAAGATAAGACGGAAAAAGCATAAAATTCATACAATAAGGTATTTTAAGAGAGAGACTACATTCACATAACTTTTATTACAGTATATTGTTATAATTGTCCTATTTTATGATTGGTTATTGTTAATCTCTGAATGTGCATAATTTATAAAACTTTATCCTAGGTATGTATGTATGGGAGAAAACCCAGTATATAAAGGGTTCAGTACTATCCGCAGTTTCAGGTATTCACTGTGGGTCCTGGACCATATCCCCTGAGGATGGTTGGCCGGGAAGGGGGGCCGGCGGGGGGCGGGGAACTGTAGTCTTTTATTTACACAGCAGCCAGAGGGCGCCTTTTGAATCGTAAGTTGAAATGTGTCACTCCTGTCCTCCAATCTCTCCAGTGGTTCTCCGTCTTATCTAGAGGAAGCCACGATCCCTAGGATCACATAGCAGCTCCCATTACCTCATTAACCACATCTCCTCTCACTCTCCTCTTTGCCCCTCCCACCTTCCCTGCTCCAGCCTCTGACCTGGTTGTTTGAACATACAAGTATTATCCAACCTCCAGAACTTGCTGTTCCCTCTGTCAAAACTGCTCTTCCCCCAGATATCCCCATGCCTTGTTTCTTCACCGCCTCCAAGTCTTTGCTGAAAAGTCACCATCTCAGTGGATGGCTTCCCTGAGCACTGTACTTGAAATGGACACCCTTACCCCCCTGCACTGTCTGCCCCTTTCCCCTGTTTTCTATGTCTCTATAGCACTTAACCACTTTCTGGTATACAATACAACTTACTTATTTTGTTAATTGGCTATCTTTTCATACCTAGAATGCAAGCTTCATGAGGGATTTATCCTCAGTCCTCAGTACATAGCAGGGTACATAGCAGGCACTCAATAAACATCTGTTGAATAAATGAATAAAAAGAGAATATCAGTGTTGTGCAGAGTCTGGGAAATGATTGCTTCCATATACTATCGACGAAACTGTAAGTGGTGCAATGTTTCTGAAGAAATGTTGATGTGGCAATGGGGATCAGAAGTCTTAAAAATGTGTATCTCTTGTGTAACATTAACTTTACTTCTAGAAATTTATCATAAAGAAATAATATATTCGTTAGAGCCCTTTTGGTTGCAAAAAACAAGAAACCACTTCTAGGTCAAATATTAATGGTGGAGTGATTTATTACAAGGATGAAAGGGAGAATGTGTTATGTGGAATGTTTAGACATCTCTGCCACACCTACTGTCTTAAGTTAGGCTCCCCAGGAAACAGATGGAGATAGGGATTTGCATGCAGAAAGTTTAGCAGACGGTGCTTTTTGAATCAATACCTGTAAGGGAGTGAGGAAAGGAGGATTGGGCAGAGGGCAAAGTTGAACTGTGAAGTTATAATCAATGCCACAGTCAATGCCATGAGAGCTCTGGAGTTGTCCCATATTGAGGCAAGAAGCCCAGGCCTTTATACCCCCCTATCAACCAATCATTGGATGTAGGCTGCCCCTATGTGGAGAAGGTGTGTGACCTTGGTCCAAGCAGCTCTTTTAGTCCAAGGACAGGTCCTGGGATTGACTCACCTCTGAGCCATCAGCAACAGACATTCCTGTCATCTGAGGGAATGGGTACTGCACTCCTGATGGGAAGGATCTGGTCAGCACACCACAGCATCTACTCTACCTACAGAATTTAAAGAAAGTTTATGTTCTTCCAAGACTTTAGAATAATTGGAACCAGACACGTGGATGCTGTCAGGGTCTCTCTTATCTTTTGTTTTTTTAATGCAACTCTTAAATGCTGTACTGTTTTCTGTTTCTTATTCCACACAGTCAAAGATTATCTCCAGCAGCCCCTAATTTAAACATTTTAGCTTCATCCTCAGAGAGAGCGTAATTCTGAATGACCCAGCTTGGGTCGGTGTTCATCCATAGACCTACCAAACGGCTATGGTAGAGGGTAAAGTCACACGGTACTAACATGTAACCATTTGCATTCGAAGAGGCAGAGAAAGGGGCAAATCCATGCTTGCACGTGCCGCATCTATAAAGTCACAGAAAAACATTTTCAAAGAATATAAACTAAAATGTTAACAGTGGCTATTTTTTAGTAGTAGAATTAACAATTGTTTCTCTTTCCTCTTTTTCTTTTTGCATATATATCTTTATAATTGTTATATGTAGAAAAACAATATTTTTGTAATTGAAATATTTTTTAAAAGGAAAAAGTAGGCACCTGTCTCTGGCCCTCTGTACAAAAAAGGCCACTAGGTGTAGGGTATAGAAAGACCTCATATAAAGTAAGATTTTCTGAGAACTGGTATGAAAAAAATCTGGCTTGACTTTGCAAAGCTTATGCCACTGAACTGCAAACAAATGAAACATGGAAAAGCCAAATATTCAGCAGTTACAATTAACCTTCTTACCTTCTGGTGCTCCTTAATCCTCGATCATGAGTCTATGCTGTAAGTGCAAACTTGAAACAAAACCTTCCATTTGCTTTTGCCAAAATACAGCGTGGAGCAGGGCAATGTACACCATTGACCAGAATGTCATCAATATCCTAGCATGCTCCCCACTAAGAGGTCCAGCATGGAGGAAGCCTATTTGAAATCATTGTACGAGCTTTTATATTTACATTAATATATGCAACTGACGTTTGCTGAGTATCTATGTGCTGGGAAATATAAAGAAAAACACAACAGAACCCTAATCTTAATGAACTAAGGATCCAGTGGGTAGAAAGGTAGAATATGTGTGTGTGTGTGTGTCTGTCTGTCTGTGTATTATTCTCAAATATATATTCACAAGTACATATTTTATATATTTGCATATATATATTCAAATAATTATAATAAAATGTAAAGTGATTTTAGACCCACATTTGAACTTAAAGCACAGAGTTCTCTGGAAGTAAGGATTGTTACTTCTGGTTGGGGTGACTTCATAGAGAATTTCAGTTTAAATGATTGTTTTGAGACCTCAGCTGAACAATTTCATTTTATATATATATATATATATATAGTATATCATTATATATATTACTACTATTGTATTTAATGTATCATTATATATTTTAACATTTATACACACACACACACACACACACACACACACACACAGGTTTTGCTTTCACCAAGCATCTGTATTAGCATATCCCTATACTGCCATGGGCTACACACACTTGAAAACTAATAGGAGGCCCTAAAGAAGAACTGGCATTAAATATGTTCAATTAAATGAAACTCTAACTCACAATTTTGGGGGAGGAAAAAGACACGTGCAGTTTCAAGGACCTGAGGGTCTGGATGTCCGGGAAGGACCATAGAATGTACATGCAGTGCAGCCAGACCCCCTCACTCTAAGAGATGCCTGAGTCTGACCCTGATTACAGTAAGACCAGCAAACACCACTCCTTCCCTGAAGGAGATTATATTGTTAAAAAAAGGAAAAAACAGCTGGAGAAGTCAATTAGTCATTTTGTGACATTAAGTAATGGGATAAAAATGTATGTTGAATGGTAGAAAGCCGAATGTTTCCCATTATGGTTTTTGGGGAAAAGGCTTTTTGGACTAAAGGGAGACTTCGGTTGAAATTGGAGGGACAAATTTACCTTAGTGCTCTGAGACTGGAAAGGGGTGGAGAACATAGAGGCAGGGTCAAGCTGAGTGAAGACGGGGTATGAGAGCTTTTTCTCATTCTGGATGTTTTCTTCTCTTTGTTAGGACTAGCACTTTATTTCACCCTGTCTCTGGAGGTTATCTTTCTCCAATTTGCATTGTTCCTCAGAAGAAACACAGGAAACACAGGAAGACATACCCTAAGACAGCTGGTTTCCCTTAACAGCTTAAAAGGTACTGGGCACTTCCAATGTTTTTTAAAGCCTAGGAATCAGGCTAACCCAAGCCCAGAAAATAAGGAGTATTAACGAAGTCACTCATCGCTACAATCAACACTCAACAGGAAGCTGGTTATTCTACCTCAGGTTGCAATTTTAAAATCTTGTCAGTAAAATAAATTTCTTCCTGGCACTCGTCTTCTGAAGAACCTATTATATTTTGACCCCTTGCAATTCCTGGGCAAGCAGTGTTTGGGCACTGTGGTGGCACTGATTGGTCCCATGACAGGAAAGTTCTAAGGACCTTTTCCCCTTCCTCTTCCTCTCTCTCCTGCTTAGCCAGCTGTCTCCCCACAGAGCTTTGATGGCAAGAACTACAGGTTCACCCACCTCCAGCATTTAAAAAATTTAACCCCACTCTAATTCAATAATATTTCTTTTATTTGGTCTGCCCCGAATACATATTAAACACTTATATCAAAAAACACTTCGCAAAATACTGAGTTCATAATAGATGTTTTGTTAATACAGGTTGTTTGCTTTATTAGTTGGATTTCATCTCTTTGTATATCTGAGCTCCTGGCACCTTATTATTATCAATATTTTATCAAACGGATAAATGTTTAATTTCTAATTGGAACGTCAACTCTAAACTCAATTTTTTTAATAGCAAAATATTTGTTTAGGCTAATTTTACAATAAAGGGTCCTCAATGGGCAAACTATACCAATGTTCATTAATATGCCAATAATCAAAATGTGTCTGTGGCTATAACTTTTTATAGAGAAAGGTGTTCCAATTACCCAAGCATTGGAGTTCTGAATTGAGAGTCCTGGATTCCAAGATCTATCCCATGTGGTTTCTGTGAGGTTCAAATGAGAAAATGTATGCAAAAGTATTTCACACAGTTCCTGGTACTCATTTTAAGCTGGGGACGAAATTTATTAGAATTTTGTCTTGCCATCTCATCTTTTAATGAAAAGACCAGATTTCTATCCTTTTTTTTTGTGGTGCAGAATCAAGACAATGGGCAGAGAAAGACTAGAACTAAAAGGCAAGAGGGCAGGGAAATAGATTCTTGCTTGCTGGACCAGTTCCTGGATTCCCTGTATAGTGAAGAATTTAGGTACCAGTTGAAGGTTAAGAAAATAAACAGAAACCAGAGAGATCAAATTGTATAACAGAAAATAGGAATAGGGGAGAGCACAGGAAGGCCATGGAGACTGAGGAGTGGGAGAGAATTTGGGAGGTTTGTGAGTGCTTGGCTCTAGAACAGCTGTGGGCTGTGACAGAAAAAGAGGAAAGGAGGTTTTAAGAAGTGTTCCTGTGCAGTATAAGGTGGATATCCTGTAATATTCTTTGTGAAATGCAAGATTACAATTCCTTTTAACTCTCTTTTGCCAGATGGACTTTTTCTTAGAATGTAACTCTATGCAGAGACTAGGCCATTTGAAGTCCTGGAATATATTCATCTTATAAGCTTTATCATTATTAGCCAGTTATTAACATAATTAGCACTTACCCACCCCTGAATATTGTTTATGGAAGTATGTGCCTGTAAAGCCTACTGGTTCATCACTCACAGCCAGACTTGGGATCCCAGTTGAGGCTCAACTGAAAATCCTAAAACATAAAGAAAATAATTTTCCTTACCTTGAGTCAATTATATATTTCGAAAGAGACAAATTATTTTGAAACTGAAAAATATAATGATAAAACAAATGGCTGATTTGAGGAAAAAATCCGACTGTTTGGTTGGCATTGCATAGTAGACAAACACACTTTACAAAACAATTGATTACAATATTTTTCTCCTACAAGTTGTGTCAGTTGATGCCACCATGACTGGTGGGAAGCAAATATCTAAGAGGTTAAAAGAGTTGGGCATTGCTCTGACGTTTGAGAAGAGACTTAGTAAGAAGACGACTTGTTAGTACAAGACTTGGGGTCCTACCTTCAGAGACTATTTGGCTTTTACTGAATACTGATGAAAATAATCCTCATGGAAAGAGAATAAAAAGCCATATTTGTTGAATGTCCACTCTATGCTTTATTTAATCCTCAGAATGACTCTAAAAGGCATATGTGTGTGAGTTACATGTGTGTGAGTTCCTTGCCCAGCCCCTTCTCCCTCCTCCAAATTATATACTGGTTTTTCTTTGGGGAATTCACCTCAGCTGTGAGGTTTGGGAAGACTAATCCACTCAGTTTCAGGTTACCTGTGATTAGCTGCACTCACCCTCTCTCCCTGGCCACAGCAATGATTCGTGGATGGGCGCATATCCCAGTTCAGGACAATGAGAACAAGATATTCCAAGACTTGTGTAAGACTCTGTCTTCCCTTGGCTGGAGAGGTAGGGCTATGTGATGTTTAGAACCTCTGAAGCCATTTCGCTACAAGGGGAGAGTCTGAAGATACCTTGAGTGGGGGGATCCTGTGTGGTGTGAAGGTAGTGACTGGAGAAATGGGATCTAGGTCCTTGGGGACATTTTTTGCATTGCTGGATAAGCCTTTCCTGAAACTCACCCTGACTCTGTGTTCTTACGTTGCAGAGCCAGTAAATTTCTTTTGTTTAAGCAATTTGAGTTGTTTTCTGCCAATTGCAACCAAAAGGTTGCAAATCAAGCAGTACGGAGAGTACCTCTATTTTACAGAGGAGGAAACTAAAGTCCCAAAAGATTTTAACCTGCCCCAATCACAAAGGTAGTGAGAGGTGAAGCCAAGATTGGAAACCAGATCTTTCAAACTGTTCTGTGATATTGGAGAACTTCTAGAGAGGTAGAAGATGACAGTTCCCCACCCTCAACTCTGGATTCAGTCAAATTCAGTGTTTCATAAGCTATGTGTTTTTTAAGGCTATGCTTCCACTCATTATCAAGTGTAAACAAAATGTTTTAAAAACTCTTTCTTCTACCATGCTTAGTTTCTTAGTTGTAGAAGGGTCCACTCTAGTGCTAGTCTTTCATCTTTTTATGGCTAGTGTTCTCTCTCTATTCTCTAAGGCCTCTCTCTGAGGCCTAACTCTCTAAAGTTTAGCCTCATTTCCCCTGGATATTAGGGGTTTTGAGTGATATCTCCTGGAACTTGTTGAAAGCTAGGCTCACTCAAAGTTGAGACCAGCAATCTTAGAAGTTGGAATTGACAATTGCAATATCAGGTGGGTAGAGCTTGAACTAGGAGCCACTCTCCTCTGTCTTCAACCTATTCTACACACAGATCTCAGATTAATCCTTCTGAAGGTCAGCACTGACCATACCGCTGCACAGATATTTGCCCTGGTTTCCCAGTATCTATACCAGCAATCTCCAAAGTAGAGTGTGCATACCCCAAGGGATATGCAAGACTTCCATTGTCTCGTGGAAACAAAAAGTAGAACTTCTATGTATAGTTATTATTTTTCTAAATGAGGAGAAAATTAAGCTTTAATAGTATTTTATGTACAGAGTAACACAGATACCCTTACTCAGTTTGTATGTTGGAAAACCCCATATCACATGCATTATGTTCAAGTTATCCTGAGGGAGGAAAGGGAGTTCCATGATGAGGTGGGGTTGACAATGCAGTTGACTCATCTTTTCTCATTTGGCTCATTGTAACTTACTATTTACGTGACCAAGTTAATTGGATTTATGGGTTTATTATACGCTTTTTTTTTTTTTTTTTTTTTTTTTTTTTTTTTTTTTTTTGTGGTACGCAGGCCTCTCACTGTTGTGGCCTCTCCCGTTGCGGAGCACAGGCTCCAGATGCACAGGCTCAGTGGCCATGGCTCACGGGCCCAGCCATTCCGCGGCATGTGGGATCTTCCTGGACTGGGGCACGAACCCATGTCCCCTGTATCGGCAGGCGGACTCGCAACCACTGCGCCACCAGGGAAGCCCCTGTTATATGCTTTTTTTTAACTAAACTAATCTTTACCAAGTGGACAGCTGTCTTAAAAAAATCCTTTCAAAGAAACCATGCTCTGAAAATCATACTAACAATACTAGCACAAGTAAACATAAAATAAATGGCAGAACCTACATGACTCCTAAACTTGGTGCAAGCCCTTTGTCAGCCATAAGTAAAATGATGATGACATAGTAGGATCTGACTGGAAGTTGACAAAAAAATCAGAGATTATCAAAAAGACTTTATTTATTCTTGGCTGCATTGGGTCTTCATTGCTGCGTGCAGGCTTTCTCTATTTGCGGTGAGTGGGGGCTACTCTTCGTTGCGGTGAGCAGGCTTCTCATTGTAGTGGCTTCTCTTGTTGCGGAGCACGGGCTCTAGGTGTGTGGCCTTCAGTAGTCTTGGTGCGTGGGCTCAGTAGTTGTGGCATGTGGGCCCTAGAGCATGCGGGCTTCAGTAGTTTCGGAGCATAGACCCAGTAGTTGTGGCTCATGGGCTCTAGAGTGCAGGCTCAGTAGTTGTGGCACACGGGCTTAGTTGCTCTGTGGCATGTGGGATTCTCCTGGACCAGGGTTCAAACCTGTGTCCCCTGCACTGGCAGGCAGATTCTTAACCACTGCGCCACCAGGGAAGTCCCTCAAAAAGACTTTAAAATATGGATTTATATCATTAATGATAAACCTCACCTTAAGGGTATATTGTGCTATTATGCCTTAAGTTGTAAGCTTACAGCAATATCACACACACACACACATACACACACACACACACATCTTGGTGGGTACTCAATTTGTTACTGGAAAATAAGGCAATACAAAATTTGAGACCAGGGACTTCCCTGATGGTCCAGTGGTTAAGATTCCATGCTTCCACTGCAGGGGGCATGGGTTCCATCCCTGGTTGGGGAATTAAGATTCTGATCCCACATGCCATGCAGCGCGACCAAAAAGTGTAAAAAAAAAAAAAATTGAGACCAGAGTTTTACATAATGCATTTAAACTTCTTGTTGCCTCAAGTTCTTGTAAAAAGCTGGCAGGGTTCAGATAACATAATAAGCATCAATGCAACAGCTTGGCTTTCTACATATGTCCCTAGCCTCTTCTCCCGTGAGTCCTTGCTACAGCTAAACTGTCCTGCCTGCCATTCTTCTCTTATGATTGCCTACCTCTTTCCTCTTATCTAAAGTTCACCTCTCCCTTTCTTTCTTCTGGTTGCCTAATTCCTGTCCATACCTCAAAGCTTCATTCCTCATGAAGACTTCATCTATCACATCAGCTGGAAATAATCTTTCTCTCTTCTGAACTCCCACGATATTTTATCTGTATACCTCTTGTGGCCCTGTCATTGTCCCATTTATGACTCATCCCCAGGGGCTGCAAATTTTTAAAGATCTGGATACATGTTTGATACATTGTTGACTCCTTTGCCGGAATCTAGCATAATGCCTGGTATATCACAAGTACTCAGTAAATATTTGTTGATTGGATTAAGGATGGGTGGATAAATTCCAATCAGTACATTGTCTTAAATGTTTAATACAAGTCCTATTTTACAATAGTATACAAAGGAGCTTTGTGAAAAATCCAACACAGGGGTAGACAAGGTTTGAGCCCAGACTGTGTTTTTAATCATGGAAATACACTTCCCTCTTTTTCAGCTCTGTTATTCAATTAGAGATTGTGTAATTCTCACCCAGAGTTCATAGCTATTTTGCTGATTTATAACTCACAACGTAATCAACTTGAATAAGTCATCTTATTGTGGACACCCACATTAACCTGAAAAGCCATGGCCATGTTAGGATATTTGATTTGTAGCTGAATCTTCTTATACCCTCTTGAAAACAAAATCTGGCAGAAAACCAACTGCTCAAGTCAAATAGACTTTTAGCTACACTGTGCATTAGTTATGCCTGGTGACCTCAGAAAAATACACACAAATGGAAATGCTGGCCTAAAGTACTATAACATGATTATAGTTCAGAACAAAAATTTTTACTTGAGAGGAGCCATAATTGCTGTACTTTTTATCTGGTGTGTATTGGAAAACGTATTTGATTTTAAACCCATAAAAAAATTTCCAAAAGCTCTGCTATACTATTTACCAGGAAATAAGAATTCTCTTAAACGTGTTTTCAAAACAAATTAAAAACAGACCTCTTTTACCCTTTCTTTTTTCCTGATCACTTGAAACCAGTGGTCACTTTGATCTGTCAAAATAAATTATACCACAAAATTTAAAATATAGGACCAGTGGCTTTCAGAAGATTCTAACCTAGGGTTCATAGTAATATCTCTGGTCCCATCACCTACTGAACTAAAATTTCCTCTTCAAGCTGAGCAATTAACAAGAAATCCATTACCCTGGGTCAGGGATAGAAAACCTTTTCATTCTGCTTTTGAATTTCAATTTCCTCTGTCTTCATACGCCTACACACACACACTGGGCCCTTCTACAACATTGGAAGTGATATAATGAAGACTGCGCAAACACTGTCCTGTAATGTGCAACTCTTCAGTAACATGCAATTCCAAATTGGTGCCCCACCGGCCAATAGCCACCTCCCCTTTTAGCATAATTTTGGTGGGATTATCTTCTGCTACTATAAGAAGCACTATGGAGGGGAACTAAAAAAGTTTTCAATTCATAAGGATCCTTATGTATTTTTCAAATTTTACTTCATTTCTAAGATCCAAAATTACTCTTATGGATAAAATTTAGACACCCTCTGGTGGTCAGTAGAACACAATTAACTCTCGTAAACATTAATTTGAATCATCTAAGCTTGAAGGCCAATTTTACAGCTTATGACATAAATATTCTTTTTTTTTCCCTAAATAGCTTCATGGTCTAAATCCTTATATTCAGAGTAAATGCTGCCTCTGTTACAAAGCAAATGGCCTTGCCCAGTGAAAGTGCTATTTATGAATCATGAAATTCCATGCAAACATCAGGTAAGCCTCAGATAAAAGGGGGGGGGGAGATTCATCCAGATTAAGCGTTTAAGGAAAACATTATTAAAAACAGACCAAATCTACTCTAAATGAATCCACACTATGGAAATAAATACTTCAACTGGTAACATAAACATAGGAGAGAATGTCACATATTGTGAATATTTTATTTTTTATTTAAAAAATTTTTTGGCCTTGGCTCACGGCATGCGGAACCTTAGTTCCCTGACCAAGGATGGAACCCGTACCCCTTGTAGTAGAAGCTTGGAGTCTTAACCACCGGACCACCAGGTTAGTCCCTACAGTGAATATTTTAAATAACTAATTTAAACCTTAATCAGTATAACTGAGGAGGAATAGAAGAATTTTCTATCATAGCAGAAATACACTCTGATTTTTTCAACAGCAAACCTTCTGCACTATTTTGGGAACTTTGCTAATAGCACTGGTATTCCTAGTGCTTAAAGCTGTGTTGACATGATAAAGTGCTATAATTTTAACTTGTTATTGTGAGGCAGAAACTGCCTAATTAATTTCTGTTTCATTCAAAACTGAGGAACAAATCAATGTTTACCAATGGGAATGAAGCTAAATGAGTAACAAAAAGAAAACCCAAAACACTTGTGATAAGTCATTAGTTTAAAATGTAGAAAAAAATTTTCAAGGGTTGTCTAAGTTCTGTTTAGTCAACGAAACTTAAATAAAAACGAGAAACCATTTTTAGTAGATTTGAAATGGATTGTTTGGTGCATCTTTTAAATTTTAATCTTGTTAAAACTGAAAAAAAGGTTGCTCTCTATACAATAACTATAACCTCAGTATAACATAGTGCAGATGAAATCACAGTATGTGTTTTAATAAAATATAACTTCTTAGTTAACATAAGATGCTTAAATTCACTAGATATACCAACACTGAAATATATTGAATATTCAAATTAAAATGTCTTCTTCTGTTTTATCCATAATCCAGTTGATTTATATATTTTTAAAATGTCATAGAATGACAGTCAAACCTAAAAGGAACATTAGAGATAACTTAGTCCCATTCCTTTATTTTACAAATGAGGAAGATAAGAACCAGAAAGAGTATAACATAGGTGTGAAAATCAAACAACTATTTAGCAACAGAGCAAACAAATCTGGCCCTTCTAGGTACTTACATTTTAAGCACAAAATTAAATCTTTGAATGAAAACATAAATGTTTTGAAAAGTCAATTCATTTTTTGCCCTGTTAATAAACAGTCTAAGGCACCACCCATAATAATCACCCCCAAGTGGTTAACACCCTTCCTTACATTGAATCTGTAGCAGAAAGCCTACTCCTTAATTTCCAGCTAAGTGAGAAAAGAAACACACTCTATTCCTCATTGGATAATTTATAAAAATGAATATTATTTTCAAGACATAGCACTTTGATCAAGTATAGAAAGCATTTTGTTAGAGGATAAAACCATTAGGAAGTCAATTGAAAGAATGACTTGTGGAAAGCTAGATGCTTAAAAAGGGAAACACGGCAACATTCAGCTGTATTGTTTTAAATAGTACAGTATCCTAAAAACATCTTGGGGTGTGTGTGTGTGGGGGAGGTGAGGGTGATAAGACTTGTATGGAAAAGAGGAAGGGGAGGGGAAGATGGTCCCCACCTGAGCCCAAGCTGAGGCTGTCACTAGGATTCAGCTGTGATCAGCCATAACTAATGAGTGCAAAGGTGGTCCAGCCAAAGCTTGGCTGTACAATGGGAGGCTAAATCTGAGCACAGGACTGTTAATTTCCCTCTGACTCACCCCTAGGATATCTCTCCAAAGCATAGAGAGAATTACCAACAAGCTGAGCTGTAGCATCAAAACCTTGATGCTCTGTTACCTCTCAAAGAGACCTTAACAAAGAGGGAGAAAAGTGTCTCTTAGCCTGATTGGGCACATAATTGGGAGTTGAAGAGCACGTGAAGAAAGATTCTTTTGGACAAAATTCAACTTCCCAAACTACAAGAAGACCCAAACATGTAAAATGGCTGAGGTAAAAACACCCCCCTTGCAACTCTGCTTCTAATACTAAACAGATTTTTCTTTTTAAATTCAAACCATGTACCCTGTAAATAGGTGGGGGGTGGAGAGTGGGAGAGGTGGTCAGGGATAACACCAGATGCCTAAGATTCTCCTATTAGTTCTGCCACTATATAGGTGTACACATTTGGGAAACTCTTGACCACTGCACCCTCAGATTCCTTATCTGTATATTGGCGGGTTTGGTCCCTTTCTGTTCAAAATTCCATGCTTCTATATGAAAGGAGAATTTTTTAAAAATTTAATTATAAAGGCAAAAACTTTCCTAGATTAAAAAGGATATCTGGAGGCTAAACTAAGGTCCCTGAATAGTCTATAATACCCCTGAAATAGTGTGAAAAAATGTTGGTGGCTGTATGTATACACATAAACATTTTCTAGGAAGAGAGACAGTATTTTCATTGACCTTCAAAGGGAAATCAGGTACCCCAAAGTTTGGGGACCTCTGATTGAGAGAGTAAGTGGTGTTTTTAGTTTTTGCTTTATCTAGTTGTGAGCAGATCAGCAGCAATCTTTACACGGTTCTAAAGTCTGTCCCACAAAGCCTTCTTGAGTGTCTCATTTATCTTCATGAGCTGTGTGTTTGTAATTTTTCACGAGCAGAAAGCCTGTTCAAAATCGAGTCCTTTTCATTAAAGATTTAAAATTCTGGGGATTTCAAGATTTATTCTGATATTAGTGGCTAAAGGAGAGCCATTTTACTACATCAGAAAATTTCAGACATATAGCATCTTAAATATTTGCCCACTGATGTTGAATTATTTTACTATTTCTTTTTTTCTTGAGGTAACTGATGTGAAACAAAAGGCTGGCTCCTCCTTCCAACCTGCTTTTCTTTTTCTTCTGATCTTTGAGTCTGCTGTGAAAGGATGATGAATTAACTGTGGTTCTATTTGAAGTAGTAATTTTCATTTTTATAACGATTTTGATCCTCAAGATAAATTAAATGGAAGATATTGATATAATATTCATAAAAGAATTAGCTGAAAAGTAGAGAGAAGAGGAAAATGACATTAGGGAACCTGAGGAACTGAAAGATGAAAGATGCAGCCAGGACGAAATGAGAACCAAAGAGAAAATCTACATGATTAGATGCTGAAATAGTATCAAATCCCTAAGCAGAGAAACAAGAAAAAAAGAGGGTTAAAAACAAAAGCAAAACAAAAACCCCCAGGAAACAATCATAGCAACTAGGGAATACTGAATTTTTGAATACATTAAATGAAAACGACAAAAACCATCATAACCGAGCTTTTCAGTAACATCTTTTGGCTGATAATCTCAAGGCGTTATATGGCTTCTCGTTAATTAAGGCAAGGACAGAGGCGATCAGAGAACATCACAGAAAGAAGGATGTTGCCAGTGATTATCAGATAAATGCAAAAAGCTCTTTTGTAGTAAAGAAGTGCCAATCGGCGAGAAATGTTCATTTTTTTCCTGAGGCAATGTCAAAGAGGTGTAAAAAGAAGAAAATTAGGTTTAAGCACTTATAACAAATGATTTTAGGTATTCCCAGATGCTTTTTAACCGACGACAATCTGACCAGAACTACTCTTAGTGACTCCTAAGCCCAAATGGAGAGGAAAGCAACATTCAGTGCTTCTCTTCGACTCTAGGCTCCCTTCCCGGAGTCCTATAGCTTCACGTCAAGGGTTCCAGACTCTCCGTTAACCCCGGAGGCGCCGGGGGAGAGATATATCCTCAAACGAACCCGATCCCCAGATGACCCTGGCTGGGTCCTTGTGTTCACAGAGCATCCTCCAGTGACTCTTCTTTCGAGTAACAGCTCCTCTCTGCGCCTCCACAAATCCCATTCGAGAAAAAAACGGGGATTTCAGCGAAAACGCACACTGCCCCGCCCCTCCCTGACTCCAGGAGGCAGCCTCCAGGGCGGCCCAGGCTGCTTCCAGCGGCCCAGGACTGGAGAGGCGCGCGCCCCCGGCGCCCGCGCGCGCCCGTTGCCATGAGAACGCACAGGGCTACGCCGCCCTAGGGGGAGACGGGAGGAGGCGCGGCGGCAGATCCAGTGGGAGACGCTATCGCAAGATGGCGTCTGCGAGGCCGCGGGATGCAGAGTGAGCGCGCCCCGCCGGGGGCTCTGCGAGACTGCTCCTCTCCCCGCCGCCGCCGCCGCCGCCGCCGCCACTGCGGCGTCGCCTCTCCTCCTGCCACTGCGCCGCGGCCAAGCCTCCCCGCCTCGCAGGTACCGGCGCCCGCGCGCTCTCCGCGTTGTGCACAGATGGCAGCGACAAGTGCCGGCTCTCCGAGGGCTAGCGGGCCCCCCCTTGTCCGGGTGCGCCTGACAATAACGCGTAAATAACTTTTTCTTGCAGCGGTGCCCTGCCTCCCGGCCTGCAGCCTCCTCGCGCGCCAGCGCCCCCACCACGCCCCTCCGACTCCCGGCTCCCTCAGAGGTGTGAGCGCATCGGGCCGATGCGGTGATCTCCGGCAGGCCTGGGAGGAGCGCGTGGACCGGCGGGCGGCGGCGAGCAGTTGCCAAACGCCTTTACAATGGCCCTGACCCTGTTTGGTAAGTGCAGCCCTTTGGCCGCGCCGCTGCAGGTGGGCCGCGCCGCGGGGCTTGGGGGCGGGGGCCGGCGCGCTTGGGTAGGGGACGCCGCAGGCGGTGTCGGGCGCGGGCCGGGGCCGCGGACTTGGGCCGCTTGGGGCGCCGGGCTCGCTCCCTCGCGCCTCTCCCATTGTTTCCTCTCCAGGCAGGGCCGATGGGCGTGTGCTCCCCTTGCCAATTCTGGGCAGGGAGGCTCTGAGGTCCTGGGTGTTTTGTAAACGGAGGATTCTCTAAGATGCCAACTTGGGAGCGAAGTTAGCTGGTTGTTTCCAAACCTATGTTTCTCAAGTCGGTAAATAAAGGTCCTGGAAAGTTTATTCATTTTGAACAAGATGTCTGTGCATCCCAACCTCCCTGGAATTGTCAGATGCCTGTGTTGATTCCTATTGGATTTGGGGGGAATTTTTTGGACTCGGTATATTCCTTTGGAAACAAGAATGAGTGGTGAATTTATTTTAATATTTGCTAAAATTGAAAATGTTGCTCTAACAAATAGAGTAGACAGAAGAAAGTTGGTACTTTAGATAAGTAGTCTCAGGTGAATATCTTTGAGTATTTTACGAAAGTGTTATTTCTGTGGTGTAATTAATGTAACATTATTTCAGTGGTTAAGACTTAAAGGTTTTTTTGTTTTGTTTTGTTTTTCCCCAGAGTCTGTAAGGACAATGGGTTGGAAAGAAGGACTGAAAAAATACTTTATTTTCTTTTACAGAAATAGACTGTGGTACTTACGTACCTTGCTTTAAGAAAACTCAATATGTGAAAATTTAGATGATCAAAGTATTCAGTTTTTCAAAGGAGAGAAGTCCAATGATATGTACCTGATAGCTACAAGGACAGTCTTAGTGAGTTACCACAATATCAGGTTTCCAGTTACATTTTAATAATGTCATTTGATCAAGCACATTACAGGATTCACATACCACAGTGCTTTTTAATGTAAATACTTAAGAGTGAATTAATCTGCTGAAATCAAAGAATTACTTTTAGTTAACAATCTTATTTTTCGAATTAAATTTAGACCCAGAGAGGTTATTTCCCAAGGTCACATGGCCCTTTTGTGGCAAAACTGAGCCTAGGACATATTCTGTCAATCTTCAGTCTGGGACTATGCTTACTTTGCCCAAATACCCACAGCACTAGAAATGACATTTCTTATTTGGTGGTTCTCCATGAGTGTTTTAAAAATGTTTCTTCTTTCTCTGAAAGAAATAATAAAAATCTCTTGTTTTTCAATACCTTGTATCAAATATGCATTACTTAATAGAAGCATTTCCTTAAGTGTGGACTTTTTTTGGTATAGAAGTTAAAAATGATGGCTTTACTCATAGTTGATATTTTCTTTTGAAGAAGCATTTATCTTACATTGTTGTAGCTAATACATAGTAGTAAAATCTACTGCAGTAAATTCGCTTTAAAACTATTTTTGACTTTCCTTCCTAAAGAGATAGTCTGCATTTTCAAGGTTTGTTTTCAAAGATAAGATTTACGAATCAACGACTTTTAAAAGACTGATATCTTCGATGAATAAAACAGATAAATTGGGGAGACATGGAGTATGTGATGAGGCTCCTTTAAATGGATTCCTAAATTATTAAATCTTTAACTACTGAGGTAGAGGTGAGGAATGGAAGAGCATGGAATTTGACCTCTAGAAGGTATAAGAAACCACTCCCACCCCTCAGGATAAATAAAATATCTCTAAAATTTTAAAGTCATCTTGTGGGAATATAGAATTTAGTTTGCAAAATCCAATTTGGTTACAATTTTTTAGAACATTTCTCTGTTGTAAAGCAAAGTATATCTGTGTGCAGAGGCTATTTTCTCAGTAATGACAGCAGCACTTGATCTCAAGAGTGTGGCTGCACACCACTCATCAGTCATCTGAGATGTCGGTTAAAAATGTAGATTCCTTTGCCCAGAGACCCACAGAATCTGCATTTTTATTTTTATTATTTTTATTCATTTCTTATTTATTTTAACATCTTTATTGGAATATAATTGCTTTACAATGGTGTATTAGTTTCTGCTGTATAACAAACTGAATCAGCTATACATATACATATAACCCCATATCTCCTCCCTCTTGCGTCTCCCTCCCTCCCATCCTCCCTATCCCACCCCTCTAGGTGGTCACAAGACAGTGAGCTGATCTCCCTGTGCTATGCGGCTGCTTCCCACTAGCTATCTATTTTACATTTGGTAGTGTATAAATGTCCATGCCATTCTCTCACTTCGTCCCAGCTTACCCTTCCCCCTCTCCGTGTCCTCAAGTCCATTCTGTACGTCTGCGTCTTTATTTCTGTCCTGCCCCTAGGTTCTATATAACTTTTTTTTTTTCGATTCCATGTATATGTGTTAGCATACGGTATTTATTTTTCTCTGGCTTACTTCACTCTGTATGACAGACTCTAGGTCCGTCCACCTCCCTACAAATAACTCAATTTCGTTTCTTTTTATGGCTGAGTAATATTCCATTGTATATATGTGCCACATATTCTTTATCCATTCATCTGTCGATGGACACTTAGGTTGCTACCATGTCCTGGCTATTGTAAATAGAACAGCAAGGAACATCTCTGTGTAGTTCCAATTTTAGCATATGTGCTGCTGAAGCGAGCACGAATCTGCATTTTTAGAGGAAGGGGATTTTAAAGGAACTCTCTGTGATTCTAAGACACATTCAAGTTTAATGACTATTATAGTAATGATAAATATTAGATTTGCTCAAACTTGCCCAGTTCAAAATAGTTCTTTGAATATGTTAAGAGCAGTCCCCAAGGGTTAGAAGAAATAGATTTTATTTTAGATATTACTATTTAACTAATTGGTCTTAGTCAGAAGTACCTCATATCCCTTCTTAATAACCAACCTAGAACCGAGGAACAATGAAATAAAGTTCTAAGAGATGGTGAAGAGAAGGTAGGAACAAGAAACTAGACAGGTGTGACTTTTCAGCCATCAAGGTCAGAGCTCCATAGAGTTTCTACCTAAGCCTCCCCAAAGTAACCACTGCCAGAGCTGAGGAAAAAGCATCCTGTCAGGTCATCCCTTGGCAGGAATTTCTGTCATTTATAGCTAAACGGAGCTCTGGTTTATAGCCCGGCCAACTGATGAGATTGGGAACTCAGTTGCACTTCAGCTAGTCTAGCTAAACCTGAATAACTCTCTTCTCTACCTGGGTGGAATTGGCTCTGACATTGCCCCTGCTCCCCGCCTTTTTTTCTTCTTACCATTTATTCACCATCATCACTGCCATAGATCACTTCTGATATTTAGGATTACGCTGTAATTTCTTACATTCTTTCCTTACACTCTTCTCCTCCCATGGAAACCTTTCATTATGCAGCTCTTTTTGGCATCTTTCACTATCCTGACACACCTGCCGATGGGATCCTGGCAGAGATCCTTTGGAGCAGTTAAATGGGAATGGAGTATTCTTTGTGATACAGTTAGGAAATGCTCTGATTTCCATTACTGTCCTGGCATTAAAATGTATTTTTAAAAAGACAACTGTATATTTTCAGGACGATTTTTTTGACAAAAAGCTAATTTTATAGGAAATTCCCACTTGAATACACTCTCTGCTGACATTTTAGTTTTTCAGACATTGCTCATCAAGGAATATGAGAGGGAGTTACCTAAGCAGCAGGGTGCTCTGATGGTGATAGCCCAGCTACATTTTTTAGAATGTTTCATCTTTTCAGCTGTCATTAAAATCACCATCCTTATTTCAGTACTTGTGCATATTCCTTTTTTAACTGGTGTCAAAAAGTTAACATCTCAGCTTAGAATTTTTTCTTTTAATGTTTGGAGACTTGGTACTATGTAAGAGAGATAAAAGAATTATAGTTGTTATACCTCTGATAGTCACCACCTGTGTACAGTGTAAGAGGAATGTTGGTTATGCAGTCTTTTGAGGCACATCTGTCCCTGCAAATAACCACCCCATAAGCATTCTAATCTTTGAAGATAGAAGATAGTCATATGTGTAATTACAAACATTTGACATATCTGTCAAGAAGAGTTTCAGTTTCTTTTAGATCAGTATTTTTCAACCGTTTTTTGTTTTGTTTTGTTTTGTTTTGTTTTGTTTTTTGCAGTACGCGGGCCTCTCACTGTTGTGGCCTCTCCCGTTGCGGAGCACAGGCTCCGGACGCGCAGGCTCAGCGGCCATGGCTCACGGGCCCAGCCGCTCCGTGGCATGTGGGATCTTCCCGGACCGGGGCACTAACCCGTGTCACCTGCACCGGCAGGCGGATTCCCAACCACTGCGCCACCAGGGAAGCCCAACCGTTTTTTTAAAAATCACCCTCTGTAAGAAGCCTTTTAGACATTTTTTTCTTAATTGTTCTCTCCATGAGACTCTGTTTATGGGCTGTATGTTTGTCTGCTTTATGCATAAAAAGAGTAAAGATTTTGACTCCCAGAAGCTAAGTTTTGCTCCCTTGAGGGCAATCTTATCCCCATTGAGAATACATGTTTTAGACTAATCTAAAGCAATCATAAGATAATTAGTTAGGCAGAAAAATACTGTTTGGTTGTGCTTTATATGTCATATAATAATAGTTCTGAAGGAATGACATAAGGACAGTAAACTATATGTTTTTCACCAGATTGATTTAGCTTAAATATTAACAGTTTGTTTCATCTTGAGAGCGGCCATGACACAGAGTTTCTTGCTGGGGCTGGGGTGTGTGCAGCTTTTCTCAAAAGTTCCTCTAGTAATGATAATATCCTTTGATATGGGTAATTGATGTTTTCTCACTCTTATAAAGTATCAGTAACAGCACATTTAAAGAACATTTTATCTGCAATATATAATCTAAATGAAGTCATTGAACTTGCTTTGCAAATCGGATGAAAGACAAATTCTTGAGTCTGGCCTTAACAACCAATTACTGGTCATAAATCATTCTTACATAGAAAATTATTACCATAAACTTTGACTTTTTTATTTATTAATATTACCCCAACTACTTAAAAAACAGAGTAGGAAAAACTAAGAAAGCAGAATGATGTAACCATATTTTATACTGAAAACTGATATTTAAAAAAGAATCATGTCTGACAAAATAAAGTTACAAATATACATTCCTAATTTAACTCCTTATATTTGAAAAGCAGGATGAATACTTTATGACTATACTAAAACCACTGCTTTGTGTACTCTAAAAGGGTGAATTTTATGGTATGTGATTTCATCTCAATATAAGATTGTATTAATAAAATCATGGGGGGAGGGTAGGAAATCAGATTGAATGGAAGGAAAATTTACTTCATTTAAACTGTAAAAACAGAAAATACTGTTTTTATTTTTATTTATTTTTAATTTGTTGTTGTTATTGTTGTTGAGTAACAGCTAATTTGTTCAGGAGATAAGCTGATCACTTTTGTTCCAGCATCTTCTTTTGCACAGAATCTTGCACTTATTAGGCAGTCAAAAGATACTTGCCAAATTGAATTAATGCTTTTCTTGTAACTTTCTATATTATATTCAAAACCATAAAATAATGTCTGATGCCAAACCATTAGATTAAAAGAGGCAGACACCATGGATTGCAAATAGAAAAAACTTCATTCAGAAAATACTATTTTTAAAAGAGTGGTTTTACATACAGGAAGCTTTAGAACTCTCCATGTTTTTAGAAAGTTTTTTTTTTTTTCTTTTATTCCTCAAGGAACAAAAAAACAAACTTAAAAATTGATATGTTAAGATACCCCTACCTGTTTTGAATGGTTGTTTTAAATTCAGAAAAGCAAGCACTTCTTGGAAAGACTTACTGCCAGACAATGGAGTAGTTTGGGGGAGAAGGGAAGGTGAGTCAGGCTAGGCCTGCCGCCAGCAGCTTGGTGGCGTGGGACCACCTCATTGTGTTTCATCCAGCTGTGCTGAAAGTGGTTCCTTTCCCTTTCCACTGGGACTTTTTACCTTTGGATTTCATTGGACCTTGTATATTTCACGGTGTAAAGCAAGCAGAAAAAGGATGTTGTCCAAGAAACATATTATCTGCACTGGAATAGATTTTTATGACCACAAACTTGACATTTCAAAAACGGAATGCGTCCTCTTTAAAGTGCTAATCTTTCTTGATTTTCCCATTTCTGCGATTAACACATACCTTCAGCCTTTATTCTTTCTGTCTTGTACTTTTTATACAGAATGTTGTTTTTCAGCTCCTTAATGGCGGTGAGATTACTTTGTCAGAGATGATTTTAGGATTTGAAGTAGCTTGTAATTGGTGCGACAGACAACAGGTATGTGGGTAGATGTGCATTTGAGGGTTATGTAAACATCTGCCTGACTGAAATATTTCCCCTGCAGGTCTTTTATGGCAAATGAATTTTACACCATTATATTAAAATTAAAGCATGATTTTTTAGCATATTACCTGTAAAGAATAACATGCTAAATATAGATACTTATCTTCATATAGCATGGAAGAATGATTTTAATTTATGGACTGAAGATCTTAAAGTAGTAAGACAAACAAGTGTTTTGACCGAGGGAGCTACACTGTAAGAGAAAAGAAAGTGGTGGAAGTTTTTGTTTGGAGGGTGGGGCATTACTAAGAGGGACCTGTGTTATAGGTGGTGGTGTAATAAGCAAAGCAGTATAAAATCTCAGGACATCTGGGGTGAGGGGGAAGGAGTGGATGGTAGAGTGGGAGAAGGAAGCAGAAACAAGAAGCCTACTCTTTCATAATTTTCCTAAGGAGTAGCTCTGTAGCCTGGGATGTGTTTTCCTATTTAGTGATTTGTGGGTTTTTTTGTTTGTTTTGTTTTTGCGGTACGCGGGCCTCTCACTGCTGTGGCCTCTCCCGTTGCGGAGCACAGGCTCCGGACGCGCAGGCTCAGTGGCCATGGCTCACGGGCCCAGCTGCCCCGCGGCATGTGGGATCTTCCCGGACCAGGGCACGAACCGGTATCCCCTGCATCGGCAGGCAGACTCTCAACCACTGCGCCACCAGGGAAGCCCTAGTGATTTGTTTACTCATCTGTTTGATGAATCGAGGGCCTAATATGTGCGAGGTATATATTAGTTCCTGTCTTCAAGGAACTTACATATGCAGTGGATGGTGACAGAGAGAAACGTACAATGTGCCAGGGGGCTTATGCTGTGAAGAAAAATGAAGCAGGGTGAGGAGGATGGGGCTAGCTATGCAGCAGAGTGGTAAGGTGGATTTTGAGCAGAGACTAGAAGGAAGTAAGGGAAAGAGTCCTGTGAAAATGGGGAATCACCTCGTGGAACAGGGTTTAAGGCAGGGACTTGCTCAGCAGTTTTGAGAAACAGGAAGAAGGGCAACGTGGCTGGAGCAGAGTGAGCTGGGGAAGCGCTAGGAGGTGCAGGCAAAGAGACACCTGGGGGAGGAGGAGTGTCGGGGTCACAGATTATGTAGGGCCCTGACCGTAAAGCACGGTAAGGACTTCAGATTTTACTCTGAGTGAGATGGGAAGCTCGTGGAGGATACTTCCATAGCATGAAGTGCAGAGGAAAGGGCTTAGATTTTGGAGTAAGAGAGCTACGCTTAGTCCTTTCTCTGCCAAGTGTCAGCTCTAAATCCTAGTCTCATTTTCCTTATATGTAAACAGGGGCTATTAATTCCCTTAACACGGTGGTTAAAGATACATAGCAGCTAATATTGTTACTAATATTATTATGATAACTATTAGCAAAGATCCAAGATACCAACAGAGTTTCTCTGTTTTTTTCACAAGTCTGTTGACCCACTTGAAAAAGTGGTTCTGTAATATTTCTGTTTGTATGTGTGGCTAAATATATGTCACATGCCACTGTAGACTTTGTCTGAGAATGCTCTGGTAGAGATCTGGTTCAGGGAGGTACAGGGAAGAGCAGATAGATTTCTGATAGTGCTGGGCACTTGGTACTTTCTAGTGCACTCTGAAAATGTAAAAAACACATTGGCCAAGGCTTACTTCTCTTTTGGGAGGTAATCCAGAATATAGTCAAATCTAGCCCAGCCCCCATGACACTTAAAGTATATCAAGGACTGTGAGCTCAATGGTTGGCACATAGTAGGTGCTCAGTCCAAGTTTATTGAGTGAATAAGTGAATGAGCGAAGAATAAACATGTAACAGTGGACTGTCACTCTATACACTTATCCTGTGAACAACCTTCAATCAATTTAAACACTTATCTTTTTTCTTCCTCTATTATTTTGGGTTATTCTTACTTATTGTATTAGTGTCCATAATTGGAAACTCAGACCTGCCTCTTAGAAATTTATTAGTCTAACAATTCGCTTCCCTACCTGAAATCCTCCAGCGAGTCCCCATCACCATTAAGATTAAGTCTAAATTCCCTAGTTTGCATATAAGGCTGTCAAGATAGGACTGCTGCTGGGAGTTCCCTGGTGGTCTAGTGGTTAGGATTCCCGGCTTTCACTGCGGTGGCCTGCATTCAATCCCAACCACAAGCCACTCAGTGAGGCCAAAAAAAAAAAGATAGGACTGCTGCTTACCTGTTTATTTGGCCTCATATCTTATCCCCTCCTCAGAGGCTGTGCTTCAGGCATGCTGAAGGACTTGAAGTTTCCAGAAGGGATTGTACCCAACGTGGCTTTGGCATCATTGCTCAAGCCCTTCTTTGCCCCACTCCCCTCTACACATCTCGCAAAACTCAGCTTGAACAGTCATCTCTTCTATGTGGTCTTTGTGAGTTAGTTACACCTTTTCTGCA
Source organism: Kogia breviceps (assembly GCF_026419965.1). NCBI lineage: Eukaryota > Metazoa > Chordata > Mammalia > Artiodactyla > Physeteridae > Kogia > Kogia breviceps. The sequence goes on along the minus strand of NC_081311.1, from coordinate 143,998,165 downwards.
TCCATAGTGCTGTATATATGTCTCTGCCCTGCCACTTTTCATGTGGTGATATAATGGTTAGTTTATATTGTCCTGTCTTCCCCATTAGGTGAAGTTCCTTAATGGGAAAGCTATGGAGTTCTTTCTGTCCTTAACAACTGCCACTGTGATGCAGCCACTCAATAGCTAAACAATAAAGGTTTGAATGAATGTATGATGTTATAGTAGTCTACTGTATTCCTTAAATTTGGAAGTTAATTTTAAGGCTCCAATGCATATGATACACACTCTCTATTTTTTCATTATTTTTTTGTTCATTTCTTCATTTTAAAAAAAATTTGGTAAATGTGCCATCGTACCATCCCTTGGTTCCATACTCTAATATGGAATCCCCAACTGGAAGCTCTCAAAGGCTTGAATAAAATGGAAATCTCTCTGGGAGCAGATTCTTTGAGGTTTAAATATAGTATTACTAAGCATCCACAGATGTTTCTAAATTATTTGGTATAATTAGATAACAAATTCCACTTCATTAAACTATTGTTCCTTTTCATTTCAATAGTACAAAGGAATTGCACATAAATTAGCTTGGTTTGTTCATGCTTTACCCTCACCGTAGCGAACATAATCAAATTGAATAGGAGTTCAGTATGAAAATGGCTAACAACCTTTTAGAGGTCAGAAAATAAAAACAATATAATCCTTCTCTCATAATAATAAATTTGTGTGCTACATGAGCATTCCTGTTAGTTTTTGTATATTCATTAGAAGAGCAGATATAAGCAACAGTTTCAGCATTCATATTTTTAAGTGGAAAGAAAAGGAAAATTTTATTTATTACTTATTAATACCTCTCATTGTTCCAGAAGGAATTTGAGGTGGTTTCCAAAAAGATACAATGCATTAAAAACAGTAAGCGTGGGAATTCGTTTTTCTCTGTCTTGTATCATTAGTTCCTTCCTCTCCCCTGAATCATTTCCCTCTGATTATAGCCATGCTTTCCTATTCTGTATGAGGGCATTAGAACCCTCTCATGCCATCCTGAGTTATTAGTGGCCCTCTTCTTACCAGAGGTTTGTTGAAATGGCATTCTGTATACACCCCCCCCCTCCTCTACACTCTCTCTTCTCAGCCACCATATTTTATCATTATTGGTTATGAGACATTTGTGAATGTCATTAATCTCTAGTGAAAAAAAGATTGACAACTGTGAAAGGAGAAACTTTTCTGACACTTGTTGAAACAACAAGGAAGACTTTCTTCAAGACTATTGCAATAGGTGTCAAGACTATCACAGTAGGAGAGAGAAATCAGGCTTAACTCCGAATATAAGAATAAGTGGGGCTTTATAGTCAAGGAGCAGATTGGTTGGGGGGTGATCAGTGGATGGAAAATTACTAAGAGGAGACAAGGATAGGGGGAGTTCTTGTTAAACTGACCTAACAGGATTCTTGCTGAGGGTAGGCCAGGTGGTCAAATATCAAGGGCTGGGGGTGAGGAATTTGATTAGGTATCAGGGGTGCAGGATTCTTTCTAAAGTGACTTAGAATTGTTGCTAAAACTGGGCAGTGCAGGCCTGGCAAGGCCAGGGGTCAAGGTTGAGCTCCTCCCTTAGAGGAGCCTAACTAAAGTTTGGTGAAGAAGAGCCTCCATTCTGCCTCTGTTTGGAAGTGCTTTATCAATTCATAGCCAGTAAACAGTGGCTTCTCCATCTTCATCATGTTTGATCTTTTTGCACTATTTGCTATTTTTGATTGTCTCTTTCTTCTTGAAACTTTTTTCTTGTCTTTCAAACATTGTATTCTCTAGCTATTCTTTTCTTCCCTTTCACTGTTCCTCAGTTCTCTCTTGTTTGCTCCCCTAACTGTTAACTGCTTTTCAGGAATTGACCTTCCTTTCTCACTTGGGAATATGGAGGCTTCAGCAGTGAGCACTGTGTGGGCGATTCCCAAGTCTCCATCTCCAGCTCTGCCCTTCCATGCCCTCCAAATCGCTATCAGGATTTCCTGTGGACATTTCTGACTCCACACATTCCCAGCCCCAAATCCTTAGCTTTTGTCCTTCTGTCCCCCCTCCCCTTGCCTCTAGTACCCAATCAGCTGCTAACTCTTGCAGCTTGATCTCTGCAATAGCTTCCGTTTTGTTCCTTTCTCTATTTCCAGCTCTTGCTCTGCCTTTCGTTTCAGTACCGCAATCCATACCTTCCGCCTCCTGCCACCCATTCAGAAGGAATCCCTTCATCTTCTTTATCATTTTATCCATGAATCTCCTGTGACATTTGTCAATGTGTTCCTTTCATAGTAGTAATGTATCTTTATCATATGTTTTCTAGGCTGATGGTTCCTATTAGGGAAGAGTCATTCTCATTTCTGTACTCCTTACCATGCTTGGCACAGTGCTTCACACATAGCAGGTGCTCAGAAAATATTTAAGAGAATAAAAGAGTTATTAAACCACAATACTTCCATAGTTGAACAGTTTCCAGGGTAGAAATATAAAGCATTCTCTATTTTTTTTCTATAACTTTATAATACTTTAAACAAGTTAACAATAATCAACATATCTCAAAATCTCTCATATATTGTTTTTGTTGTCTGATGATCTTATTTTCAGTCTTTAAAGGAAGAAATGCATATATTCCTGCAGTATTGATGCATGTCAAGGGCAGATATGTCATTTACTTTGTGATTGGTTGCTTTTGTTAGCTTGACTTTTTCCAAAAGTTTCTGGTGAAATTCTGGTTGAATTTATATTGCTTTTTATTCTGTAGAAATCCTCTTAATCCTGGAGAAGGGGCACTAAACAGTAGATACTACACACACAGGGCTTGTTAATCTAGGTTGTTTTGCTGGTCCCTTTAATGTTGCACTGTGTCCAGTATTCACCTGAAAACAGAATATTCTCCCTCCTTGTGGAGAGACCGTGCTAAAAGTAAGAGAAATGATGGGTTCTCCTGATTTCATATATGTTCTCTGCTCTTTTAGACTTTCTCAGGCCACTAGCAAGGAGATGGTGAAGAGCCCTACCTTGTTCAAGCTCCCTTTCAGGACTCGGTGGGTTAGCCAAGTTAGCCAAGTTCATAGGACTTGTATATTAGTCCGCCATTCGGAAACTGGCTTATTAAGTGTTTCTAAAGTTGCTGAATAGAAGTCACTAAGCAGTGGACCAAAAAGCTAATGCTAGTGATTGTTTTTCAGAATGTGCTGAAACCCAAAAAGAAAGATGAAGTCTGGTTTATAGGACATTTCATGTATTGACAGTAATACTTCATTTAATTGTGAAAAATTTTTTTATGAAAATGATTTTGCCACTCTTATAAGTTGCTTTTTGTGAGCCTACCTATTTAAGTCTTTGGATGACATTTATTAATATTCTCAGATTTAGATGTTATAAAAATGCTCATTATATATGTGTGCAAAATATGTAGTTAAAGATGAGAGCCATAAAAGCAAATTTCGTGTGTTTTTTCTTCATCATAACGTTGAAAAGTGAACCAGAGACTTTTACGTTATATTCTTTGAGTAAGAAATGATTCTCAACTTGTCAGTTCACTCTTTTAGTTGAACTTAAAAGGATAAATTATTTCTAAAGAACAAGAAAAAAGAACAAGATGGATTAATCATACAGTAACAAAAAGGAGGAAACAGACGTTGCTCTACAGTAGGGAGACTTGCAGAATACTTAGAGGCCTGTCATCCTGAATTTTCCAGACAGATGGCTCTGCAGTTCTCTGAAGAGACAAGAGCCTCTTTCTTGGGCTGCCCCTGCCCCACCTGCTGTTCTACGTCTCTCCAGACAGAGGAGCTCTTGCTCTCTCTTTTTTCTCAATCTTTCACACAACCTGGGGAAGGATGGGAAGGAAGGAGCAGTGATTGCACTCGCAGATCCCTTGTTTCTCTGGGGTGAGACCTCATTCAGCTCCAGATGCCTTTGTGTGTGTGTGTGTGTGTGTGTGTGGTACGCGGGCCTCTCACTGCTGTGGCCTCTCCCGTTGCGGAGCACAGGCTCCGGACGCGCAGGCTCAGCTGCCATGGCTCACGGGCCCAGCCGCTCCGTGGCATGTGGGATCTTCCCAGACCGGGGCATGAACCCGCGTCCCCTGCATCGGCAGGCGGACCCTCAACCACTGCACCACCAGGGAAGCCCCTCCAGGGTGCCTTTTGACTTAACTCCTCTAATCAAAACTTTTCTCCTTTCATCTTGTTTTTCAGTTATCGTAATTGACCTTAGGGAAAACAGAGGCATTTGAAAACTTAAACATGATATTTTGAAGTAATTTTCACTTAATCAAAAGTTAATAAAAGTCTCTACAGAAAATATCCAACGTTTCAGGTCCTGTAATAAGCTATTTTCTGTTACCAGGAGAAGAAGGAACATTAATGTATGCTACGTGTATTAATGTTAGATAATTTGCAAAAGATCTGTCCCAAGTAGTCTTTTTCATTAGTAAGGTTACATTTAAAATAAATGGGCACTTTTTTTTTTTAACCAGGGAATGAGAGAGATCTTACAATGCAAACTACAACTCTTTGATGAAATAAATTTAAAAAATTTTTATTTTATATTGAAGTATAGTTAGTTGATTAACAATGTTGTGTTAGTTCCAGGTATACAGCAGAGTGATTCACTTATACATATACATGTATCTATTCTTTTTCAGATTCTTTTCCCATTTAGGTTATTACAGAATACTGAGCAGAGGGATAGATTGGGAGTTTGGGATTGACATGTACGCACTGCTATATTTAAAATAGGTAACCAGCAAGGACCTACTGTATAGCACAGGGAACTCTGCTCAAAATAGGCACTTTTAATATGTTGCTTACTATGTATTTTCAGCTGCCATAATTAGATGGCAAGGTACAATTTTTATTTATTTTAAAATTTAAACAGAAGGCTTATGGAAATATAATTAAGCTCCCTTTAATTAATAATCCCTAGATTGAGAGATCAAGAATTTATAATATCTAAATGTTTTTATTGAGAAAATGCAGCCACTTTTAATAATAAATTCTCTCAATCAGCACTTTTTCAAACTTACGTTATGATTTTAAGGCAGACTTAGAACTGGTAATATAAACTGAAATGAGTGAAGTCTACCACTTTAAACTCTCATGTTCTATATTTCCGATCTATTTCCTTAAGTTATAGCCATCTGAAACTTTTTCCTAATTATAAACATACACTGCTAATGCTGAAAACTTGAATGAACTGGTATATTTAACACTGTATTATCATTTTACATACTCTTTTCTAAAGAAAGCAAACCAAAGATGAAACTTAATAGTCTTCACATTTTATTTTCCAGTGCTTTATTATAAAAAGATTCATAGCTCCTGAGAAAGCTTCTATAGAAATAATGTTATCTATCATATTGTCACAAGGAAACTAAAATATTATGGTAGTTATGTTGTAAATAGTCATTTATAAAACTCTAATAAGAAAAAAGTCATTGTGGTGGACCAAAGAAAACATATTTAGGGGTTGGTGGTGAGGCAACTCTAGGCCACTATGTAAATTTAGAATATTAATATTTCATCTTTAATATTATATTAAAAAATAAAATGATGCTGTTTCTAAAGTCTAAAGAGGATCGTATGAGCATGACTCTGGGGCAATACTATGTGCCTTAACTCCTAACTCAACTTGTAAACTTTTTCTTATAAGGGACACACACAGCGGATCTATGGATGTATCTATTTATTAGTCCCACTAAACTTTAGAATTCTTGTTAACTTTTGCGATTTAGTTTTTATAAACAACAAAAGGCCTCTATTCAAGGTACTATCCTAAGACTGTTTGCTACATTACAAAATTAGGAGAATTATTCTAACTTCTCCACTGACTAAATGCTCATAAAATTCCTTTGGTATATAAGATTCTCAAGCTTCACAATTGCATAATATATCTTTCCAGCCTAACTCCTGAGGATGCTCTTAAGATCAAATGTGATGATTTGGCTATAAATGTTCCAAGTGCTTTAGAAGAAGGATCATAAATTCACAAATGTACTTCACTACAGTTATTGGTATTTGGGCCCTGGAAAACTGAATACTTTGATTTAAATTAAAGTAACATTTTGAATATTGAGAACATTGTATTGAAGATTAGAATGATTTGCTTCTGGAACTGTACTGATGAATAGAGTGAAAACATTTTCTAGGGAGTCCACAAGATGGCGCTTGCCAACCTGTTTCCTTGGTTTTTCCTTACCTTAAGGAAATTTGGCAACAATTTAAGAAGGGATATCTAAATATTAATGTATTTTAAATGCTAAAGCTCAGATTTCCAGAAAGCTTGACTCCTTAGAATTGAAGAGCTTCAATTGAACGTTTTGAAAAGTGTTCATTTCTAATATCGGAACTAAGAGTCTTTGCTAAAGAGTTTAAGGTTATTTTGAAAACACACTGGGATTTGTATAATACAAGGGCTGCCTCCATTCACTCCATTCACCTCTATTTTTATTCACACCTATTTTAAAAGAATATGTGATTCTTTACTATGTGATTTGTGAGACATGTGAATCTATATGCTTGCATAGTTTCTAGACATCTTAAGTGATTGATGTTTATAAGGACCTGGCCAGTAGTAATTGTTCTAAAATAAACAGGAAGATGTAGTTGGAATATAGTTTAGAATTTCTAATTATGAATGAGATTTAATAAGTGGAACAGTAATGAAGGGTAACAGGAATCCACCCAGTCATAATATGTATTACATTAGGCTTCATCTTTACTCTTGTGCCTTTAGCATTTAATTAATACTGTTTTACATGTTTACTGTTTACATTAACATTGTTAGGGAAGGGAATCATATTAAAATTATGTTGGGGTTGGTAAGGAAAGTTTTACATTTGTTTATTGTTTTGTGAAATCTTGTGCATAATTTCAAAGAAAAGAGCTATATTCATAAAAAACTTAAGACAAGAAAGTATATCCAGTAAAATTTAGAGCAAATTAGGTTTAGGTCTGTAGCATTCCATAAGTCTGATTTTTCTTAGCCTCATCATAAAAGTAGTCAATAGAATCAAAAGAGTGGTCAGTAGGATAAAAGGCCTGTCATGAAATAAGAGCAGTAAAAGGAATTTTCTGTTGAAAACGAAGTCAAACTTGGAAAATCTAAATTAAAGCTTATAATCAAATATTTTAGATGATTGGGAAAGTAGTTATTTTTCACCATTCTTATGAAGGCTTGTGGAAAAAGAATCTTGTATATATGGAGAAAGAATCACTAAGGGTTTCTTTTCAAAAACAGTTATCGTACGTGCTGGCTGCTAAGCTTGCATAATGAATGTGTTCTGTGGGTAGGCTGTACATTGAGACCATTCCTTTGTCAGCTTTCCCTTTCCTATATCAAGGCTTCAGTGTTCGGTTTCAGGTTGCCATCATTTACATCATACTGTTTTGCACAGGATCGCCTTTAAAAAGGCTTATATATGACACAATCTCTTTAAAGTTCAGTAGTTTTCATTGAATTTACGTAAACATTGAATCTAAGCTAAATTAGTTTCTGAGCTAAGGGACTTCCTGAGAAACGTTGGTCAGAGCAATGTAACATGGGAACGGATGTAGGGTATGTACACATAGCACACAGAGCTGATTCATCCATTGGCTTCTTTGAATGCTGAGATCTTAAGATTTCATTTTTAAAGTGCTTAGATTGTTTTTCCATTGATAAAATGAAGATTGTGCTTTCAAGTGTGCCTGTTTCCAGGTTTTTTCCTAGAATTCTAAAGAAGTTCTGAAAAAAAATCAAGCAATAAAATTCCTTTCTTTATATGTCTTTAAATTCACAGTCCACATTTGAGACCAAGTGAAAATGAAATAGCTCAAACTGAAATGTGTTCTTTGTGGGTCTTTCCCATCACATCTTTAGAAAATGTAGACATGGATATAATTGTCAAGGAAAGGATTTGTCTTTTCAGTTGGTTGACTGACTTTTTTTTGTTTCTAGAATACATGAGTTCTAAAGCTTGATTTAGACTTAGATACATTTTACTCATTTCTTCTTCTAATCTATAACAGTGGCCTGTTAAATTTGAGATTTGGGGCCCTGAGCTTTTTTGGTCCATGACAAACACTATTTGAGATAATTATTGCACCCTCTGATCAAGTTGTACTTGATCAGTAGAACTACTGACGTTATCCTAATAACAGTGGAACTGTAAGGGGCCATATTTATTTGTT